>NC_142881.1:75287985-75916232 GCF_051225735.1 Oryctolagus cuniculus
CTGCTTTAGGGTCTGCTTGTCTCTGGATTCTGTAAACCAGTTTGCCCTGACAGCTAATTAAGAAAGGATCATTCGTGTTTGTATAGAACACAAACAGAAACTAAGTATGTCTGTGTGTGTACAGAGCTTCAGAAGGTCAAGAACAAAGAGTCCACTTGAAAGCAGTGCTCAGGTAGAGAAGGGTGTGCAAAGCAGAAGAAGAGAATCACCCTATTCTGAGCACACCTCTGTGAGCAGAACTCGCCAACCCAACTGCCACACTCAGTACCTCCAGCCAAGTGTCTGGAATCCGCAGCTGGTGGCTCAAACCGGCACCTTCCACGGTCGTTCTGAGCCACCTCCCTGCTGTACCAGGGTCTCCTCAGCCCTGTGGCCCTGCCTCTCCCACCCCACATCATCTTCATCTGGATTCTATGGAATGACCTAGCTCCTCCTAGACTCCAGTTCTGGCACCTTTGCTGCCATTACTCACACATGCTTCCTCTTCTGGCCTGCATCCTCGTATTCTAGCCACAAGTCTCAAGGCATTTTCCATCCCTCCTTTCAGCACTCTTATTTAATTTTCTCACTGACTCTTGTCTTCCCTGCTCTGCCTTGCAGGTACCATGGGGAAACTGGACAGCAGCTGCTCAGCCCCAGCTCTCAGCAATTCCCACCCAAGTAGCTGAGAGAGGCTTGTATCCATCTCCAGCCCAGCATGTGCTCCCTCTAAGCTAGTCTCCACTACTTATCCAGGGTGAAGCCACAACAGACAGTGGTTAGAAATGCATGCTTCAGACTCATACTAGAGAGCTAGATATTTATATATAATGATAATATTTTATTAATAGTAAACATTCCATATACTTATATATTGATCATATAATAAGTATATTTTCATATTTTTTCCTATTACTGTCATCATCTTTATCACCATCACCACTGCTGACCTCCTGAGCCCAGAACCAGCTCTCCTCCTGGTAACTGGTGAGAGATTACCCTGAACCTCTATGGCTTAATGCACCACATCACTAGGAAGGAGATGCTCTTGGTCCAAGTTCCCACCCACAAGAGCAACACTGGTGCCTCAGTCCCAGAGACTGACCATTGCACCAGGCACCAACAGAGTTGCACAGCAGTGGTTGACTATTGGCTTGCGAAATATGGCATAGAGGACCTTCTGGGCAAGTCAGAAATCCCGTGTCCATGAGTGAAGGAGGAAGCAAGAAAGTGTCAGTGATGACACCAAGGAGCTCAGATGTGGGACACCCAGGTCAACTGCCCAAACCTTCCCAGTGTTTGCCATGCGTCAGACACTCTTGTGGTTCAAGCTACTGTTTCAGAGATGATACTTGGTCTGCAAAGCTTCATGAATCCTTCCCCCTAGGATGGGTAAAATTTGAGGTAAAACAAGACCCAGGGGAAAGTTTTGAACTCGTATAATATATCGCTGAGTTTGCTGTTTGCCACAAACACTTGACTCAATAGAACTGATTCTGTATGCTTCCTTTTTGCCCTGGGCATAGAATGTGCATGAGAAAGACAAGGGCTCTGCTCTCACGGTCTTGCCCTTTGGCAAGAGATAGATTGGAACTAGGTAAAGGTATAAAGAAGTAATTACACTTTGGAGAATGTTAACATCTACAGGAAAACATATGACTGGTTAATAAGATGTAGAACAAAGGGGAGGGAGAGAAGGGGAGGGGGAGATGTGTGTGTGTGTGAGAGAGAGAGAGAGAGAGAGAGAGAGAGAGAGAGAGATGGGAATTGCTCAGAAGGCAGAGGGAGATACAAGCAGCCTTTAGGAAGGTGAAAACAGTTGCAACCCAAATCTTGTGTGTTGGGGAGAAAGACACACACATCAAGGCAGTGCAGATGAACAGATGACAAAGATGATGCATGCTGGCACCAAACAGGACCTCAGAAAAAGGATGGGTGTTATTATGTAAGAATCTACCAGGTGTCATCAAGGGTGACCCAGGGTCAGAGCATCTGCATTCAAGGGGAAAAAGAGCCCGATGATAAGTCAAAGCACCTCCTCCCAGGGGACACCCTTTGAGCAAACTGGCAGCGACCATCCCCTTGCATTCAGAAACGCTGCCGCCTGGGCTGCCAGGCTCCATGAGTCTGCAGCTGGCTGGGAACCAAGAGGCCCTTCCTGCACTAAGGCACAGCGGTCTATTCCACTCTCTTGTCAGGTCATAAATAAAGGGGTATTGATCTCAGAAGATGGGCGATGCTGGCTTTGGTGTGAGTGAAATGCCTGAGGACAGATGATTCTACCTGCACAGGAGAAAAGACTAGAGGCAAGCCGGCCCCTCCGTGGGTCGGGGAGTGCTCTGGATGTGGGGAGCAGCTCGGACTAGACTGAGTTACTGGAATTAAGACTTATTCTATGCATCTGCTCTCCCATAATATGGCGCTGGGAGAGAAGTAAACAGCTTACGCACAGCTGCCTCCAGTTCAACCAATAAACTGTAGGACTTGCTCCTGATTGGAGAGCAGCGTACTCGGCGTGTGGGCAGCCGAGTTAGGATTGGCGGAGGAGGACTATAAAGGAGGAGAGAGACGGCATGCACCAGGAACATCTAAGGGGAACATCTAGCTGAAGGAACACCTGTGCAGCCCCCCGAGAAAGCCGGCCGGCGGTGTGCCGCTGCCCTGCGGAAGTGGGGAATGTGGCCAGGGGGAACTGCCCTTCCACGGAGGTGGAAGGGATAGTAGCCAACCCGGGAAGAACCAGCAGCAAACCCGGGGAGGGCCGAGCAGACGAAAGAACAGCGCAGGGTTTAGTGTTGCTCCTCCACGAAGAGGGGGAGCGACATAATGGTGCCGTGACTCGGATAGGAAACTTAGGACGGATAGAAAACTTAGGACGGATAGCAAACTTAGGAGGGAAGAAACGGGAAGAACTGGGAAAATATCGGAGAGAGAGACTAGCAAACAGCCTAGGGAAATTACTGGAGAGAGAGACTAGCAAACAGCCTAGGGAAAAGCCGGACGAAAGAGGTGCCGGAAGAAGCTATTGAAAGCCTAGGCATAGACTCAGATACGGACTATGGGGGGAAGCTGGGAGAAATCTCTAAGGTCGAAAGCGAAAGTGAAAGCTAGAACAAACAGACTCGGACGCGGACTGTGGGGAGAGGCCAGGAGAAATGAGGGAGGAGTATTGTTGGAGGAAAGCTTGGGGAAACATACCGGGTAGAGAAAAATGTTAGGGAAATTGAAGCCGCGGGGGGCAGGCCAAGGCGGAAACGAAAGCCACTTTGGGATTCTCAAGTTAGCCCAGGAATGGGGGGCGAAAAGTTGAAACCAGAAGCTGAAACGTAAGCCAGATTGGGATCCGTCTGATTAGCCCGGGGAGCAAAGGACGGGAAGCCAAACCGTGGGGCGGAGACGTAAGCTGGGTTGAATTCGCCAGGCTAGCCCGGGGAACTTAGATTGAATGCTAGTGGCGGACACGTAAGCTACGCTGTGTGACTCGCGGAAGCCGCCGCGTGCAGAGAGAGCACGGGGCGTGAATAGATAGGGAACGCGGGGCTGGCGCGAGGCCGTGGTTCAGACGCAAAAGGGTTAAGTGCGAGACCGCGGAGTGTGCGCGCAAAGCCGAGCAGCGCAGATGAGAGAGACGCGGGCTGAAGCGGCTCAGCCAGAAAGCCGCCGAGAAATAGCCTCGGGCGGAGCCTGCCGGCAGGGCGAGGCACCAGGAAGCTGCAGGGATAAGAGAAATAGAAATTTAGAAGTAAAGTGAGAGAAATAGGAATGCTGGAAGATAGAAGTAAAATGGGAGAAATAGGAATGCCCGGAGATAGAGAAATAGAGAAATAGAAAGGCCTCCCCTCAACATGGCAACGAGAAAGCTTGGATTCGGTCTGCCTGATTAAGTGAGGCGATGAGCACCTGCGGGTGGCTGGCAGCTTATGCGCCGCAGGTCACCGAAGACAGGCACGAATTAACATCAGTAAGGCTTCCCCACAATACAACAATTAGGAGGCTTGGATTCGGTCTGCCTGATTAAGGCGGTAAGCACCAGCAAGCAGCTCGACCAGAGTATGAGCTGCAGGTCACCGAAGATAGGCACGAACCAACACTAATAAGTCTCCCCCACAATACGGCAATGAGAAAGCTTGGATTCGGTCTGCCTGATTAAGGCGGTAAGCGCCAGCAGGCGGCTCGACCAAAGTATGAGCCGCAGGGCACCGAACACAGGCACGCATCAGCGCCTAAAAACCTCCTCACAACATGGCGAAGAGAGGACCCGGATTCGGTTTGCCTGATTGATAGGACTTGTAAGAACCTGTGGCAACTCTAGCAAGTAGAGCAGAGTGTGTGCCGCGGGACACCGAAGACAGGCGTGTATCAACGCCAAAAAAATAAAAAGAAAGGGGGATCTGTGGGGAGCAGCTCGGACTAGACTGAGTTACTGGAATTAAGACTTATTCTATGCATCTGCTCTCCCACAATATGGCGCTGGGAGAGAAGTAAACAGCTTACGCACAGCTGCCTCCAGTTCAACCAATAAACTGTAGGACTTGCTCCTGATTGGAGAGCAGCGTACTCGGCGTGTGGGCAGCTGAGTTAGGATTGGCGGAGGAGGACTATAAAGGAGGAGAGAGACGGCATGCACCAGGAACATCTAAGGGGAACATCTAGCTGAAGGAACACCTGTGCAGCCCCCCGAGAAAGCCGGCCGGCAGTGTGCCGCTGCCCTGCGGAAGTGGGGAATGTGGCCAGGGGGAACTGCCCTTCCACGGAGGTGGAAGGGATAGTAGCCAACCCGGGAAGAACCAGCAGCAAACCCGGGGAGGGCCGAGCAGACGAAAGAACAGTGCAGGGTTTAGTGTTGCTCCTCCACGAAGAGGGGGAGCGACACTGGAGAGCAGCGGCCAACAGCCTCGGTGTGCTCCAGGAAGCTCCATGAAAACGGCACAGTCAGAACATCTGGGGAGGTCGGAGCCGAGGCAGGGCACTGAGAGCATTTGTTCTTCCTAATTGTGCCCCTGCGGGCTTCACAGATCAGAGAGGAGGTGCCAGGGCCAGGCAGCGCAGGGAGCACAGGTTAACAGGGGCACATTCGCAAGTGGGCCCCAGAAAACCAATTAGGAGAGGCCAGCGGGCAACCCACCTGGCCTTCCACCTCTTGTCCCTGGGCCTTCCCAGGATGTAAGGAAGGCCTCCCTCTGTCTGGGGGCCGAGCCACAGGCAGCTGTGAGTGCAAGGATGCTCCCCGGAATGCCTGGCTGAGATTCTAGGGGAGCAATTGCTCAAAGTGCATCCATGCGATTTTTCTTCTGGAAAAAAGGTTCACAGACATCATTTTTATTCCAAAAGAATCTGTGACCCCTGAGTCACACTGACACCTGCCTTCAGAGCCTCCCTCTCTGTGCCCCTGGATTCCAACAGCCAAGAACTGCCTCTCAGGGTAGGGGCTTTCTAGCAAAGGGTACAGGAAGTGAAGGGGGGGGAAGAGCCTGCTCCTGGGCCCAGCACTGGGTCAGCTGCCCCCACTAAGCTGCACGCTGGGCTGACAGTCACCAGTTCACAGCCAAGGCCACCAGTAGCTGAGCCAGTTGCCCAGGATGGACACAGCCTGTGGCAGATCTGGACCCAGGGTCATCAGATTCCCAACAGTGATTTTTTTCCATCTTATTGCAGTGACTGTTTTGAATAACCTGCTCAGAGGAATCGGGGCTCAGGGTAAGACTACATCAACCCAACAGGTCCAGCTAGGCCACCCCAGGAGGCCCCCATGAACTTTGAAACACCTTTGTGCAAACAGGATATGAATTCAGTTCAGCACCCTCTTCCACCAGGCAAAAATGGGCAACTCCAGTGGCTCCAGGAGAAGGGCTCCCAGGAAACCAGAGAGTCCCTGAGCATGCTGATCTTTGAAGGCTTCAGTAACTGAATCTTACAGTCCTGAGACTTGGACTGCCCTCTCCTTCTAGGCCTCTTCCAGCCCTGAGGTCCTAGATTGGTTTCCCATTTGTCATGGACCCTTTTAGAACCCTAAGCACCTGAATGGGTCACTGCATAATGTCACTGCTGATGTTATCTTTCAACAAAGCACAGTTCCCATCCCATTCAAATCCTGATTCCTGGATGAGAGATTTGGCAGAATTGGCAAACAACCTACCTAATGTTATATCATTTTTTGGTGCCTACATGGGGCCATGCTGGAAGTGAGATCTCACTTCGACCTACCCAGTGGGAAGGATGTCTTCCTTTTTGGCCCCGTGTCAAGCCTAGAGCATCTTATCTCACAGTTAGGGGTCCTCCCTGCCTCTTTAGCAAGGTACTGTGGAAAGCGCAGGGCATTGAATAAGATCCATCTATACTGGATGGATCTCTCTGAGGCTGAGTACATGTGACCTTGGGTGGATGTCTCAGGTTCTCTGACTCTCAGTCTCTTCCTATGGAGAATGGGGCCAAGAGTATCTATTGAACAGGGCAGCTGTGAGGACTCAGTAGCTTGAGCAGACAGAACACGCAGCAGGTGCTCAGAGCACAGTGTGCATTTCTTCCTATGCTCCAGCGTTCCCTGTGACTGTGGCTAAGGCAGTAGGGCCAGGCTGGAAGAGTCACATACAATGCACTGCTGGCCCCAGGTGGAATCCCCTGCCCTCGGGCTGCTCACGTGCTTCTCCCTTGCCAGTTGCTCTGTAAGAGGAGCCAATTTCACACTTCCAGATAGATCCACACTCCAAATTGTGTTTGCTTTAAAATAATGAATAGTGGCATTATTATCCCCTCTGCTCTCCAGGGCGCTCCATGCTGAATGTATTCCTCTCATGCCGGCACAGCTTCACTGTGGCAGATAAATGGGCCAGTGCCTGAGCTGAAATGCATGGAGGAAAGGGAGACCCACCCCCTTGTGACTCTCATCTCCCTCCACGGGACCTACCCAGGAGGTCGCCAGCCAGGAAAGCAGGTAAATGTCACAGAAGGCTCCAGGAGCACTGGACAGACACGAAAGGAGGGGACAGCCAGGCATCTGTCATCCCTCTGCTTCTTCCTGACTGTTAAGTGACAGTCCACAGTGGGCTGAGCTGTTGAGGAAGCAAGCAAGGAACTGAGCGCAAAGAAAAGATTGCCTGTGCATTGAACACCAGGTAAACCCAGGCTGCTCAGATGAGAAGATGTATGTGGCCCATTTCCAGCAGCATTGGCCAGGTGGTCTCTGCCCACAGCAGTCAGAAGCCAGAGGAGACCTGGCTCAGCAGGAACAAGATGCCACATCTGTTTTTTCCCCTGAAGGTGAGGACGAGGTGCAGCTCACTAAGAGGCTTCTGTTGCATTTAGGAGAGGAAGCCGACCCCCTCTTCTGACTCCCCTTAGGGGGATGGGGCGGGGAATCACTTGCCAGTCACAGGTAGGACAACCCTGACTGGTATGCATTCTCAAGTGCTGGTTATCAGCTAGCAAACGTGTCACTGTTTTGGATGCTGACTACTTAGCCACGCTGCAAGGAGGAGGATGGTGAGGATAAGGAAGATGGTGAGGATGGCTCTGAGCCCATCATGGGGACATGATACAGAAAGACCATTCAGTTAACACCTCTAATGGGTATTATGGATGCTATATTCAAATACAGCACACACAGCACCAGACAGCTAACTTGACCAGTTGAAGGAAGGAAATATGTTTTGTAACTTTAAATGTGTTCTCAGCACAGGTGCTTGGCACAAGGTAAAGGCGCTGCTTGGAACAACTACATCCCATATGAAGTGCCTGGGTTCAAGTTCTGGCTCTGCCTATTTCTGCTTCCTGAGAATGCAGACCCTGGGGAACAGCAGGTGATGGCTCAAGTAACTGAGTCCCTGACACCCACACACACGGAGACCTGTATTTAGGTCATGGCTCCTGGCTTCCTACTAGCCCAGACCCAGCTGTTATAGGCATTTGGGGAGTGTCAACAGATCTCTTTCTGCCTCTCCCTCTCCCTCCTCCTCCTCCTCCCTGCCCCTCCTCCTCCCTCTCCCTCTCCTCCTCCCTCTCCCTCTCCTCCTCCCTCTCCCTCTTCCTCTCTCTGACTTTCAAATAAATAAAAAGAATAAATACAAATTTTATAAAAGTATTTGTTCTCCTCCGATAATATTTTCTACATGAATATGTATTATTTTTAAATCAAAATTATGGGGGCTGGTGCCGTGGCTCACTTGGTTAATCCTCCACCTCCGGCGCTGGCATCCCATATGGGGCCAGGTTCTAGTCCCGTTTGCTCTTCTTCCAGTCCAGCTCTCTGCTGTGGCCCGGGAGGGCAGTGGAGGATGGCCCAAGTGCTTGGGCCCCTGCACCCACATGGGAGACCAGGAAGCACCACCTGGATCCTGGCTTCAGATAGGTGCAGCGCCAGCTGTAGCAGCCATTTGGGGAGTGAACCTATGGAAGGAAGACCTTTCTATCTCTCTCTCTCATTGTCTATAACTCTACCTGTCAAAAAAATCAATTATATTGTACAATTTTATCTTTATTTTTATTAAAAGCATTATTTTGCTTAAAGGAAGCATTTAACATATGTCATTTCTGTCACCTTCTTTCAAGTTCAACTTGATTTTAATGTATCTGGAGTCTCTAAAATAGAAGTCCCAGGGCATGAATTTGGTACAGTAGTTAAGACTCTGCTTGGGACACCCACATGTGTACTAGACTTCCTGGGTTTGGTCCTGCCTCAGCTTGATTCCAGCTGCCTCCTGGGAGCCAGCACATATTGGGATCCTGCCACCCACAAGAACACTCAGATTGAGTTTCAGCCTCTTTTACTCTGGCCCAGCCCTAGCTGTCGTGGGCATGTGGGAAGTGAACCAGCAGATGGAAGATCTCTCTCTGCCTTGTCTCTGTGTCTATCTTTCTAATAAAAAACATTTACTTACAAAAAATAGAAGTCTCTTAGTCCTCTCTCAATGGCCCCATGCAAGCATGTCTCTCCCTTCTTCTCCCCCAGGTCATTGCCTAGCATCCGTTCTATGCAACAAATTCTTCCCATCTCTAGCATTCCTCTCTGCTTCTTCCCAAGTGTGGGACCTTCTCAGAACTGTGTGTGAAGTGCTGAAACCTGGGTCACATTTTAAGGTGGAGCAGGTCAGGGCAGGTGACTACCTTCAGTCCCAGAGGGCACTCTGCACTTGCTCACTGTAGCTGTAAAGAACTGTGAGAGGGCTGACGCTGTGGTGTAGCAAGGTAAAGCCGCTGCCTGCAGTGCCCACATCCCATATGGGCGTCAGTTTGATTCCTGGCTGCTTCTCTTCCAATCCAGCTCTCTGCTATGGCCTGGGAAAGAGTGGAAGATGGCCCAAGCCCTTGGGCCCCTGCACCTGTGTGGGAGACCTGGAAGAAGCTCCTGGCTCCTGGATTTGGCACAACTCCAGCCATTATGGCCACTTGGGGAGTGAACTAGTGGATGGAAGACCTTTCTCTCTCTGCCTCTTTCTGCATCCGCCTCTCTGTAACTCTGCCTTCAAATAAATAAATAAATCTTAAAAAAAAAAGAAACTGTGAGGAATACGGTGTTGTTTTGCCTGGCTTTGTTCTCTACACATGTATTTCCCAGGAGGCCCTTACAAGGAGAGAGGACTTGTCAATGGCATCTATAGCTGATATGATTGTTCCTGGATCCTCTTGCAAAAATACCAGCTGAATATCTTCGAATAGACACAACATCAAAGGTGGCAACATCTACAACACAATAACAGCTTGCATCTGTTCAAAATCCCCAGTGAAAGCACCATCCATGGAGCTGAGGGACCCTGAGGGTGCAGCCTGAGTTTCTACTGCTGTCCGCCTTGATTGTCTTCTATCCCCTGTGACACAGCAGTGGAAGCAGAGCTGTACCCAACTAAGGAGGCTGCCACCAGGACGTGTCCTTGGGCTGCTTGTCTTTCACTTGTTTTCCCGGGGTGGTGGCTCCAGGATTGTGAGGTACTCCTGGATGGCAGTGTCCCCACTCAGGCACTGAGATGTCTCTGTGTGAGCTGTGTCCCTAAGTCTCCCTGAATCCACTGTTCTGAAACTTGAGGCATCCTGAGGCTCACCAGAGCACCTGCTCACACAGACCCCCTCCCCGCACGCCCACCCCGGGAGTAGATCTGGGTGGGCTATGGGAAGTTGCCGCTCTTGCACATCCCTAGGTAACCCTGATGCTGCTGGCCCAGACCATGCTTTCAGAAGCCGGGCTGGAACTCCCTTCTCAGGACAGTTCTTCTCACGCTCTCCAAGAACACACAGGGCTAATCTCCAGTCTCCACTCAGACTTGTCCTGTTGTCTTATTTCCAGGGACTTTGGCCTGCCCTTGCACCAGCTCCCTCCAAACTGCTCTTTGCTTGTCCCAGTTCTATGGCCTTGGACCTCTCCCAAACACTCCTTTCCTCCCTATAAATAACACGAGCATCGGCGGAGAAGCTGGAATGGAGCAGGTAGCTTTATGTGTCGGGCTGGGGCAGGTGGGGGGGCTCTCCTCTGAGAGTGGCTTCACTGCAATCTCATCTAAGCCAAGAGCTGGGGTTTGCATCCCCACAATCTGTTTCACTCATTCTCCAATCTTTAACTCTGTTTCCCAGAGAAGTGGTCCTGTGTAGACTGCCAATCAAACATCTCCATTTTCTTTCAATCCAAGAGAGAATCAGAATAGCCTTTGGGGAATGCCATCACGTAGAGGGAAACAGTGAGATTTGGGCAAGAGTGAGATGATGTAGCCCAAGTGTATTATCCTGCCACCAGCAGCAGGTGTTTCTGAGTTCCAACAGCTGAAGACTAAGGGGGAAGGGGGGCAGGAGAGAATCAGTTGTGAGTCTGATTCAACTTGAATCCCCCACTTAAGAGCAATGCCTCTCAGCTGAGCACTTGTGGCACCCAGAGGTGCCTGGAAACCATGGTCCTAGAAGTCTGTATGAATGACAATAATGACACCTGGCATTATCATTGCCTCAGGACTCAGCAGGGTCTGAAAATGCTTGGATACAGCCACCCACCCCAGCAAAAACACCGGCTGGAATCTTCTGCCCAGTCCTGCCCTAGGTTCTGCAGCCAGGAGTGAAAAAGCAGAAAAAAACGGCTCAAAGGACAGTGGAGGATTGCACTGTGCACAAGTGTCCTGGAAGAAAAGAGCTGGCACTCTCAAATTAGACACTTTTAGGAAAACTTAACAACAGGGCTATTTGCAACAATGTAGCCAAGTTCAAGAACAGCAATACCCAGGTTGATGCAATATCCTGTTCGGTCAGTATCTAAGATGAGCCTTTAGGCTTCCATAGGTATAACAAAGAGGGACAGTTGGAGGATGGTGAGTTCCTGAAAGGAGCTGTGGCCTTTGATAAAGGATGCAACCAGCCTGCAATGATGCCACTGGAGGGTGGGGCCCCAGTGGCCCTTCTCTCCAGTCTTCCACGGGGTCTCTCCATTGGACAGATGGAAACCAAAACCAGCCAGCAAAGGAGCCCAGCAATGCAACCTATGAAGTTCAGATTCCTGGGGCAAACAGCAAGGTCAGGGGTGGTGGGAAGCAGAGTCAGAGGGACAAACAGAAGAGGCCCAGCACACTTCCCAGACTGAAACGGCATTTGAGAGGGAGGCAGCCCCGAGGGTGCAAATTTAATCCTAGATGGGAAAACAGGGAGCCGTGAATAAATAAAAAGAAAAAGAAAAATTCAAGAGATCCTAAAACACAGCTGTGATCCTAAATTGAAGGACCACAAGACATGGAATGATGACTTGAACTTGTCCTTAGAACAGGAGCCTCACTCCCATATTCAGTATTGGAAAGTAAGAGAGGTGGAGGGGGAATCTCAAGGGTTCAGAAGATGTTAATATTTTATGAGTAACTAACAAGCACCTAACATGTATTGTATTTGAGTGAAACCGACATTTTGAGATTCGATGACTGTTCACAGCCCTTGCCTCTCCAGTTGGGAAACGCTGTCTTTTCTTATTATTTGTTGAACTCCTTATTTAGTGTAGCATATAAAGTAAACTGAAGGAGATCTTTGTCAAAATTAAGAGTGGAAATAGGAGAGGGAAGAGGAAGAAGGGCAGGACCGTGGGTGGGAGGGAGGGTGGGGAGGGAAGTATCACTATGTTCCTAAATCTGTATACATGAAATGCAAGAAATCAGTATACCTTAAATAAAATTTTTAAAAAATATTTTCTGAGTATGGAAGGAAGGGTGAGAGTTTCAATAGGGATAAGGTCAATGCATGGAGGATGTAGTGTGAACAAAGGTCTGTGAAATGCCAGGAACCATGCACTGCACAGGGTGTGAGGAGGGCAAGTCGGCAGGATTTGTATGAGAAAGTCGGTTGTTGCCAGAGTGAGAAGGCCTTTGAGAGGCTGACAGAGGACAGGTTTTGTGGTGCCTGTGCTGGGGCATGTGTGAGACGGGTGTGACTGGCTCAGGCAGAGGTTTGCTGTGGCACCAGACCTGTCAGATCACTCAGGCAGAGCACGGATTGGAGGACACTGAGAAGCTGGATGGGGCAGGTGGGTTAAGAGATGAACAGAAGAGAGGACAAATACCTATGGACACTGGCACGTGGGGAAGGGAGGGCTGCAAAGGTTAAGAGGATATCACACAGGGGCAGTGCTGTGGCTTAGTAGGCTAAGGCTCAGCCTGAAGCCATGGCATCCTATATGGGCACCGGTTCATGTCCTGGGTGTTCCTCTTCCAATCCAGCTCTCTGCATTTGGCCTAGGAAAGCAGTAGAAGATGGCCCAAGAGTTTAGGCCCCTGTATTTACATGGGAGACCTGGAAGAAACTCCTGTTTCCTGGCTCCTGGCTTTAGATCGGCCCAGCTCTGGCCAGCTGTTGTGGCCATTTGAGGAGTGATCAAGTGGATGGAAAACCTTTCTCACTGTCTCTCGCTCTCTCTGTCTGTAACTCTATCTCTCAAATAAATAACATCTTTAAAAATTATATCTTAAAAAATGTTTAAAAAAGAGGATATCACCGAAGCTCATGGGCATCTGATCAGTGTGGAGGAGAGCCATGGGAACCAGTTTTTCCTCTGAGATTGTGATCTTGCCTTTCTTTCTCTGAAGATGTTTATGCCATTCATCACAATTACTTGTGGTAGGGAGGGGAGATAACTCAGTTGTAGAATCAAGTTGCTAAAGGACACCCAGGTTGCAATGCCAAGTTTGGTAGCTGGAAGCGCAGATTGGATATGCAAATCCACCATGAGATGATGGGCTTTTAGAGAGTGAAAACTGAGGCAAGGACATTGGAAAGCAGAGCCATTTAAGACAGTGGCACTTCTGATAAAGCAGCTCTGGCTGGGGGAGGGTCTACAGATTGTCTGCTGGGTAATGAGGAGCACTGGGGAGGGCCTGGAGATGGGGCACTGCAGCAGTGAAGAAGATTTAGAACTAGGGTGTATCCAGCAGACTCATAGAATGGCGGATGTCCTAAACAGCACTCTGGCCTCAGAATCAGCCATTAAGGCATTCGGATCCAGCTGAAAAGCCCATGAGAGTATTTCAGGCATGGAAAGCCAAGACACTCTGGCAAAAAAAAAAAAAAAAAAAAAAAAACCACACAACCAACCACCTAAATGAAAGCTCTCTGTGAGTGAGATCCCAGGGGAAAGAACAGGTCTTCAAAGAAGGAGGTACCTTTCTCTGAAGGGAGCAGAGAACTTCCACTTTGACTATGACCTTGTCTAAACAAGATAAGAGTCGGAGAACTCAAAAGGCTTCCATAGCCTTGGAAACTCATGACTGGAACATAGGGAGATTACTGATGCCATAAACAGGAGTGTCAATTTGTAAAGTCAACAACAGGAGTCACTGTGCACTTGCTCCTCATGTAGGATCTCTGTCCTTAATGTGCTATATGTTGAGATTTAACGCTATAACAAGTACTCAAACAGTATTTTTCACTTTGTGTTTCTATGGGGGGTGCAAACTGTTGAAATCTTTACTTAATGTATACTAAACTGATCTGTATATATAGAAAATTGAAAATGAATCGTGATATGAATGGAAGGGGAGAGAGAGCGGGAAAGGGGAGGGTTGCAGGTGGGAGGGAAGTCACGGAGGGGGGAAGCCACTGTAATCCATAAGCTGTACTTTGGAAATCTATATTCATTAAATAAAAGTTAAAAAAAAAACAAACTAGGGTGTATCGCTTAGTTCTAAAATCAGCTTTTTGGCTAAGATCAAGTGTGGAACTAGGGTGCTGGTGCACCCTGGGTGGATACTGAAGAGCTCTGGGGGAAAAGCAGAGGAAAACAGGCAAGTGTCCCTGGTTTCAGGATAAAGAACATGAAGTGTGGGGAGCAACTCGGACTAGACTAAGTTACTGGAATTAAGACTTATTCTATGCATCTGCTCTCCCACAATATGGCGCTGGGAGAGGAGGAAACAGCTTCTACACAGCTGCCTCCAGTTCAACCAATAAACAGCAGGACCTGCTCCTGATTGCAGGAGAGCAGCGTACTCGGCGTGTGGGTAGCAGAGTTGGGATTGGTGGAAGAGGACTATAAAGGAGGAGAGAGACAACATGCACCGGGAACATCTATCCGAATAACACCTGTGCAGCCCCCGAGAGAGCCGGCCGGTGGTATGCCGCTCCCCCGCGGAAGTGGGGAAAGTGGCAGGGGGAACCGCCCCTCCACGGAGGTGGAAGGGACAGTAGCCAACCCGGGAAGGACCAGCAGCAAACCCGGGAAGGGCCGAGCAGACGAAAGAACAACGCAGGGTTTAGTGTCGTTCCTCCATGAAGAGGGGGAGCGACAATGAAGGACCAGGCCCTTGCAAGCTTGAGTCTGTGCACCTTTCTGTTCCCTTGGCTTCACGGGTGTACTAGTTCCTTACAGTTGCTGTAACAAACAACCACACACCTAGAGGCTTAAAACAACACAAATGTGTGATCTTATAATCCAAGGGGTCAAAAGTCTGAAACAGATATGGAGCCAAAATCAAGGGGGGGCGGCGCTGTGGCATAGCGGGTTAAGCCGCTGCCTGCAGTGCCGGCATCCCATATGGGTGCTGGTTTGAGACCCAGATGCTCTACTTTCCATCCAGCTCTCTGCTGTGGCCTGGGAAAGCCTTAGAAGATGGCCCAAGTCCTTGGGTCCCTGCGCCCGTGTGGGAAACCCAGAAGAAACTCCTGGCTCCTAGCTTTGTATTGGTGCAGCTCCGCCATTGTGGCAAATTGGAGAGTGAACCAGTGGATGGAAGATATCTCTCTCTCTCTCTCTCTGCCTCTCCTTCTCTCTCTGTGTAACTCTGACTTTCAAGTAAATAAATCTTTTAAACAAAAACAAGGTGTTGGCAGGGCTGAGTGTCCTCTGCAGGTGCCAGAGGTGAACCCATGTCTCAGCCTTTTCCAGTGTAGAGGTTGCTGGCAGTCCTTGGCTCGTGGTCCTCCATTTTAGTTTCCAAGCCAACAGATTGATGGCTTCAGTTTTGTCTCTGATTCTGACTTCCTACTTTCTTCATTCTCTTGCTTGCAATCATGTTTGCTCCACCTGGAAAGCCCAGGAGAACCTCCCTTTCTCAAGACCCTTGATACACTAAGTCCCACTTGCCATGTAGAGTAACATGTTCACCACAAGCTCAGAGAATTAGGACACGGACACTTTTGGGGTGTCATTATTCTGCCTCTTATAGGGAATACGTGTTACACTATTTTCAATGCCCTAGAATATCCCAGACATTCTTTAAAATAGCACCTCCTCAGGAATCATTCACTGACTTTCTGGGCCGAATTATTCCCTCTCACACAGGAGGGGATCTCGCCCTCAAGAGATCACCAGGGGGCCAGAGCTTTGGCATAGTGGATTAAAGCCCCAGCATGATGTGCTGGCATACCATATGAGTGCTGGTTCGAGTCCTAGCTGCTCCTCTTCCAATCCAGCTCTGTTATGCCTTGGGAGAGCAGTGGAAGATGGCCAGGTACTTGGGTCCCTGCATCTACATGAGAGACACAGAAGAAGCTCCTGGCTCCTGACTTTGGATCGGCTCAGCTCCAGCCATTGTGGTCATCTGGGGAGTGAACCAGTGGATGGAAGACCTCTCTCTCTCCTTTTCTCTAACTCTTTTAAAATCTTTTAAGAGAGATCATCAGGCTAACTCTTCCATCACTGTACTCTCCCCTCTGAGAGTGAGAACAAAAGAAAACTGGGCAAGAAATTTCCATATGCACAAGGACCAGAACTTCTGGATTTTAGGATGGACAGCCTCTTGTTTGCTTAAGGAAGGCAAGAAGGAAAGGGGAAATAGAGAAGAAAATGGGGAGAGGGGCAAGAAATAGGAAGAAAAGTGAAAGTGATGATTCAGCCTACTTGAGTCAGGGTTGTTCTATGTCTTCTTGGTTCAACTTCCAGACAATGCAGAGTAACAGATATTGCAGTCTATGCTTTGCCTAGCAGCCAACTGAGACTCAGAGAAGAGAGTGGTCTGTTCTGTGTCTGAGCTGGAGAACCATGGGGCTGTGAGCTGTCCACAGCCTGCCAGACTTTTCCACCATGCTGGCCACCATCATCTCTAGGCTTTTTCACCCTAGCCATGCAGGACACTGTGCTGCGATGTGAACATGTCCAGCATTCCCATCACAGCACCTTCATGCTGGTTGTTCCTCCACCTACAATATTCTTCCCTCCACACAACCGCATCACCTGCTCCATAGCTTTAGGTGTCTGATCCAATGTCTCCTCTCCAATGAAGTCTTGTCTGATCACTCTTTCTTTTCCTTCCTTTCTTTCCTTCCTTCCTTCCAGAGAGAGAGGGAGAGACAGAGTGAGAGAGGTCGTCCATCGACTGGTTCACTCCCCAAATTGCTGCAAGAGCCAGAGCTGGGCTGATCCAAAGCCAAGTGCCAGGAGTTTCTTCTGCATCTCCTAAATGGATGCAGGGGCCGAAGCACTTGGGCCATCTTCTGCTGCTTTCTCAGGTGCATTAGCAAGGAGCTGCATTAGAAGTGGCGCTGCCAAGGCTTGACCTGCTCCCTGTGACCACTTTTTCTAGAACAGATTTCCCTCCAGCCCATTCTCAAGCTCCTGACATCAGTGTGTTTTCATTACCCTTGTCACCAACTAAATCAAACAGGTTCTATTTTCTTAATAGAAAGGTTTAGGAAGGCAGGGACTTGATCTCACCTGCATTCTACCCATGCATCAAGAGCCTTAACAAATGTATGACATAAAATAGATGTTCTTGGCCGGTGCCGCGGCTCAATAGGCTAATTCTCCACCTAGTGGCACCAGCACACCGGGTTCTAGTCCCAGTCGGGGTGCCGGATTCTGTCCTGGTTGCCCCTCTTCCAGGCCAGCTCTCTGCTGTGGCCTGGGAGTGCAGTGGAGGATGGCCCAAGTCCTTGGGCACTGCACCCCATGGGAGACCAGGATAAGCACCTGGCTCCTGCCTTCGGATCAGCGTGGTGCGCCGGCCGCAGTGTGCCAGCCATGCCGGCCATTGGAGGGTGAACCAACAGCAAAGGAAGACCTTTCTCTCTGTCTCTCTCACTATCCACTCTGCCTATCAAAAAAAAAAAAAATAGATGCTCTTAACAAATATCTATTGAATGAATGAATGAATGGGGCTGAGAGAGACAGCCATAACAGAGGAAAATGTGGAGGGGGTTCGAAGGGAGGCTATTGAGGTTAAATGGATTTTGGGCTGATTCTCCAAGTCAAATTTGTTCTGAAGAGCCCCTCTACACCAGGACAGGCGTGCCAGTGGAGCTAACGTGTGGGTCCTTCACAGGACATTAAGGACACCTGCTCAACATGCTCAGACACTCTGCTCCCTGATGGTTGCCTTCATCCTCACCCAGAAGGACACTGACTTCTCAGAAAGCAGGAACCTGCAGCCCAGGGCTGGGTTCTGGAGCCAGGCCAGCTTGGACTTCACACCCATGTTCTGCCACAAAACCAATCTTCGCCAATTCAATTACCCTGCCTGACTCCAGTGTTCTTTCTCATATAATTATGATGATGAATTCCAGTCCCAGCATTGCCCTAAATGTGCAAATGAGAGAAGGTATTTAAATCACCAGGTACTTAGAAAGGGTTTAAGAAATCTCTGTTCTCCCCTTCAATCTCAGCTTCCCTTACTGGCCTGGACCTCTCCAATTTTTTTTTTTTTTTTTTTTTTTTGCAAAATGCTCTCCCATGTTTTTATTTTAGTAATTTCTATAAATTTCAGGGTTGGGTCTAAAGAAGATTGTTGTCTCTTCCAAATCCCTCAGGGGCCGGTGGGTTTTAATGAAATCCCATTCCTCTGCAGAGCCTGCCCCCAGGGGCTCTAACTGGGGGCAGCCGTCAGCCACTAGCAGTCCCAGTTTCTCATTCGCCTTTCACAGCAAGGAGGACAGGTGACTGACTCCCTTGGGCCAGCCAAGTACAGAGGCATAGATGGTGGGAGGCTGGCCTCACTCTGCCTCTTTGTCAGCTGAGCCTGCCTGCAGCAAGCATCCTCCCGCTGCAGACCAAATGTGTGGCAGTGGGAAAAGGTTCCTCCAGGACCAGGCAGGCCCTGGGGCAGAAGGCTGATCCCATTATCCATCCGGCTTCATTATCACGAGAGAAATTAAAGCAGGAAGGTCCCACAGGGGGCCTGGAACCACCTACTTTCCTCCCAAGGGCCACTTCCACAATCTGCCCACGCAATAGATTCTTAGGGAAAAACTCATTTCCTCAGGAAAAAAAAAGTCTATTTTAAGAACTGCCCCTTCCCTAATTTTAGCCAGCATTTTCTGCTGTTGCATTCATTCAGCTGAAAGAGACCAGTGTAGATGCCAGGATCACTCTGACTTGTGAGGCCACACAGCCTTCCCCAGGCCATGGGACAGGCAGGAAGTCATCTCCGTGTCATTGATGCTGCGGAGAACCTGACCCCTGGGGTGGGTGTGGGGCACGGTGCTGAAGTTACCACTTGGGACACTGGCATCCCGTATCACATCCCATATCAGAGTGCTGGGTCGGAGTCCTGGCCTGGGCTTCTGACCCAGCTTCCATCTAACGTGCACCCTGGGAGGCAGCAGGTGATGGCTCAAGTGCTTGGGTCCCAGTCATTCACGTGGGACACCCAGATGCAGGTCTGGGTCCTGGCTTTGAGTGGCCCTTGCTCCCTACCTCCATCCCCCATCTCTCTCTCTCTCTCTCTCTCTCTCTCTCTCTCTCAAATATAATGAATATAAATAATTAAAAAAGAATCTGACCCCTTACAGCATGGGATTCATGCCTTCTGAGCACAATCACAGACAAGTGGGGTTCCCAGAGCAGCAGTATTAGAGCAACTGCAGAATTTGAAAGAAATGCAAGTTCTTGGGTCCTCGTCCAACCCACTGGATCCAAAGTTCTGATGGAAAAGTCAATCCACCTGTTTTACCAAATTCTGGGCAAGGCTTGTGCAGACTCAAGGTTGAGGTCCACTGGTCTTGAAATCCTAGTTCCTTGCAAAGCCCCCAGGACTCGGGGGGTTGCTTGGCATGGGGAAAGGCAAGAGCCAAGAAGGGAAGGACCCACTTCTTGGGATCTGAGAACTAACTCAACACTGCCGACTGATCACCTGCCCTGAAGTCCATTAGCTGCAAGTCTGCCCAGAGGAGCAGCTCTGCCAGTCTGGTGCTAAGTCACAATGACTAACTTGGCATTTGGGTGATCCTAGGTTTGGGGATTGTGAACGGTGATCCTATGTCAGCTTTGTGGGGACCCTTACATCTCAACACACATTAACCAGAGAGGGTGGTGAGGTTCCCATTTTTCCGTCTACATTTCCTTTGTTCTTAGCTCAGACAAGACACTGAAGGTTAAGATACCTGCCCCCCACATCAGACTGCTCAGGTCAGTTTCTGGCTCCAGCTCCTCACTGCAGCTTCCTACGACTGCACCCTGGATGGATGCAGTGACAGCTCAGTGACTGTACCCTGGCCACCCATGTGAATGATCTGGATTGCATTCCTGGCTCCTGGCTTCACTCCTAACCCAGTCTCAGCCATTGTGAGCATTTGGGGAGCTGGTTTTCTCACTCTCACTCTCTGCCTCTCAAATAAACAAGCAAACAAACAAACAAAAACAAATTTAAAAATGCTACAGTGTCTTAATCTAATTAACCAAGGGCCTTTCACCTGTTCTTGCTATGCCTTCTCTTATTTCCTTTCTGGGAATAAGAGACAAAAAGTAATATGTATTTACCACCCACTGCATAGCTGGCATCTTACTCAGACATTTAAAGTCCCAGTGACCCTGTAAGGAAGATATAGTTGCTGCTACCATAACAATCATCATCATCATCATCATCACTACTTTCAGTGAAGCTACTGAGTCTCCTAGGATGAAGCTACTCCAGTAAGGAGGCTGCCTGGGGAGGGAATGGATGGTGTGTGATTCTGCCACCCACAACTTCTCTCTGCAGGTCTGTCTCCTGAGCATGAACTTCCTTTTTTTAAACTGGAAAACTGACTATGTGCACAAGAATAAATAAATAAATCACTTAAGTCCATGGTATTAGACAGGAAAGGCTAGTTTGTGTTGCCATAACACATGCCTATGTCTCAGTAGCTTAACACACAAATGACAATTTTCACTCACAAAGCCAACAGCAGGTGCAGAGTTCTCTGGGGTCACCCACTTCAGCAGTGTAACTCAGGAGGTCCGGCTGTTCTCCATTTTCTGGCCCAGCCAACAGGACGGGGCAAAGCATGACATATGGGTCATATGGCAGTGCTTGTTGTCCCAGCCCTGGGGTGATACACCTTCCCTGCCCCCACAGTGCACTGACTGGAGCTGATGCTGTGGGTCCTTGCAATGGTTGAGAGGCTGGGAAATGCTGAGCTCTGTATATCTTAGAAGAGGAAAGGCTTTGGTGAATGAGTTACCTGGTAAGGTGGGTTCGCAGCTCAGTATATACAGAGCTCAATCAGGGACACTGGTCTTTTGGAAATAAAGCGGTTTTATTGGTAGGAGCAACCAGTGCCGTGTGAGGGTCAGACCTAAATCTGATTCCCCGACGTGGGTCTGGGGGGAGATTTATAAACTGTGTGGGAAGAGCTAGTATGGAGAAGCAGACAAGACAAGTTCTCATCGGAGGGATTTGAATCAGGCCATTTGTGGTAAAGTTTACCCGGATGGACCCAGTTCCATCTTTGCCTGCTCAGTGGCTCCCTCACTCTGAGGGGCACTAGTGCCTCAAACACAGCCATGCCCTGGTCTCTTGTTTTACAGGTTAGGACTCTGGAAGTGTGTGTGTGTGTGTGTGTGTGCTCAGGATGCATGACTTGTAGTCTCTGTTCTGCATTCCTTCTGTGCCTGTGTGGTGCTAAATTAAGCAACTCTCCAAAGAAAACAGAAACTTTAGGGGCTGGCACTGTGGCATAGGAGGTTAAGCTTTTGCCAGCATCCCATATGGGCACCAGTTCCTGTCCAGGCTGCTCCACTTTCAATCCAGCTCTCTGCTATGGCCTGGGAAAGCAGTGTAGGATGGCCCAAGTGCACAGACCCCTGCACCCATATGGGAGACTCAGAAGAAGCTCCTGGCTCCTGGCTTTGGATGGGCCTAGCTCTGACTCTTATGGCCATTTGGGGAGTGAATCAGCAGATGGAAGATCTCTCTCTCTTTCTCTGTTTCTCCCTCTCTCTGTAACTCTGCTTCTGAAATAAATAAATAATTTTAAAAAACCAGAAACTTTAAGCACATAATCAGACCCATTGTTAAAGCGGCAGGTGAGAAATTTTCAGGAAAGGAGTGGAGAATTGTATCAGGAGGTTGCTGAATTTGGGACATCAACAGGAACCCTAGTAAAAGGGGCAGTCTGTGATCAAACAGAGTCAATAATGAAATGAAATGAAATGAAATGAAATGAAACGAAATGAAATACATGTTTGCACAGCTACCACTCAGCTTTAACAACAGACTTGTACAATATGTGTGTGCCTACCCCCTCCATCACCCTCTTATTGGAATTCTATCGGGATTTTTGCATTAACAATTCTCTTCCCCTTTTTTACAGGTCCTAACATTTGTCTGTATTTCCTTAAAAATGTGCTTAGATTTTCTGTCCTTGAACTTTATATAAACAGAATCATAGTATAGATATTTTCTTACAGCCATTTCTTTAGCTCAGTATTGTTCTTGAGATTTACTCAGATTGCAGTGTGTAACTCCAATTTATTTTCCCTAATGCCCAGTATTACACTGCATGAGTATACCAATGTTTATTTATCAATCCTACTATTTATGCACTTATGATTGTTTAGATCTGTTTGCTAATACAAATGCTGCTATTAAGGACATTTGTGTGTGTGTATCTTCTCATGAACTCCCTCCAGAGCGTTTAGAGTCTCTACTGATGAAATGAGTTGCTAAGCTATAGGTAATTTCATTTTCACTTTCACTAGAAATTCCACAAATTGAGCTGAACAACAGCTAGCCTTGGTGAGGAGGTGCAGCAATGGAGGTTCTCATCCACACCCAGTGGGAACATATATTGATAAAACAACCTTGGAAAGAAGTATATAAATGAGCCCTACAGTAAGAAACAAGTGTTATTTGGGATAAAAGCATAGTGAATACGGTATTTCATAAACATTTGGATGGCGATGCTGGCAGAAGCATTAGGATATTAAAGCAAATCCATATACAAGGCAAAAGGCTCTGCAGTGACTATAAACACAGCCCTGATGGAAGGTCCAATCATGGTGGATGGGGTCATTGAAATTAACCTGCTACTGAGGAGCTGGCTGATTCCCCTGTGGACCACTGCTGTATTGGAGGCTCAGCACTGATCTCTGTCATCGGCACATACACACAAAAGAAAACACGGCCAGGTTAGAGTGGATCAGGGAGAACCTTGCTATGGCATCCCTCTGTATCCTGATCCTTGCAGATCTGGCCACTTCAGCTCTGGGTATCTGTAAAGAAGTACTTTTGTGGCTGAGGAAAAGCGTCCACTATCTTCACAATGCTATCATCTTCTTGGCCTGATTAATGAAAGCTCCTGTATAGCGATTCTCTTCAGTGAGCATTCGCACATAGAAAACAGCTACCCTCTCATCAGTGCTGATTTTGAGAGATCCACACAAGGATCTCCTTCCCAGAAGGTTTTGTCACTCATTCTTCAATCTTGTAATTCCAAGTCACTCCCCGTGAGACATAACCATTTAGCACTGCAACAGAGGTAGTAGCTATTCAGCATTATGAATTAAATGCCATGAAGGGGCTGGTGCTGTGGTGTAGCGGGCAGGGTCACCGCCTGTGGTGCCAACATCCCATATGGGTGCCGGTTCAAGTCCTGGCTGCTCCACTTCTGATCCAGCTCTCTGCTATGGCCTGGGAAAGCAGTGGAAGATGGCCCAAGTCCTTGGGCCCCTGCACCCATGTGGGAGACCTGGAAGAAGCTCCTGGCTTTGGATTGGTGCAGCTCCAGCCATCACTGCCAACTGTGGAGTGAACCAGTGGATAGAAGACCTCTCTCTCTCTAACTCTCATTCTCTCTCCATAACTCTGACTTTCAAGTAAATAAATAAATCTCAAACAAAAATGCCATGGAACTGTTCACTTTTAAATGGTGAGTTTTATGTTACGTGAATTTCAACTTAAAAGTTATAAAAAGAGAGGAGGAAAAGTTGTTTATAGAACATGTACATTTTTGCTCCACAATCAGAGTGATTTTGTGCTGCAGGTCTAACGTGGTCTGACAGGAGCTCCATACAGCATCCTCAAGGCTCACAGACCCTCTAAGTTGCAGTAGATTTGTTGCATGGTGGGACACAAGTCGTGAAACAGGAGCCCAGACCTGCCATTGAATTTCTTTAGCTCTGTGTTTCTCTGGAAATGGGAGGAGTTGTGGGTTACTGGGTTAAGGATTCCAAACATACTCAATTGCTGTCTCTGTGGCCTCCAGAACCCAAAATGTCCCACACAAAATGACTTAGCCTCTCTTTCTGTGGATGCAAGCAACCTATCTTTCATTTTGGAAAAAATAATGTCGCATGCCAGAGACCTCTTCCATCACGTGCCAGGCCTGTGTGTTTGCACTGGATTTGCTCCCCACTGCCTGGCTCTTATACCACAATGATCATATGAAACTGAAAAGCAAGACAAAATCTGACTGAGCTTCAGCAGCAACCTCAATTGTTATCAATTTAAAAAAAAATGATGCCTGGAGATGATGATTTAATGTGTGCACTGCAGAAGTTACAGTTACGTAATGAAACACAGCTTTGCACTTAGATCAACCATCGATTTTCTAAATTAACTTCACTTATATTTGATTCCAAATTTTCCTATAAATATGCAGAGTCCAGATAAGTTGGTAATAGTTGTCTTATTAGTAATAGCTGAAAGATATTGCAAATAGTTAAATGAAGCGAGACTTTCATAAGGATTATGAGTACTTCAAAGAGAAAATTAGTCAAGTTAATTACAATAATGGGTCACACTGTAGTCCATTTAAAGAATCTATACATGTGGTTAGAGGTTCATTACACTGAAGGTGAAACATCTAGTGTCATCGTGAATGCAACTGCAAATTCAGCTAAAGAATTCAATTTTGAGAATTAACTTGTCATACAGTAAAAATACAAACAAAATTTTTAGTGAGTCAAGGCTCTTGTTTTTAGTAAAAAGAATATTTTTACTAAATTAATAGACCTACAGAACAAAAATGTACACAGTTCCTAACTGCTTTTAAAATAATCATTAATTTTCTAGTGATGGAGGCAAAAACTATAGTCAAAATATATTAATGTTGTGGTCAGCATTATGGCGCAGTGGAGTAAAACCACCATCTGCAGTGCCTGCATTCCATATAGGCCCTGTACTACACTGTACCACCTACAGTGCCTACATTCCATATAGGCCCTGTACTGCACTGTACCACCTACAGTGCCTGCATTCCATATAGGCCCTGTACTGCATTGTACCACCTACAGTGCCTGCATTCCATATAGGCCCCATACAAGTCCCAACTGCTTCACTTCCAGTCCAGCTCCCTGCTAATGGCCTGAGAAAAGGAGAAGAAGATAGCCTAAGTGCTTTAGCCCCTGATACCCAGGTGGGAGACCTCAATGGAGCACTTGGCTTCTGGCTTTGGCCTGGCTCAGCCCTGGCTATTGCAGCCATTTGGAGAGTAACCCAGCAGATGGAGGATCTCTCTCTCTCTCTTGCTCTGTGTGTGTGTGTTTCCCTCTCTCCGTGACTCTTTCAAATAAATAAATACATCAAATATACATGTTTATATATACATATATACACATATACACATATATACAGAATAATTGAATGACAGTTTAGTAGGACAAAGACGTTGACTCCAAAATTCAGCTTGGCAGTATGTGCTTCCATTGTGTTTCCTAACATCAATAAAATTTCAGAAACATTCGAGCCTTTGAAGAATTGCTCTGTAAATCAACTTCAACGTCCTACAAGGATATTTAACGTTGTTTTAAATAAATCTTCTACATTTGGCTCACATTTTATTAAAAATAAATTGTACATCTTTAATCAGTTCTCAGCAATACAAGTAAATAAATAAATAAATCAGCTTTTGAGCATTAAGCAAACTGAAACTTTTGAGCAAGACATTTAAACTAATCCAGCAAAAGCAAAATGGAAACCAAACACACTGAACAGAACTCTACTGATGGTCCTGATTTAATTTATAAATTCTGTAACTATCCTTTTAGATATCTCAATTTGGGGGAAAGATCTTTTGATAGAGACACTATTTTTATGTCTATAAATTAATATTTAGGAACAGAAAAGAATAAAATCAAGATGGTCTCTGGTTTTTCAACATCTACATTTGGTGAAACAGTCAAATTAATTATAAATACAATTTACTTAATGAGATTTTGGTTGTGAAAATATTTTTTCAAAGCAAAGTACAATTGACTGAGGCAAATAACAGTTCTCTGGAAATATATGATCTAAAATAGACATCAATTTTGCATAAAAATTGGAAGTATGAGTAACCTCCATTTTCTCTGAAATTATCAAGTATCAGCACTTGCAGAGACAGTAATTTTTCATCTAGAAAAATGATAGTTTACAGAAAAAGATTAATTGAAAATGTTAATAATTTGAAATTTATTACCCATAAAATACAATTTTGGAAACTTTTCAGACAATTTTATTTTAAAAATAATGAATAAGCCCATGTTAAAAATAAGATGTTCAGAAAAGTACCTGAGGCACAGAGAAAGCTATGAAGATGGATAAGTGAGTGTTAAGGGTAAGTTATTTTGTTAATGTTATTTTTTTCATTTCAGATAATCAATATAAAGTTTGCTTCACTTTGCTTTAATGTTCATTAAATGACATTATTGTTTTGATTTTAAGATATTTATTAAAAATAGCACTGAACATAACCATTTTTGCACTTCTACTAGTAAAATAAATCCAACTTATTAATCAATATATAAATATTCCAATGTGATACAATTTAAATCCAGTAATGATATGGTCAACCTGGATATCATGCGCCTCGATTCCTGACCTTGGACTAGCAGTTACAGGTGCCAAAGATAAATCACTGTGTCAATGTGGAGACCCTCTAAACACATACAAATAAGCACCCAGAACGGAGAATAGAATCTGAGGTTAAGCGAATGGATTCTGGAGCTATGCCAGGTGTGTGGGTCTCAGAACTGTCACTCTCCAGCTGTGTGACCTTACTTCAATTTCCTTGTCTGTAATGTAAATGAAAGTAATAGCCCTCAGCTGCCTTATGGTGACAATCAAATGAGTTCATACATGTAAAAAACTTACAACAGTATTTAGGTCGAGTAAGAACAGATAAGTGTTGTCAGTCTCATTTTTGCAGTCTTAGCAAAGTTGTTCCCAGTAGTGGTGGTGAGGAACTGATTCCAGGACCCTTCGTGAGTACCAAAATCTGCAGATGTTCAGTCCCTTAGGTAGTATTTGTGTTTAAGCTACCCACATCTTGTTGAATACTTTCTTATTTAAAGTTTATGGATTTATTTTTTTATTTATTTGAAAGCAGATTTACAGAGAGAGAGATTTATAGATGGAGAGAGATGAAAGGAGAAAGAAATCTTCCATTTTCTGGTTCACTCCCCAAATGCCCACATGCCTGCCAAAGCCGTGGCTTTGCCAGGCCGAAGCCAGGAGCTAGGACCCAGGAACTCTATTTGGGTTTCCCATGTGGGTGGCAGGGACCCAATTACTTGAGCTCTACTGCCTCCCAGGGTGTGTGTGAGTAGGAAGCTGGGTTGGAAGCAAATCAGATTCAGGTACTTCAATATGGGATGTGAGTACCCAGGGTTTATCTGCTGCACCACGATATCTGCCCGTTCCTGTATACTTTAAATCATGTCTAGATTACTTGTGATACCTAATAAATGTAAAGGGAGAGAGGACAAGGAGAAAGTCTCTATCTGTTTAGTAGTGACTCATTTTTTGTGTGTACTCTCCACTTAGGACTGGTTGAATACACAGATGCAACATCTGCAGAGATGCAAGTCAACCGTAACTCCATTATCACAACATCACTAGAGCTCTCTGTGATTCACAGCCTCTTTTCCATTTTTAGCAATGTCTGTAAGCCCCTGGTTTTGAGCAATTTGGGAACTGTCCAGCAGCTTGAATTTCTGACTCCCTTCTCTTCCCTGCTCCCCTGGCTGTTTTCTAAATTTGTCTGATTGACCCCCTCCCCATTTCAGCCTGTTTGGTGGCAAACCTACCTCAATTCCTGACTTTCTCTATGCTTGATTTGCCAAATCTGTGCCTAAATGTAGCATGGTGGTTGTTAGGATGGTCCTGAAGACAATCCACCCACAGATTAGATGATACAGATGAATCTCGGTCTCCAGATAGGACTGGTGAAGACTTAAGGAAAATAAGTGAGTTTCTATTGCCACTGGCCCCCAAGGTAGAAAACAACATGTTTATGGAAAGTGTCATCTTCAACATGTCTCCCAGGTTACAGTCTACCAGTCCTTTTGTTTGGCTTGCATCCACTGGCTGTAGCAATTACTGAGATGGCTTCACATCTGAATGTGCCAAACAACAACTTTGGATTTAAGATCCTAGCAAAAGAAAAGCAAGTATGGCTTCTAGCCCATGGATACATTTAAAAAAAAAAAAAGACAAGGCAAATGAAAGGAGTAGGAAAGTTTTCTACAAATACTTCCCTGTAATAACATTGACTGGTGAAACAAATCCACAATAGGATGACCGTGAGCTAAGTGTTTTTAGCTAAATTCTCATCTACAGTAGAGGATTTAAATTCTCCTGAGTGCCAAGAAATGCAATCTCATCTATACTCCAAGCCCTGTGGATCTTGGAGAGTAGGTAATTGAATCACCAATGGCACCCAAAAAAATAAGGTAAAGTCCCAACAATGGAAGCAGAAACTTCTACTTTCAGCTGCTGAATTATGGGGAACCCAGTAACAAATGCTTCCCTTCTTCCTACAGGTGCCTGCATGATTTGTTTTATCTGTATTCAAATCTGTTCACCATGTGGCTCAGAACTGGCTTCCTCTACTTCTCCTTGAGATGGACTCCCACTCCCTGTTGGAGAGGACTCTCCTAATCTCTCCTCCTATCATTTGGCTTCATGCTCTGGTTCTATGGTCTTCTCCCAACTCCAACATTGGCTGTGTTACTTCCCAGTTCCCGGTTATGATGCCCTGGATCTTTTTCTTCACCAGCTCTCCCCATGACACTAATATAGTCACTTCTCCCACCCTCCCAAATCCCTCATGAGCTGAATGTGCTTGTTTAGGCAACAACTGCCTCTGCCATGTCCCCTTGATGATTAACCTTTGGGCCTCAATCTGCATTACACTCAACAAATAGACTAAAAACTGTCCCTCCTCTCTGGTAGCCAATCCTTGTCCCAGAACCAAGATTCTGGAAAATATCTCTCTTGCTCTGACTATTCATTCAACAATCATTTCTTGAGAACTCACTTTGTGGCATGCTTTGAGTTAGAAGCAAAATGCATGAATATGAATCAAGACAGGAATTCAGCTTGCATTAGTTATTTAGGCTGCTGGGGGGAGGGGGAAAATATCACAAGTTGGGGGGTGTTCAAACACAGAAATTTGAATCTCACAGTGTTGGAGGCCAGAAGTTCAAAGCCAAGGGATCATCAGTGCTGGTTCCTTCTGAAAGCTCTGAGGAAGAGTAGGCTTTGTGCCTCTCTCCTAGCTCTGGTAGCTGCTGGTAGCCTGTGGCGTTCCTTCACTTTCAAATACATCAGGCCCATCTCTTTTTTTTAAGAATTATTTTTATTTATTTTAAAGACAGAGTTACAGAGATGGGGGGAGAGAGAGAGAGAGGGAAGGAGAGAAAGAGAGAGAGGTCTTGGTCTTCCATCTGCTAGTTCACTTCTCAAATGGTCACAATGGCCAGAGCTGCGCCAATCCAAAGTCAGGAGCCAAGAGCTTCTTCCAAGTCTCCAACATGGGTGCAGGGCCCCAAGGATGTGGGCCATCTTCTACTGCTTTCTCAGGTCACAGCAGAGAGCTGGACTGGAAGAAGAGCAGCCGGGACTAGAACAAGTGCCCATATAGGATGCTGATGCTGCAGGCCAAGGCATTAACCTGCTGCACCACAGTGCTGTACCCTATCATGCCAATCTTTGCCTCTCTCATCATATACATTTCTTCCCGTGTGTCTCTGTTTTTAAGGCCTACTTCTAAGAACATCAATCATTGGATTGAGACTCTCTTAATCCAATATAAGTTTGGATGAACTAATTATATCTATAAAGACACTACTTCCTAGTAAGATTGAATTCTGAGTTCTTGGTAGAGTGAGTGACTTAGCAATCCAGTACACTCATCTAAAAGAGATCATCTACTGATAGAAAGATTAATGAATAAACTATCATCCAGCTTTATGTTAGCTTTGAGAAAGATAAGCTAGGGTGCCATAGAGAAGGAATAACCAATTAGCTTGGGATTAGGGAAAATTTCTCATGAATACTCACATTCTTAAACAACACTGGAAAGATGAATAGAAATTACATAAGGCAGGGCATATGAGAGGGTTTCCAGGAAATATTAATGCCCCACCAGGTACTGGTAACCATGAATCTAAATAAGATCAGTTTTCAGGTATGTCTAATATTCTTGAGACAGAGTATATACAAAACTGTCCCAAGGCAAGAGAAAATAAGGCAAAACTTGGTATTTATCCAGACTCATGGTATCATGAAAGAGTAGATGGAAAAGAAGGGTGAGGGTATTGGCATGAATACCCTGTAAGAAAAGAAACAAGGGCCTGCACTGTGGTGTAGCAGGTAAAACTGCCACCTGCAGTGCTGGGATCCCATAAGAGTGCTGGTTCGAGTCCCGCCTGCTCCACTTCCCATCCAGCTATGGCCTGAGAAAGCAGTAGAATACTATCCAAGGCCAGCACCACAGCTCACTAGGCTAATCCTCCACCTGCGGCGTGGGCACCCCGGGTTCTAGTCCCAGTCGGGGCACCAGATTCTGTCCTGGTTGCTCCTCCTCCAGTCCAGCTCACTGCTGTGGCCCAGGAAGGCAGAGGAGGTTGGCCCAAGTGCTTGGGTCCTGCACCCGCATGGGAGACCAGGAGGAGGCACCTGGCTCCTGGCTTTGGATCGGCACAGCGTGCCAGCCATAGCGGCCATTTGGGGGTTGAACCAATGGAAGGAAGACCTTTCTCTCTCTCTCTCTCTCTGTCTCTCTCTGTCTCTCATTGTCTAACTCTGCCTGTCAAAAATAAAAAAGAAAATGATCCAAGTGCTTGGGCCCCTGCACCCATGTGGGAGACCTGGAAGAAGCTCCTGGCTCCTGGCTTCAGATGGGTACAGCTCTGGCTGTTGCAGTCATCTGGGGAGTGAACCAGCAGACGGAAGACCTCTCTCTCTCTGCCTCTCTGTAACTATGCCTTTCAAATAAATAAATCCTTTAAAAAAAAAAAAAGAAAGAAAGAAAGAAAGAAAGAAAGAAAGAAAGAAAGAAAGAAAAGAGAGGAACCCCAAGAAGACATTGATGAATGAGAAAATGAAGAAAAGTGAGGATTTATTGCCTTAATAAATTGGAAGACTAGAGGCAAGGAACTCAAAGTTCAGAGAGTGGTAAAATCTAGAAGTTGGAAGAACCTAGGTGTCAAGACATTAGGTGAATATCTCTACATGTGACTGGAAGAAAAATCAAGTTTAGGTTACAGCAGAAGACTGAACCAAAAGCCCAAGGCACTTAAATTCTGATGAGTCACCATAGCTGTAGACGGAGAGAAGCAGAAACGTTCATAGTATGACGTCATGAACATCAATGACTCCCGTAACTGCCAACAGTTATTAAGTGCTTTCTGTGCTGCAGATGTGCATGTGTGTGACAGTAATTTAATTCTCAGGATTTCCCCAGTTTACATATAAGCACTACTGAGACAAGTCAAATATCTGCCCAGGAAGCCAGGGGTCAGCCTAGTGATTAACATGGCCACATCTCACACTGGAGTGACAGCTGATTCCCAGCTTCAGCTTCTTGTCAGCACACACCCGGAAGGAAAGAGTGATGACTCAGGTGACTGGCTTCCTGTTATCCACATGGGTGCCCTCCCGTGTATTCCTGGCCCTGATCCCAGACCAGTCCTGGCCATTGCAAGCATTTGGAGAGTGAACCTGTGGGTGGGAGTTTCTTCTCTCTGTCTGTTTCTCTATCTCTTCCCCTCATCCCTTTGGCTAAAAAAGCCAACAGAATATAGCTGTTCCATAATTAGAAGAGCAGCATCTGCATTCAGGCAATCTGACTTCCGGTTGTGTGTACTTCACCATTGCCTTAAATGAGGGACTTGGTTTATCTGAGTGAGGAAAAATAGTTTGGAAGAGACACTGAAGAGTAAAAAGAGGTTGAAGTGGCTTTCCTACCTTAAAATGAACATCTGCTGAAATGACTACCAGAAATCACCAATGGGCTATATGGAAACAGTTTCATCAGGTAGAGGAAAGATTCCCTGAGGATTTTGATGACGAACAGGTGTTTGTTTAATGAATAGCAGGATCTTTAAGGCTCCAGTGCTAGAAGTAGCTCAACAATGCTACTGGGAGTTTTAGAGGAAGAAGAACTCCTCAACAACACGGGGTTAAAAGGCGTGTGTTTTACAATATAACAAAGAGTTGCAGAAAAATGAGGCATACAGTTTTGGTTAATTTGAAGATTCCACAGACTGGATAGAGCTTTTTGCCACCTGTATGGAATGCAGCCTAGTGAGCCATCAGAGGCATGGTGCTGCCACTAGATGAGGTGTCAGGTTGAGCACCTTCCCATGAGACATGATCTTTATCCTGCTGGCTTCATTACGATTCATTTATATTCATAATAACTCTCAGCATAAATTCTTTGTGGGCAACAGTTAAAAGGACAGAAAAGATAAGACTGTATTCAATGTTAAAGTGACTTGTTGACTTGTCTGGTTATTCTTTTTTGTTGTTGACTGACAGGCTGTGAAAAGAACATCCCTAACTTGAAGATAGGCGAGTCTTGCTAGGGCCAGGGATCAACATCCAAGCTGGCATTCAGAGTCATGAATACCTAACCTGTATCCATTAAACAGGTTAAGGGAGGTAGGTCTTGCCTGAAGTCAAAGAAAAGAGGATTCAAACAAGATATATGATAGACTAGTGGAATTTCAGATATTGATCACATCTTGAACAAGTGGAGAATGGTTTTTCAATCCCAGATCCCACTGAATGAGCTCATGATAACACTAGGAAACCACAACTCCCAAAGCTCTTATGAAAGCAACACTCACACACACACAAGGAAAATGATTGATCTGGCCTTTAATCTAGAGTTACACTTAGCAGTCTGGTAGTACTAGCCACTTGTGACTATAGAACAGTTAAAATGTGACTAGTGTGACCAAGAAAGTAAAGTTTTTAGATTCTAGTTCTTACAAGGCCAGGAGCAGGGTCGCTAAGAACCACTGTAAGTTTCATTGATTAAACTTACTAATGCTCCCAGCAAGTACATGACCTATCATATCTTGCCTATATACCTGTACTGCATACCAAATCCAACTCATTACTAAACTCTGAAAAATCCCACTACCTCAGGAGCTTTGGATATTTAGCTCATGAGCATTAGGCCCGCTTACTGCATTACATGGGGTTTTGCAGGAAAAACCCAACCAAGCTCACCCATGCCATGCTGTATCAAGAATCATTTGGACAAACATCAATGTTTCAATGCCCTGAAGAAAACCTATCACAGTCTCCCCAGGGGCTTCAAGACAAATTCCAGCTTCTCTGGCAAAGGAGCATCTTTTCCCAAATCTTCCTCTCCTCCAGGATCTACATTCACAATGTGTTCCATTCTTTCAGTTCCTAGGCACGTTCTGCCCCTCCATGCCCCTGACATTGGGCTTGACCAAGTTCTTCAACAAGCTTTCCAAGCCAACTGTTTACCTGTAATCCATGACAGGCAATCTAATCAGTGCTCCTGCAGAACTCCTACATTTATGACTGTTTCAGGCCTGACTCTTGCCAACAACAAAACAATTGATTTTTACATTAAACTGTAAGTTTTTAAGAGCATACTGCTTACTTTCTCCACACTTCTAACCCCAGCGCCCAATGCAGAATCTGCATTGTGCTTTCAACCTGTGTGCGTGAGCCCTTCATGGCACCCACAGAGGAATGGCCAGCCGAGAACCCAACTGAGATGTGCCACAGGCCAGAAAAAGAGATTGCATGAGAAATCACCCAGCTGTAACTGGATCTTGGACTTTCAACCTCCAAAACATGATAAAATAATTCTAGGTAATTTAAGCTGCTAAGTCTGTGCTATCTTCTTATGGTAACCCAAGTGGGGAGATGTCTGTGCTTTCTTGTTACGGTAACCTGAGTGGAGGTATTTGTGTGTGTGCACACAAATATATTATACATATGTATATATGTTTGTGCATGCAAGTACATATGCAATACTATTTAATATATGCATGTTTCTAAAAAGAGACATGGATTATCTACTACCCATTTTCCATTACTGTAACAAAACACCTGAGGCTGCATATTTATTTAGCTTGGAGTTCTGGATGCGAAAGTGCAAACAGCATTGCTCTGGCTCCTTGCAGCCTCCCCTCTACCCATGGCTGTGTCACCTCCTGATGGATGGTGACACAGAAAGAGCCTCTGTGAGAGGGTGAGATCACATGGGGAGACAGGAAGCCACAGGATGGTAAAGGAACAGGCTCACTCTTTCACAGCCACTCATTCTAGCAGAACTAACCAGGTCCCTACAAATATCCCTGTCAAAAGTGATTTCTCTGATCACCCAATAACCTGGCACTAGGTGTAATTTCCTAAAGGAATGCCTTCTACCTCCCAACACTGCCACACTGGAGACCAAACCTACAAGACATGAGCAAACCATGCCCATCCCACAGAAGGTTAAATACAGGAAGACAAAAAGTCTATGAGGAAGACAGATGGCAGACATGCTGACAAGAATGAGATGCAAGTTCGTCTTCTTTATGTTATGATTGACCATGAATGCATCAATATTCTCACTCCTATTCCTTTGATCTATACGTCTACCCAACTTGATTATGGCTATTTGTTTTAGCATCCAGAAGTGTAAGTCTTCCAACTTTGTTCTGTGTCAATATTATTCAAATATTCTGGTCCTTTCATTTCCATATGAATTTTAGGGTTATATCTTCATGTCTTAAGAGGCAGTAGGAATTCTGATAGGGATGCCTACAGGATCCTGACAACTAAATACAACCATGTGGTGCATAAGAACCTTGTGGTCAATGGCAGATGCACATATAGCCCTGATCCCATAGATTGTAATGGAGCTGCAAAATCCCTGCTGCCTAGTACTGAAGTGCAATGCGTTAGTCATATATTTGTTATGATGTTCATGTCATCAGATCAACTGTGTTCTCATCCTATCAAAGTATGGCACATGCACGCACATGGAATGCACTGTACTTGATAATGGTAATAAACAACTATACCCCTGCCTTGGTATTTGGTAAACTATACTTTTTATTGTTACTTTAGAGTGTAGTCCTCCTATTGATTTAAAATGTTGTGGTGGGTGCTGTGAAGGAGTGGGTTAAGTTGCTTGACACTGAGTCCCATCTCTACTTCTTGTCCAGCTTCCTGGTAAAGAACCTGGTAGGCAACAGATGACAGATATTCAAATGTTGCTGTGGATTCATTCTGAGAGGAGGAGCACAGTGGGGGCAAGAGGCACGAAGTCACCACACAGACCCTGGGAGTTGGGTGAAAGCAGGCCAGAGGCAAGCAGCCCACAGACTCATTTATTTCAGTTGGAACAGCAGCTTATATAGCCAAGGCAGCCAATCCAGTCAAAGGACGGTTTAAGCCCTAACAAATTATAGCCTGTTGCCAGGCAGGCTCTGTTGCCATGTGGTTTTGGAAGCCATTCCTTAGTAACAGATGTTTGCTTGCCAGTGGCCATTTTGGCATGGCCTTCTCATTCCACCACACTCAAGTACTTGAGTTCTTACTACCCGTACTCAAGTACTTAAGATCCTGGCTTTGGCCTGGCCCAAAGCAACTGGGGAGTGAGCCAGCAGATGGAAGACATCTCTCTCTTTCTCTCTCTCTCTCTCCCCCTGCTTTTCAATATATAATAAGTAAATCTTTTTTTTTCTTTCTTTTTTTTTTTTTTGACAGCCAGAGTGGACAGTGAGAGAGACAGAGAGAAAGGTCTTCCTTTTGCCGTTGGTTCACCCTCCAATGGCCACCACGGCTGGCGCGCTGCAGCCTGCGCACTGCGCTGATCCAATGGCAGGAGCCAGGTACTTATCCTGGTCTCCCATGGGGTGCATCCTCCACCGCACTCCCTGGCCACAGCAGAGAGCTGGCCTGGAAGAGGGGCAACCGGGACAGAATCCGGCACCCTGACCGGGACTAGAACCCGGTGTGCCGGTGCCACAAGGCGGAGGATTAGCCTAGTGAGCCGCGGCACCGGCCATAAGTAAATCTTTTTAAAAGTTTGCTGTGAAATAGTGTGTCCTATTATCCAAGGAGAAACTCACACATCTCAGGTTTACAACATCTTTTGATGGCCTCAAGGGTCCACATCAAGTATTTGACTGACACCATGTGGGTTTGTATCAGTACACCCTGAGATGTTCACATAATGATGAAATTGTCTAATGATGCATTTCTCAGTATATATCCCCATTGATAAGTGACACATGATCATATAAAAAGGATAAAGTTAGAAAATCTCTACTCATATTAAAACAGTGAATGAGTGCTTCATGGGGTAAAGGATATTTATGTAGTCTCAAAATATCTCTACACAAATTATTTCTTACAAAAGGGAAAAATACTAATTTCACAGTTGAGAAATTTGGTGAATACCATGTTAACCAAGTGATCAAAGTTAATGTCACTGTCTTAGTCTATTTTCTGAAATAATAGAACACCTGATACTGGGTAATTTATAAATAGAGACATTTATCATTATTCTCTGTGTTTAAAAAAAATCCCACATTGGGTGACCACAACTGGTGAGGTTCACACATAAGTCTACATGTTTTAGAAAAGTGGAAAGGTAAATAAGCATGTGAAGAAAAGAGAAAAACGAGACAAACTTCTTTGAGAAAGGCATTCATGAAGGCTCTGCCTCCATGTCCCAAACCCCTCCCACTAGGACCCACCCCCAAAATGTGCTACACTGAGAAATACAGGCTCTAAGATATAAAGATCTGGGCAATGCACTCAATCCATGACAATCACTAACACTGGGGAATCTGGAATTATGTAATCTTTTCATATGATGTATTGGGAAGAATACTATAGCAATCCTGTTCTATTACTGCCAAAAAATCATAGTGGCAAAATGGATACAATCTTGAGAAGGTCTCAAACATGAATTGACTGGCATTCTACAGTGTGTTATGCTCTTGAAAAATACCAGATTGAGAAACACAAGATAACTTCAGGAAGTACTACAGATTGAAAGAGATGAAAGAGTGATGCCAGTTAATTGCAATGTGTGGTCCTGGATCAGATACTGACTGGGAGAACAATTGCATGAAGGATGTTATAGGACAACTGGACAAGTCACTTAGCCATCCTGTGTCTCATTCTCCTAAGCCACCAAATGGGGGTGAACCTGCTCATCCCCACAAATTATGAGTACATGAAATGAAACACCTGCATGGAGCACAGACCCTCAGGTAGTCAATGTCTAACACGTGTTCCCTGACAATTTCCTTATTTGCTCTAGCCCTCTCCCTGCCATGATTCACCCTTTCTTACTCTGTGGTTGATTTGGTTTACATTTAGCACCTAATGGTAGCCTCTAGGGTAATGTGTCACTGTGCTACTCATGTCAGGCTGTAACAACCTTGCTTCTGGCCTTTGCTTACCTCTCTTACTTATCCACAGTGTCTGTTTCTGAGTGTGTCTGAGCCATCTCTCCTGAGAGCATCCACATTTGTTCTCAAATCTCACCTCTTCAGTAATACTCTGACTACATTTAAAATGGCTCTCAAGTCCTACCCACCGCCTTTGCTTTTCTTCAATTTTCCTCATAGTCCTTATATTTGAATATAATATACATATTTATGTGATTATTTGGACATTGTTGGGATGTAAGCCCCATCAAGGCAGGATAGTCTGGCTGCTTTTTTCACTGCTGTCTCTCAAGCACGTAGGTATTTGGAGATGCCTGTGATTTCATAGATATCCAACATGTATTTGTGAGAGAATGAAATTTTCTCATTTGTTGGCTGGCCAGGTGTACCTATGCTTCCTTTGATGAGGTCTTCATGCCAAGCACACAGCAACCACTGTGGATCAAAGTGGCCATTAAGTGGAACTCTATGGCCATTCATTAGGCTGATCAGGATTTCTCAAACAGGGTTTCACAGGTAAAGATCCAGGAGTTCAGGAGCTATGGTAGAATTAAAGACTTAGGGTGAATGCTCTAAGATCTTATTGGAGATAAGGAATTATGGAGATAAGATATCTCTTACAGAGATAAGGACAGAAATTTGGGACAATAAAAAACAAAATAATAAAACCCAACCAGAGAGTTTCTTAACAAAAATGTGAATTATCTTAGTAGGTGCAGAAATGGGGGGAACTAGACAGAGTTCGCATTCAGATGCCATGGATATAAGGCAAATAGAAACTGTGAGGTGAAGAAGTGTCAGGATAAACCTATTGATTTGCAGTGTTACCTCAACAATGTTCTAAATATTTCAAAAACTCTATCATCTCATAAGTATACTTTTTAAAGAAAATCAGAACAATGCTCACTGTGTTTCATGTGAAGAAAGTCTCATTCATATTTTCAAAATTAAACTTTTTAAAGTGTTTTATCCTGATAAGAACACTTCACATGAGATTTACCCTGTTAGCAACTGTTGAGTATGTAACACATAATCACTGATTACAGGAGCAGGGCCATACAGCAGAACTCTGGAGCTTACTCATCCACCAGCAAGATGTAACAATTACAAACACGTGTACCCAACACCAGGACACCTAAGTATGTAAGGCACACACCACCAGAACCAAAGGAAGAAATGGACAGAAATATGAAAATAGGATATGTCAGGGCCAGCATCATGGCAGAGTATGTTAAGCCAGCACCTGCAGCTCCTGCATCCCATATGGGCACTGGTTGGAGTCCCAGCTGCTCTGCTTCCCATCAAGCTCCCTGCTAATGCAGCAAGGAAAGCAGCAGAATGTGGACCAAGAACCTGGTCCTCTGCATCTTTGTGGGAGACCTGGAAGAAGCTCTTAGTGCCCAGCCCAGTCTTGGCCTTTGAGGCTTTTGGGGGATTGAACTAGTGGATGGAAGACTTCTCTCTGTGTATATCTCCCTCTCTCTCTTTCTAACGCTGCCTTTCAAATAAAATAAAATAAATCTTTAAAAAAATAGGATATGCCAAAACTCCAATTCCAGGCAGAATTTCAATAAGGAAACAGAACTTTATCGTTCTACAGGCGTCATGACCTACAGGCATGAAGAGAATATTCTAGAATATATACACTCTTCTCTAGCTGCACGTGGATCTTTCTCTAGGAGAGATCCGATGCTACATCACAAAACAGATCCAAACAAATGTAAGGAGAAGGCAATCATACCAAATATCTTTTCTGACCACCATGGAATGAAACTGGAAATCAACAGCAGACGAAAAATACAAAAAACAACAAATATCTGGAAATTCCACAACACACTTTGAATACTGATGGAGAAAAGAATCTGAAAGTAAATTAGAAAATACTTTGAGGCAAATGAAACAGAACATACCAAAATTTATGGGATGTAGTGTAAGCAGCACTAAGTGGGAAGTTCATAGCAATAAATGCTCACATTGGAAGAGTGGAAATATTTCAAATAAATAACCTAACTATACCACAAGGAGGTACTAAAAGGAGAAAAATCTAAGCCATGATTAAACTATTCTTGGCCAATTTATTCCCATTCAGGGAAATTCATGGACCACACATAACTGGAATAGGCTCCGAAGAACTGGCATTCTAGTGATGCTGAAACAAAGACTTTTTTTTAAAGATTTATTTATCTATTTGAAAGGCAGAGTTATGGGGTGGGAGGGAGGTGTCTAGTTCACTCCCCAGGTGACCACAATAGCCAGAGCTGCACCCATTTGAAGCCAGGAGCCAGGAGCTTCTTCTGAGTCTCCCACCTGGGTGCAGACACAAGGACTTGGGCCAACTTCTGCTGCTTTCCCAGGCCATAACAGAGAGCTGGATCAGAAGCAGAGCAGCTGGGACTCGAACTGGCGCCCATATGGGATGCCAGCACTGTGGGTGGTGGCTTTACCTGCTACATCACAGCACTGGCTCCACACAAAGACCATTTTATCATACTCATTTTTCTCCTCTTGCTGAGCCTCTACCCAGGATTAAGTCTCCATTATGATCACTATGATCTTTGATTGACAATGGTGATGTCAGTCCTGATTACACTTTGCACTGTGTCCCAGGAACAAAATCACTCCAGAAAAATGAGAAGTTCTTTGTGTCCACTATTGTGATTCTCGTGTTATCCAGCATGCCAGGCACAAATGTGGGCTATGTAAGAGTTGTGAAGAATGCTGACTTAGCTGGGGAGGTGCTGCCATCACACACTGTTCCTTGCAGCACTTTTCCTCTTATTCTTTTGGGCATATAGATAGTGTTGGTGTGGGATGAAAAGCAGAACTATGGGCAAATCGCAGTGAGGGAAAAATCTGACCTTAAAATTTAACTTAATTGGCCGGTGCCATGGCTCACTAGGCTAATCCTCCGCCTTGCGGCACCGGCACACTGGGTTCTAGTCCCGGTCGGGGCTCCGGATTCTGTCCTGGTTGCCCCTCTTCCAGGCCAGCTCTCTGCTGTGGCCAGGGAGTGCAGTGGAGGATGGCCCAAGTCCTTGGGCCCTGCACCCCATGGGAGACCAGGAGAAGCACCTGGCTCCTGCCTTCAGATCGGCGCGGTACACCAGCCGCAGCGCGCCAGCCGCGGCGGCCATTGGAGGGTGAACCAACGGCAAAGAAAGACCTTTCTCTCTGTCTCTCTCTCTCACTGTCCACTCTGCCTGTCAAAAAAATAAATAAAAAATTAAAAAAAAATTAACTTAATTAATGACCCATTCTGTCCAGTTCCAGCTTTCCTGGAGTGAGGGATTCATATCTGAGTTTAAATATTCTGGGGAAGATTCAGCCTGTCCCTCTGTTCCCTTTGCCCCCAGGAAGGGGACTTTTCTTTCACTCCCCTGGAGGAGAAAATACCACAGTGCGTGTTGCAGTTCCTCTCTGCACTCTTGCATTTTCTCCTGTGTTTAGCACTCAGGATGCTCACTAGGCTCAAAAAAGCACTGAATTTGCTTCCAAAGTGGAATCTGAAGATCCCCTGGATCTCTCATTTCCTGACACCTGCTGCAATACAAGGCCAACAGACTCTGTGTTTTCCCTTCTGCCACACAAAAGCCAGGGCAAGGCCCTGCCCCTTTCTCCCTCCTTCATGGGAAAGAGACATGATGGTTCTACTTTGATTTCAGATAACTGGAACTTCTGTATTTTAGGATTATAGGTGCATCCTGGAAACATGTTGCTCTTTGCTTTGACTCTATTAGAACTCAAGAGAGTACCCTCAAGGAGTATCCTAGTCACTCCCTCCCAACATCATCAGAAGCAATGTTATAATTTATACTTGCAGAGATTCCGAATAAACGTAAAGTGTGCAACCACTCTTAGATATCATACCATATCCCTATGGATTAGTTTTGTCTTCTCTGAAGACCTGGTGGAGAGCAAGGGAAGAGCTAAGAAAGAGCTAGTGGAAGGGAAGGGGATGGGTTAGGAAAATCTCATTTCTTAGAGTGGGTAGTGCTGCCTCGTCCTGACTGGGCCAGCCCTGGAGGGAGGTGTGTGGGCTGGCTGTAGAATTAATTGAATTTCACAATTTGCCTCACATTCCTGCTGACACAAAGCGCCTTGGAAGGGGGGGGAGACATTGCGGGAGGCCAACACAATGGCAAGACCAAGGCTGGGCACTGCTGTGAGCCTGTCTTTATACAACTCTTGGCTCAAAATAGCTGGCCTGTTAGTGCCCAGCAGAGAGCCCCCACAGGCAAGGCAGGAAGAAGTGTGCCGTCTCTTAGATACAGGCTGGCCCCTGGGCTCCCGGAGGAAGCCCTGGATCCAGTCATCCTCTCCACCCAGAGCCTTAGAGGCCTCCCCTATAATGAAGGGCTTCTGGCTACATGAATTTTAAGTCCTTTCCAGCTGTGACACCAGAGGCATCAACTCAAGACTCCCTATAGCATCAGTCCCCCAGCCCCACTAATGCACAGAGCCTGTACATACTGAGGGCCCAATATCTCTGCCTCATTTCCCACTTAGACACTAACTAATGGAAGGACACAGCTCTGCCCTGGACATCCACACATCTTCACATAGGCTGAATGGCCACATGTGGTGAGTCTCATTTTGCTAATAAATACATAACAATTGGAAGAATTTAAAGGATTTGAGCAATATCCACAAGTTTGCAAAACAACTGGAATTTAAGCAAATCCCACACTTTAAAGTCAGAGACTATTTCCACAGAATTCTTTTAACCACACAAACCCTGAATGGCTTCTGAGAGTGCGCTCTCTCCCACGGTGCCACCTTTCCCAGCCCCCAGCCTAAGATCCTCACTAACCATGTTTATTAATGAATGGCTGCCCAAGTGCATATACGATTTACTGGGTTAACAATATTAGAGGGTTTGATCAGTGAACAGAACATCATTGCTAACATTTCTTGCCAACAAACTCATATTTTCAAATAATATTTCTAAGAATATTTCTACACAATTTTCACTAATTCGTGTATTCATGACTTCAAAAATGGTACTCACAAGATGCCCGGGTTGGCCCAGGGGAAAAATACTGTCAGAATGCACAGCACAGACTGTCTTGGGGGGAGGACAGCCTAAATGAAATGAATATGCAATTACATCACAGGCGCCTGCAGTGAGGCAACCCAGGATGCTTCCTGGGGAGACAGCACACAGGTTCCTGCAGATGTGGGTTCAGCTGAGTCTGGTGGGATGTGCAGGTATTAACCAAGTGAGACAAGCTGCAAGTATAACCATCAGTGCAGCAGCAGATAGCATGAGGAGAGGCACTTGGGTAGCAGGTAGCAGGATCCACCACAGGAACTGAAAGAAGGTTCTAGAAGCTTAGATGAGCAGCCTGAGGATGTACTGATACCCACACCCCACCCAGGAAGATAAAGCTTCTACTGCTCACACATGCAAAGTCCTAATTTGTGCCCTGTCTGGACCTCCTTCGGGCATCCTTTCTCTGGGGAGCTCCTAGGTCTAGAGCTCATTCCCACCATCTTCAAGGATTTCCCACTGTTGCAGCTCTCTCTGAGGTCAACTTCATGATGTTCATTTCTTTTGTAGAATTACCACTAGTCTGTAACACACCCTGACATCGCATATCTAAAAGAAGAAGAAAAGTCTCCATTGGGAGCCACATTCCCTTAATATTTGCCATACTGCTCAATTTCCTTTTGTAGAAAAAAAAATTCTTTATAAAGTTGTCTTCATAAGCAACTTCTCTGCTCCCATAAAGAATCGATAGGATATGTATACAGATATATGAGGACAGATTGATTAGGGTAATTGACCCATGTGATGATGGCAGCTGAGAAGTCCCACAACAGGCCTTCTAAAGGCTGGAGACCCCGGGGTACCTGTAGCATCACCCTGTCCTAATCCAATGGCCTCAGAACTAGGAAGCCACAAATACAACTTTCAGTCTGAGGCCAAAAGGGAGGCCCAACTGGTATAAGCTCTGGGGTCCACAGGCCAGCAACTGATGTCCAAGGCAGAGTGTCCCAGCTCTCAGAGAGAAAGATCAGTTTGCTTTCTGTATTTAAGCTCTTCAGACCCCCAGTTAATTGATGCTGCCACACACACGGAGACTGGAGTTTCCCCATAGTGCTCTCAGACTCACAGGTTAACCTTATTTACAAACGCCCTCACAGACACACAGAACAACACCTTCCCAAGTTGCTGGATATCCCTGAATCAGTCACGCTGACACCATAAACAGCATGATATTTGCAACAGGATTTTTTTCTGGATATCCTTTGTCAGATCCAAGCATTTTCCTTCTATTCCTAGTTTGTTAGGATGAATCTGTATTAAATTTCATCAACATCTTTGCAGAATTTTCAGTGACCACATAATTTTTTCTTCCTTATTATGTTAGTGTGGTAAATCCTATCATTTGATTTTCTAATTTCAACACAACCCTGCTACCTGGAATTAACCTAACATGGTTATGAGGCTTCATGCCTTCCATATATTTTCCATATACCTCCATTCTGGTTTCCTACAGGAGTGGCAGAAGCCCAAGTACTCTGAGCCATCTTCTGCTGCCTTCCCAGATGCATTAGCAGAAGGCTGGAACAGAAGTGGAAGCATCAAGGCCTTAAACAGATGCTCTGATATGGGATGTTGGAGCCACAGGTGGTGTCACACAATAGGTAGTTTAGTACACAGCATTTATAACTGTGATTCCTAACTTTCTGGCAAATGGGGGTTTCCCAGTTACCCTTTTGTAATTGAGTTCCAGCTTCATATAGCCGCAATCAATGGGCCTCCTTTGGATTTCCTTTATGGTCTAGCATATGCCATTGTTGTCATTGTTGACAGATATCCCATGTGTGCTTAAAAATGATGTTTAGTCTGCATTTGTAGGGTGTGGTATTCTATATACTGTCTGTTCTGGCAATTTTCTAATCATTTTGTTCATGTTTTTTATATTCTTACTGACATTTCCCCTGTTTCTTTCATTAGTTACTGAGAAAGGAGTGTTAAAACCTCCCAACATGATTTCAGTTAGTTTATTCCATACTTCTTTCAGTCTTTACATTAAATTCCAACCTCTGATATTAGGACCTTTTTTTCTGTACCTCCCATAGCACATTTAGTGCTATGGATAGGGCAAGTAGTCAACAGACCTCTCTTAAATGAAAGAATCAACCAATGGTTTGGAGACATTTAAAAACTTTGATTTTCATTTTGATAATGAAGATTTTTTTTTTGACAGGCAGAGTGGACAGTGAGAGAGAGAGACAAAGAGAAAGGTCTTCCTTTTGCCGTTGGTTCACCCTCCAATGGCCGCCACGGCCAGCGTGCTGCGGCTGGCACACCGCACTGATCTGATGGCAGGAGCCAGGTACTTATCCTGGTCTCCCATGGGGTGCAGGGCCCAAGCACTTGGGCCATCCTCCACTGCACTCCCTGGCCACAGCAGAGAGCTGGCCTGGAAGAGGGGCAACCAGGACAGAATCCAGCACCCTGACCAGGACTAGAACCCAGTGTACCGGCACCGCAAGGCGGAGGATTAGCCTAGTGAGCTGCAGAGCCAGCACCGTGATAATGAAGATTTTAAAGGAGGTAGAATTAAAGAGGATTTGACATGGTCTTTTTTGCATTTAAAAGGATTGTTCACAGGAAAGCAAGAATATATGCATGAAGTCCTGTCTACCCCAAACCTGATGCCAACTTGACCTAAGTACACAACAGTGAAAATGGAGAAAAAGTTTGGTGTCTGGGAGAAACAGGTGTGGAGAATGACTGTTACGTTTCTTTATACAACTGAATATTTACACCGTTTACTGAAATAAGGAAAAGACTGCCATTGGCAGGGAAAGCTGTGAGTTTACACTTTGGAGATACTGACTCACGGTATCTAAGGGACATTCAAGTGCAGAAATCGAGAGGGGATCAGTTATACCTTCAGGGATCCCAAGTTCAGGTTTATGTCAGTTGTTCCAGTGTTTCCATTCATGATGCCTTCTTTCACCCTCAGATTAGTTGTTTACTTCAAATGCCTTGCATCAGAGCTTGGTCAGGGCTGGAGACACATTGACGTTTTCTGCATCAATAACTTAAGTCTGGGAATGGACATTGTTGCTCAAGAAGAGAGCAGAGAGTAAGCAAAGGACCAAGGACCATCAACAACATTGAGAACATGGAGTCTGAAGAGGAGATTGAGGTATGTCTAGTTCTATGGAAGACAAGGAGAAGAGACAATTCCTATTTTCATGTACAAAAATCAAGAAGCCACAAGTTGATAGAGCCGTGCTGAAAGTTAAGGTCAATGAACATTATCAACACATTTGACTCTAGATCCTTCCATCATCTGTTCCAAAATATCACTTTCGGACATAGCACCAGAATATCATTAGAAGAGAGGGATTAGAGCAAGAGGGAAAAGAAAAGGAAAACAGGGAGAGAACAATGTTGATCCAGATCCTTGGGGGACTGTGGAGTTTGGACAGGTGTGAATTCAAGGTGCACAGTCCTCAGACCCTCTTCCGGTGACACAGGACACCCACTGAACACACAATAGCGCCATGTGCACGATGGAGCTTTTAGGAATGTTAGTTCAGGGAGAAAGTAATTTATTTCCTTGTCTCTTAATTAAGTCTGAATTTTCACATCTTCTGTGACAAGCAGAATAATGAGTCCTCAAAAATGCCCACCTCCTAATTCCCCAACTTTTAAATATCTACCTTACACAAAGGAACTTTGTATACATGATTAATTTTAGACTCCTGAGATGGGGTTACCTGTATGAGCCCTTTATTATCACAAGAATCTGTATAAGATAGAGGCAGGAATGTCAGAGTTGCAAAGAGATTTGAAGATACTAGTTGGCTTCCTTTGAAGATAAAAGCATTGAGGCTCAAGGAATCATCTAGAAGCTGGAAAAGACAAGGAGTGAGACACTCCCAAGGAGCCTCTAGAAGGAGCATAGTCTGGTTTTGACTTCCAACCTCCAGAAATACAGAATAAGTGCATGCTATTTTAAGGCACTACTATGATAATATATTACAATAGCAATTGGAAACTAATACATCCACACACCCAGAATATAAACTGATTTACTTTTTCCAAGTTTGGTGATCTCCAGCAATTATTCCTTTTCAGGGAATGTAAGTGTCCAACCTTCTGAATGCTAGCAGGGACTATGACTCAGAAGACAACAGGCAAATATATACACATATAGATTTTTAACCAAGAAAGACCAAGAATTGGTCTGACAAAGAGCTACTAACCTGCAGTTATAGAGCCAGGCATTGCTGAATTGGTAACAGAGCCCAAGTCCTCTTAAATCCCACTCAGCATTCATTTTTTTTTTCAATAGGCTTTCATTTAATCAAATTGTATACATTATTCTAAACCAACTAAACTAAGCAAGTATCACTTTGAAAAGAATGCTTCATTGCTTTACATTGGTTTATAAAAGTTAAAATTTAAAAAGTATTTTTCACAGAATAGAGATTTCTTCTCATTTATTCAGTCATCAATCTAATTCATGGTTTATTTATTCATCTTTTCCTTGATTTACCAAGCAATTACTAAGACACTGCTAAAGACATTAGCAGTAGTTTTGACTAGGACAGACCAGTGTTATAGTTTCACAGAAGTTTCATTCTAGACAGAGAAGACAAGTAAATAATAAACTGCCAAGTAGCAAGAACCACCATATTGGGACAGAGAGTGCTAAAGGTCAGAAGTGGCTTTAAGAAGCTCTCAAAAGAGAGAATATTTGAGTTGCTATATTGAATCATGTTTAGTTCAAAGCTAACTATTAACATATTATAAATGTAGTCTAAAGATTTCTCCAGGTCTAGTAAACTCTAGTCTAACTTAATGTGTAAACAGACTGTAACCCACTTTGTAACAAGTAACTGAGTCCTGGCCAACCACAAGAGAAGCAAGCTATAACCAATTAGACTGTGTCTGTATCTCATTTTCTTTTCTTTCTTTGTGTTTTTATTTGTTTTTATTTACTTGAAAGGCAGGGATACAGACAGACAGTCAGAGAGACCACCCATCTGCTGATTCATTCCCCAAATGCCTACAACAGATGAGGTTGGGCCAGACTGAAGCCAGGAGCCTGAACTCAATCTTACTTAGGCAGCCAGTACCCAGGTATTGCAGTCATCAACTGCCTTTTAGGGTGTGCATTAGCAGGAAGCTGGAATTAAATGTGGAGCCAGATCTTGAATCCACATGCTCCAAAACTGGCATCCCCAAGCAGCGTCCTAACCCCCTGTGCCAAGTGCCTGACCCTCACTTGCATTTTATTGTGTTTTAAAAGATTGATTTATTTTATTTATTGGAAACACATGATGAGAGACAAAGCAGGTGTGGGAGAGGGCAGAGAGGTTATTCCATCAGTTATTCAATCTTCAGATGCCTGCCAGGCTGAAGCCAGGATCCAGGGGAACAATCTAGATCTTCCCTGTGGGTGACAGGAACCCAAGTACTGGGACCATCACATGCCACCTCCCAGATGCATTAGCAAACATCGGATCAGAGGCTGTTGTGGGACTTGACTCCAGGCACTCTGATACAAGATGCAGGCATCCCGAGTGGCAGTTTAACTGAGCATGCCACAACACCCACCCCCTCACTTCCATTTTCTGTACCTCACTTCCTTTGGTCTGGTTATAAATCAAAAAGCTCATGGAAAATGGATTTAAAGGATGTTACATGTTTCCCATGAACCTTTTAAAGCACCCTCATCTAACCTGCTCATGTGGCAGAGTGGAATATTCTGAACCATTTTGCTGCCTGAGCCTAGAATTGCAAGGAAAGCCAATTTAAATCTGTAAAACAAGGTTTCCTGTAATTCTGTCTTTTAACAAAGTTTGTGCCTGAATGCAAGGAAGCACTCAGCCACAGGGAAGACCACTGCAGGTAGAGGGAATAACAAGCACCACAGGGAGCTGGATGATCACATGGATTTAATTTGCTGCATTGTGGATTGTGATGCACTAAGACAGGCATGAATATAAATTATGGCTTTATTGCAAATTGGAAATGTCATCATAGGCAGGTTGCTTAGCTGAGACTCGATTTCTTTATCTCTAAAATGGAGTAATTAAACATACTCCACTGAGTTGTGATAAAGACTAAATTAGATAATATTTGTGGAAGTGCTTAGCACACAGCAGAGAACTCAATGCATTTTAGAACCTTTTCCTTTGAAAGAGGATGCATGTGAGACTCACTCTCACGCAACTCTTTATTTCAAACACCCCCTGAAAGACCCAACTGAATTTAAGGGAATGCAGCCAAAGGAGAAGACCCAAGGGAGTTGCAATCTATCCACAGCAGACAGAGCAGATTGGGTAGTGAGATCAGTGGTCATCACTCAAGGCTGAGGCTGCAGCTCCACCCAAGGAGAGAGAGAACTTTGAGATGAAAAGTGGCAGAGAACAGTGGGTTGTGCTGATCAGGTGGTCAGCATCACAGAGGGAAAAATGTATAATTTGGACATCATCCAATTCTAATTCATCAGTTTGAGAACAATGTCCTTCCTTTGATTATTTTCCCAAACCAGCTAATTAAAAATGTCTTCACCCAGCAAGAGACCATGACTGACAGCAACTGTCTCTTAAACCTACAGCTGTTGAACAGTGTGTTTCCTTTATTCCAACATTTGCACTTACAATGGATGAATTGTCATCCCTCTGTGAAATTATCTGAGAACTTTGGAGCCTCCCTGGGAGAGTAGGCAGCAAGCCCTCACTGGCAAGCAGGCTGGGGTCAGCCAGAGCAGAACTGGGGTTAATGGCTTAGTATCAAGAGCTCCCCCTGTTGCATGCCAGGCCCCATCAGGAGGCACAGTCACAAGGCCCACTGTAGGAAATGGAACAGCCATTCCTAGGAGGAGTGCCCAGAGCAGCTCCCTGGAGGAATGAGAGAAACTTAAGACTCCAAGGGGGCAAGCGGGAGTATTGTCAACCATCTGTTGTGTGCCATATTCTCTACAGGGAACTATCAGGAATGCAAAATTCAGCTAGAAATGCTGTCTTTCCTTAAAGTTCAGACTTCTCATCTCATGGTCGCTATGTACCCAATACAATCTGTCTTCCAGTCCCAGGACTCACTGAAACTGACCTACTGCCAGATAGAGTGTCCACACTGACCCCTAGAAGGGTGGCCCTGACCTTCCTTCCATCTTTCCTTCCAGAAGGAAAGACACCACCTGCTTGCCATTGTTTCTCTGTTCTGTGTTAGTCTCCATTTTTAGGCCTTTGCCTTTGTCTGACCCTTAGACGTGTCTCTCCCCAGAGACTAACTTCAAGTCCTCCTGACAACCCGATGGCGATCATGGGGCCAGCTGCCAGCCAAACATTGAATAATCTTTCTGGTAAAAATCTTTGTGTGACCTGAATCTTCACAGATATGCACAGGTTATGAACAGATAAATGAGAATGAGTTTTATTCCTCTGAAAATTCAGAATATCAAAGGGACAACCTACATCAGCTTTTCACCTTGCAACCAAAACATAAATGTCACAGAGGTGATTGCAATGACTCCAGAGCCATTTTATCTAAATTTCAAACTTATTTCAAAACATCTGAGCAATTTTATCCTTTGAATCAGCACAAGTCCTGACACAATGATAAGGAAATGCACAGGTAACACACCTATCAACTGGTATCTCTTGGCCTTTGATACCTTATCAATCTCACCTAGAATACTAGTCTATAGTTTGTGGATGGTTTAGCTTTCTTGGAGATGGTTTTTAAAAACATCACAGACTGAGATTCTCATGATGGCCTTTGGCTCTGGTTTCAGCTACCACTGATGTTATGTAACTTCTGGGTTACGTCTTTCTACAAATGTTATTTCTAGATCATAGCATGTTACTATGAAAAACCTTCATTTGATCTTGATATTTCTCACCATCTCTCTCTCTCTCTCTCTCTCTCTCTCTCTCTCTCTCTCTGACACACACACACACACACACACACACCCCTTTATTCTTAGGAGTGAACTTCTCTGACATTTGTGTTGGAGTGTGTGGCAGACCTTATAGAAGTTAGCTGTATATTGGAATGTGGAGATTTAAAGTGTTTTTCTTTTAATTTTCTGTTTATTTTCATTTCATTTGAGAGACAGACAGATGGAAAGAGATTTTCCATCTGCTGCTTATTTTCCAAGTACCCACAACAGCTAAGGCTTAGCTGGGTCACAGCCAGGAGCCCAGAACTCAATCCAAGTCTACAAGGTGGGTGCTAGGGACGCAAGTACTTGAGCCATCATCTGCCACCTCCTGGAGTGCACAGTATCAGGAAGCTGGGTTGGAAGTGGAGTAGCCAGGATTTGAACCAGGAACTCCAATATGGGATGTTGGTTCTCCAAGCAGTAACTTCCCCTCTGCCCCAAATGCCTACACCTCTGAAAGGTTTTAACCTGGCAACAGTGCAAAACAATTGGCATTGGCATATTCTAAAAATATTTTCCTTCTCTTGGGAATTTCTTATCAAGATGAGTTGCCACAAACTAGTGCTGCTCAGATTCTGCCCACTAAGAACTATAACTGCAGAAACAACACAAGGGCAATCAACAAGAACTCTGATGGCAGAAAAAGAAAGGTGCTCTTGCTGGAGAACCCAGAAGCAGAAGGGAAACCCGAGGGCGGATCATCTTAGGTCCCCAACCCTACCCATCAAAGGAAGGCAATCCTGGTCCGTATGTGGATTTGCCCTCTGCCAGTGCTGACCTGACTCCTGCGTGTGCTAAATATACACTGTGCCAACAGCACTGCCCATTGCTGAGCCCCTGATTTGCACCATTCAATATCTGCAAGCAATTCAAGTTCATTGGATCCCTTCCATTAGAGAAGGAACAGTGATTTATCTTCACAGGAATAGATATTTATTCCAGATAGGTTTTTGCCTGTCCTGTTTGAAATGCTTCTTCCTATACAACCTTTCACTATGTCTTATGATCCCTTCATAACATAATTTCTTACCAAAGAATTCTTTTAGCAGAAAGATAGGTTTGCCAATGGACTCATGCCCATGAATGTCTGTGATCCTATGATACATTCCAACATCCAGAAACTCCTACTGTCATACAAAGGCCGAATGCCTAACTGAAGACTTAGTTACAGTGCCAATACTCTCTGAGTTAGGACTACTGCTTGTAGGATGTGACATACATATTGGACCTGCAGCCAATACACATTGCTCTGTCTCCCACTGTCCCATTGCACAGGTCAGGTACTCACCACCTAATAATCCATTTCTATTGGAGTTCTCTGGATTCTTTTAAGCTTTATTTATTTGAGAGGCAGAGTTACAGAGGGAAGGGGTGGGAGACAGAGACAGGTCTTCTATCTGCTGGTTCACTGCACAAATGACTGCAATGGCCAGAGCTGGGCTGATCTAAAGCCAGGAGCCAGGAGCTTCATCTGGACTCTTATGGGTGCAGGGGCCAAAGCACTTGAGCTGTCTTACACTGCTTTCCCAGTATGTTAGCAGAGAGCTGGATCAGAAGAGGAGCAGCCTGGACATGGACCAAAGCCCATATGGGATAGGGGAGCTGTAGGTACAGGCTTAGCCTACTATGCCACAGCGCAGGCCCCAGAGTTCTCTGGATTTACAGGTCTTGGTTTCCAAAGGGAAGATATTTCCACAGGGCACTCACTAGCAATGACATTGAAATGGAAGCTGAGCTTGCTTCCCGGACATTCTATATTCTTCAGGCCACTGAGCTACTGAGCAGATAATTAAGGTGCTGTTCTAACCGGGCTTTTTTTTTTTTTTTTTAACCAAGTAACATATGAAAATTCAGAATCTTCTACCAAATAAAATGGGCAGGAAACTAAGTCAGGAGTAGTTAAGTGTCGCTCCCCCTCTTCGTGGAGGAACGACACAGGACCCTGCGCTGTTCTTTCGTCTGCTCGGCCCTCCCCGGGTTTGCTGCTGGTTCTTCCCGGGTTGGCTACTATCCCTTCCACCTCCGTGGAAGGGCAGTTCCCCCTGGCCACATTCCCCACTTCCGCAGGGGAGCGGCACACCGCCGGCCGGCTCTCTCGGGGGCTGCACGGGTTCCCTTAGATGTTCCCCATAGATGTTCCCGGTGCATGCCGTCTCTCTCCTCCTTTATAGTCCTCCTCCGCCAATCCTAACTCGGCTGCCCACACGCCGAGTACGCTGCTCTCCAATCAGGAGCAAGTCCTACAGTCCATTGGTTGAACTGGAGGCAGCTGTGAGGAAGCTGTTTACTTCTCTCCCAGTGCCATATTGTGGGAGAGCAGATGCATAGAATAAGTCTTAATTCCAGTAACTCAGTCTAGTCCAGTTTGCTCCCCACAGTTAAGGACTATGTCTGGAGCTCAGGGGTTCAACAGGAGCATCAATCTATAGAATAAAAGTCGACAGAAGCCAAGAGCAGGTCCAACAGAGGTGAGACGGCTTAGATCTCAGAAATTTCATGAGGACAATTTCCCTTACCCTGCTAGACAAAGTATTTCAACCCAATAAGGTGCTGACCAAGAGCAAAGAGAACCTGAAATGACTTTAGAAGAAGAAACTAGTGCAAGACTTGGTACAGAATTACTACTCTAGTAGATATGTAGGTTTTCATTAAATACATCAATATGTACCCATCATTGACTTCCACTTTTCTCCTTCCCCTAATAGTCTCAGTGATGCATACATGGGGCTGACAATTACATTTCACATCATTAGCCAAAGACCACAGACAAACATGCTGTCACCTGCAGATGCTAGTCAATGATGAGTGATGTTGTTTCCCTTGTCTCATGAAGGGACTTGAAAAATATCCTGGAAAATAAAATAGGGAGACAACATAGATTTTTTCAGGAACATCTTGCTTAGCTTCCTATAGAAGCTAAGTAAAGGCACTAAATGATTAGCACTAAGGGGTGCTGTTACAGTCTTCACATCTACTTGCTCTCAGAACTGTGCCCTGACTTGAGTCCAGAAAGGAAGCAATGTGAGGGGAGGGAAGAAGACTGGGGAAAAGTAGAGCTATGGGTAGACAGGAGGAAATATTTCAAACCAGAACTTGGATTGAAGAGAAAGAGTCAAGACTGTCATGTCAATGCAAGTGTCAGGTGGAATCAGATTACTGACAACTGGGCAATCAATGAGTATGTCAGTCTGGGTAAAAGATTTAGATCCTTCTTTCAAAACAACTGTGACTGACAATCTAAGCAAGATAGACTGCACATATCAGAAAGAAGCCCAGTGCATGGTGTGGAGAGAAAAAGAAAACGGGGCTAGCTGTGTGGTGGTGGTAGAGAGGGTGTCATTGTGGTTGGATGGAGAAAGAACAGATTTGGGAGTCAGGTAGGTGTAGACTGGAGTTACAAGCAATCACTCTGGGGCAGGTGTTGGCCTAGTGTTTAAGAGGCTGATTGGGATGCAGGCATCACATACTGGAGTGTCTGGGTTTGAATCTGGGCTCCGGGTTCCAGATTCCTGCTCATGAGCATCTTGCTAAAGCAGCAGGTGATGGCTCAAGTATGTGGTCCCTGCTACCCACAAAGGAGATCTGAATCAAGTTTCCAACGCCTGATTTCAGCCTGGCCCAAGCCCAGCTGTTGTAGGCATTTGGGGAATGAATCAGCATATGGGAGGTCTCTTTCTTTCCCTCCCTGTTTCTCTGCCTCTAAAATAAATTTTTAAAAATACACAAAAATAATCACCTTGCAAGCACTCACTTGCTTGCCTATATTTTGACTTCTCCATGTTCATATGAGTTCAAAGTTGTGTGAGTCCAACAACGTGGTGGATATAAGTACTGTGTAACTGCTGGCTCCTGAAATTAAAATGCAGGTGAGAAGCATCAGTTCGAGGGATGGCAACACAAGGACTGCTTTGCCAAGACAAAGGTCTCTTCTTCAAACCCAGGCACTTAAGAACAAAGGAAGAGTGATGAGCCGCCAGAGGTGAACAAGAGACAAAGGAGAGCAGACGAGAACTAACAGACCAGGATCAAAATAGCAAAAATTCATGGACAGAATTTCAGAGGCAGAGTCAGTTCCACTGAAAGATACACTCTAGCCTCAGGATACGCACGGATAGAGTGCTACCAAACGATATCAAATTGACAAAAAATACCAAATCAAACACTCGGAAGGAGACAAACAAAAAGGAGACTGTTATGCTGTGAAGGCTACCGGCTTCTTCATACTTTGGGACACACAGAGCTGCCGGCCCAAGTGAGCAAAATAGATTAGAGGAAAGTAAGAAAGATCCAACAAGGCAGTAAGGAGAACACTCGGTACCGGCCAGCAAGGAAGATGAAGTGTGCTTAATGAGCCTGGAGCCTCAGGCAGCTGTTGGCCTGGGACTTGTCCCACTCTGTGGCAAAGGCTCCGTCCGTGCGCAGGATTCCCGGGCACTGAGGCTGTGTTTGTAGAAAATGTTATTAGCTCTAAGAAATAGGAAAAGCTCCCCAGAGCCACAGTTCAGTCTTCAGAAATGGTGGGGTGGCTAGGAAGTGTTTCTGGCTCCCTTTCACAGTGACACGGCTCAGGCCCACTGAGCTCTTGGTACTGATTCCACCACAAAGGCATAGCATTTGGTGGGCACATATTCCTCCCCAAAGCAAACCATCTCTGAGCTTGAGTCCATGCCCCTGTAGGCAGGAGGGGAGACTTGGAGAAAACCTGACCATCGAGAAAACACGACTTAGAAGGAAAATGTGGCAGCTCCTCAAGTATGTATTAGAAAAAGCAGGAAGGGACAGGACAGACAGGCAGGGATGGTAGTGCGACTCTTCGTACGTCTCAGGCTGCCTGCAATTGCCCTTGGCAGACCCAGATGGAGAGGATGGAGAGGCGGTTTTCTTTGTTTTCCATGTATTTGTCTTCTCTCAGTACTCACCCCTTGCAATCTAGAGAATTCACCATAGCGTCCATATGCCCAGCATTAGCCAGTTCATAATGAGACCCTGCACTGATGCTTAGGGCTCCATCCTGCAGTGATTTTGTAAATATGGCCAGCAGCCCCCGCACTGTTAACACGGGATGGGTCCAGGCCTGAGCAGCTCTTCTTAGTATTTCTGCAGCCATGGTGCCTACAGCTTTATGAAAGTCACCAAGCTCCAGGACACAGCATATTCCTCAGCCTTCTTGCCCCGGTACAAGACCCCTGCCTTTCCCTGGTTTCCTATGCTGTGCTGGCTCAGGACCCCCGCCACAGCCATGTGGCAGTGGAGGTAAGGGGTGGTTCCCATGACCCACACACGTGCCTGCTTCCAGCTCTGGCCACTGCCCGATGGAGAATGCAGCAGCCCTGTGACTGCTGCTGCCTTCCACGGAGGCCTGCAGTTCTGCCCTGACTCCCGAGAGGTCCCTCCTGTGTGTAAGCTCCTCTTGTGTTTAGCACAAAGGGAGCTTCGCAGCCTGAACCCCAGTGCCAATCTGACCAGGGGTCTGTGTCATCTCCTTTCATCTGCACAAGATGCTGGGGAGCCAGGAATGCCATGAATCAGAGACTAGATTTCATATAAAGAGTATTCAAATAATAATAAAAAAAAAAAAACACAGGCAGGTGGTTGTGTTGAAAGAAGGTGTTAATGTCTGTATTTTACTAATGAATAAATTGTCTCAAAAGCCATGCCTCAGGGCTGGTGCTGTGGCATACGTAGCAGGTAAAGTCACCGCCTGCAGTGCCGGCATCCCATGGGGGTGCCAGATCAAGTCTTCACTTCACTTCCCATCCAGTACTCTGCTATGGCCTGGGAAAGCAGTGGAGGATGGTACAGGTCCTTGGGCATCTGCACCTGCATGGGAGACCTGGAGGAAGCTCCTGGCTCCTGGCTTCAGATCGGCGCAGCTCTGGCCATTGCGGCCATCTGGGGAGTAAGCCAGTGGATGGAAGATATCTCTCTCCCTTTCTCTCTTTCTCTACCTCTGCCTCTCTGTAACTCTGTAACTCTCTGCTTTTCAAATAAATAAACAAATCTTTATAAAAAAAAAAAAACATGCCTATTGGAAGGTTAAAGCAGAACTTAACTCCCCACAGATGATGTTGCTTTAGCATGTTGGAGGAACTAGAATCCATGCCAGCCCAGCCGTGAGCACCAGGATCTTATCAGTTCTTGAGAAATGAGTAGGGGGAGGCAGCTTTATTGTCAGTGTGAGGCTCCATGCTCTACGGACATGGTTTTGGATATCAGAAATACCTTCTGTCTTTCCCAAAAGACCAGTCCTCCAAACTTAAACATCCTTACCTCCCATTAGCAGTCAGTTAGTGCATCTACCTTTCCAATTCCAATAAACCCACAATTCTATTGAATGTGTGCTAACAACCATAGGTCCTAAGATTGCAAAAGATGAATAAAATTCTGTTCTGTCTATAAGGATTCCACAGTCTGATTAAACAAAAACAAATTTAACCTAAACATTCACTATTATCTATTTGATAAAAAATTGAGATGACTAAATAGCCATGTTAAATTGGAAGTGCAAGGAAGATTATTTTCAACATTCCTTGTAAAAGGAAAGGTTTCGCAGAGGAGCTGGCATTTGAACTTATTCCTGAAAGATGGATAGAACTGCAAGAGAAGTAACAGATGAGGACATCCCAGGTAGAGGGAAGAGCAAGTGTCCAGGCTGAAGGTGTAAGACAGGCTGTGCTACTTCCACAGAATGCAAGTGCTAGTACAGTCAGAGCCCTTGTCCTGCCCAGGTGCAAAGACTGAACACATTGAGCAGTGAGGGAAAGGAATAGTTTAAGACTGGAGAAATAATGGTAGAAATAGTTTGAGAGTCATCTCCCCCTCAGCTGAGCCCCAGATGAAGCTATAGCTTAAGATGTGTTAGGAATCCACAAGGCAAAAGTTAGCAACTGCTGTGGCTGATACTAACATGCCGCACTCTCCCAGATTTTATGCTGACTGCACCCTCCAAGGGCATGCCTAGAACTGTGGGCATGGGGTGTGTGGCAAAGAAATCAGTAGGCTCATCCCTCCAACTCCCCACCCCGCCTCTGCAGAGCTTCCAGCAAAAGCTTGGTTTGCTTCTCCCCATGTCAGGTAGAACCTGGGGAAGAGGTAGCTTATAATGAATGATTTCATACCCCCGAGTTGTCAAAACACAGTGCTTTATCCTGGAGACTTGCCATCCACACAACAAGCCATCTTACGCTGCCCAAGCCAGACCGAAAGGTACAGTGAGGACACGCAGGGAGGGGATCAGGAGGAGACACAGCTGAAGGATTGGCCCAGCCAAGAGAAAGCTTTAGGAGGGGTGCTGGGGTAGGGTAAGGTGAGGCGGATCGAAAGATGCAGCTTTCTTTCAGTTTTCTCCTTGTTTTCAAATTCTTCACATTTTCCAACCTCATAGCCAGCACATTCTTCAAGCCCTGCTATAATTATTTCTAAATACCTCATTTTTTCCCCCATCATTTTTCTTTCAGTCCAGTTCCACAAACATTTATTCAACCCTTCCCCAAAGTACAAAAACTGTGCTGAGAATTGGAATTTGAAAGGAAACAAGGCATGGGCTCCATTCTCATGCAGTTCACAATTTCGTGAGGAAGAACCCATTCGATGCATTGCATTAATAAAATTGTGTATATGAAATAAAAGAATTAAGATGGGGATCTGAGGGGACATAAAAAAGGAGACTAATGGACCATGCCCAGGCTTCTTAAGGGGGGTATTTCCCAAACTGGACATTTAAGGTAAGTGGGAAGCATTTTTAGTATTAATAGCATTATTGATAATGATAACTGATCTCAATAGACACATGAAATATTTATGCCTAATAACACACCATCAATGCAAATATAACAACTAGTGTAATAAAGAGAAAACAATGCTACTGTAGTCAAGTTAGGGTGCAATGTCAATTTTCTAAATCTTTCACAGGTCAAATAGAAAATAATAAATATTTTTTGAGGAAACTGAACGATGTTATAAATACAGTTAATGTATATAGTTTGTACTCTATGATCTTTTTGAATAGCACAGGGTATTGAAAAGAAAATAAAACATAAGATTGAGTTCTACACACATAGAGAACCTAAATTCAATGTAAAACTGGAATTGTAATAAAACATAACTTAGAGTTAATACCTTTACATGTCTTTGTAAACGTCAATAAAACAAACTGCAATCAATTTAAGTAAGGGGGCAAAAAGAGAAAATACATCAGCACTAGGAATGAGAAAGTGGACCTCACTATAGATACAACTGACTAATATTTTCCTTTTTATAAATATGTCCATGAGGAATGTTGATCTATAGTTTTCAATTTTGAGGATGTATACAGGTGCTTCAAAAACTACATGGAAAATGGAATTAAAAGATGTTGATTTTGGGACAAAAATTGAGAAATCTGTGCATAGAGGGAGGCCTCAAAATGTTCAGAGCAAAAATGAATTGTTGAAAATCTATGCATGGGCTGGTGCCTTGGCTCAATAGGCTAATCCTCCTCCGCCTGCAGCACCGGTACCCCAGGTTCTAGTCCTGGTCAGGGCGCCGGATTCTGTCCCGGTTGCTCCTCTTTCAGTCCAGCTCTCTGCTGTGGTCCAGGAGTGCAGTGGAGGATGGCCCAAGTCTTTGGGCCTTGCACCCACATGGGAGACCAGGAGAAGCACCTGGCTCCTGGCTTCGGATCAGTGTGGCCATTGGGGGATGAACCAGTGGAAAAGAAAGACCCTTTTCTCTCTCTCTCTCTCTCTCTCACTGTCCACTCTGCCTGTCAAAATAAATAAATAAATAAATCTATGCATGGATTTCAAAATACCAATGTAAACTTACCTCCTAATTTCATTTTCTATGGGCTTTTTGAAGTCCCTTCTTATAAGCATTGGTATAAAGCATTTGCGTAACATTGCAATTCTTTATTGAATGCTTGGTAGAATTCACTGGTGAAACCACATGGGTGGAGAATTTCTTCATCTCTTTGTAAAGAATGGGGTTGCTTCAGATTTTTGTTTTCAGTCTATGAATCTCTGAGAATGTTCAGTTCATGTATAAGGATACATCAGAAAGTCCATGAACAAATGGAATTGAGAAGTAAGCTTATTTTGATGCAAAGAACTCCAAAATCAATGTATAGCTTGCTCAAAATTTACATTTTCCATGAACTTTGTGAAGACTCCTCATACATTCAATGTGACTATTCCTATGATTGGGCTACAGCCACAGAATCATTGTTTTTCCATCTGTGCTTTTCTGGTTTTGTTCTTCTGTTGTCATTTTCTTATTTTTCATTTTCTTTTTGAGGAGCACTAGTCACATGCAATAATCATCTATCTTCTCAATTAATTTCTCAGCATATCTTTTGCTGTTTTACAGTGCTTGCTCCAAGGTATTTTAAACTTCCGTTAGCTGGTTAGATTAACATTGGACCACTTCCTACGTTACATCTTTCCACTTTACTCTACACACCTCCCACAGACTGCTCTAAAAATGTAATTAATAAAGAGCAATATAGAGGCTGGCACTGTGGAACAAGAGGTTATTTTACTGCCTGTGGCACCGGCATCCCACATGGGCACCAGTTTGAGTCCCAGCTATACCACTTCCAATCCAGCTCCCTGTTAATGTGCTGGGGAGATTATCAGAGGATAGCCTCAAGGGCTTGGGCCCCAACACCCACATGAGAGACCCAGAAGAAGCTCCTGGCTCCTGGCTTCAGCCTGGCCCAGACTTTTGGCTATTGCAGCCATTAAGGAAGAGAAGCAACAGATGGAAGATCTCTCTTTGTGTCTCTCCCTCTCTGTCTCTAACTCTTTCAAATAAATACATCTTTAAAAAATAGAGAGAGTAGTATAATTGTATGTTCACAATACCCTTCTCTTAGTGCTAATGGATCATTTTTAAAAATAATTCTTCGAATTTTACCTTATGATGTTGTTTTTGCTTAAAAGAGTTACTATTCATAAAAATTATGAGTAGAAATAATGCGTTCTTCCACGTGTGACTGTTTCTTTTCTGTTTCTGTTGCCTCCTTGACTTCCCATGTATCTGAGTTTCTTTCTGGTAACATTTGCCTTGGGCTTTAAGAACATATACGTCTTCCATTGTGGGTGTTCCAGAAGCAGGTTTTGTCAGTTTTGATTGGGAGAACATTCTCTACGAAGCCTTCATTTTTGAATGTTTTTACTTTATGTGGACTTCTCAGTTGGCTGACCCCACCATGACCCCAGTACTTTCAGGGTGCCCTTCTGTTGTGTTCTAACTATCCCTTCCTGATGGGAGGCTGGGGATCAGTATCACCTTTGTCCCCAGGTACATAATGTAATTGGTTTGCACTGAACATTTTCAAAATGTTCACCTCATCTTTGTTTTTCAGTGGCTTGACTACTATTATATATACTTGGGAGAAGTTTCCCTTGCATTTATTCTGCTTGAAGTTTACTGAGCTTCTTATCTGTAAGTCAATGTTTTTCATCAAATTTTGCAACTTTTCAGTTAGTATATCACAAACCCTTCTTTTCCTAAAACATTACTGGTCTATTCTTTTTCTGGAAACCCTATTTACCTATACATTAGATTGTATGATATTGACCCACATAGCCTTGAGTCTGTTCAATTTATTCTATATTTTCTCTTCTTCAAATCAGATGATTTCTTTGAATCTAGAGTCTAATTGAATGCTTCTCTTTTTTTGTCTTCAATCTGTTGATATAATTACTTTTTAAATCCAGTACATTCCAAAATTTTATTTCTTTCTATTCAGTTTGAGATGCAGAGAGAGAAAGACACGGGTTGAGAGAGAGAAGGTGGGGGATTCATCTGCTGATCTGAGAGAAAGAGAGAAAACAGTGTAGTCATCAGCTGGTTTACCCCATAATGCTCACAACAGCCAGAACTGGGCTGTACTGAAACCAGGAGCTGGGAATTCAACCCAGCTCTCCCATGTGGGTTACAGGAACCCAATTACTTGAGTCATCACCATGGCTCCCTGGGATCTGCATTAGCAGGAAGTTGAAGCCAGGATTCTGAGCCAGGGATCAAACCTACTCACCTGTATGTGGAATACAGGTGTCTTAACTCCTGGGCTTAATGCCTGGGTACCCCTCACTGACTGCTTTGGCAGTTTCCACTTCCTTGTGTTGATTCCTGATATCTTCACTCTTAACATTTCCTAGTTTTACCTGTGTTTGGTAATACTTTGTTTTATATTAAACATTGCTGTATTAGGTTGGATTCTGTCATCTTCCTTTGAATTGTGTCATGTCTTCTGTTCCTACAGGTAGGAGTTCTGCCACCTGCTCACTTTAGAACTCATTTGGTTTATGTTTTATGACGGCAGATGTGTTGCAGGACAAATATATTTCCCTAGCCTCTGTTACTTGGAAAGACCCAATCTCCCCACTTTTGTTTCTGCTTGGCCTCTTCCTAGGGTTTGCTTTCAGTGTTTGTGAGAGAGGTCCAAACTGGGTCTTCCTCTAGAGTTCAATACTTTCCTGAGAAGGCAGATCTCAAAGTATCTCCACTGGATGACTCTGACACCCAGGAGCAGTGCCTGAACTCTAGTGTGTGTTCCATTCTCTCTCTACAGCAGATTCATCTTCTAAGTGTCACTTTAAACTTGTCCAGCCTCGTTCTTCATCAAGGACTCACAGACACTTGCCAGGGAACCTCTGCTCAGCTCCTGACTGCCTAGTGCCTGATTCTTCAATTGCAGCACATAGAGTGTCCTCCAGCCCCAATATCTGGCCCCTCTGCCCAATGATACTGCTCTGCTCTTCTTGGAATTCAGCTCACTGCACTGCAATCAGGAAAGTGTGTCCCTGGCAGAAGCCTCAGGCCTTGATGGGGTTCACCTAAGGACTCAGCCTCCCTTTCTGGTACCCACTAAACTGTTTTCAATAGCAGTTGCACCACTTCACATTCCCATTAGCATGAACAAGCCTCCAGTTTCTCCATATGGCTTGCCAAGACTTAGTTTCTATTTCTATGATAATAGCTTCCCTAGTGGGTGTGAAGTGGTAGGTATCTCACTGTGGTTTTGATTTGTATTTCCTTTAGTGATTAGTGATGTTGAGTATCTTTTCATGTGTTTATTGGTGATTTGTATATCTTCTTCAGGTAAATGTCTATGGAGGTCCTTTGCTCATTTTTTAATTAAGGTGTTTCTCCAAGTTTTGTTGTTGAGTTGTAGGAGTTCCTTGCATGTCCTAGTTAACCTTTTATCAGAAGTCCCAGTTTTACACAACAATATGTCTATTATGTCCTTAAAATATCCATTTTAAAAGGATCCTTTCAGAGGTTTCCCTCTGTACACAACAGGAGAGCTTGCCTTCACCTGCCATGTCCTGAAAAGGTTCTTGTCTGCTTAGGAACCTTAGGATGCTTCCTAGAGCCCTAAAACTTCAGCATTTTATTTGTTTACTTTCATTTTACTGGAAAGAAGAGAGAGAGAGACAGAACCTTCCATCCATTGGCTCACTCCATCATCTGGGGTTCAGCCCACCATCTGGCTGGGCTGGGCCAGGCCAAAGCCAGCAGCCTAGGGCTCAGTTTAGGTCTCCCCTACAGGTGGCAGGAACCCAGCTACTTGAGCCAGTACCTGTTGCCTCCCAGTATGCCCGTTAGCAAAAAGCTGGAATTGGAAGCAGAGAAGCACGGCTTGAGTCCCAGCACAAGGATATGTCCCCAAGTAGTGTCTCAACTGCTGTGCCAAATGCCAACCCCCATCATCTCCCAGAAACTGTTTAAACTCTAAGATTTGAGGATTCCTGGATTTCATCAGCCTCAGCTTTCATAGGCCCAACTCTTTCTCATTTGCCATCACTGAACTTAATACTGACAACAGCTTCTCAAGTCCACCACTGATCTCATGAAAGTAACAACTGATCCATACCTCTATTCTTTATCTCAGGATCCTATGTATTCTCCTTGGGACACCAGCCTCAATTCTAAGTATTGTATTTATCTACATACGTACTATCTACTTCTGTTAGGAGGGCAGCTGCTTACCTCCTTCCCTATAATGTGTGATCCAAGCAGGAAGTCTTGTATCTGTCTCTTACTCACTCTGGCATCACGTTCACTAGAAACCTACAGAAACTGCAACATTCACAAATGTATTGATATTCTTGAGAGTACTTGTAGGTCAAAAATAACCCCAAAAACTGCTGAAATAGATTCCAGTAAAAGTCCATGCTTAGAAAAACTTGGAAATCTAAAACAAGGTAAGTTGGTGTCAATGTTATTGAGTATCTGTCTGGAAATGGGATCCAATGCAGTTGAGATCAAAATAAGGGCTGTAAGTATTAGAAAGGAGGGAATATACTAACCCCAAAAGGACCTTCCATGGGACTAACTGCCCCGCTTCTGTCTCTGGGCAGGATAGGTTCCAGTTAAGATCTCGCAGGGAGCACATTTTGGTTAGAAACCTGCCGTGCTGCTTACTTGCTTTGCTCTGCTGGTGTATGGACTCCTCCAAATCCCAGCAGCAATTTGAATATGCAATTCGCTTTGCTCAGAGCCTAGCAACCAAGTCAGAACTTAGGAAATGTGAGCTATTATCTTTTTTTAATAATGTTTCTAGGGTGAGCTTTTATTTTGAATACAAAAAGAAAGCCTATTAAAAATGAATATTACCAGGGCAGGCATTTAACCTAGCGGTTAATATGCCCATTGTCATGCTTACACCCCACGTTGCAGTGTGTGGGTTTGATATTTGGCTCTTGCTCCTGACTCCTGTTAGTGCAGATCCTGAGAGGCAGCAGGGATGCCTCAAGTAGCTGGATCCCTGCCCTTCACATGGGAGACCAAGATTGCATCTCTGGCTCCAGATTTGGGCTTATCAGGGTGAGGAATCTTTTATCTGCCAAGAGCCATTTGGATATTTATAACATCATTCACAGGCCATCAAGCATTATCAACTTAAAAAATCAGCCTAGCATAGATACATTGAATTCTGAGTCCTGCCTGTGGTTTCCTTGGCAGGATCAGACCAAATGATGTCATGGGCCTTATTTGTCCCATGGGCTGCATAGTCCCCACCTCTGCTCCAGCCCTGCCCCAGCCACTGTAGACATGTGGAGAGTGAACCAGCGATGGGGCTCTCTCTCTTTCTCTCTCTCTCTCTGAGGGCATCTTTCCAACTCTCAAATAGACTTTTAAAATTTTACTTAATTACCAAAACGGGAAGGAAGGCTGAAGAATCCTCAAGTTCAGCTGCTACACTCCCGCCTGCTGCAATCTCCTGTCTCTTGCTTGAGCTTCCTCTCTTCATCTTTCACTGGCACTGAATGGGAAGGAGAACTTAGTAGAAACAGTAGGGGAGAAGGCTGAGGCCTAACTAGGAGGCCGGCATGCCTCCCATCACCCTGCAGCTGTTGTCATAGCTCTGATCTGAAGCCAGTCTGCCCTGCACTGTCCCCTCTGGTTTGTTTGTTTGTTTGTTTGTTTGTTTGTTTTTGACAGGCAGAGGAGCAACTGGGACAGAATCCGGCACCCAGACCGGGACTAGAACCCGGTGTGCCAGTGCCACAAGGCGGAGGTTTAGCCTAGTGAGCTGCAGTGCCAGCCTGCACTGTCCCCTCTGCCTGTGGACTGGGAGAATGGCCCTGACCTTGTGCATCTCCTTATCCCCAGCACCCAGTCACTCCCTAGGAACCTGCCCTCAGTACCTAGTCTAGGGATTGGAAGGAAGGATGGGAAGAGAGGAAGGCACATGGAAGGAGTTTGCACAGTCCTGTTCTATTGTGTCATTGCTGCTGTTATTTTATTGAATTCCTTGCTTTTTCTTCTTTGGCAGCAGTTCTTTTATTTTTTTTTTTATTTTTTGACAGGCAGAGTGGACAGTGAGAGAGAGAGAGACAGAGAGAAAGGTCTTCCTTTTGCCGTTGGTTCACCCTCCAATGGCCACCGTGGCTGGCGCACTGCAGCTGGCGCATCACACTGTTCCAAAGGCAGGAGCCAGGTGCTTCTCCTGGTCTCCCATGGGGTACAGGACCCAAGTACTTGCGCCATCCTCCACTGCACTCCCTGGCCACAGCAGAGAGCTGGCCTGGAAGAGGGGCAACCGGGACAGAATCTGGAACCCCAAGCAGTACTAGAACCCAGTGTGCCGGTGCCGCAAGGTGGAGGATTAGCCTAGTGAGCCACGGCGCCGGCCTTTGGCAGCAGTTCTTAAAATAACCTAAACCTATGATCCAAGAAACAAAGAAATGAAATCAGAGGTAATCTGATTTCGCTCTGACTCCCTTTTCTATTGTCTCTGAGGCAGTTGGGAACAACAGAGAGAGAGTTCCAGGCAGGGGAAATTATGTGTGCTCTGTCAGATGCCTCATGTGCAGCTCTGGGACAAGCTTGTGTGTGGAGCAAGCCTTCTGGAAGCCTCTGGAAAGCGTGTAGTCTTCCTTTGCTCTCAGTGCCCTGCTCTCAGGAGAGCTGTACCTTGCTGCACCAGTGGCTGTATGTCCCATTCTTCATCATGCAGACCTCTTGTAGCTGAAGACAGAACGTCCCATCAGAGATAAGAGCACTAAGTAATTAGCTGATGTCTTTGAGTAGCCACTCAATGACAAAATTAGCCTGAATTGTTCAGATAAATTAGGACATGATTGAAAATGGAGTTTATATCAATAGTGATAACAAGGAGAAAACAGGGACAAGGCTGCTTTGGTCAAATGGGTACAATATTGTGCACCATGTTGTGTGTACGTCTGTGCATGTCTAAACATGAGTTAGTCTATGTGTTGGGGTTTGGGAGATTAACCAGAAAAGGACTAGAGCAGCAGAAGATGCTAAGTGTCTGCTGCCTTTCTCTTCCAAATTCTATGTTCTGTTCCAGAAAGTTATAGCCATGGCCGGCACCGTGGCTCAATAGGCTAATCCTCTGCCTTGCAGCGCCAGCACACCGGGTTCTAGTCCTGGTTGGGGTGCCGGATTCTGTCCCGGTTGCCCCTCTTCAAGGCCAGCTCTCTACTATGGCCCAGGAGTGCAATGGAGGATGGCCCAAGTGCTTGGGCCCTGCACCCCATGGGAGACCAGGAGAAGCACCTGGCTCCTGCCTTCGGATCAGCGCAGTGCGCCGGCCACAGCGTGCCGGCCACAGAGTGCCGGCCACAGCGCGCTGGCCGCGGCGGCCATTGGAGGGTGAACCAACGGCAAAAGGAAGACCTTTCTCTCTGTCTCTCTCTCTCACTGTGCACTCTGCCTGTCAAAATAAATAAATAAATAAATAAATAAAAAGTTATAGCCTGGAACCACCAGCAAGAAGGACATGCTCACTGATGGGCTCCTAAACTGAGACCTGAACTCAGCTCTACTTACAATAAAGAGCTCTGGCACTGAGGGCCTGACAATCCCACTGACAAAACAGCTCCAGAGCTGCTAGAATCTGCCAGGTGTGGTTTAGAGCAATGTGCGAGCCCACAATGATACAAGAAATAGGAAGAAGTTGAGGAAGAGGTCTGTAGGCACTGAACTACTAGCCAAACAGATGCTCCCTGAGGCTGGACAATGTCTGGATGTGCAGAGAGGAGGGGAGAGTGGAGGGCACCTGGAGGTAGGACAGGAGCCATGTGTTCCAGCCTAGAGGAATAGACAGATGGAGGGGAGAAGTGTGCAGGCTCCCAGGCCAGGGGGCAAGGGAAGGAGGTCCAGGCAAGGGAGGAGTGGAGAGAAGCAGAGACAGAGGTCAGAGTGGCTTGATCTGGGTTCCAAGTCTTTAGGTTTTATGCTAACTGCAATTGGAGCCTTCTTTCTTTAAACCTCCATGGCACAGTGACAGATGCTTCAGAAATGAACTTCTCATTGAATTCTCTCCATGGTCCCGGATGGCAGGTATTACAACTCCCATTTTACAAATAAGGGAAACAGAGAGGTTTGAAGGAGGTTCAGAAATTTGTCTACTTGTCTATTGCAAAACCTGGGCTCTCTTTCCTTCTTCTATGGCATTGCCTCCATCCCGGACAGTCTTTCCTGCTGATAATCTGCATGTCACACCAGCAACCTGACCTTGGTTTGCCGTCCTTGATCTAGGGTGCCTGTGTGATCCCATCTCGCTCTGAAATTCTGCGCATCTCAAGCTGGAGGGAGGAGGGAGCACCTAGTTATGAGACATCACTTGCACATAAAAAGGGAAGTTCACCCTTGTGCTCCACAAATACTGATTTGCAATTTTCTGTCTGCTGCAGTGTGGTCATTGGGAGGCAGAAATTGTCCCTCTGGATCCCAGCTGTGTCAGGAACTGTATGAGCTTGTGCAGGTTCTTTGACATCTCCAAGCTTCAGTTTCCTAATCAGGAAAATGAGGATAATTCTATTCACTTAAATCAGCTATATCAGAGAGAAAGGGAAGTGACCCTTCCATTCCGTTATGTGAAGAAGACAGTAACCCCTTCCTCGCCATGGCTGATCTCTGAATCTGGGTCAGTTTGTGCCAACATCAAAGGGGCCCCCTTCCAGTGCATTCTGTTGCCCCAGTTCTCTGTATGGTAAAGACCAGTGTATCCGTGTCTGTTGATCCCTACAGGTGCACTCCCAGTGAGATCTGATGCGCCGGAGCTTATGTGCACTTCACGGTCACCTCTGCACAACTCCTGTTCTCTGTGAAGTCTGGTGCTAGTGGGAGTGTACATATTGACAGATAGCATGCACAGCAGAAGTGTTCAGAACACCCAGGTGTTTCCACTGGAAGGAGGAAGCCATGCTGATGACAACACAGGCCCTCAGACACTACTCAGAGTCAAGCACTGGCTCCATCATCAATGAATCCAGAATGGTCATTTGGAGTCCCTGGTAGGTGACCACCTCCACCCACAGGTTGGGGATACAGAGCTTCATCCAGCATCAAAGGAGAACATCACTGTCTTCAGAATAGGTGAGTGAACCCAGTTCTAGAGCCAAGACAGGTCATAGATCCTCTCTATGCTCAAAACATGTGAATTCAGGAGAGGAAATTGCATGTGGAGGGAAGCTAAGGAAGAAAAGCCACCCCCAGAAGGCTTATCCTTTGGGGTTGTTTTGCTGTAGACACAAACTAAGGGAACAAGAGGTTGAGAAGACCCAGGCAGGGCAGGTGGGCTGGGCACAGAGCAAGCAGAGAACCCGTGCAGGCTGTGTCAGCATGGAGACCCAGAGAGCCACACGTGCAAGGCCAGTAGAGGTGAGGCTTGTCAAGGCCCCTGCACAGCCTTACAGAAGCCCCTGTCTACATGCTGAGAAAAATCACTACTCCTCCCTCTGCCCCAGTCATGGCAGGGGACAAGAAGGCTCAGGCAATGGTGAGGGCACCTGCGGTCACAGCTATGTACAGAAGTAACCACCCTGGCCATGTGCTATCTCATCGAATCTCACGCTGCTACTGAGAAGAGGTGATGAGGATCCAAAGTTGGTGACTCACCTAGAATCATGCATTCTGTAGGCATTGCGTACATATTCTGTGAACAGATAAACAGGATTTTTCTTGGCTAGAGGGTCAGGCTCATATAGGTGCCAGGTAACATCTTGAACCATGGCCAGAGTCAGAGTTTACATGCGTTGTGTCAAGACTTGGGGAGCCAACTCGAGACTAAGATCAATGCTTAGTCTAGGGTATGGCTGTGTCTAAAGTGAGGTGCAGCTCACAAAGTGGGCTCATCAGCTTCATGCTTCAGCATCTTCCTCCGACTCTCTGTCCTGTGATCTCGGGTTGCTCTACCTCGCTGTGCCCCCTCCTCGCTCTGCTCTGAGCTGGCAATCTATCACTGAGCCTACTGCCTCCAACAGGTGTCCTTCTCCACGGCAGTAGAGCAGGGGCAGCCTGGGTTCCTAGCGCTGTGCCCTGACATATGCCAGGTACAGACAGGATGACAGAGAATGCTCTCATAGGATACAGGATGCTGGCTTCTGGATAACCACAGCACTGTCATTTTGTCCACAAGCACAGACATGTGACTTTGAATAACAGCAAAATACAACCTGGTGGGCAGGGAGGCACTCACAATGAAATCATAAGTAATTTAACTGCAAGTCAATTTACTGCAATTAAATTGCCAGTCCATCAAAATGGAATAGCAGGCGATCTCGGGTGGGTCTTTGCAACCAGACCTCTTGTGCACATCTCCTGAAGGCCCACGGGGATTCAGGGTGCAGCCAGACGCATGATTGGGGAGTTGGGCTTCCCACACCACCAGTCTGCTCCATCGGTTCATTTTCATCCCCCTCCTTGAAGACACACAAACAGTACCCAAGACTAACTGTGACCCAAATGTGGAACATACGGTGCAATTAGCAAAAGTGCATTAAGAACCAAATTGGTCCTCCACTGCCACTTTCCCAATAATGAGAGGCAGGGATGAGTGGGAAGACAATTGCAAAGCAAATAGCTGGGACACCCTTTGAAGTTCCCTGAGGAGGAAGGCCCAGAGCATGGGCTCTGTCTCAGGACCCAGGACCACATGTTGGAGAAGATGCCATAAATGTCCTTTCCAGAGAAGAGCTGTTCTGGAAGGCAAGTTGGCAGCAGGGAGTAATTCTCAAACATGTCTGGAACCACTGCTCCCCTAACTTCACTGCTAAGGACTTACTGAAAGGAAATCACAAAACTCATAAACAGAGATGTATTTCAACATGGATCTTAACAGTGAAACCTCAGAAAGTAACTAGAAAGGACAGCAATGTGGGAATAGTTAAAGAAATTACAGTGGGGATAAATGATTGAAAAATTATGGCCCCATCAAAAATGACATTTACAAAGAATCTTTAACAACACAGGAAGATGTTGCTGATGGAATTTTAAACAAATCCCAGGACATGAATCTAAAAGCACACAGAGATCTCAACTGTTTTATCTCCCAGTTGATGTCTTCATCTCACTTAAAAACTCATTGTAAATACATAAAAGTTGTAAATAGTGGTTCTTGCTAGATTCTGAATGTTCGGTGAGTTGAAAAGTTCTTCCGTTATTTTATATACCTTGCAAATGATTTGTAAAGGAAGTGCAATGCTTTGATAACCTGAGGGGAAACCATGCACCCTTTGAACAAGGCATGGGTCTCTCTCCCCTGGTGCATCTCTCATGCCGAGTGGACTTTTCTCTGTAGCCAACGCTTTCCCCAGTTCTCAGAAAAAGGTGTTTAGAGGCCCTATGATGTGGCTTCTCTGAGGTTCTTCAGGACCTGGCTCAGGGGTTGTTTTCTGCCTTCACATGGTCAGCTCGGCTGCTCACTCAAAGCAGTAGCTTGCAGCGTGTTCAGAGCTACCAAGATGAGGCAGTGACACAAACCTTCTATTGAAAGTGGTCTTTAATCTCAAAATGAACACTGATGAGACAAGGGTTGCACCTCCAAGTGATGTCCTAAAAGCTAAAATATATGAAGCGTCAAGCCTGGGTCCATGGCATCAAGATCACCCAGGAGCTACTGAAATGCAAGTTCATGGGCCTCACCCCAGACCTACTGCATGAATCTGCACTTACCAAGATTCACAGGTGAATCTGTATACATTAAAGTCTGAGAAATACTGGAGGTGGTGGTAAGGCGCAGAGGGTTAAGCTGCTGCCTTTGACACCTGCATCCTATATTAGAGTGCCGGTTAGAACACTGCTGCTCTGCTTCCACTCCAGCTCCCTGCTAATGTGCCTGGGGTGGCAGTGGAGAATGGCCCAAGTCCTTGAGCCCCTTTCATCCATGTGGGAGACACAGATGGAGTTCCAAATCCTAGTTTTAACCTGGCCCAGCCCTGGGTGTTGTGGCCATTTGGGGAGTGAACCAGCAGATGGAAGAGTTGTCTGTATGTCTCTCTCTCTCTCTCTTTCTCTTTAACTTCCTCTCTATCACTCTGCCCTTCAAATAAATAAATCTTCAAAATGCTAGTTTCAGAAACACTGCTCAGCAAGATAAGTGTGTAAGAGCCTAACATCCTAACATGAACACTGGGGAGATGCTAAGAGCACACCTCACCGTTGATGCCAGCTCTGTAATCAAAAAGCTACGTGACCTTGAAAAGCTGACCATCTTTGTCTAAGAGAGATAAACTATCCAGCTTTTAAGCTTGTGCATCTGTAAAATGGGAACAATCAGATATCTCCATCCTAGGATTCATATTGATTAAGTTAGGCAGCCTAAAACCCTTAGGATACTCGGCGGAACAGAGTAAGAATTAAATGATTTTTATCATCATGGCAAAGATTACGTATGACAGCTGTAAGGATCAAATGAGCTCATGAGTACGCAAGGCTGCAGATGAAGAAGATTCCTGCACAGATGTGCAGAGAGATTGTCTTGCAGATGTGCAGAACCATTCTTTACCAGAAAGCCAACTGTAAAATGACAGTCGGAATAAAGAGTGAAAATACAGGCTTCCAAGTGGATTTGGACTCCGTGAGCCCCACTCCATGGTATCAGCAAGGGCGGGAGCTCCATTTCCCTCCTTATTCCCTCCTTATTCTTCCCTCTCAGAGAGAAGGCAAAGGGATCCTTTGTTAGGAGACTTAGGGGAGGCATGGTACATCTACTCTGTCACTCCCCCAGGCATCATCACCAGGCAATCCTTCACCTACGGCAACTGCTGAGTCATTTTTGAAAAGTTTTCCCATTTCCAGATGTTAGGAGGCTCTGCTTTTGTGCCACTGACCTAGGAGGAAGGGAAGTCAGGGCTTTCTACCTGCAGCATCAGCTGTCAAACAAAGTGACTGACAGCCTTTGATGGAGAAATAGGTAAGAGGAAAGCTTTCAGATGGTTCCCATCACCTTGGCCTTGAACAAATGCAGCAGGAAGATGTCCCAGGGAGACACAACTGAGCTTAAAAGGGGAAGAACAGAAGGGGCCCAGGGTGGGGAAACATGAAGAGGGTCAGGGAAGAAGCAAGGAAGGAAACCCATGGGGCAACAGGAACCTACTGTCCCCCTGTGGATTCAGTTCTTGACCATGTGAACAAAACTGCAGTTACGTTGATCAGAATTCTGATAACAACATTCAGTTGTCTATTAGCCCATTTCTCATTGCTATACTGAACCACTGAGGTTGAGGAACCTTACAGAGAACAGAGAAGCACTCATGCTTCTGAGGTTCCAGGGGGCGGTGGCAGCACTGGCTTTGCTTCAGGGAGTCTCGTGGCAGATGGCATCACAATGCAGGGATGCTTGGCAGAGGGAGAAACCACATCAGGAGACAGGAAGCCTGAGAGAGAGTCAGAGGTCATGTCAGGCTTTAATGACAACTCATTCTCACAAGGACTCACTCCAGAAAGCCAGCATCCCCAGGCCCTTCCATGTAGCCTCACCTGTTAAAATTCCATCGTACCCTGGGAGCTAAGCTCCTAACACATGAACACTTGGGGGAAAGCACAATCAAACCCGGGCCGACTGCTCTTCTGGTACATTCCCTAGACAGGGCCTGCTGTGGTCTCATTTAATGCAGCACACAACACAGGCTTTAAATGTACATCTGGGGGCCACGGTTGTGGCATAGCGGAGTAAGCTGCCACCTACGGCCACAGCATCCCATGTGGGTGCCAGCTCAAGCCTTTGCTGCTCCACTTCCAACCCAGCTTCCTGCTAATGCACGTGGGAAAGCAGTGGAAGATGGCCCAAGTGCTCGGGCCCCTGCACCCATGGGGAAGACCTGAATGGCATCCAGGATCCTGCCTTTGGCCTGGCCCAGCCTTGGGCCTTGGCAGTCATTTGGGGGGTGAGCCAGCAGATGGAAGATTCTTTCTCTCTCTCTCTCTTTCTAACTCTGCCTTTCAAATAAATAAATAATAAAAATCTTTTTAAAAGAAAACCAAATAATAATAAGCGATGCAGATAGAATGTGGCTCTCAAAAGCCTAAAATATTTTTATAACTGCGTCCTGCCTGATCTTCCTCTGACATGGAACCTACTCTTCATAGCTCCTTCTCCACTTTGTCCTGGCTGCCCTCATATCCCTTCAACTGATCTTCCTTGGACTTTTTTCATCTGGCCTTTGCTGAACTGGCCTGGAGCCTCCTAGAGTTCCATTATCTACTCTCTTCCAGAGGTCAGACACTCCAGGTCAGGAAAGGAAAATGAATGTGGGAACAGGTCAGAGGTCAATAGGGATTGGTATGCAGCTTGGAAAACTGAGACTAGACGTTCTGCTAAAAATAACTCGGGTTTCTTTTTTCTGGAGCCATTTTCTGGGCCAGATTTATTCATCCCTAAAGTCTAGCCTTTGTCCCTTCAAATGTCCAACCCCAGTGTCTGTCTCAAAAAAGAAGCGAGGTTGGGTTGCTATGCAGGTCCTCAGGACCCCACAGGGCCTGCAGGTTGCACGGGAACAAGGGCACAGCTGTTAGATTTGTCTCCGTTTTCTTCAGCCATTGGGCTGCACTGGTTGAGGCCTCATCCCAGTTTCCTCTTCATCTCAGTTGGGCCTCCTGATCATTGTGGCAATCAAGGAGAATCTAGTCCCCGAGTCACACTGTGAGCCATGGATGGCAGATGCCTTGGGGTTCTGCACTGCCCCCTCTGGCCTCTCAGGCCAGCTACTGGGGTTAGCTTCCTGCAAGCTTGGCCTCACCTTGCAGAGCAGTGCTGTCCTTCACACAGGAGCCAGCACCTCTCAGCTCTGCTGCTCTGCCAGGGCCATACTGCGTATCACAGTTCCCTGCTGCTCAGGCCCTGTGTGCTCAGTGCATGTGTGCACAGACAGAGGCACAGGGAAAGGCGCACTTTCCACCTCCGTCTCCTGATTCATTTCCAGGTGTCACTCAGTCATACTTGAGATTCTCCGTTGACCCCTGGAATATCAAGTCTCAGAAGCTTGTGCTTTTACCTTCCTTTCTTCTTGGTCCACCTGGCTGATTCCAAGTCACTTCTCACACAATTCCCATCCAAAGCCTCTCTCCATTCTCGCACCTCCTTCTTCCACTCATGTTTGGTTCTATCTCTGTGTATTCTTCCGTGGACTTTGCCAACAGCAATGCACTTTCTATTTCCTTCTCTTATAATCAATAATTTCTCATTTTCTCACACCCTATTAGAAGGTTTATAAGGGACAGAAAGCTTGCCAATCACCTCTGTATTTTCATTCCTAGTGTGACACAAACAGCGAACACAAACATTTGCTGAATGATTGAAAGAATGAATGTATGAGTGGTTTGCAGTTATGCTTAGAATCCTGCTGTCACCAAATATATTATCTTGCATACAAATATTAAAATTAGTAAATACTTTCTGAGAATTTGCCACATAGAAATCATTCAATAAATGCTGAACCCTTATATAAACTTCAAAAAAGATAAATAATGGCACGGAGGGTGAAGCCACTGCTTGTGATGTTGCATCCCATATTGGAGTTCTGGTTCAAGTCTGGCCACTTCTGATCTAGCTCCCTGCTAATGTGCCTGGAAAAGCTGTGACGATGTCACAAGTACTTCAGTCCCTGCCACCCACGTGAAAGACCCAGGCAGAGTTCCTCACTCCTGGTTTCAGCCTGGCTCAATCCTGGTGGCTGTGGCCATTTGGGGAGTTAATCAGACCCCTTTTTCTGTCTGTCTCTCCTATCTCTGTCACACTAAATTTCAAATAAACAAATAAATACAATCTCTTTTTAAAACTACCCAAAGAAATCCCTCAAGAGAGTGAGGGAAATGAATACAAATGCAACAAACCTGACCATAAGGGTTTTAATTATTTAAAAAGTCAGAGAGTGCTAAGTACATGACTGATGGTTTCATGGAACCCAGGAGGTTTTGGGGGAAAGACTGGAGTTGTCTAGAGACCAATTGTATTAATTTCAGGCATACTTATGGTGTGCCTAGTTAATGTCAGGTGAAGTGTGTAATAAGACTGAGCTTAAATGATGAATACCTCAGTATTCACCAGGCAGTAATTATTTTGAAAGTAAGAGAATATTTACTTCATTTGAATATATTTTACAACTTGCAATCTCCTAAAGGTAAAATTTGAGTTCAAGGTAGTAGGAAATTCTAGCAATCAATGGTACTCAGTTCTATCTTAGGCTTGGGTTGAACACAGGCTGCTTAAGTCTGACTTCTCTCTGCTAACTGAATCTTAAGTCAGACCCCTAAGGATAATCCTGATATTAATGAGTAGGACTAATACCAATTCTGTTTGTGCATATAGAAGGAACAGGGTCAGAGCACCTAGGAACTTTTTAATTGAATCATGGATTTGTTACTACCTAGTCTGAGCCCTCAAATCATGTTTACAGAGGCAGATCTGCTCATTTTCTATGTGTGATTTGGGGGAACTAGGCAGTAAGATTATGGAGGAATATATGAGTGGGGCTTTCTGCCAGCCCTGCACTGTAACTTCATCCCTGCCCCTATCAAACTTGTACCCCACTTTCCCAGGATGCACCTGTGTCCCATCCAGAACCAGGAAGGAGAAGACACTATGATGACCAGGTGGAAGTTAACCTACATGTGGAGGTGCCAGCAAACTCCCAGATGACCTCACTAAAGCTAAACTCCACCAGCCCGATCTCGGGAAAGACACTGATACTGAGAGGGCTGCTGTTAGCCTTTTGACCATGCCCCTGTGTCCTCTCTGAACTCCTCCCACCCTCTCTCCTCATAGGCGGCTCTCTGCGTGACAGGTATCTCTCTGTGTGGAGTTACCACACTCGCCTGTGAATGTACATGCACTCTCTCTGTTAAATGAATTCTGCTCTCATTGGGGCACTGTATTGATGGCTCTTTATGACACTTAAATCCTTATCTCTGTAGGATCAAGAAGCTGGAATAAAGATTAAGAGACCTAGACCCGTAACATCACCTGTCCACCTTGGGCTATGTCTGAAGAGGCAGAATGTGTAAGGGGGAAGTCATAGGCTTGGGAGCCCAACAGAGTTGGACCTTCATTTGCGTGCTTTGTAAACTTGAATAAATTGGTTTTTCCTTTTTGGAAACCAGGTTTATTTTCCTGACATACAGAGGGAAAACTGCTGCTGCCACAGAATTGCAAGAGAAAACAGAGTGGCTTGGATGGGGCCTTAGCAATGGGCCTGCCCAGTCACCCCATTTTCCCATCCACAGAATCAAGATTCCTGTGATTGGGATCCTTTACACGGACTGCTGAAGTTCCTGGTATTTCTGCTCCCTCCTGACTCCTCTGGCCAAAAGAGTGGGAGAATTAATGACACAGCAATGTGGAGCCAAGAATCCAAGAATGAGAATCCCTTGTCTCTTCCTCGTACTTCCCAGGTGCTCAGAGCTACACAGTTACTTGTGTGAGCTAAATGTGGTTTGAATAAGAGGCTGGGTGTCCTGCAGAGAACTGGAGATTCTGGAATTTTCCCTTTGGGTTATATAAAATGAGATTTTTTAAAATGGATGTATAAGTGTCCATTTGTTATTATAATCTTACACTTTATCTTCATTTCTGATTGCTGTTTAATCAGCAATAGCTTGGAACAATTGAGCTTTTAGTTTTGTCCTCTGTTAAGCAAGTAATGATGTGTAAACAAACACTTAAATAAGTGCTACTTCAAGAGACCTTTTTTCCCCCTTTGTAATGTGAAGAATCCTTTTCTGGGTAAATGAGTCCACCCTCTAATTTGCCACTAGGATATTTCTGGACTCCATTTACCTATTCTGTTTAGAGTTTAATTACACATGAAGGTTGAAGAATTAGTTTTCTATAGCTGTTGTAATAAATTACTAGACTTAGCAGCCTAAAACAAAACTTCTGTTTTTCTAATTAGCTCTACTCCTCTAAGTCTGAAGTCTAGACAGGGAGAGCTCAGCAAGGTGTTGGTACTTTGGGTCTCATGAGACAAAGTCAAACTGTGGCCGGCCAGTCTGGGCTCTGGTTTTGGAAGCTCTGGGAAAGAATCCATCCCCAGTTGCCTCCTGTGCTTACAGGACTGAAGGCCTCATTTCCTGGCTGGCTGTGGGCTGGGGACCACTCGGTGCTCCTGGAGACTGGAACCACCTGTGTTCCTTCTCCTAGGGTCCTCTCCCTCTCCAAACCAGCAACAGGGCACTGAGGCCTTTCTTTTTCTCAACTGGACTTTCCTTCTGTTTTCTTTTTCTACTACCTCTGGAAGACAAAACGTTACTCAAGGACGCTTGGAAAAGCACAGGACTGTCAAGAGGACACCAGAGAGATAAAGAGCTTCTTGTTTAGTGAAAACTGAGAGGCCTCCAGCAGTCTCTGTGCCTTCGCCATGCACCACTAAAGTCTGACCACTCCCAGCCTACTCTGCACACCCACTTCCCCATGGTGCCTCCGGGATCACTCTCCCATCATGTATGAGATGCCATGATGAACACATGTGTGCTGACTTCTACGTGGAGGCATTATGAAACCTTCCCAGAGACCCCACCCAAACTCCACCCCCACTGTATATTCACTTAGGACACAACCCTACTTGATAGAGGGGTGACAAAACTGGGCTGGGGACAGTTCACCTTCATGAGGCTGCCAGCATGCACCTCGGAATGTGTACTATCACTTTAAATTCTCCCATTCTTGCACTTTATCTATGCCTCTGCTTTGAGTTCATCTCTCACGTCCAGACAAGTGTTGAGGGAAAACTGGTGAGATGAGTCCAGATTAGTGTCCTGGTGTCAATGACAATTTACAAGACCGATACAAGGGAGAGAAGAGATGCAGCAATGTTTCACTTGAGTAGAAGCGGAGAAGCTCTGAGCAAACAGAGGGGCTGGTGGAAAGAGAGACGAAGCCACTGAGGTCTCACAGTCTAGGGGCGTTTCTATATCTTTAACACGTCATCTCCAAAGAGAGAAAAATGTAGTAGTTCTACATGGGCTGCTATGAAGGCAGGGGCAGTCTCAGTGGAGCCTTTTCTAACTTGCTCTGTCAAAACCGAAGTCTTGTGGTCCACTGGCAAGTATTTGTTACAGTGGGCTTCCCTCCTGTTCTGTTAGTGTGTACATGCAGGCAAGAAGCTGCAGGATGGAGCCAGCCTGGCCTGCTGTTAGTCCTGGGCTCCATCACAAGAACTCACACTAAGTCCAGCTGAGACCATACCCCACAATGGCAACAGGTGCAGAGAGCACAGTGGGACTTTGCAGCAGGACAAGGACTGGACACAGCTATAAAAACAGTATGACTGTTTATAGTGCACAAGCATGGTGAGGGGTGTATCTGCACCAGAACTCACTAAGAGGCAACAGCAGGAGTGGAAGGCCCTCTGGCCACACCACCCTCCCAGGATCTTGTGAAGACAGCCCAGGGTGACCAGATGTCACCTAGGCACAATGGAGGGTGAGGAATCTGATCAGATGCTGAAGCTGATCAGAGACTGCAGCTGGGGTTTCAGGTTAAACTGATTTAGCAGAGTTCTTTGCTGAAACCAGATTTGACAAGTACAGGCACAGCCATCTGTGGGGAAGTTTTAGGAGCCTGAGTAAGGTTTGGTCAAGTCACTATCACATCACACAGAAAGTTTGTTCATTCAAAGATGTGTGATTAGATCTGATCTACCCAAATAATTTCTCATTTTCAAGGGCAACTGTACTGTGCCACTTTACCCAGTCTGGGCATGATACCTCTCACTAGTCACAGCTTCTAGGGATGTGGGCATGCAATCTTGAGTGCCAGTCCCAGGAATTCTGTCCACCCACAGGAACATCTTACCAAAGATCATTGTCTCTAGATGAAGCCCCTGCAATGGGTCCCCCCAGAAAAACAGACTGAAGACCACAGTGGAGCCACTCATACTAAAGTTCCACATTACCAAAGTGAAGCCAAGTGGTCATCTGACCAGACCATAGCATGCAGGGGAGAGAGCTAACAGCCACCTTTCCCACACAGTCCAGTGTCAATCAGCGAGATAAGTGGCCACGGTTGTGGCACTACAGACTAAGCCACAACCCGTGATGCTGGCATCCCGTAAGAGTACCGATTTGAGTCTGGACTACTCCACTTCCAATCCAGCTCTCTGTTAATGGCCTGAGAAAGCAGTGGAGGATGCCCCAAGTATTGGACCCATGCCACCCACGTGGGAGGCCCAGATGGAATTCCTAGTCCCTGGCTTTTGCCTGGCCTGGGTGTTGCAGACAATTGGGAAGTAGAGGAACCAATGGAAGATCTCTCTGTCTCTCTCTCCTCTAACTCTTCCTTTCAAATAAATAAATACTTGAAAAGAAATTGGCAAGATAATAAAGTTTCCTATGCATGTCTCACCCTTTACAGAAACAAGTTACCTGATTTTTCTGTTTTCTGTCTCCTCTTCCCCACTTTACAAGGAAAGTCGCTTTGAAAGAAAAAGTGCAGGCTGGTGTGGTGCACAGCAGGTTAAGCCATTGCCTGCAACACTAGCATCCCATATATGCCTGGGAAAGCAGCAGAGGACAGCTCAGTGCTTGGTGCTTGGGCTCCTGCCACCCACGTGGGAGACCCAGAAGAAGCTCCTTGCTCCTGGCTTTGGCCTGCCCAGCCCCAGCTGTTGCGCCCATTTAGGGAGTGAATCAATGGATAGAAGACCTCCCTCTCTGTCTCTTCCTCTCTCTAACTCTGCCTTACAAATAAATAAAAGTAAATCTTTTAAAAAATTAAAAAGAACAAATTGCTTTTATTTTTTATCATCATCCAATATTTATCCACTTTCTGTTCTTTAAGCCACATTTTGGTTTTGGTTTCCATGTTCTTTAGCCCTTCTTGGTCTACAATACCAATCTCCTCTGAGCAGCTCCCAGGAACTCACTCTCTGTAAAGGAAGGAAGGGTTGCCTAATTCTGGAGTCTAACACCAGTTAAGACCTTTAACCAAATGTGTTGTCACTTCATTTTCTGATAATTCTCTGCAGAAAACTGGTTTCACATTCCATGTGTTCCCTGGTCTCCCTGAGCACCCCTGAACTTTCTGAAGCATAATCCAATCCCTACTGAGAAAGCCTGGGAAACCAAATGAAGGTAAACTGAGCACCGTAGCAGAGTGAGAAATCAGACATAGGGACTTCTCGATGATTTTCTGGAGTTAACATCACTGAAAGATGAAACTTCAGAGGTTGGGCTGAACTCAGGTTCTGAAGTAGCTGGCTGAGACTGAGGAGGAATAAACCCAGAGTCAACATTCCCCAGTGTTGGAATAATCCCCGTGAAGTGTGACATTATATATACAGTGCCCAAGAAGGAGTCCAGAAACTATCACTCCTAAATATGGTGCCCTGGCTTGCTGCCTATTTTAAACTATAGGGACCTAGAGCAGAGCGGGTGTCAGGAGAGAATTCCTCTCATGTTTCCTATTGTGCTAAATTCTGGACCCCCAAAGAAGAATCTAATTACCTCTAGTCCCTCTGCTGAGTTTTCATCAACTGAAACTCATATGGCAGGAAGAAAGAGTGAAGTCTGTCAACCTATCTGAGGTGACTTTTGTCACACTCCATTGTCTCTACTTGGGCCCATTCAGTATCACAAAGAATCTTGTGTTACCCCTTGTCTATTCTGCAGGTCCGGTGGGTAGACTTTGTCCCAGGCAACTGTGTGTGTCTTCAAGCCCTATGAATTCCCTAAAACTCATCTACTAGTCTCCTCTAAGTTGTCTATCTGCTCCATTCTCCTCCCCTGGGGACAAGGGATATACAGGCTTCTGAAATGCTATGGTTTGATGGGACAGGGCTCCCAGGATTCATGCAGACATGTAAGCTCCATGGTTGTTAAGTTCATGGTATTGAGAGAGTAAAAGACTGACCCCACTAAGGTGTCTGAGAGGTGAGCCTGCTGGGGGGTCCTTGGATCACGTGTGAGCATGCTTCAGGTCGTTTTCATGAGAGTGCTGGCTACAAAAGCCAGGTTGGGCCTACCTGCTCCCTCTCTGTTTCCTGGTTCACCTTGTGATGGACTCTTTCTCCGTGTCACCATCTTGAATCCCCGGCCTTGACACATGGCCAACCCAAGACTGTGAGCTGAAATCAGCTGCCTTTCCTTTTAGTAATAAGATGACCAGTACATAAAACTGAGAGTGGGAGTAGGGTCATCACTGTAACTAAAACCCAAAAACTTGGGGGAAGCTTTGGAATTTGTTTACTGGAAAAAGTTTGGGGGAAGAAAAGGTTTATTGGAAAAGAGTTTGGGGGAGGGGACCACACTGTGGTGTGGCGGGTAAGGCCACCGCCTGTGGTGCTGGCATCCCATATAAGTGCCGGTTTGTGTCCCAGCTGCTCCACTTCCCATCCAGCTGTCCGCTATGGCCTGGGATAGCAGTAAATGGTCCAAGTCCTTGGGCCCCTGCACCTGCATGTGAGACCTAGAGGAAGCTCCTGGCTCTTGGCTTCAGATCAGCACAGCTCCGGCCATTGTGGTCATTTGGGGAGTGAACCAGTGGAAGGAGGACCTCTCTCTCTCTCTCTCTCTCTCTGTCTTTCAAATAAACAAATAAATCTTTAAAAAAATAAAAAGAGCTTGGGGGAGCCAACTAGAGAAAGCCTCAAGTGCTAAAAGCTGAGATCAGGGCAATTTTAACAAGGGCCTGGAAGAACAACAAAAGCTGTGCTGTTGAGGTTTCAGAAGGAAATGAAGATGCAGCAGGGAACTGCAGTAAGGCCCCTGGTAGCCTCACTGTGCCCAACCCTGATACTGTGTGGGAGGCTAAACTTCAAGATGTGGATCCATTTGCAGAGGCCATTGGAAGGCAGCAAAGGGCTCCGGCTTTGGCATGGGTGTTGCTGACTGTATTCTAGCTCAACATGTGAACTATCCTGAATATGCTCCACCTGATAGCCCACCCAGTCTTGGACTGTGAACCTTCAAAACCAGGAGCCAAATAAACCTACTTCCTTCATGAGGAGCTTCTCTTGGTATCTTGCTGTAGTCAAGAAAAGCTGACAAACAGATAAATCATGTCAGGCTAGTGGGTCATCACCATGATGGCCTCCATGCAGGTGACAGCTTCTGTATCTGTCTATCTTCAGTTCCTCTCAGTGAACCTTCACAGGAAGGAGAGAATGTTTCCCTTTCACCCCTACCCCTGAGAATCTTATTTGGCTGGAGTTGGCATTCATTAGTTGTTTCCTAACTATTCCAGCAATAAGAACTTGAGTCAACAGTAAGAAAATTCTTAATTTTTTAAAAAAATTTACTTATTTGAAAGGCAGAGTTAAACAGAGAGAGAGAGACAGACAGTGTGTGTGTGAGAGAGAGAGAGAGAGATCTTCGATCCATTGGTTCATTTCCCAAATGGCTGCAATGGTTGAGACTGGGCCAGACCAAAGCCAGGAGTCTGGAATTCTGTCTGGGTCTCCTATTTAGGTGCAGTGGCCCAAGGACTTGGGCCATCTTCCACTCTATCCCAGGCACATTAACAGGAAACTAGGGGCCAGTGCCGTGGCCCAGTAGGTTACTCCTCCGCCTGTGGCACCAGCATCCCATATGGGCACCACTTCTAGTCCCAGCTGCTCCTCTTCCAAACCAGCTCTCTGCAATGGCCTGGGAAAGTAGTAGAAGATGGCCCAAGTGCTTGGGCCCCTGCACCAGCGTTGGAGATCAAGAAGAAGCTCCTGGCTCCTGGCTTTGGATTGGCAAAGCTCCAGCTGTTGCGGCCATTTAGGGAGTGAACCAGCGGATGGAAGACCTTTCTCTCTGTCTCTTCCTCTCACTGTCTGTAACTCTACCACTCAATAAAATAAAATCTTAAAAAAAAAAAAGGAAACTAGATGGGAAACAGAGCATCCAGGACTTGAACCAGCATCCACATATGATGCCAGCATTGCAGGCAATGGCTTAATCTACCATACCACAACACCAGGCCAGAAGTTTCTTAATTTAAACTGCTTATTTATTTATATAGTTATTTATAAATTTATCTTATTTATTTATATTTAAATATTTGCTACAGCATGTGATAGTTGTGAGTAGACAAAATCTCCATTACTCATTGCAATCATTCATTTTCAGGGAATACTGAGGGTTCATCATGTGCTAAACACCGATGTGGCTATGAGAGAGGCAGCAGCAGACTAGCTGGGCCTGTACCTGTATTCACAGAATTTACACTCTCCAGCCCTGAGAAGTGAGTGGCTGCACAGGTACAGATGTCCCAAGTGTGTGACCATCAGGAGTGATGCCCACGGCAGACAGCTGCTGGACACCATGGGGCAGGTCCAGAGTTAGGTCAGGGGAAGGTGAACGCTAGGGCATCACTCCTGCTTTCCCAGGGAAAGTGTTCTGCTGCTTTCCTCAAGCTTCAGGGTTCACTGGAGCCAGCTCTGGGATGTGGGGAGCAATCCGGACTAGACTAAGTTACTCGAATTAGGACTTATTCTATGCATCTGCTCTCCCACAATATGGCGCTGGGAGAGAAGTAAACAGCTTCCGCACAGCTGCCTCCAGTTCAACCAATTAACTGTAGGACTTGCTCCTGATTGGAGAGCAGCGTACTCAGCCGAGTTGGGATTGGCGGAGGAGGACTATAAAGGAGGAGAGAAACGGCATGCACCGGGAACATCTATGGGGAACATCTAGCTGAAGGAACACCCGTGCAGCCCCCGAGAGACCCGGCCGGCGGTGTGCCGCTCCCCTGCGGAAGTGGGGAATGCGGCCAGGGGGAACTGCCCTTCCACGGAGGTGGAAGGGATAGTAGCCAACCCGGGAAGAACCAGCAGCAAACCCGGGGAGGGCCGAGCAGACGAAAGAACAGCGCAGGGTCTTGTGTCGTTCCTCCACGAAGAGGGGGAGCGACATAATGGTGCCGTGACTCGGATAGGAAACCTAGGAGGGAAGAAATGACTCGGATAGGAAACCTAGGAGGGAAGAAATGACTCGGATAGGAAACCTAGCTCGGATAGGAAACCTAGGACGGATAGCAAACTTAGGAGGGAAGAAACGGGAAGAACTGGGAAAATACCGGAGAGAGAGACTAGCAAACAGCCTAGGGAAAAGCCGGACGAAAGAGGTGCCGGAGGAAGCTATTGAAAGCCTAGGCATAGACTCGGATACGGACTACGGGGGGAAGCTGGGAGGAATCTCTAAGGTCGAAAGCGAAAGTGAAAGCTAGAACAAACAGACTCGGACGCGGACTGTGGGGAGAGGCCAGGAGAAATGAGGGAGGAATATCGTTGGAGGAAAGCTTGGGGAAACATACCGGGTAGAGAAAACTGTTAGGGAAATTGAAGCCGTGGGGGGCAGGCCGAGGCGGAAACGAAAGCCACTTTGGGGTTCTCAAGTTAGCCCGGGAATAGGGGGCGAAAAGTTAAAACCAGAAGCTGAGACGCAAGCCAGATTGGGATCCGTCTGATTAGCCCGGGGAGCAAAGGACGGGAAGCCAAACCGTGGGGCGGAGACGTACGCTGGGTTGAATTCGCCAGGCTAGCCCGGGGAACTTAGATTGAATCCTAGTGGCGGAGACGCAAGCTACGCCGTGTTACTCGCGGAAGCCGCCGCGTGCAGAGAGAGCACGGGGCGTGAATAGATAGGGAACGCTGGCGTAGGCCGTGGTTCAGACGCGAAAGGGTTAAGCGTGGAGACCGCGGACCGCGCAAAGCCGGGAAGCCGCGCAGAGAGGCGCGCGGGCTGAAGCGGCGCAGAGCCGGGAACCCGCCGGCGGGGCGAGGTGCCGGAAAGCCGCAGGGATAAGAGAAACAGAAGTTTGGAAGTGAAGTAAAAGAGAAATGGGAATGCTGGAAGATAGAAGTGAAATGGGAGAGGTAGGAATGCCCGGAGATAGAGAAATAGAGAAAAATAAGGCCTCCCCTCAACATGCCAATTAGAAGGCTTGGATTCGGTTTGCCTGATAGGTTTTGTAAACACCTGCAGGCAGTTCTAGCAGAGCAGAGCATGCGCTGCAGGGCACCGAACACAGGCACGCATCAGCGCCTAAAAACCTCCTCACAATGGCGAAGAGAGGACCCGGATTCGGTTTTCCTGATTGATAGGACTTGTAAGAGCCTGTGGCAACGCTAGCAAGTAGAGCAGAGTGTGTACCGCGGGACACCGAAGACAGGCGCGTATCAACGCTAAAAAATAAAAAGAAAGGGGGATCTGTGGGGAGCAATCCGGACTAGACTAAGTTACTCGAATTAGGACTTATTCTATGCATCTGCTCTCCCACAATATGGCGCTGGGAGAGAAGTAAACAGCTTCCGCACAGCTGCCTCCAGTTCAACCAATTAACTGTAGGACTTGCTCCTGATTGGAGAGCAGCGTACTCAGCCGAGTTGGGATTGGCGGAGGAGGACTATAAAGGAGGAGAGAAACGGCATGCACCGGGAACATCTATGGGGAACATCTAGCTGAAGGAACACCCGTGCAGCCCCCGAGAGACCCGGCCGGCGGTGTGCCGCTCCCCTGCGGAAGTGGGGAATGCGGCCAGGGGGAACTGCCCTTCCACGGAGGTGGAAGGGATAGTAGCCAACCCGGGAAGAACCAGCAGCAAACCCGGGGAGGGCCGAGCAGACGAAAGAACAGCGCAGGGTCTTGTGTCGTTCCTCCACGAAGAGGGGGAGCGACACTGGGAAGACAGATAAATTTAAACAGGAATATTTAACCAGAGACATCAAGTTTTATCTAGGGTGTATATGAGCTCCATATCATTTAAAATGCATGACAAAATTCTGTCTTGCATAGGACTTTGAGTAGGCTACTGACTTGAGCATAGGGGTCGAATGCCTTTCTCTCCATTAATTCCATTAGAAGGATTGATGGGTCATAAACATGGAGAAAATTTTCATCAGCCCTGGGTTGCAATCAAAAGTGAAAAATCAACTTCAGAGATTTACAAGCTACATCTTATTGTCATTGAGGGGAAAATAAAGAGGCACGCCTGCAACTGCACAGGGGCATCATGTGGCTGATAGAGCATTAGCTTGTAAACAAACTTCAGAGACTGTGTTGACAACATCTTGGCTGCCTGGGATTTGCAGACTCCAAGAGAAAGAGCACCAATAGGGAAGCAGCTGTGAGATGCTGTCCTGAGCCTCACACCAGAGGGAGAAGGGTAAAGAAAGCCCCCATGTCCAGAAATGAAGCGCAACTGCCCTCATGAGGCTGGAGTACGTGCCCCTTACCACCACAGAGAGAGGCAAGCCTAGGAGGCAGGAACAGCTAGAGGCAGCTCTCCTGTTCTGTTTCTTTTCTGTGCTATGCACCCCCAGGGCCATGAACTTGGAGAAAATAGTCTGTACAGGCAGTGAACAGCAGCACCAAAGAGAGGACCCCCAGCCAGCACACACTCCATAGGGACTATCAGTGATGTAATTCAATTCAGACAGGCAGACTGAGGCACGGACATAAGTAACTGCCCAGTAGTTTGTAGTGAGATATTCAAGGGGTCTTCAAAATTTTCATGGACATGGAAAGTAAGTTTCAAGGAAAAACTATGCATAAGCTGCAAAATTTATTTGCACTAAAATCATACTAACTTATTATACTGTGCCTGAGTACAACCTAGTTCGAGGCCCTAGGAAAGATCAAACATCACTTTGAATAAGGCACCCAATCAGAGCAGCATGGATTCTGCTAAAACTGAGGCAAGAACAAATGCCAAGTTTATGAAGGTTGGGGAGAATGCTGAAATTAAGACAATGCTCCAGTGGAATTAGCAATTTACAAATGGGTAAATTATTTCAAAAAGGGACAAGAGGATGTTGAAGATAAGCTCGCAGAAGACTATGCATATCAATCTGCAAAGAAGCAATTAAACTTATTCAAGCCCTACTTGACGAAGACACACAACTGACAGCAGAACCAGCAGCCAACTCCGCAGACACCTTAACTAGCTCAGCTTAAACAGCTGTGGCCCCAAAAAGAAAGTGCAGTGAACTTTCCACTCAACAGGTGCCAGAATGTGGCATCCAACTCGGCTGCAGACAAGAGCAGAACTTTCAGTGGAAACTTTAAATAAGCAACACCAAGATTCTGAAGCATTTCTTTGAAGAGTTATAACAGGAGATGAAATCTGGCTTTACCTGAAGGACTCTGAAGACAAAGCATAGCTAGAGAAGTGGCTACCAAGAGGTGGACGTGATCCAGTCAAAGCAAAAGGGACCAGTGTGTTCCGTATCTAACAGTCCACCTTGCACATGACCACGTTTTCTTTCTTTTCTTTTTTTTTTTTTTTTGACAGGCAGAGTGGATAGTGAGAGAGAGAGACAGAGAGAAAGGTCTTCCTTTTGCTATTGGTTCACCCTCCAATAGCCACCCTCCAATGGCTGCTGCAGCTGGCCCCCTGCGGCCGGTGCACTGCACTGATCCAAAGGCAGGAGCCAGGTGCTTCTCCTGGTCTCCCATGGGGAGCAGGGCCCAAGTACTTGGGCCATCCTCCACTGTACTCCCGGGCCACAGCAGAGAGCTGGCCTGGAAGAGGGGCAACCGGGACAGAATCTGGCACTCTGACCGGGACTAGAACCCTGTGTGCTGGCGCCACAGGTGGAGGATTAGCCTATTGAGCTGCGGCGCTGGCCGACCACGTTTTCTATTTCCAGTTATCAGTTGATGGACATCTTGGTTGAGTCCATTTCTTTGCTATTGTGAATTGATCTACAATAAACATGGGAGTGCTTTCATATGCCGACTTCTGGGTGGAACTGGAGATCACTATGCAAAGGGAAATAATGCAGACCCAGAAAGACAAATATCATGTTTCCTCTCATACGTAAAGGTTGGTTGATACACACACACATATGAAAGAAAGAAAAGTGCGTGGATATCATATTGTTTGGTCCATAGTTATAGATATTATCTCCATTAAATTACAATCTCTACAATTTAATAATATACCATATTGGGGCCGGAGCTGTGGTGCAGCAGTTAAAGCCACCACCTGCAGTGCCAGCATCTCATATGGGTGCCTGTTTGAATCCTGGCTGCTCCACTTCTGATCCAGCTCTCTGCTATGGCATGGGAAAGCAGTGGAAGATGGCCCAAGTCCTTGGGCCCCTGCACCCACATGGGAGACCCGGAGGAAGCTCCTGACTCCTGGCTTTGGATCGGTGCAGCTCCAGCCATTGTGGCCATCTGGGGAGTGAACCCGCAGATAGAAGATCTCTCTCTCTTTCTCTCCCTCTCTCTCTGCCTCTGCCTCTCTATAACTGTGCCTTTCAAGTAAATAAATAAATATTTTTTAAAAAGAAACAATACACCATTATTTCCTCACTTGTTACAACTGTTATGAATCCTACATCATGTGATATCAATATCCTTGTTTTCAAGAAAAATAGTATGCATGTATAGGATATCTACATATGAAGTGAACTTGGGAAAATGTTCAAAAGATTAAATCTAAGAACATAAATATGATCTTTAAAATACATAGACTGATGTAATGAAAGTGATCTAGATTTGCGCAATTTTTTAGTTATAACTGATTCTGTTTCATTTGTGTTTGATTACAAACAGCACACACCAAAACATTATATTTTTGCATCTCAAGGTGATTATTACCAGCCAAAATCACCATTTACTCTTCCTTATAACCAAGGTGGTGGGGCTGGAATTGTGGTACAGCAGGTAAAGTCACTGCCTTCGACATCGGCATCCCATATGGGCACAAGTTCAAATCCCAGCTGCTCTATTTCTGATCCTGCTCCCTGTTAATGTGCCTAGGAAAAGCAGCAGCAGATGGCCCCAGTGCTTGAGCCCCTGCCACCCATGTGGGAGACCCAGATGAAGCTCCTGGCTCCTAGCTTCAGCTTGACCCAGCCCTGGCCACTGTGGTCATTTGGGGAGTGAACCAAAAGATGAAAGATCTCTCTCTCTCTCTCTCTGTCTTTCATTCTCTTTCTGTAACTCTTTCAAATACATAAATAAATATTAAAAAACAAAGTGATATATATATGTGTATATGTACATACACATATAGACAAGGGCCAGAGTGTGAACAGATGATATGGTGTCTTCAGGCTCACAGTTGATGAAGGGATGCTTCATAGGATATGACAAGTACAGAACATTTACATGCATCATTTATAGAGACAACTGATTACATGTGTGTAATAATATCTCAGGGGATTCATCTGAATGACAGCATGATAAAACCCAGTAACTCTTCGATGTCCAACACAATTGGTGATACAAGATCACTAGCTTCCTTTATTTACACTCACCAAAATTATATAAATATTTAAAAATGGTAAAGAATTGCCAATTATATTAGGGCTGGCGCCACGGCTCACTAGGCTAATCCTCCGCCTTGTGGCACCAGCACACCAGGTTCTAGTCCCATTCAGGGCACCGGATTCTGTCCCAGTTGCCCCTCTTCCAGCCCAGCTCTTGGCTGTGGCCAGGGAGTGCAGTGGAGGATGGCCCAAGTACTTGGGCCCTGCACCCCATGGGAGACCAGGATAAGTACCTGGCTCCTGCCATTGGATCAGCGCGGTGTGCCGGCCGCAGCATGCTGGCCGCGGCGGCCATTGGAGGGTGAACCAACGGCAAAGGAAGACCTTTCTCTCTGTCTCTCTCTCACTGTCCACTCTGCCTGTCAAAATAATAATAATAATAATAATAATAAGGCTATTTTAGCCATGAAAGGAGAGGTTGTGTCTGTAAAGGCAGTGACTCTCAACTTTTCTATTCATGTGTTCACCTATTAACTCTAAAAGAGGACACCAGTGAGTTAGTTTACTGAAAAAAAAAATCATAATTTGTGAGATTTTCCTCCTCCCTTCCAAGGTACTGATACAGAACTTCACACATATGATTTCTTGGGCAAAAATGGAAAAGAATACTTGAATACATTATATAACCCAAAGTAATTCTGAACTAATGGAACATTACTTCCTATAGAAAGAAGGCTAAAAAGTAAATATTAAAAACATGAGATTTAGAAAAACAAGTGAACTGATCAAAAGCAAAGATCATGGCAACAGTTTTGGAGGTGCTCAAGGCACTGTACTGCTGACTTTTTGGGGAATAAAGCAAGGTAACATCTGCTTCTTACAAGGCTGTTTCGAGAAAGTCACCCAAAAGGTTAGGAGAAAAATGGCCAGGAAGCTTTACAAGAGAATCTTCTATGATGACAAAGTTCCTACTCATTCCTCTCATCAAAGAAGGCGATTCTGTGAGAGGTTCAATGGAAAATAGCCCTGACTTGGCTCCTTCTGAATTCCTTTTGTTTCCTAATCTAAAAAAAAAAAAAAAACGGAGCCGGTGCTATGGTGTAGTGGGTAAAGCCACTGCCTGCAGTGGCAGTATCCCACATGCATGCCAGTTGAAGTCCCAGCTGCTCCACTTCCGATCCAGCTCTCTGCTGTGGTCCAAATCCTTGGGCCCCTACACCCACGTGGGAGACCCAGAAGAAGCTCTTGGTTCCTTGCTACAGACTGGGGCAGCTCTGGCTGTTGCGGCCATCTAGGGAGTGAATCAGTGGATGTAAAACCTCTCTCTCTTTCTCTCTCTCTCTCTCTCCTTCTCGGTAACTCTGGCTGTCAAGTAAACAAATAAATCTTCTAAAAAATTTTAAAAGACACCAATTTTTGTTTGTTTAATAATTAAGTAAACTGAAAATAGACCTTTGTAAAAATTAAGAGTGGGAATGTGAGAGGGAGGAAGAGGAAGGGTTGGAGCATGGGCAAGAGGAAGGTAGGGGGTGAAGTGTCACTATGTTCCTAAATCTGTATCTAGGAAAGACACAAAATTTGTATAACTTAAATAATTTTGTTATAAAAAGATTTACTTATTTATTTGAAAGTCAGAATTACAGACAGAAGGGGAATGACAGAAAGAGATCATCCATCTGCTGGTTTACTCCCTAACCAGCCAAGACAGCCAGAGCTGAGCCAGGCTGAAGCCAGGAGCCAGGGGCTTCTTCAGGGTCTCCCACATGCGTGTAGTGGTGCAAGCATTTGGGCCATTCCCTCTGCCTTTCCAGGCACATTAGCAGGGAGCTGGATAGGAGGTAGAGCAGCCGGGACTCAAACTGGTGCCCTTATGGGATACTGGCACTGCAGAAGGTGGTTTAAACCCCGGTGCCACAATGCCAGCCTTCTGTGTTTTTTATACCACACTGTAAAGTCCAGTCTGCTAGTCCTCAAGGCCCAGAACAATGCTGGCACACACAGATAATCAATGAATGTAAAGTTCCTTTGACCTCCTGTTATCAGCCCCCAGCCTCTCTCACAACTACAGCATCTCATTTCAGAAAATGTGAAATTCAGAGTTGAGTTCTCCTAACTGAAGGAGCCACACCACCCCATGCCACCTTCACCTACTAAACCTGCATCAGGAGTGCATGGTCTGTCCGTTCTCTTCTCCATTTCCTTACTGCCTGGAGCTTCCTGCGCTCTGCAGCCACTTCCCCTGCTAGGAGGAAGCTGGAAGGGACTAATTGCTCTCCCAAACTGCCATTCTGTCTTTGTGGCTCCAGGTCCGGGCCCCAGTAAGTCCCTCAGCATGTCTGTGTGTATGGCAGCCAATGGCTTGGATTCTCGAGGGCACCTGATGAGTTTTATGAGCCTTTATGACACTCAATACATAATAAATAATAATACACTCATGCTGCCAGAGGATCACTCTATGACTGCAGACTGCCACTATGATGAACCACTCAGAAGGAAGTAATAACCGTGAGCAAACAGAAACACAAACAAAGAAACAATCTGTTGTGCTACACCTAAAAATAAATCTAGGAACACAGAGAGATTCATCAGGGTTTGAAATATTTTGTTGACAAAGCCGCAGGGATAATAGGTGTGTTTAAATGGGCCCTTTCTGGCATAGCTTCACTCGGTGGTGCCAGCATATTGTTTTCCAATCCTCACATGGAGGCAGACAGGGACCGTGCTGGGGCCAAGGAGAAGGCACTCGGTCCCCTTGCCATTGTTTGTGACCTGGAGCCATGACTTGTCCAGGCGAAGCTGACTTCACTCTTTCTGCCACAGGCCAGTAGTCTGGCTCTTGGAAGTGAAAAACAATGGGGTGGGGGAGGCCTTTAGCACCATCACTACATACACCCTGGCTATAATGCCTCTTTTTAAAATGTATGCATTTGTTCAAAGAACTGGAGGGGAGGGACAGCATTTCACAGTTTTTGTTCCAGCAAAGGCATGTTGGCTAGATGTCTGAATGCCATACAACAACAAAACACATGGGGCCAAAAACTGGGTTCTGTTCAAAACTAATGGATCTACTGTGCGATTCCAATTTTAGAACAGACTTGAAATGACAAAATTTTAATGATGGAGAACAGACCAGTGGTTGCCAGAGTTAGGGACAGGGAGAAGGTGTCATTATACAGAGGTTGACTTAAAGAGTTCCTTTGCAGTGATGGAGAGTTTTGTGTCTTGATTGTGGAGGTCTCAACACTGATTTACACCTGTGGAGAAACCCCACAGTATTATACACCAGCAGCAGTAACAAAAACTGGTGAAAACCAAACAAGTGCTACAGTTTAACCAATAGTATTGTACCACTGCCCATTTCCTGACTTCGAAAATACGCTCGGGGATATAAGGTGTTGCTGGGAAAAGCTGTGTGAGGCACACATGTAAAATTCCTATGTGATTTTTGCCTCTTTAGTGGGTTTTAAATTAGCTCAAAATTTTTAAAAGTTTTAAAAATGCAAAACAGAAGTGCACTATTGCTACAAAGGTGAAGATGCTGCTTGGGATGTCCACACCCCTATTCAGAGTGCCTGGGTCTGAGTGCAAGTTCTACTCCAATGCCAGTTCCTCGCTGATGCACATCCTGAAGGGAGCGGGTGGTGGCTCAAAGCAGCTGGGTCCCTGCCACCGATGCGGCTGACCTGGATGGGGTTCCCGGCCCCCAGCTTCAGGCTGGCACAGCCCTGGCTGCTGTGGACATTTGGGGAGTGAAGCAGCAGATGGGAGCTTTTTCTCTGTATGTCTGCCTGTTTCTCTCCTTTCTCTCTCCCTCCCTATTTCACAAATAAATAAAATAAATGAATTTAAAAATGTATATACTGTATCTGAGAGACCATGAATTGAGCAAATAGGAAGAAAAGAAACTCCATAAAATTATTCAGCAACTCATGGACTCACCTTCAAGCTGGCCATGAAGGGATCTGATTCTGCTGAGTGTACAAGAGATTTAGAACTAAATCAACCAACGAATCATTGCCCAAGTCTTGGACTGACCACAAGGTGGCACACATGTGGGCCAAATCTGAATCACAGTCCAAAGAAAATAAGTTGAAGCTTGTGGTAGAAATGTAGCCTGGTGATCTGCCTTTAAAAAATGACACAGAGTACAAAATATAATATTCATAATATTCAGGAAACAATACTGGATTGTGCAGCATTGGAAAATCAGGAAACTCTCAACTTGAGTGGGAAAAGACTGTTACTAACAGATACAGATGCCAAGATAACACAGATGTTAAAATGACTTGGTCAAGAGAGTGGCACAGGGCCGGCGCTGCAGCTCAATAGGCTAATCCTCCACCTGTGGCCCTGGCACCCCGGGTTCTAGTCCCGGTCGGGGCGCCGGATTCTGTCCCGGTTGCCCCTCTTCCAGGCCAGCTCTCTGCTTTGGCCCGGGAGTGCAATGAAGGATGGCCCATGTGCTTGGGCCCTACACCCCATGGTAGACCAGGAGAAGCACCTAGCTCCTAGCTTCGGATCAGCGCGATGCGCTGGCCGCAGCACGATGGCCGCAGCCACCACTGGAGGGTGAACCAATGGCAAAAGGAAGACCTTTTCCCTCTGTGTGTCAGGAAAATAAACCTGGTTTCCCAAAAAGGAAAACCAATTTATTCAAGGAAGTCAGGAGTCAGGAGCTTCTTCCAGGTCTCCCATGCTGTGCAGGGGCCCAAGCACTTGGGCCATCTTCTACTGCTTTCCCAGGCCATAGCAGAGAGCTGGATAGGAAAAGGAGCAGTTGGGACTCAAAGTGGTGCCCATATAGGATGCCGGCACTGCAGGTGGCAGCTTTATCCACTGTGCCACAGCCACAGCACTGGCACCACAATACACTTCTAAATCCCTAAGTCAAAGAGGAAGTCTCAAGATAAATTAGAAAAGGATATAACTTTAAAAAATTTAAAATGCAGATGTATCAAAGAGTTATACAGATGCAATTTAAGCAGTATTTAGAGTAAAATTCATAGCAATAAGTGTGTTTATTAGAAAAGAAGGCTGTCCATTCAACAATGATTCTTAGTTTAAAAAAATAAAAAAGAACAGCAAAATAGACTAAGCCAAGCATAAGGGAGCAACTAATAAGTCAAAGAGTGAAACAGAATAAAATAGAAAACAAAACAAAAAACCAGTGAACACAAAAACTGCGTCAGCAAAACTGATATATCGTTATTGAAATGATAAAGAAAAATGAGAGAAGACAAATTATGGAGGTGCCACACACCACACACACATCAGATGGATAATAAGTGGGGGCCAGCACTGTGGTGAAGCAGGTAAAGCTGCCTGCAACACTGGCATCTGATCCAGCTCTCTGCTATGGCCTGGGAAAGCAGTAGAAGATGGCCCACGTGCTTGCATCTCTGCACCCATGTGGGAGACCCAGAGGAAACTCCTGGCTCAAGCCTGATCCAGCCCTGGCCATTGTGGCCATCTGGTGAGTAAATCAGCAGATGGAAGATCTCTCTGTAACTCTTTCTAATAAATAAATAAATATATTTAAGAAAAGATAGTAAGCTAGAATTCTGCTGAGCTTTATGTACTCAATACTCTATCTGAAATAATGCATTTCCCTGAAAGCTATAAACTATAAGCTCAAACAAGATGAAATAAATTGACGATTCTTACAAATATCAATGAAATAGAATTTTTAGTTTGGCAAAATCTTCTGAAAAATAACTCTATTCCCTGATGGTTTTAGAGGTGAATTATGCCAAATATTTAAAGAAATGACAACAATTATACACACTGTCTTTCTGAAACTAAGAGAAACACTTTCTAAATCATTTTCTCCCACTCTGTGCCAAAACTACACAAACACAATAGAGAAAGGAAACCAATAGAGCAATAACCTTTGTTAAAACTTACAAAAACCATCAAAAACCATATTACATGAAGTGATACAACCATAATCATCATAGCAAACAACCAGATGGGACTTATCCCAACAGAATATGGCTGGTTCAGTGTTTGAAAAGCAATCAATGTGAAATACCATTGGAGAATAAAATACATTATAAATCAACAGGTGAAGGAAAATAATTTTACAAATTCAGCATCTGTTTATAACTTTTTTTTGACAGGCAAAGTGGACAGTGAGAGAGACAGGGACAAAGGTCTTCCATTACCATTGGTTCACCCTCCAATGGCTGCTGCGGCTGGTGCACCGTGCTGATCTGAAGCTAGGAGCCAGGTACGTCTCCTGGTCTCCCATGTGGGTGCAGGGCCCAAGGACTTGGGCCATCCTCCACTACACTCTTGGGCCACAGCACTTTTATAATAAAAAAAAAAAAAACTCTTCAAAAACAAGGCAGAGAGGGAAACTTCCTCAGTATGATAAAACTCATCTACAGTTAAAACCTACAACTATTATTATATGTAACAATGGAAGATTCAATGCTTTCTTAAGATTAGGATAAATAATGTCCATTTCACTTCAACAGGTTTCCCCTTTGGTGCTCAGTTAGTTGTCGCCGATCAGGGAGAAATATATTTGTCCCTTTGGGACTGGCTTAATTCACTCAGCATAATGTTTTCCAGATTCCTCCATCTTGTTGCAAATGACTGGATTTCGTTGTTTTTGACTGCTGTATAGTATTCTATAGAGTACATATCCCATAATTTCTTTATCCAGTCTACCGTTGATGGGCATTTAGGTTGGTTCCAGGTCTTGGCTATTGTGAATTGAGCTACAATAAATATTAATGTGCAGACAGCTTGTTTGTTTGCCAATTTAATTTCCTTTGGGTAAATTTCAAGGAGTGGTATGGCTAGGTTGAATGGTAGGGTTATATTCAGGTTTCTGAGAAATCTCCAGACTGACTTCCATAGTGGCTTAACCAATTTGCATTCCCACCAACAGTGGGTTAGTGTCCCTTTTTCCCCACATCCTCGCCAGCATCTGTTGTTGGTAGATTTATGAATGTGAGTCATTCTAACCGGGGTGAGGTAAACCTCATTGTGGTTTTGATTGCATTTCCCTGATTGCTAGTGATCTTGAACTTGTTTTCATGTGTCTGTTGGCCATTTGCACTGTTGATGTACAATGTAATATTTTCTCCATTTTTGTATTTTCTCTTTGTTTTGTTCTAGTACTATTGGTTGAACTCTGTGATTAACACACAGTTACTCTTAGGTGTTTAAATTTTAACTGAAAAGTGATCCCTGTTAAATATAAGAGTGGGAATAAGAGAGGGAGGAGATGTACAATTTGGGACATGCTCAAGCTGACTTGCCCCAAATGGTGGAGTTAGAATCATGCCAGGGGATCCCAATATAATCCCATCAAGGTGGCATGTACCAATGCCATCTCACTAGTCCAAGTGATCAATTTCAGTTCACAATTGATCACAGTGATAGGTCTAAGAGTCAAAGGGATCACACAAACAAGTCTAGTGTCTGCTAATACTAGCTGATAGAAACAAAAAGGGAAAGAATGATCCATCATGGGAAGTGGGATACACAGTAGACTCATAGAATGGCAGATCTCCTAAATAGCCCTCTGGCCTCAGATTCAGCCCTTAAGGCATCCGGATACGGCTGAAGAGCCCATGAGAATATTTTAGGCATGGAAAGCCAAGACACCCTGGAAAAAAAAAAAAAAGACCTAAATGAAAGATCTCTGCAAGTGAGATCCCAGTGGAAAGAATGGGGCCATCAAAGAAGGAGGTACCTTTCTCTGAAGGGAGGAGAGAACTTCCACTTTGACTATGACCCTGTCGGAATAAGATCAAAGTTGGTGAACTCAAAAGGCTTCCATAGCCTTGGCAATTCATGACTAGAGCCTAGGGAGATTACTGACGCCATAAACAAGAGTGTCAAATTGTTAAGTCAACAACAGGAGTCACTGTGTACTTACTTCTCATGTGGGATCTTAACTTAGTGTGTTGTCCAATGTGAAGTAATGCTATAACTAATACTGAAACAGTATTTTACACTTTGTGTTTCTGTGTGGGTGCTAACTGATGAAATCTTTACTTAATATATACTAAATAGTTCTTCTGTATATAAAGATAATTGAAAATGAATCTTGATGTGAATGGAATAGGAGAGAGAGCAGGAGATGGGAGGGGTGTGATTGGGAGGGAAATTATTGGGGGGAAGCCATTGTAATCCATTAACTGTACTTTGAAAATTTATATTTACTAAATAAAAAAAGATTAGGATAAATAAGAATTCCATTCTCAATACTCCTATTCAACATAATACTGGAAGTTTCAGACAAAGCAATTGGGAAGAAACAGAAATTATTTTTAAAAAATAGACTAGTTTCTCATAGTGTCCATTACACTTCAACAGGTTTCCTTTTTGGTGTTCAGTCAGTTGTCACCGATCAGGGAGAACATATGGTATTTGTCCCTTTGGGACTGGCTTATTACACTCAGCATGATGTGTTCCAGATTCCTCCATTTTGTTGCAAATGACTGGATTTCGTTGTTTCTTACTGCGGTATAGTATTCTAAAGAGTACATATCCCATAATTTCTTTATCCAGTCTACCGTTGATGGGCATTTAGGTTGGTTCCAGGTCTTGGCTATTGTGAATTGTGCTGCAATAAACATTAGGGTGCAGACCACTTTTTTGTTTGCCAATTTAAAATCCTTTGGGTAAATTCCAAGGAGTGGGATGGCTGGGTCGAATGGTAGGGTTATCTTCAGGTTTCTGAGGAATCTCCAGACTGACTTCCATAGTGGCTTGACCAGTTTGCATTCCCACCAACAGTGGGTTAGTGTCCCTTTTTCCCCACATCCTCACCAGCATCTGTTGTTGGTAGATTTCTGCATGTGAGCCATTCTAACCGGGGTGAGGTGAAACCTCATTGTGGTTTTGATTTGCATTTCCCTGATTGCTAGTGATCTTGAACATTTTTTCATGTGCCTGTTGGCCATTTGGATTTCCTCTTTTGAAAAATGTCTATTGAGGTCCTTGGCCCATCTCTTAAGTGGGTTGTTGGTTTTGTTTTTGTGGAGTTTCTTGATCTCTTTGTAGATTCTGGTTATTAACCCTTTATCTGTTGCATAGTTTACAAATATTTTTTCCCATTCTTTCGGTTGTCTCTTCACTCTCCTGACTGTTTCTTTTGCAGTACAGAAACTGACTGAACACCAAAAAGGAAACCTGTTGAAGTGAAATGGACACTATGAGAAACGGTGACTTGATCAACATAGCCCTGACTGTTAATGAACAACTTAATACATTATCCCTCTTAGTAGGTTTTTTAGTCTGTTCTACTTAATATGACTGGTTTAATTCAGTAATTAATACACAGTTATTCTTAAGTGTTGAAATTTAACTGAAATTTGATCCCTGTTAAACATAAGAGTGGGAATAAGAGAGGGAAGAGATGTACAATTTGGGACATGCTCAAGCTGACTTGCCCCAAATGGTAGAGTTAGAAACATACCAGGGGACTCCAATTCAATCCCATCAAGGTGGCATGTACCAATGCCATCTCACTATTCCAAGTGATCAATTTCAGTTCACAATTGATCATAATGAAAGGACTAAGAGTCAAAGGGAGCACATAAACAAGTCTAGTACCTGCTAATACTAACCTATAGAATAAAGGGGAGAGTGATCCAACATGGGAAGCGAGATACTCAGCAGACTCATAGAATGGCGGATGTCCTAAACAGCACTCTGGCCTCAGAATCAGCCCTAAAGGCATTCGGATCTGGCTGAAAAGCCCAAGAGAGTATTTCAGGCATGGAAAGCCAAGACACTCTGGCAAAAAAAAAAAAAAAAAAACAAAAAAAAAAAAAAAAAAAAAACAAACCCTAAATGAAAGATCTCTGTGAGTGAGATCCCAGTGGAAAGAACAGGTCTTCAAAGAAGGAGGTACCTTTCTCTGAAGGGAGGAGAGAACCTCCCCTTTGACTATGACCTTGTCTAAACAACATAAGAGTCGGAGAACTCAAGGGGCTTCCATAGCCTTGGAAACTCATGACTGGTGCATAGGGAGATTACTGATGCCATAGACAGGAGTGTCAATTGGTAAAGTCAACAACAGGAGTCACTGTGCACTTACTCCTCATGTAGGATCTCTGTCCTTAATGTGCTGTACATTGAGGCTTAATGCTATAACGAGTACTCAAACAGTATATTTAACTTTGTGTTTCTATGTGGGTGCAAACTGTTGAAATCTTTACTTAATGTATACTAAACTGATCTTCTGTTAAAAAAAAAAAAAGAAGAAATTAGGAATTCCCAACTTGACTCTCACTGGGATTAAACATGACAATAGGTCTGATCTGATTTCATCATCATTTAAAAAAAATCATCTATTATTTTTCACTTTATGTTTCTGTGTGGGAGCAAACTGTTGAAATCTTTACTTAATGTATGCTAAACTGATCTTCTGTATATAAAGAGAATTGAAAATGAAAAAAAATAGACTAGTAATGAATGACAAAATTGCCCATAATCATAGGCAACATGACTGTCTGCATAGAAATTATTAGGCAATAAAAAACAAAATAAGCATTCAGAACTTCTAAAAACAGTAAAGTAAGCAAGGTTGTAAAATACAATACAGAAAAACAAACTTTTTTCTACATAAAATTAGAAATTTAAACAAGCCAAAAACCATTTACAATAGTGCCAATGAAAACTGTCTAAAAAAAAAAGTCAAGTGTGCTGAAAAATACAAAGTGCTGATGCAAGGAAAATAGGACATTCATTGCTGGAAACCAATCTCAAATGGTTACATGTCATAGAAATTTCACTCATTTGGCATTCCACAAAAGGCAACTTTACTGTGTCAGGAAGCATTATCAGTAGCTGGAGGTTGTGTCTGAGTGGAAGGTACAAGTATATAGAGACAGAGTGAGGGAGTTTTGGGGTGCTGGAATTCTGTAGGCTGGTTATGGTGGTAGTCACATAAAGCCATACATGCATTATAATTCATAGATTTGACAGTAATAAAGACCCATCTGACACTGGCAGAAAGACAATCAGTGGAGCAAGATAGAGAGTCCAATATAACACAAATGAATCTAGTTTACCGATCTTTGACAAAGGAGCAGAGGCAACTCAGTGAAGAAAGGACAGGCTCTCCATTAAAGGGTGCAGAAATAACCTGGATACACACACACACACACACATACACACACACACAGAGAGAGAGAGAGAGAGAGAGAGAGAGAGAGAGATGAATCTTGATGTAGACTTCACACTTTTCACAAACACTAAGTAGAAATGGATCATAAACCTAAACCTAACACAAAGCTATAAAATTCCTGGAAAATAACACAGGAGAAATTCTAGGGAGCTATGAGTTTTCGGTGATGCCCTTTTTAGATATAACACATAAGCACAATCCATGGAAGAAAAAATGGATAAGCTAGATTTCATTAAAACAATTTCTGCTCTGTGAAAGACCTGTTAAGAGGATGGAAAGACAAGCCATAAAGTGAGAGAAAATATCCAAATGCTAACATTCAGAGCATACAGAGGACTCTTAAAACTCACAAAGCAAACAATTAAAATGGAAAAAGATCTGAAGATAACATTCACCAAAGACATACAGGGGACAAGTGAGCATTTGAAAAGATACTCAGAAAAATATGATATTAGATAATTTCAGATTAAAATAACAAAAGCAAACACATGATAAAACAAATCTGTCAAAAATCTGTTAGCTAAAATCCAAAGCTCTGACAACATCAAATGCTGATGAGGATGTGGAGCAACAGGAACTCCACTCATGGACAGTGGGAATGTAAAATGGTTTGGGCATTTTGAAGACAGTCTGACAACTTCTTACAGAGAAGAACATAGTCTTTTCATACAATCCAGCAATCACCAAATGAATTTACCCAAATGAACTAAAAACTAATGTTCCACTCAAATCTGTACATCAATGTTTATAGCAGCTTTGTTCATAACTGTCAAATTTTGGAATCAACTAAGACATTCTTCAACAGGTAAACTGATGTATCTATAAAATGGTATATTATTCATACTAAACACAAATGAACTATCAAACCACAAAAACATGGAGGAAGCTTAAATGCGAATTACTAAGTACAGATTTTTTTAAAAAAGAGAGTTAAAAAACAGGCTTATTTTTGGTGCTAAAATTTTTGAAAAATGCATGCATAGTTTTTCTACAATTTGCATTTTCAATGAATTTTTGAAGATCCCCTCCTATAATTTAAACTATGAATTTAGTAATTAGGCAAAACTATAGAGACAATGAAAAGATGAATAGTTGCTAAGGAATGAGAAGGAGGAGGCAGAGATGGATGGATGGAGCACAGGGGATTTTTAAGGCATGAAATGATGGGGCTAGAGCTGTGGCATAGTGGGTAAAGCCGCCGCCTGCAGTGCCAGCATCCCATTTGGTTTGAGTCCCAGCTGCTCCACTTCTGATCCAGCTCTCTGCTATGGCCTGGGAAAGCAGTGGAAGATGGCCCAAGTCCTTGGGCCCCTGCACCTGTGTGGGAGACCTGGAAGAAGCTCCTGGATCCTGGCTTCAGATCGGCGCAGCTCCAGCTTTTGCAGCCAATTAGGGAGTGAACCAGCAGACGGAAGACCTCTCTCTCTCTCCTTCTCTCTCTGTGTAATTCCAACTTTCAAATAAATAAATAAAGAAACCTTTTTTAAAAAGGCATGGAATGTTTTGTATGATACCACTATGATGGCAGATATATAATATTTGCATTTGCTGAAATCCATAAAACTATATAACACACAATGAGTCCTTTGGGAAGTATGAAATTTAATTGATGATGATACACCCATATTTATTCATCAATACAGCAAATACACATTAATGTGAGGTGTTAGCTGTGTGCAGGGTTTAGAAAACAATGATGGAAACATTCTACTTTCTGCTCTGTCTGTGAAGCAAAGCTGCTCTGGAAAGTGGTCCATTAATTTAAAAAGGGATAGAACTGTACACTGTCAGACAAAAATCTATTCTACTGTATTGATGATTTCAAAAACACATTGAAAATAAAAGCAATCTGTGCGGGCAACAGGAGAAAGTTTATGTGTACTTATGGGCATGTAGACTCACCCATCATTAAACAGATATGGACTCTTTATGACATACTAGCATAAACACTTGGGGCTGGTGTTGTAGCCTAACAGGCTCAACCACCACATGTTGCCACCAGCATCCCACATTGGAGTGCTCATTTACGTCCCAGCTGCTCTGATTCCAATCCAGCTTCCTGCTAAGGCACCTGGGAAAGCAGCGGTGATCACCCCAGTGCCACCCACATGGGAGACCTGGAAGGAGTTCCTGGTTCCTGGCTTCAACCTGGCCAAGACCCAGCTGTTGTGGCCATTTGGGCAGTGAACCAGTGGATGGAAGATATATATATCTCTCTCCTTCTGTCTCTCACTCGTTCTCTGTCACTCTGCCTTCCAAATAAATCTTTTAAAATAATACAGTAAAATATTCACTCTCCAAGTAGTAACCTTTCTTTCTTCTCCTGTCACTCAGTGTCACTTAATCTCCATCTCCTGCGACTCCACTCCTGTGGAGCATTTTTCCTTCCCCCACAGCCAGCTGGGTTTCCTGGTTGATCATTTTCTCCACTCTCTTGCCTCTCTTGTCCCTATTTGCACATCAGCTGAAAAGTGTGTAGCCATTCAACTGTCCTCCTACTGCAACATCACACACAGCATAAGCAGGTCCTTGGGGGATGGTCACTCATTCTCTAGTTTCGAGGAGTTGCATGGCACTACTCAGTATCAGTGCTATATCTTCCTGGGAGATCTTCCTCCACGGCCGTGACTTTCAACCTTCTCCAGTTTTCTTAAATATCTGTCCCTACCACCTGCTTGTTCTCAACAATTGAGACTTAACCACTAATGAAACAGGTGTCGTGGGAGAGCTACCAGAACTTGTCCCTGCTATGCCTGCAGACAACGTAGCTCCACCCAGCATCATTGTTCTCTGCTGGGATGCTTCTCCTGCAGGCCTGCTCCTGCTCCCTCAGGATCTCATCCTACCAACTGCTTCTCTCATTGTTATTACTTTATCACTTTCAGAGTATTTCTCTCTGCAAGTTTTTCCCATACAGCATTTATACATCATCAGTCTTTCCCAATTTGGTGGAGGGGCTGGGGAGACTCCTCGATTCAAATAAACACTGGAGTTCTGTGCTTTCCTCCCTTACGGATGGCTATCTGCTAGTATTATCTCCGGTTTCTTGCTTTCTATGTCCTTCTCCACCCATGTCATCTGATGCTTTTTCATGTCTCCATAAGTCACATTCCAAAAAGGAATGAATGAACTGTTCAATGTCAACCCTAATGAGCTTTTTCTTTTCCATTTTGAGTTTTATCTTCTCAGCACTTAAAATCTCCATTCCATTGGCTCCTGTGACTTCGTATTCATATTCCAGTTTTCATTCCTTTCTTGGTTGTGCCTCCGCAGACTCCGCTGTCAGCTCCTATTGTTTCACCCTTCATTGCAGCATTGGTCTTCCTACTCTATACAGTCTCTGAGCAGCTTGTTCACTCCTGAAGACCCAATTAAGAATCGTTACCTCCAGGGTAAGTCTCTCTCCTGAATTTCAGTTTTAGAACCAACTTCCTCCCAGTCTCCTGTACTTATATTTTCAAAAATGTCTTAAAATAAAAATATGAATGCTTCTCTGCTATTCTTCTCCAACAGTTTCTGTTTTAATTATCTATGCAGTCATCCGAGCCAGAACCCAGGTGCCACCTCCATTTCACACTCTGCCAGTTACTAAACTCTTTTTTCCACCCAACTCTCTTGAACACTATACTACTCTCCAATGTCAGTCACAACCTACATCTCATGAGGTTAGGATTCTCACCCCTTGACTCTTTCTTGGCTTCAGTATTCGATGCCCCTTGCAGGACTTTTGACACAGTAATCATGGTTATTTGTCTTGCCCAAGGGTCCCACCATACCTCTCCACTCCTCAAAATACATGCATGGCTCCTCTTGTGTTTGAGCCAAAATTCTATCTCTGTGCCAGAGCTGAGGGTCTCCCCCAACTAGACCCCCTGACAACTCTCTGACTCAGTGCTCAGCACCTCCCATTCCTTCTCTGTTTCCCAACAAAGCTGAACTAGGAACTGCACCAGAGCGGCAGAACCAGCTGTTCAATCCCCTGCCTCTAGGCCTTGAAAAGGGCACCCCGACCTCCCCGAGTGCTCTTGAACTCTCTCTGGAAAGCATGCTCACTTCTGTCTATGCTTTCATGCGCAGGTCAGTTATCACCTGCACTTTTTTTCAGTTGAGGGCTGCTTCAACGCTGTGCTTACTCTTCTCTCACAGCCCTTGTCACACTACACTGTAATGGCTGGTTCCTTGTCTGCTCTCACATTAGTGGAACTTCTTCAGGGCCATTTTAAAATGTTGTCTTATTGATCTCTATGTTCCTGTTTACCCCAGTAGACAAGCAAGAAACTGACTGAAGAAGGAAGCTATACAATCAAGAAGGAAGGAAGGGCAGAGGGGAAAGGAGAAAGCTTTGTGTATTGCAAATATCTTTCCTGTAGGTTACCTGTTCAATCTGCTTATGTTAATTAAAAATTTAAAATCCACCTTTTCTTTACTGTTCACATTTTTCTTGAAATATTTAAGAATTCTCCAATATCAAAGTCATAAGAATTGGCTATATTTTGTGCTAAACATGTTAAAATTTTGAACAACTTAATATATTATCCCTCTTAGTAATTTTTTTGTCTGTTGTACTTAATATGACTGGTTTAATTCAGTAATTAATACACAGTTATTCTTAAGTGTTGAAAATTAACTGAAATTTGATCCCTGTTAAACATAAGAGTGGGAATAAGAGAGGGAAGAGATGTACAATTTGGGACATGCTCAAGCTGACTTGCCCCAAATGGTAGAGTTAGAAACATACCAGGGGATTCCAATTCAATCCCATCAAGGTGGCATGTACCAATGCCATCTCACTATTCCAAGTGATCAATTTCAGTTCACAATTGATCATAATGAAAAGACTAAGAGTCAAAGGGAGCACATAAACAAGTCTAGTACCTGCTAACACTAACTGATAGAATAAATAAAGGGGAGAGTGATCCAACATGGGAAGTGAGATACTCAGCAGACTCATAGAATGGCGGATGTCCTAAACAGCACTCTGGCCTCAGAATCAGCCCTAAAGGCATTCGGATCTGGCTGAAAAGCCCAAGAGAGTATTTCAGGCATGGAAAGCCAAGACACTCTGGCAAAAAGATCTCTGTGAGTGAGATCCCAGTGGAAAGAACAGGTCTTCAAAGAAGGAGGTACCTTTCTCTGAAGGGAGGACAGAACTTCCACTTTGACTATGACCTTGTCTAAACAAGATAGGAGTCGGAGAACTCAGAGGGCTTCCATAGCCTTGGAAACTCATGACTGGAGCATAGGGAGATTACTGATGCCATAGACAGGAGTGTCAATTGGTAAAGTCAACAACAGGAGTCACTGTGCACTTACTCCTCATGTAGGATCTCTGTCCTTAATGTGCTGTGCATTGAGATTTAATGCTATAACGAGTACTCAAACAATATATTTCACTTTGTGTTTCTATGGGGGTGCAAACTGTTGAAATCTTTACTTAATGTATACTAAACTGATCTTCTGTAAAAAAAAAATTATCAATTCCCAACTTGACTCTCACTGGGATTAAACATGACAATAGGTCTGATCTGATTTCATCATCATTTAAAAAAAATCATCTATTATTTTTCACTTTATGTTTCTGTGTGGGAGCAAACTGTTGAAATCCTTACTTAATGTATACTAAGCTGATCATCTGTATATTAAGATAATTGAAAATGAATCTTGATGTGAATGGAAGGGGAGAGGGAGTGGGAAAGGGGAGGGTTGTGGGAGGGAGGGACGGTATGGGGGGGAAGCCATTGTAATCCATAAGTCGTACTTTGGAAATTTATATTCATTAAATAAAAGTTAAAAAAAATTTACATTTCACATGCACAGACCTTTAATTACATGGAAGTGATTTGTTTTAATAGTATGAACATGGGGTCCAATATTTATTTTTCATATGAATAAAGCATTTCTCCAGAAACTTTTATGAAATATCCTCTCTTCCTAACTCATTTGTGATGGCAATGCTGTCACATATCATTTTTTTACTCATTCAACACGCTTTAGCTCTCTATCACATAGTCGACTCTGTTCTAAGAACTAGTTATATGTCAATGATAAAATATTATTCTTGAATCTCATCTTGGGTCTCCATTGTGTTCCTTTGTTTAAGTTGATATCTCTGTGACTAACAAACTCAAACCTACAATGCCACATTTACTTAGTCATGGTATCAAAAAAAATCACTGTAGGCATTTGGACTAGCAGATAAGACACTTATCACAACACCTACATCCCAGGTCTAAAGCACGTGGGTTCAAGTCCTAGCTCTAGCTCCTGATTCAAGCTTCCTGCTAACAAGGATCCTAGGAAGGCAAAGGTGGTGGTTAATGTTGGCTTCTGGCCCATGTGGGAGACCTGGACTGAGTTCCTGGCTGGGATCATTGCAGTCATTTGGGGAGTAAACCAGCAGATGGGAGCTTCCTCCCACCTCTCAAATAAATAAATATTTTTAAAAAGAAGTTACCCTCCCCTTAATCCTCATTTTTTCAAATTATTCTGACTATTCCTTGCCATTTTATCATTCACATATATGAGTCAATTTGTTAATTTCTATAACAAACTTGTGTCTTTGTTTGCATTCTCTAAAAGGACAGCCTCAAAGAAGGTTTCTTGGAAGAGAGTTTTTCTTGCAAAAATAATGAGCAAAGCAACAACCAAGGTAGGGCAGGGGAGGGGGTCCCTACTGCAGACAAGAGAAGGGAAAAAGGCAGTGTCACTGGCCAGCATACAAGGCAGTTAAGATAGGGGACAAGACATCAATATTAACCACTGTGGTGTGTAAAATTCTCTTTTTAAGAATATCTAGATATCCAAACCATGTAGATTTTACACATTGTGGTCACTGTCATGGGAGAACAAAACAGAATTAGGGATGGGTAGGTAAAAAGGACTAAAAGGATTTGCACTGGATGGTTGAATGGTGAAACTCTATTAAGGCACATGTCTATATCTGGGATTCAATAAAAGACCGATATAAATAAACACACAGTACTAATCAATAAATACGCACTCTCATCCCCAAACACACACTTATCCTTTAAAAACATTGACTTGCTAACACAGAAGAAGCTTTGTGAACAGCTGAAGTCTGTAATTTAGGTGGTTTTGGTTGAGCTTTTGAAACTCCCTTCTAATGAGTCAGTGTTCAGCCACTGTTCAGTTGTAGCTTTTAATTGCAAACTTTGAGACACTCTAAATTATGGATAGGTGAAGCCAAATTCACTAAAATCCAGTAAGTGCTGATGGGCTTGATTTCCCCCACCCCCCAGAGTGGACTTATTTTCAACCTCTGCTCTCACATGCATTTGCAGCACCAAAAAGAATAATTTCACGTTCTAATTTATTTATGCTCAATTCCATGGGCACATTTTTGTTATGACTTGTTTGATAGCCATGCTGTCTCAGGAGTAGTATTTTTCTATGCCATCCATTTTGCAAAGAGAATAAAATTTATGTTAACAGTTGATCCATTTCATCTTATTTCATGATCATCCAAAAGCATTGTTACTGAAGAACCTTAAAAATCAAACCAAGATGGAGTGACTTAAGCTAACACTATTAAAAACAAGAAGTCACCTTTGCCCCAAATAAAATTAAAGTTTAAAAATTATAGGCCTAAACTTTTTCCCCAAAGCTAAAATTAGGTGCAGCTATAAAAATAAGGGACCCTATGCTTAGCTAGCTGTGACACTTGTGCCTGGCTGTGCTAAGACCTAACCCAGTTTGTATGCCTCCTAATACTCAAATAACGGTGTGGGAAGCAGGACGCTGCTCTCCCTCCAGGGGAACAAAGGGAGTGAGATGTCGTCCCCCTCAGGGTGAACAAGATGACGCTGACAGGGAAAGCAACTGCTAAAGAAGTAAACAACAAAATGGCGATGAGTTGCATGCCTCCCATGCGATCCCGTAGCTGATTGGATAGAAGACGCATGCCTTTCACATGATCAGCTCACGGATTGGACTGCTGTGTGCATGGACACTACAGTGCTTTTGATTGGTCACTGCGGGTATATAAACTGTGTGGCTCTGTGCTGGGGGCGCTCTCTGGACTCCCGAGTTCAGAAGGCCTGTCTGCGCAGACGCTGAATAAATCCTCTTGCTTTTGCATCAGCTGGTCCAGACTCAGTCTTTGGGGTGTGCCTCTCGACGTGTTAGCATCCTCACTCAGAGGGTCTAACAGTTACATTACCACAGTACCCAGATGAGTACTGTCCCCCTCACTACCTGATTTGAAATGCAAGAATCAAATTCCAGTCTGACTTACAGAGGGAGCTTACAACCAGGAGTTCTAACAATATGGTGGGCGCAGTTACCATAAACCCATACCACAGTGTTGTTATCTATTCTGCTAGGTTTTGAGTATGGTTTCTATCCCCAGACTCATGCCAGAGGCTGCTCCCCAAGGTTTTATTTATAAATAAATTTATAAATAAATAAACCTTGAAAAAAAGAGAGATGGTTCTCTCCCTCCTTCCTTCACTTCCCTCCCCTCCTCTCCTTTCAAATAAATATATAACTTTTTTAAAAAGTAATAAATAAAACTCTAATTGTTTGTAGATGATATGAGTTTAAAAGTACAATTTTCAATGGCAATTACCCATGAAGAGTAGAATTCCAAGTATCATTTCATGATACTCACACAATACCGTATTAAATGGCTCTAAACAATAAATGAAGACTTTACATAAAAACACAGTTGAATGTCATCAATAATTCTTGAGTAAATAAAACCAGACACAGAAGGCAGCCTGTGTAATTTAACCTGTAAAATTTCAAAAGATGGCAGGACTAATGGCTGACAATGCACTGTGCTTCTATCTGAGGAGAGAGCAGAATGCCATGCTTGAGAGGAGACATGAGGATTATGGGTTTCTAGTTACATCTCATTTCTTGGAAAATGTAGTGATCACACCAATGTGCTCATCTAAAATTACACACAAGGCGATATACTTATCATTTGTGCACTTTCTGCATGAGAGAATACATTTATAGTGAGACAAGGCACCAAACAGTTGTTGGAATGCTGCTTCCTATGTTGCCTACCTACACTCACACACACACTTATATTTGAAAAATGAAGCACAAAAAATAAACAAGACATCATGCACAACTGTTATTTTCAGAAGAAAATAATTGCAATAAATTTCTCACAGCATAGTTTTTATAAACAATTGATTTAAAAGTAAATGTTTCACATATTCAAAAACAGGCTTTAAAAAGTAATCCCCAAAACAAACAAACAACAGCAAAACAAAACAAAACAAAACAATCTTCTCTTCCTGTTAGTATTCAGAAAGTTGAACAAAAACCATTGTATGGACAATCAACCAAAACATGCTTGTCAAGAAAAAATTATGGATTTTTTAAAACCTATCAGAAATGTAAAAATACATATGGACTAAGTCAAAGGCAAGGATAAACACACTACAGGATGAAAGAGTCTGGTGACTTATACAGAGATGTAAAGAGGAAAACTCCATCATGGCTATGTTTTAGAAGAAAGAATAGAAACTTCTAATAAGTTTTCCACAGCCATGTGCAGGCCCGCGAGCTAGTCTGAAATTCTGAGTTCTCTAGGCACAGAATAAGTATGCACCACCCACCTTGTCTTTCCACGGACCTTCACTGGGTGCTCCAAAGGCTGCACACACCGCCACTGCTGAGAGGTCCCACAGAGGTGCAGGGCCCTCCCCTAGGTATACAAGGCTAGCACCCTGCACCAGCAGGGGTAGGAAGGGCCAGCCAGGCTGTCAGCAACCAAATGGCTGAGGACAGGAGCCAAAGAACTAAGAGAGAGGGGCCAGATTGTGGTGCAGCACATGTATCCCATGTGGGAGAGGATATCAGTCCTGGCTGCTCCACTCCAATCTAGTTCCCTGTTTCCCTGTTCATGTGACTGGGAAGGCAGCGGGGCACACTGCACCCACATAGGAGACATATATGAAGTTCTTGGTTCCTGGCTTCGGCCTCATCCAGCCCTGGCTGGTAGGGCCATTTTGGGAGTGAACCAGTGGATGGAAGACCTCTCTCTCTCGCTCGCTCGCTCTCTTTCTGTGTGTGTGTGTGTGTGTGTGTCTTTCCATGTCTTTCTGTAACTGTCTTTAAAATAAATAAGTCTTAAAAAAAAAGAACTAGGGGCCAGCGCTGTGGCATAGTGGGTAAAGCCACCGCCTGCAGTGCCGGCATCCCATATAGGCACCAGTTCAAGTCCTGGCTGTTCTACTTCTGATCCAGCTCTCTCTATGGCTTGGGAAAGCAGTAGATGACCCAAGTCCTTGGGCCCCTGCACCTATGTGGGAGACCCAGAGGAAGCTCCTGGCTCCTGGCTTCAGATGGGCACAGCTCTGGCCATTGCGGCCCTCTGGAGAGTGAACCAGAGGATAAAAGATTCTCTCTCTCTCTCTCTCTCTTCCTCTCTCTCCCTCCTCTCTCACTCTCTCTCTCTCTCTGCCTCTCCGTCACTCTCCGCCTTTCAAATAAATAAATAAATCTTTTTTTAAAAAGAAAGAATAAGATAAACTGTAATTGGATATTTTTACAATCAATTCTAAGCAAAAAGTAGCAACATTTATAGTGGAACACTATGACATTTTATCTGTTTATACAATGTTATACAAGGGTTACAGTATCTTCTATGATATATATTTTTTAATTTATTTAATGAGCATAAATTTCCAAAGTACAGCTTATGGACCACAATAGCCTCCTCCCCCACCCCGTGTCTTCCCTCCCATCCACAACACTCCCCTCTCCCATTCCCTCTTCCCTTCCCCTTCACATCACGATTAATTTTCAATTATCTTTATATACAGAAGATCAATTTAGCGTATGTTAAGATTACCACATTTTGCTCCCACACAGAAACATAAAGTGTAAAATACTATTTGAGTACTAGTTATAGCATTGATTAAACACCTATGAGTAATTGTGTATTAATTACAGAGCTCAACCAATAGTTTTAAGTAGAATATAAAATGCATCTTTTGTATTGTTGTGGCTTCCCCCCGACCTCCCTCCCTCCCGTGGCCCTCCCCTCACCCACTTCCTCTCCCATCCCGCCCTTCATCATGTTTCATTTTCGGCTACCTTCATATACCAAAGATCAATTTAGTATATACTAAGCAGGGATTTCAACAGGTTACACTCACACAACCGAACCAGGTATAGGGTATTGTTCGACTAGTAGTGTTGTTTTTGAGTTTCATAGATAAACATATTAAGGACAGAGATCCTGCGTGGGGAGCATGAATCCAGTGACTCCCGTTGTTGATTTAACAATTGGCACTCTTATTTATGACGTCAGCAATCACCCGAGACTCTTGCTATGAGCTGTCTAGGCTATGGAAGCCCCTTGAGTTCACCAACTCTGAATTTGTTTAGTCAAGGCCATATCACAGTGGAGGTTCCTTCCTCCCTTCAGAGAAAGGCGCCTCTCTCTTTGATGGCCTGATCCTTCTGCTGGGGTGTTGTTCACCAGGATCCTTCATTTAGATTGTTTTTTGCCACCGTGTCATGGCTTTCCATGCCTGTGAGACTCTCATGGACCTTTTAGTCAGATCTGAATGTCCCAAGGGTTGATTCTGAGGCAGGAGTGCTGTTTTGGGCATTTGCCATTCTATGAGTCTACTGTGTGACCTGCTTCCCCTGCAGGATCATTCTCAACCCTTTTGATTCTATCTTTCATTATTTGCTTACACTGGTCTTATTTGTGTAATCTCTTCGACACTTACCCTATCTTTTGGATCAGTTGTGTATTTATATTTGTCTCTTTACCACGTGTGCTGGCATTGGTACCTGCCTCCTTGGTAAGATTGAGTTGAAATCCCCTGGCACATTTACAGTTCCACCTTTGGAGGTAGGTCTGAGTATGTGCTGTCCTATATATCTCCTCCCTCTCTTATTCCCACTCCCATGTTCCACAGAGATCAATTTCCTATTAATTTTTAAACGCTTAAGAATGGTTATGCATTGATTGCAGAGTTCAACCAGTGGTCTTGTGTAGAGCACACCGAGCAACAACAACAACAAAAATACTAAAGGAACAAAATAGTAAGTTTTTCCTCAACAGTCTAGACAAGGGCTGCTCATGTCATTGTCTCTCATAGTGTCCATTTCACTTCAATGGGTATCATTTTAGGTGCTCATTTAGTTGCCATTGATCAGGGAGAACATGTGATATTTATCCCTTTTGGACTGGCTTATTTCACTCAGCATGATGTTTTCCAGCTTCCTCCATTTTGTTGTGAATGCCCGGATTTCGTTGTTTTTTACTGCTGTATAGTGTTCCATAGAGTACATATCCCATAGTTTCTTTATCCAGTCATCCGTTGATGGACATTTAGGTTGATTCCATGTCTTAGCTATTGTGAATTGAGCTGCAACAAATATTGAGGTGCAAATGGCTTTTTTCACCCCTTTAATTCCATTTGGGTATATTCCAAGGAGTGGGATGGCTGGGTCCTGTGGTAGTGCTATATTCAGGTTTCTGAGGACTCTCCAGACTGTCTTCCATAGTGGCTTTAACAGCTTGCATTCCCACCAACAGTGGATTAGTGTCCCCTTTTCTCCACATCCTCACCAGCATCTGTTGTTGGTTGATTTCTGTATGTAAGCCAATCTAACCGGAGTGAGGTGGTATCTCATTGTGGTTTTGATCTGCATTTCCCTGATGGCTAGGGATCCTGAGCATTTTTTCATGTGCCTGTTGGCCATTTGTATTTCCTCTTTTGAAAAATGTCTGTTAAGGTCCTTGGCCCATTTTTTTATTGGGTTGTTTGTTTTGATTCTGTGGTATTTTTTGATCATTGTGTAGATTCTAGTTGTTAATCCTTTATCTGTTGTGTGCTTTGCGAATAACGTCTCCCATTCTGTTGGTTGCCTCTTCGCTTTCCTGTTTCCTTTGCTGTTAAGAAACTCTTCAATTTTAGGTAATCCCATTTGTTTATTTTATCTTTGATTACCCGTGCCTGTGGGGTCTTCTCCAGGAGTTCTTTGCCTATTCCGATATCTTGAAGGGTTTCCCCTATGCTCTCAATTAGTTTCATGGTGTCGTGGCGAATCTCTAGTTCTTTGATCCATATTGAGTGGATTTTTGTATAAGGTGTAAGGTAGGGGTCTTGCTTCATACTGCGGCATGTGGACATCCAGTTTTCCCAGCACCATTTGTTGAAGAGGCTGTCCTTGTTCCAGGGGTTGGTTTTAGGTCCTTTGTCAAATATGAGTTGGTTATAGATGTTTGGATTGATCTCCGGTGTTTCTATTCTGTTCCATTGGTCTATCCATCTGTTTTTGTACCAGTACCAAGCTGTTTTGATTATAACTGCCCTGTAGTATGCTTTGAAGTCTGGAATTGTAATACCTCCGGCCTTGTTTTTATTGTAAAGGATTGCTTTAGCTATTCTGGGTCTCCTGTTTCTCCATATGAATTTCAGCATCGTTTTTTCTAGGTCTTTGAAGAATGACTTTAGTATTTTGATTGGTATTGCATTGAACTTGTAAATTGCTTTTGGGAGAATGGACATTTTGATGATACTGATTCTTCCAATCCATGAGCATGGCAGGTTTTTCCATTTTTTTGTGTCGTCTTCTATTTCTTTCTTTAGTGTTTTGTAATTTTCATCATAGAGGTCTTTGACCTCCTTGGTTAAATTTATTCCAAGGTACTTTATTGTTTTTGTGGCTATCGTGAATGGGATTGATCTTAGTAGTTCTTCCTCGGTCCTGGCATTGTCTGTGTATACAAAGGCTGTTGATTTCTGAGCGTTGACTTTGTATCCTGCTACTTTACCAAACTCTTCTATGAGTTTCAGTAGCCTCTCATAGGAGTTTATTGGGTCCTCTATATATAGTATCATGTCATCTGCAAACAGGGATAGTTTAACTTCCTCCTTTCCCATTTGTATCCCTTTAATTTCTTTTTCTTGCCTGATGGCTCTGGCTAAGACTTCTAGGACTATATTGAATAGCAATGGTGAGAGTGGGCATCCCTGTCTGGTGCCAGTTCTCAATGGAAATGCCTCCAACTTTTCCCCATTCAATATGATGCTGGCCTTTGGTTTATCATAGATTGCCTTAATTGTGTTGAGGAATGTTCCTTCTAACCCCAATTTGCTTAAGGTTTTCATCATGAAGGGGTGTTGTATTTTGTCAAATGCTTTCTCTGCATCTATTGACATAACCATATGATTTTTGTTTCTCAATTTGTTAATGTGCTGGATTACGTTGATTGACTTTCAAATATTGAACCATCCCTGCATACCAGGGATAAATCCCACTTGGTCCGGGTGAATGATCTTTCTGATGTGTAGTTGGATTCGGTTTGCCAGAATTTTATTGAGTATTTTTGCATCTATGTTCATCAGGGAGATAGGTCTGTAGTTTTCTTTCTCTGCTGTGTCTTTTCCGGGCTTAGGAATTAAGGTGATATTGGCTTCGTAGAAGGAATTTGGGAGGATTCCCTCTCTTTCAATCATTTGGAATAATTTGAGAAGAACTGGGGTTAGTTGTTCTCTAAATGCCTGGTAAAATTCAGCAGTGAAGCCATCCAGTCCTGGGCTCTTCTTTTTCGGTAGTGCGTTTATTACTGATTCAATTTCTTCCATGGTTATGGGTCTGTTTAGATTTTCTATATCTTCATGGCTCAGTTTAGGAAGGTTGTATTTGTCCAGGAATCTATCCATTTCTTCCAGGTTCCCCAATTTGTTAGCATACATCTCTTTGTAGTAGTTTCTGATGATTCTTTTTATTTCTATTGTGTCAGTTGTTACATTTCCATTACTATCTTTGATTTTACAGATTTGGATCTTCTCTCTCCTTTTTTTGGTTAGTTGGGCCAATGGTGTGTCGATTTTGTTTATTTTTTCAAAGAACCAGCTCCTGGTTTTGTTGATCTTTTGTATTGTTTTTTTGGTTTCAATTCTGTTTATTTCTTCTCTGATCTTTAGTATTTCTTTCCTCCTTTTGGATTTGGGCTTGATTTGCTGCTGTTTTTCTAGTTCCTTGAGGTGCATGGAGAGTTCATTTGTTTGGTTCCTTTCCAGCTTCTTGATGTAGGCACTAATTGCTATAAACTTCCCTCTTAGCACTGCTTTTGCTGTGTCCCACAGGTTTTGATAGGTTGTGTTATCATTTTCATTTGTTTCTAGAAATCTTTTGATTTCTCTTTTAATTTCTTCGATGACCCACTGTTCATTTAGGATCATGTTGTCCATTCTCCATATATTTGCATATGGTGTAGAGATTCTTGGGTTGTTGATTTCAAGTTTCACTGCACTATGGTCTGAGAAGCTGCATGGTATAGTTTCAAATTTTTTGAACTTGTTGAGGCTCCCTTTATGGCCTAGTATATGGTCAATCCTAGAGAATGTTCCATGTACTGGGGAGAAATACGTGAACTCTGTGTCTGTGGGGTGGAGGGTTCTGAAGATATCTATTAAGTCTATTTGGTCTATGGCGTCAATTAGCTCAGTTGTTTCCTTGTTGAATTTCTGTCTGGTTGATCTGTCCATTGGTGAGAGTGGGGTGTTGAAGTCCCCTGTTATTATTGTATTTGAGTCTATATCTCCCTTTAAATCCTTTAGTAATTCTTTCAGGTAGCCAGGCGCCCTGTAATTAGGTGCGTATACATTTATAATAGTAATGTCTTCCGGTTGGATAGATCCTTTAATCATTATATAGTGCCCTTCTCTGTCTCTTTTAATACTTTTTATGTTAAAGTCTATTTTGTCTGATATTAGGATGGCCACACCAGCTCTTTTTTGATTTCCATTAGCTTGGAGTATCTTTTTCCATCCTTTCACTTTCAGTCTGCGTGCATCTTTGCTGATGAGGTGTGTCTCCTGAAGGCAGCATATCGTTGGATCCTCTTTTTTTATCCAATCAGCTAGTCTGTGTCTCTTTGTCATGGAATTCACATTCAATGTGACTACTGTTAAGTACTGTCTTTTCCCCTTCATGTTTCCTGAAACGAGCTGTTTATGTATTTTGAACTTTGTTTGTGGGTTACTCTACATTCGCTTTTTTTTTGCAGTGAAGTTCTTGTTTTTGTATTTCTGTGTGCAGCACGTCTTTGAGCAAGTGTTGTAGGGTTGGACGCGTGGATACAAATTCTTTCAGTTTCTGTTTGTCGTGGAAGATCTTTATTTCCCCTTCATTCATAAATGATAGCTTTGCAGGATATAGTATTCTAGGTTGGCATTGTTTGTCTTTTAAAACTTGAAATATATCATGCCATTGTCTCCTTGCCTGTAGTGTTTGCAAAGAGAAGTCTGGGGTGAGTCTGATTGACTTACCCCTGAATGTGATTTGTCGCTTTTCTCTGGCACATTTTAGGATTTGTTCTTTGTGTGTCACTGAACTGAGTGTTGCCACAATGTGTCGTGGTGAATTTCTCTTCTGGTCTACTCTGTTCAGAGTCCTGGCTATCTGTTGTATTTGTGTGTTGTAATCCAGCTGCCTTTGTTTAAAGTTTTCTGATATTATTTCGTTGAAGACACCTTCTAATCCATTCTCTCTTTCCACCCCCTCAGGGACTCCTATTATCCGAACATTACACCGTGTGATTGAATCTTGTAGGTCTCCGACCGTGTTTTTTAATTTTTTAATTTCTTCTTCCTGCGATTGAACTGACTGTATTATTTCTGGAAGTTTGTCTTCGAATTCTGATATTCGGTCTTCTATTTCATCTGTTCGATTTCCGAGGGATTCCACGGTGTTTTTTATATGGTCAATTGAGTTTTTCAGTTCTAGTATCTCATTCTGGCTTCTCTTTAAGATCTCTAATCCTTGGGCTTGTTTTTCATTCAGCTCTTGACACTGTTTCTCATTATTTCTAAGTATTCTGATGATTAATTTTCTGAATTCTTTTTCTGGCATGTTTTCAACTTCTTCTTCTGCCTCTGTTATGCTTGGTTTAGCCTGCTCCATTGGCAAATTTATATTATCTTCTATATTTTTTTGGTTTTTGGTTTTGTTTTTTGGCATTCCGTCTGGGTGATTTTTCGGGTTGATTTCCCTCTACTATAGGCTGCTGTGAGTCTCTACCAATATCCAGTGTAACCAGGCTGCTCTACACAGCCCGCAGGTAAACTGACAGGATGGCTGCTCTCTGCCTACTGCAGCTCTGGATCCTGTGCTTTTTCCCCACCAGGAGGCGCTATTCAGTAACTTGAGTAGTCGGGTCTCAGGGCTTTGGGCTGCCCTCCCTCGAGCACCCTCAGCTCCACCTTTGGGCTCCACCTCCGAAGGTTAGTGTGGAGGCAAAGATAGTTCTCCTTTAAGCCTGAATGTAAACAAACAACATGGCTGGTTCCCGCCTGCTGGAGCACCGGGGAGGCGCCAAGAGATACTGGCTTACTCAGTCTCTCAATTAGTATCCCTGAATTGTGCACTCTCTCCGCCGGCGCCACTCACTCTGTTCCATTTTCTATTTCCTCCCCCACTCAGTCGTGCACGTCTCAGTGTCCGTCCCAGGGTGTGTTGGGGGAGGGGCGGCGGCAGCTGTGCCGCGGTGCTGGGTGAGCGCCCCATCTCACCTCGGCTTCCAGCGCTGGTGCGTACACGCTCCTGCTGGTGTCCTGAGTCTCAGGCGTCCGCATCCTCCTTGCGTGTCCACCCTATCACCCCAGTTTCAGGAAGGGCTTAAAAACTACAAATTTTCATCCCTCTTTGAACCTTCCCTTAGTGGAGCTTCACTGTGCTCCCTCCCTCTCTATTCCGCCATCTTCCGGAGGCCCCTCTATGAAATGTTTTTTAAAAGATTTATTTATTTATTTACTTGAAAGGCAGAGTTAACAAAGGTGGGGGTGTGGTAGACAAAGAGAGAGATATCTTCCATCTGCTAGTTCACTCCCAGATTGCTGCAGTGTCCCAGGGCTGGGCCAGGCAGAAGCCCGGAGCTTCTCCCCATTCTCCCATGTGGGTACAGGGGCCCAAGTACTTTCCCAGGCCAATAGTAGGAAGCTAGATGGGAAGTAGAGTATCCAGGACTTGAACCAGTACCCATATGGGACACCAGCACCACAGATGCAGCTTAAACCTGCTGTTCCACAATGCCAACCCCTGAAGGATTCCATTTTAGGATTCATTTAGTTAGTTGAATGGCAGAATGAGAGAGAGAGAGAGAGAGAGAGAGAGAGAAAATGAACATGTAAAGTAGCCAGAGATAACTATAGACTACATAGGTAGGGGCTACATCAATTTGAATGACAGCTGACTTACCAGAAGGAACCAGAGAGGCTGTAAGATGGTAAAATATCATCTCTAAAGAAGTGCTGGGAAACACTCACATGCATGTCTATATATGTACATACACACATGTGTCTACACATGTGCAAACACAATTATATCCAGAGAAGCTATTCTTCAAAATAAGAAGCATATAGCGATATTTTAAGGGGAACAAATTGAGAGGATCTGTCTCCACATCTCTTTTCTACAAAAAGCTAAAGAAATTGCTTCTGACTGCAAGGAATTGACAATACATGGAGATTCAGATAAACAGGAAGAAATGAAAAGCCAAGGAAGTAATACAACATAGGGGGAAATATAAAAGCCTATGTAATTTTTCTTCTCTTAATTTCTTTAAGAGTTGCAACTTCTCATGCAATAATAGTGAGAAAGTACAAGGACAAATGAAACTATACCATGGCAAAGTTCTTATACTCATGGTAAAGTAATGTAATATGAACTTTTCCTTTGGAAGATTTTTCCTGTAATTCCTATAACAGCCACTAAATGGAATACTTTTATGGTTTTCAATGCACAAGTCTTGCATATTATTTGTTCATCTTTCCCATTTTCTGGTAGATTGTGGATGGCATTATTGTTTTCTACATTTCACTTGCCAATTCTTCCTTGTTAACGTTGGAAATGTACTCGGTCCCTGTAGATTGGCATTGCCTCCTGTGAACCTACTGAATCTGTATTTTATTTCTGATAGTTTTCTGGCAGATTCCATCGGGGTTTCTACATACACAATCCTTACCAGCAAACAGTAACAGTTAACAGGTTCATCTTTTCTCTTCCTCCCTTCTTCCCAACCCCTCTTTTTTTCGCTAATACATTGTTCAATACAAATTAGGAAAGTAGATATTTTTACCTTCTTCTTGCTGTTAGTGGAAAAGCATTCAGTATTTCACCATTAAGCATGATGTTAACTATAGTGTTTTTATTTCTGCGTTTTACAAATGTCCTTTTTAAGAATAAGGAATTTTTCTTGTGTTTCCCCGGAAACTGAGAACCACAAGACTATTGGCATAAAGAGGTTGTAAGGTTAATCAAATGCCTTCTGCTTTAACCAAGATGATGCTTTTTTCTTTTTATTTTGTTGATGTGGGGTGTTACCTTGCTTGATTTTTAAGGAAGAGTTCTTTATTTAGGAAGCAGCATTACAGAGAGAGGGAGAAAGACAAAAGGAGAGACAAAGATGTTCCATCCCCTGGGTCACTCTCCAAATAGCTGCAAAGGCTGGGGCTAGGCCAGGCTAAAGTTGAGAGCCTAGAATGCATCCTGGTCTCCCACGTGGGTGGTAGGGACCCAAGAATTTAGACCACCTTTTGCTACTTGCCCAGGCACATTAGCAGAGAGCTGGATCAGAAGTGGAGGAGCAGGGACTCAAACCTATGCCTATATGAGATACTGGCATCACAGGCGGCGGCTTAATCCACTGTGCCAGGATGTGGCTCCCAAATGCCCAGTATTCAAATGTTAATGTAATCTTGCATTCCTGAGATACTGTATTTGGTCATGATTTATCATTCTTTTTATCATCCATTGCTGAGAAATGTTCAGTAATATTTTATTAAGGGTTTTATTTCCATGTTCATGAGGGTTATTGATTTGTGAGTGTTTTTCTCTTGAAATCTTTGTGAGATTGTATCAGTATTTTGTCTGTTTCATAAAATATGTTAGGAATAGTCCCCTTCTTTTTTTCTTAAAATGTTTGTGTAGAAACGTTCTTTTTAATTCTGGAAGGATTGTGTAGGATTTGTGGTTTCCTCTGTTAAAGTTCATTGAATTGTTATGAAGTCATCTGAGCCTGGAATTTTCTGTGTGTTTCCACACACACATACACAAAAAAAACTTTATTACCATGAATTAAATTTTCAATAGATATTGGGATTTTAAAACATTCTTGAAATTTTTTAATGAAATTTTTATTTATTTGAAAGAGCAAGAGTGAGTGAGAAAGAGAGACACTGTTTCACTCCCTAAATGCTTGCAACAGCCTAAACTGGGTCAAAGCAAAGCCAGGAGCCCAGACCTCCATCCAGGCTTCCTGTGTGGGTGGCAGGGGCCCAAGCACTTCAGCCATCAACTGCTGCCTCCCAGGATGTGCACATTAGCAGGAACAGGTAGTCGGAAGCAAAGCATGGACTTGAGCCCAGGCACTGTGACTATGGGTGTGGGTGTCTCAAACAGCATCTTCATCACTGAGCCACAGTGCCCCCCTCTTTTAAGAGTTATTTATTTGAAAGGCAGACTTAGAGATGCAGAGGCAGAGAGAAAGAGAGGTCTTTCTTTCTTCCACTGGTTCACTCCCCAAGTAGCCCCAATGGCTGGAGCTGGACTGATTGGAAGTCAGGAGTCAGGAGCTTCTTCAAAGTCTCCCACATGGGTGCAGGGGCCCACAGGACTTGGGCCATCTTCCACTGCTTTCCCAGGGGCATTAGCAGGGACCTGGATGGGAAGTGGAGCAGCTGGGACTAGAACCAGAACTGCAGGTGGTGGCTTTACCTGCTATGTCACAGTGCCTTCTTCTTAAGGTGAAAGCAAAGACAAGTGGCTTCAGTTCTTCTTTCTTTGTTAATGTATTACTTCTAATAAAATTGTTTGAAGGTGTTTAATTCCTTCAAAGAACTTCTCTAGCTACAATCCACACATTTAGATGTTTTATGTTTTCATCACTCCTTAGTTTGAAATACTTTTAGATTGTCTTCTGAACTGGGTTATTTAAAAGGTTATTACTAAATTGTCAAATATTGGGGGATTTTCTCTGTGTTTGGATGTTATTGATTTCTAATTTGAAACTTGCAGTGGGGCAATGTATTCTGCATGAATCAATTGTTTTCTCTTGATTGAAACTTGGTTCATGACCCAGAATATTAGTTTATCTTGGTGACTGGTCCCTATGAAAATAATGATTATTCTGGAATATTGAAAATATTGACTATTTTGAAAATAGTCAATATTCTGTAGTTTTGAGATGAAGTTTTCTACAAATATCAATTGTGTGTAGTTGTGAGACAGTTTTCCAGATCTTGTATATGTCACCAGTTTTGGATACGATATTTTGGCTTAATGTGTTTATCACCATCTCCCATTTTAAGAAAGTATTTTCTCCTTTATGCCTGGTAAGTAATCAAGCAGTGATATTATTCACTGTGTGATTTCCCTGGGTTTATTTTTCCTCAAAAAGAATTCACCCAAAGGTTTTTGTAACCATTGCTAATATTTCCTTGAATGAGTATTTATATGGAGAGTTTCAAGTTGTTTTTGTTTTTATTTATTTATTTTAAGCAGTGGGTTAACTGGCTGCTTCACAATGCTGTCCCCAGATTGGTGATCTTCTAATTCTGCACTGACTGACTGTCATTGTTTTGTATAGAACTATCTTCCTTTTTTAATATATAAGATTTATTTATTTAAAAGACAGAGTTACAGAGAGAGGCAGAGCCAAGAGAAAGAGAGGTCTTCCATCTGCTGGTTTACTCCCTAGATGGCCACAACAGCCAGAACTGAGCTGATCCAAAGCCAGGAGTCAGGAACTTCTTCTCTGTCTCCCACGTGGATACAGGGGCCCAAGGACTTGAGCCATCTTCCACTGCTTTCCCAGGCCATAGCAGAGAGCTGGATCAGAAGTGAAGCAGCCGGGACTCAAACCAGCGCCCATATGGGTTGTGGGCACTGCATGCCAAGGCCTTAACCTGCTGGGCCACAGAGCTGGCCCCTAGAACTATTTTCCTTTATTCCACAGTTAAAGATATTAAAAGCTAATTATTAAGAATTAGGAAATTAACATTTCATAATTCAGCAGCTACAAGTCATTTTTTCCTTTTGCAGTGTCCTGGGTATAGGGGGGTGCTAGGTGACAAGGCCAGTCTGGCTGAATCTTCTCGCACCAAAGGCAAGATGTAGGAGTAGGTGCTTGGCCTAGTGGTCAGGACATCTGCGTCCCACACTGGAGTGTCTGGTTGGAGGCCTAGCTCCTGACAACAGCTTCCTGCTGAGGTAGACTCTGGAAGACATCAATAGTGACTCGAGTAATTGAGTTCCTGCCGCCTAACTGGGAGGCCCAGATTGAGTTCCTGGCCCAGCACCAGGTGTTATAGGCATTTGAGAAGTGAACCAGAGGATGATAGTGCTCTCTCTCTCTCTCTCTCTAATAGACAAAAAATAATTTAAAATTTTTAAATAAAGGTAATATGGTAGCTGCAGGCCTTCATGATGTTCCAAGAGCCTGACCCATGGCCCTCCCGTGGGCATGTGGTTCTGCAGTTCCTGTGGAGCTGGCTCTGGAAAGAGCCGTTCCTTGCTAATTCTGCTAGAAATGACTACTTTCTCAGCGGAGCATGTGGCTCATGGGCCATGGTGGACTCTAAGATGTATGTCTGCCCTTGGACTAGAGGCTTCTTCTCAAAATACAGATTTTTATCCCCCATGGAGCCTTCTCTTTCTTGGGCTGATTCTCCTCTTTCATGTCAGGTGGAACAAATCCCTGGCAAGGACTCTCGGGCCTGACAATGCAGGACCCATTCCATCTTATCTCTGCCTGTGTGCTTGCAGTGGTCAACTCGCTCCCTAACAGAAATCTAGAGTGGGTATTTTCCTTTTCAAAAAAAGAAAAAGAATGCCGAGGTCAGGAGGGTCAGTTCTTCTGAGAATCATTTTGCTTCCACGGCTCAGATGCTTCAAACTGAGGTCACTGCCTCCTGGGCCATTCATCCAGACAGAGGAGACTCTGGGGGCAGGGGAGATAAGCCCACTGGCAAAGAGATTCCCAGCTGCCTCTAACCCCTGCCCCTGTTACTCGGTCTGCAAACGCCACTCCACAACTTTCCACCTTGGGACAAGTGACCTAAAATCCCCGTAATTTGTATGTTTAATCTCTACAGTGAGGGGTTCAGAGAAAAAGCTCCATGGTTTCACGTCCTTGTCCCTTTTCCTCCAAGGCTTATTTCCCACGTGACCACACACCCACAAAAGACAGGCCACTGGGGCTGCGAGGGTTGGTTGATCACAATGAGAAGCACTCAGCTGCCCTGCCATCTGCCCTGGCCCTTGTCCAGAGTCTATCATGGACCCCGAGTTGATGACCCGTTCCCAAATCATTCTGTTTTGAGGGATTTCTCTGAAGTAGGCCTTTCCATGCTAAAACCCCAGAGAGTCCTGGGCAAACACAGATCGTTGATCACCATAAATTCCCACTCCAGGATTTTACTATTTTTCCTTCTTGATTTTTTTTTTTCCCTGCAGATGGGGCATCCTTTTGGCTGTATGTGTTTTCCCAATGAAATTCTTCTACCCAGAAAGTCTGTGACTCTTGTGTACTCCATCCTGACAGCATCCCTGTGTCTTCTTGCTCCTCTCCAGTCTTTTCATTAAATTTCAGCTTGCTGAAGCTACAGAGGTGCATGACTGCACCTACACTATGTGGCAATCTCTGTTGGGCTCAAGGCTGATAGAACTTGCTCTTGGATCTTGAAACTTACCCCACGCAGCCTTACTAACTTTGCTAAGGTATAACTGCTGTAGGAAGGAATGAATGATAAGCTATAGAACTCTTTAGAATACTATTCAGCCTTGAAAAAGAAAGCAATCCCATCATTTATGACAATACAGGTGAACCTGGAGGACACTGTGCTACAAGAAATAAACTGGGCAGGAACAGAGAGACAAACACTGAATGATCTCACATCTGCCATCCTGAAATTTACCCCAAAGGGGTCTTATGCTCTTTGTGGCTCCTCTTCATAGAAATATTTCAGACCCAGGAGGCCTTCAGCCTTGGTGCTATACGTCAGTGGCTTTTCAACAGCCATGGCCCTGAATACCCAGTGTTCAGCTCTTGCAGGTCACAACCTCACCTTGTCCTGGATAGTGCAAGCAGAGGTGCTATTTCGGGGCATAAATATATAATCCTTTATGGAACTTGTTCAAATTTCCTAATAAGCCCTGGGAGAATAAAACCTAGAGGACACAAGTGTATGTGATCATACACACATGCACACATACACACACATGAATTTCAAAATGTTTAGGAAAATACACTATCAGACCATGGATCATGCAGGCCTTAGATTCCCTAATGCCTGGGTCCTTATAATTTAGTATGATTTTTTTTAATATTTATTTGAGAGACAAAGAGACACAGTGAGTGATCAGCTGCTGTCCCACTCTCCAAATGCCTACAACAGCTAGAGCTGACTGAGTGACAGTGACCAAAGACTGAAGCCATCACTGCTGTCTCCCAGGGTCTGCATTAGCAGGAAGCTGGGGTCAAGCCAGAGCCAGGAACTGAACCCTGATGTGGGACATGGGCATCCTGGCCAAAAGCCCGCTCCTTGGTGTGTTTTTTAGATAAGACATTTGCTTCTTTGAGCCGCTTCCTTTTGCTGTGAGAGGGAATTAGGGTTAATGATTTATTCTCAGTAACAGCTTAGAACATACAGTGTGTTCACACAGTAGGTGCTTACTGACTGCCGATTTCCTTCATTCTCTGAAGCTAGGAGCCATGACTTTTTATTCTAGGTCTTTTGGGCTGAGATTTCATGAGCTTTAATAGGTTTCCAGGCCTATTGTGGCCCTGTGGGTGTGGGTGTGGTTGGCACTCACAGGGACAGCATGAGTGCCATGTTGCAGCAGCCAGAGTCCCTCTAACCTGTGTGGGACACATATTGATCCAACGCCCCTGGGAAGCTTCTGGAGTCATCCCCAAGCCCACCTGAGTCCCCACTGATTTCACAGCACTGACTGCACACGTGGGGCCTGATTGAATGAAGCTTCTCAGAATCAATATGGCTTGACTCCAAGTAAGACAACTATCTAAATAAGCAAAAGGGAAATGCCACTGACTGGCCTCTGCTGTTTGTCTCTTAATTGTAAGCATATTTGGATGACTCCAAACTAATTTATGTGCAGAAACCAAACAATCAAAAAGGCCTCGTTACTAAAACCTGGGCATCCTTTCATGCAGATGAAGCAATGTAACATCCTGGGATATTCTCTGACCAAACAAAACTGAACACAGGTGCACATGTACACCCAGCCATAGGAAAGTCCCAACCTGGGCTGCCTAAGCCAGGTGCCAGTGTTGGGGACAGAGGAGGAACAGGACCATCTCTGGAGAACAATCATGCCACCTGACTCAGTAACAGACAAAACAATATCAGTGCCTGCCAAAAACAGCCATACGAACAGTGTTTCCTATACGCTGGTCTCAGCTCCAAATCATCTCTATTCCAAAATCCTACAGTCGTGCACATTTTCATCCTCCCACAGTCATGGCCACACCCTGAGGTCTTGAAATGATGACCCCAAGGATGAGAGTGTAAGTACCCATCTGCTCCACCAAGAGCCATTCTACACCGTGCCGAGTGCTTTCTGCGCATTTTCACGTGTAATTCACACCACAAGCTTTTGACATGGGAGCTATCATTACCTTTGCTTTACCGAATAAGCCACTGAGCTCCAAGTTCACACAGCTAATAACTAAAAAGACAGGACTCATCCACAGGTGTGCCTGACATCGTGGAGTGCACTTTCATGGATCTCGCATTCCCTTTCCTTCTCCAGCGTCTCTAAGTTAACCGTTCAGCGTCCGGCTCAGGTTCCTCCCGGCTACCTTAGTGTGAGCCGTGTGGATCGCTGCAGCCTCACAGGCTTGCCCTTTTCTCCACAGTCCTTCACGTCCTGCCTGTCAGCCCGGCTGCTGTTGTCAATCATTTTAATGACGTGTTTACCAGCTCTCTCCACTGCGCCGGCCCCCGACTCTTTTTCTTGCACAGGCTCTCATGTGTCCAGGCCTGGATTAACACGGCAACCTGTTTTTCCCTTTGCTGCCCCAGGCAGGCAGAGGCTGCTGGACCAAATCCATGCCACGCATTTGCGTGCAGCCTTCTGTGAGCTCTCAGTCTCGCTCAGAAAGCCTTGAGGTTTCCCTGTGGTCTCCCTTTCCCACACTCCCCCCACAGGGATGAGTTCCAGTTTTGTCTTGGCCTCAGGCTCCCCGACCAGGCCCCCGGCCTCATTCTCCTCCTCCCAGTTGATGGACACGTGGTTTGTGTCACTGGGAACATTAAGCATGAACACCTTCCACTTCCCTCTGGAAATCCCTGTGCCTTCCCTCTGTCTTCACCTGTTGGCTAGAGTTCACATTTCCTCATCATTAGCTGGACCACACTTTGCCCAAAGCTAAAATGGACATCATGGTTAAGTGTCCATAGGGTCATGTTTATCAGCAACTGTGCCATTATCTCTTGAGTTCCTAGCATTCTTTGTATGAGTCCTCTGGAAACATTAAGTCTTCAGTTCCCACCCCACAGCTCATCACAGTGAAAATCTGAAGTTTCTCCCTTAGAAAATTCATTAATTTATTATTTGAGAGACAGAGACATCTCCCATCTGCTGGTTCTCTTCCCAAACACCTGCCACAGCCAGACCAGGCCTGGGTCTCTAATATGCGTAGGAGGGATCCAACACTTAGCCATCAGTGCTGCCTCCCAGGGTGACATTAGTAGGAAGTTAGAATCAGGAGCAGAGCAACGACTCCAACTCAGGCACTCAGAACTGGGATTAAGGCATTGCAAGCAGCGTCTTGGCCACTACACCAAATGTCTCCCCCACCCCCTCCTCCCTTGGCTTCTGGGAGGACACACTGCTAATATTTGGGAAGCTTCTCAGGAACTTCTCTTTGACTCTCTTCTCACTCCATCTACCCCCCTCCTCCATTGAGTAGATTTTATCCACGTAGGAGTGCATGAAAGCAAAGGCCATCTACACCCTGATGATTCTGAACCCAATTTCCCAAGTCCAGATCATAACTGACTACTAGGTATTTTTGCACTTACCGAACAGAAAGTAGGTTTCAAAACATAAGCCCAGTCTCTTCCTCTTCAAGCAGGTTGTTTGAAAAAATAATTTTTGTTTTAGTTACTAAGGTTACTGTCAATCAAATATCCCAAGGTAGAAATGTAAGACTCATTTTAACCCTTCTTATGCATTATTTTCCTACATGTGTGCAATTAATATAAAGTCCCACTGACCTGATCTCATTCACTTGTTCATTCTAGAATACTGATTTAAAGTTCCCCCCATGTGAAGCAAATAATCCCAGCTTCAGTGATACACAGCTCCAGGGGCACCATGCATTACGTGAGCCATAGTGTTACACATGGGAGACATCCAAATAAGCAATACACGGCTTTGCCTGCCCTTATGGCTCTTAAAATTTAATACAGGGGCATGGACCTGGGTAAGATAACCATCAAATAAGTGAAAAATTGCCAGAAGATATCCAGAAAAAAGATGACTGAGTCAAGAATTATAGGATGAGAAAAAGATGAAGAGTTGAGTACAAGAAGATAACGGTCTCACACAGAGAACCCTGCCCTGGAGCAGGAGTATCACGGGGCATCATGGTCATGGAAAGGCCAGAGTGGCTGGAGCAGAAATTGCAGTGAAATTGTACAAAATGAGACTGGGAATTTAGAGCCAAGTAGTTCATGCAGAGCCTAGCCCACAGAAAGGAACTGCCTCTGTTCTAAGAATATTGGTAAGACAGAAAGAGGGAAAGAGGGGGAGAGAGAGAAAGAGAGATCTGAATTCTGAAAAAAAATATTTTGGCTGCAGAGTTGCAGCCAGCTTGGCGAGGAGCAAGGGCAGGTGCAGGGGAAGCAGAGGCAGCTATGCCAATGTCCATGATAGGAGAGGGGGATGATCACTTGAGTCAGTGTGCTGGGACGAGAGACAAGGCAACAGGCTGGTAAGTTATTTAGAAGAAGTCAACCGTATGCAATGATGTGTTGACCATGGGAGACAACAGAGAGGAGGACTTTGAATCAGATCCCTACAGATTCCTCCTCTTGTAATTCAGTGGGTGATGCAGCCATTCACTGACTCAGAGAGCAGGGGAAGGGCATGTGATGGAGAGGAGGGTGGAGGTCTACTCAGGAGATCTTGATCTTAGTTATGGACAGATTGGTTTGCAGGGACTTGCAGGCTTCTAAGAGGAGATATGTATTGCAAGTCTGAAACTCAGAGGAGAGATGAGGTTGCGTACAAATGTGTATGCTGTCTGTGTATTGATGATAACCAAAAGTCATTGTGTGTAAGAGAATGTCCAGGAAGAAAAATCTGAGTGAGTTGAGAAATGAGAGCTGTGACTGAATTCTGAGAATGCCAATGTCCGCTTGCTGCGTAGAAAGAAGGAGTTCAGTGAATAAACAGAGAAGACGTGTCCAGAGAAGTAGAGGAAACGCCAGGAAAATGCTGTCGTGTGGAAGCCAAGGGAAGAGTGCTTTGAGAACCACGAGTGACCATTATACCAAAGATGTTGCTGAGAGTTTGAGAAGCAGAGCAGGTGGGCGTTTGATGGGCTGGTCAAGGCACTTCTTCAGGCTCCTGTGTGCTGTATCTGAGTGCCTGGTGCAAGTCTGATGATTCCACATCCCACCCAGCTCCCTGCTAACACACACCCACACCCTGGGATGTGGCACATGATGGGTCATGTACTTGAGCCCCTGCTACCCCCCGCAAGGGAGACCCAGCTGAATCCTGGACTTGGCCTAACCCAGCCCCAGCCCTGGCTGTTGTAGATATTTAGGGGAGTGAACCAGCAAATGGAAAATCTACATTTTTTAACATTTAATAGAAGAAAGAGGGCACTAAGAAATATCACTCTTCAGTAGAGTTAACTGGATGTGAAATTATGGGAACCAAAACCACACTGGAGTGGTTGAGGGATGAATGGTGGATAAATAAATGAAAACATTTTAAGAAGTTCAATGAACGAAGCAGGGAGACACTGCAATAGCTAGAAGGAATTTGTGGCTAGGATTTGACTTGTACTTAATGGAAGAGCTTGAACACAATTTAAAAAGCCAATGGGAAAATCTAGTTAACAGGATGAAGCTATGAATAAGAGAGAGTACATATAATTAATGTGTTCCAATGCTCTCAAGGAAGCAGAACTGAATAGAATCTATTATTCAATATGAGCTGTGGCCTTAGCTCCTGTGAGAGAGGTCTCCTATATTACAAGGAGAGAGAGAGAGAGAGAGAGAGAGAGAGAGAGAATGTAGATGCAAGTCACTGGCAGATCTGGGAAGACAAGCAAATTATTACATGGAAGCTATTATTTCAACATGGTTTTTTCCTGTGAAATGGATCTGGAATAAAATGACTTGAGCCAGGACTTTTGCTTCTACATGGCGGAGTAGATGTGCCTTTCTTTCCCCACCCCCCCACCAATGACAACTTGGAGCCCTGGATATCACATAGGAAAAATAGAAGACGACTGGAAGGTGGAGAGATGGCAGTAGACTGGCTGGACCTTGGGCTGTGAGGAACAATATGTCGGATGAATCCCCCAGGTTTCCTATTTCTCTCTTATATCCTGGACTCGGAGCTGAAGAAGCACACAACTGGGCAACACCAAGGGGCACAAAGCAGCCCCAGCAGCAGAGTACTATTCTCTGTCTCCAAAGTACTAGGAAACATGCAGTTTTGCAAGACAGAAAACTGGGTAATAACTGTTTCACTACAGCAAAAATTACAGAGAAAGGACATGACCCACCCTCACCTGCACCAACAGAAACCAAGAGGCAAGCTTAGACGTCCACCTTTGTGGCACTCAAGTGAGGCTTGTCTCCAACTAGGGCGCTCACAGAGAAGGGAAGGATGAAAATCAGCTCCATCCATCCATAACTGCCAGGGCAGTATCAGAGGCATTGTGGTGGGAAACCAGACTTTTATGACTACCCATCAGGGGTAATGAGCAACCCCCCCCCATCGTGGTATCTGTGAGGACCCAGTGAGGAGCTGGAACTTCCATGTCCAAGCAGAAGTAACAAAGCATTCAATTTTGGATCTCAATGGAGGCTAAGCGGGGAATGTGGATCTCTACTCCTTATGTGGCAGTAACCAGGCAGCATCTACACCTTTTCCTACCAGAGCAGAGAGGTCAACCACACAGAGGATTTCATAAAATCCAGGGCACGTTTGTCACACAGTGGGTTAAGGCACTGCTAGGGACACAGCCACCCCATATAAGAGGGCAGGCTTGCGTTCTGCCACCTGCACCTCCAGTCCAGCTTCCTAATGCATCCTGGCTCAAGGATCACAGCTCAGGTGCCTGGGCCCTTGTAAAGAGACCAGGGTGGAGTTCCAGTTCCATGACCATGACCTGGTCCAGCCTAATCCTGATTATTGCCACCATCTGGAGAGTGAGCCAGCAGATAGAAGATCTCTTTCAATCTGTTTCTCTCCCTCCTCTCTTCCCTCCTTCTCTTGCTCTGCCTCTTAATAAATGGAAAAAAAGGCACAAATGTTAAAAGTATCCAGCATTGGTCAGCGCTGTGGCTCACTTGGCTAATCCTCTGCCTGTGGTGCCGGCACCCCGGTTTCTAGTCCCAGTTGGGGCTCCGAATACTAGTCTGGTTGCTCCTATTCCAGTCCAGCTCTCTGCTGTGGCCCAGGATGGCAGCAGAGAACGGCCCAAGTGCTTGGGTCCCTGCACCCCCATGGGAGACCAGGAGGAAGTACCCAAGCTCCTGGCTCCGGATTGGTGCATGCCAGCCGTAGCGGCCATTAGGGGAGCGAACCAATGGAAGGAAGACCTTTCTGTCTCTCTCTCTCTCTCTCTCTCTCTCTGTCTATACCTCTGTTAAATTAAAAAAAAAATCCAGCATCTCCTAGCATAATACCCCAAATGTTCAGATTTCAATTAACATCCTTCATCATAACAAGAACTAGGAAGATTTAAAAAGGTGTAAAGTAAGATGATCGACAGATGTCAACATGGAGATGACATCAATGTCAGAATTAATCTAACAAGGTCTTTAAAGCAGCTATCATAAAAGTAATCAACAAATAATTAGGAACATACTTGAAACAAAAGACTGGGGGGAACTCAAAATAGAAAGTCTCAATAAGGAAACAGAAAACATAAATAATAATCAAACACAAATTTTGGAAGTGAATAATACAACTGTGAGGAAAAAAGAGTAAAAACAGAATGGGCTCAAAAGCAAACTGAAGAACACAGAGGAAAGAATCAGTGGACTTAAAGACAGAGCAATTAGTATTAGATCATCTGAAAAATGAAAATATAAAATGGATTTTAAAAACAAACAGAGCCTCAGGTGTCAGTGGGACATTACAAAAACATCTGACATGCATGATATCAGAGTCCCAGAAAGAAGAGAAAGAAGGCAGGAATAAAAATAAGTACTCATAAAGTAATAGTTTAAAGCTTTTAAAATTCCATGAAAGACATAAAACTGATGCAAGATGCTAAGTGAAACCAAAACAGGATAAACCTAAAGAAAGCCATGGAAGACACATTGTATTCACATATCCAGAAACTAAACACACAGAAAATATCTTGAAAGCAAAGCATCTTACCTATAAAGGAACAATAATTACAATAACAGCAAATTCCTTCAAAGAAAACGGGGAGGCTGACACTGCACTCCCAAGTTTATAGCAGCCCAATTCACCATAGCAAAAATATGGAATTAACCTAGATGCCCATCAACCAATGACTGGATAAAGAAAATGTGGTATATATACACAACAAAATATTACTCAGCCATTAAACAAATGAAATCCTGACATTTGCAACAAAATCACTGAAGCTGGAGGTCATTATGGTAAGTGACATAAGCCAGACACAGAATGGCAAATACCACATTTTATCTTACTGTGGAAGCTACTATATAGAAAGAGTATAAAAATGAAAATGATATGGATGTCATATTATTTAGTGTATATATAGTTATGTGTTTCTCCTCTGAGTTATGCCATCTACATGACAATATACCCTTGCTTTTTCATTTTATAACCACTGTCATGAATCCCACATTGTGTGATATTAATATCCCTGTATTCAAGAAAAATAATATATATGTGTACGTGTAGAATATCTACATATGAAGCAAAAACAGCAGGAATGTTAAAAATTGCTAAATCTGGGGTTGCTGTTGTGGTGTAATTGGTTAAGGCACTGTCTCTGATGCCCGCATCCCATATGGGCACCAGTTTTAGTGCCAGCTACTCCACTTCAGGTCCAGCTCCCTGCTAATACACTTAGGAAAGCAGCAGAAGATTGGCTCCTCAAGTGGGAGACGTGGGTGAAGTTCCTGGCTCCTGGTTTAGCCTGGCCCAGCAGCCATTTGGGGAGTAAACCAGTGGATAGAAGATCTCCCCCCCCCCCGCCCCCGTAACTCTGCCTTTCGAATAAATAAACCTTTAAAACATTGTTACATCTTTTTTTTTTTTTTTTTTGACAGGCAGAGTGGACAGTGAGAGAGAGAGACAGAGAGAAAAGTCTTCCTTTTTCCATTGGTTCACCCCCCAATGGCCACTGCGGCCAGCGCACCATGCTGCTGATCTGAAGCCAGGAGCCAGGTGCCATTCCTGGTCTCCCATGTGGGTGCAGGGCCCAAGGACCTGGGCCATCCTCCACTGCACTCCCGGGCCACAGTAGAGAACTGGCCTGGAAGGGGGGCAACCGGGACAGAATCCGGTGCCCCGACTGGGACTAGAACCCAGTGTGCCAGCGCTGCAAGTGGAAGATTAGCCTAGTGAGCTGCGGCGCCAGCCAAAACATTGTTACATCTTAAAATAAAGTTTTAAAATGCTTTGAAAAGTAAGTAATGGGCCAGCGCCGCGGCTCACTAGGCTAATCCTCCGCCTTGCGGTGCTGGCACACTGGGTTCTACTCCTGGTCGGGGCACCGGATTCTGTCCCGGTTGCCCCTCTTCCAGGCCAGCTCTCTGCTGTGGCCAGGGAGTGCAGTGGAGGATGGCCCAAGTGCTTGGGCCCTGCACCCCATGGGAGACCAGGAGAAGCACCTGGCTCCTGGCTTCGGATCAGCGCGGTGTGCTGGCTGCAGCGCACTGGCTGCGGCGGCCATTGGAGGGTGAACCAATGGCAAAAGGAAGACCTTTCTCTCTGTCTCTCTCTCTCACTGTCAACTCTGCCTGTCAAAAAATAAATAAAAATAAAATGGTAAATAATGACATTTTTCAAGTGTTAAAAGAAATGCCATCCCAGAATTCTCTATTCAGTGAAAATATACTTCATCAAAAGAAGGGACATGAAAATGGTCTGGGACAAATGAAAACAGAGAATCTGTCACCAGCAGATTGATCCTAAAAGATGGATAAAGGAAATTCTCTAAACAGAAAGAACAAGGTAGGAATCTTGGAAGATCAGGAAGCAAGGAAGAATACAGGGAGAAAAAATATGAGTAAACAAATAAGCATTCCTCACTGATTTTACTAAATTATGCTTCATGGTTGAAGGAAGAATTAAACACATTTTTATGTGATTGTAAAGATGTTTAAAGAAAACACTTAAGGTAATTTTACTATAGAAGGGAAAGGTAAAAGTGTAGAAAGGGAAGCAGCCCAATATTTCACTGTAAGTGTTAAGAGGAAAACTCTTGTAGAAAGTGAGAAGTTATGTGTGTATAATGTAGTATCTGGAGGAAACACTAGCAAGCTAAGCACAGAGATTTATCCAAAAACACCATCGGTTTGGGTGTTTGGCACAGTGGTTAGGATGCCACTTGGAACACCCACACCCCATACCAGAGTACCTGGCTTAGAGTTACATATTTCAAAAGGTTCAATATACCAAGAAGCTGCAACATTTCTGAATGTGTATTTGTGTATACCAAACAACAGAACTGCAAAATATGTGAAGCAGAAATAATAAAGTAAAAGGGAAAATGGAAAAACCTATAATTACAGTTGGTGACTTCAACACCCCACTCCCAACAAACAATGAAAAACTAGCAAAAAAAATCAGCAAGGATAGAAGAATCAACAACTTTATCAGTCAATAGCATCTAATCAATGTTTCTAGAACACCTCATCCAACTGCAGATTACATTTTTTATCAAATGCTCACCAAATATTCACAAAGTTACATCAGATTCCAGGCTCTAAAATCATCCCCAACCAATTTAAAAGAGTTAAAGTCATGAAGAGTATATTCTTCTGCCACAATGGAATCAAACTGGACATCAGTAACAGGAATAAAATGGGGAGAACATCAAAACACTCGGAAAATAAGCAACACAGTTGGAAATAATCCATAGATGAAAGACAAAGTTTCTAGGGAAATTTTTTAAAAATCTCCAAATTGCAAAATCAAAATTTGTGGTACACTGCTATAGCAGTGCTAAGAAGAAAATGTATATTACTAAATATACACATATATATAAGAAAAGTAATTATACATAATTAATACAATAATATAGGCTCCCATCTCAAAAGCCTGAGGGGAGCAGAGCAAAATAAATTCAAAGCAACAGGAATGCAAAAACCTCCACTCTCAGCAATCCTATTCAATACAGTCTTGGGTTTCAATCTAGCATAAGACAAGAAAATAAAGCATACAGGTTGCAAAGGAAGAAACAAAACTGTCCCTATGTCCAGATGTCATAATTTTCTACATAGAAAATCTCAGGAAATCTACCCCTTGCCTCCAAAAATACTTTTTATACATTTTACCTGAATTTAGTAAGGTTGCAGGATACAAGGTCAATATACACAAAAAACCAACTGATTCTGAATGTACTATCAGTGAGCACATGAATACAATAATTTAAAATAAAGTATCATTAATTTTAAAAATGATAAACTTTAGTATGCTAAAAATCCACAAAATATTCACAAAATAAATCAAATAACATCTAATTAGAGAGATATCCTATGTTCATGATATAGTAACTATGTCAATTATCCCCAAATTGAAATACAAGCTTAATGCAATTGCAACTAAATTTATAAGAATCTTAGAGATAGGGGTGAGATTAGTCTATAATGTATATGAAAAGGCAAATACCTAGAATAACTAAAACAACTTTGAAGAAAAAGTGCAATAAATAAATCTGTCAGTTTAGGTGCTGTGGCATAGTACATTAAGTCTCCCTGCAGTACCCGCATCCCATAGGGGCACCAGTTCGAATCCCAGCTGCTCCACTTCTGATCCAGCTCGCTGCTGATGACCTAGGAAAACAGTAGAGGATAGGCCAGGTGCTTGGGTCCCTACACCCACATGGGAGACCCAGAGGAAGCTCCTGGCTTCTGCCTTCTGATCAGCCCAGCTCCACCCATGGTGATCATTTGTGGAGTGAACCAGCAGATGGAGGACCTCTCTGTCTGTAACTCTGCCTCTCAAATAAATCCTTAAAAATAAATAAATACGTAGGAAGAAATAGCTTAAGAGATCTGTGTGATATTTGTAGATGGGTACACAAATAGACGATGAGAAGAGAATAGGGAACTAAAAAACAAAGCAAAGATGTTCAACTTCTTTTGACAATAGTGAAGAGCAAGTCGACAGCAGAAAGGTAGACTTTTTACACTTGATCTCAGCAAAAAGGCCAAGAAGTGATAAAGGTAAGATTTTTAACAAATAGTCCTGGAGGAATAGGCTACCCAGAGGAAAACAATTAAACTCAACCTAAGTCTCACAGCTTGTTTAAAATGGAGCTCAAAATGAATCACAAACTTAAATATAAAATGACAAAATGTCCATAAAACTATAAAGCAGTAAAGAATGAGGTAGGGGCCAGTGCCATGTCTCACTTGGTTAATCCTCTGCCTGCAGCACTGGCATCCTGTATGGGCTCCGGGTTTTAGTCCCGGTTGCTCCTCTTCCAGTCCAGCTCTCTGCTGTGGCCTGGGAGGGCAGTGGAGGATGGCCCAAGTGCTTGGGTGCCTGCACCCTCATGGGAAACCAGGAGGAAGCACCTGGCTCCTGGCTTCGGATCAGTGCAGCGCTGGCCATAGCGGCCATTTGGGGGGTGAACCAAGCAGTGGAAGGAAGACCTTTCTCTCTGTCTCTCTCTCTCACTGTCTATAACTCTACCTATCAAATAAATTTTAAAAAAATTAAAAAAGAATGAGGTAAATACTTTAAGACATGTATTTACAAAGAACACAGATGACAAAGGACTATCTAGAAAATGTAAAAAACTCTCACAACTGAACACTAAAATAAGAATCCAGATAGAAAACATGCATTCCACCTAAGAAGTATGCAGTTGGGAAATAAGCCCAGGATAATATCATTCTCCATGAGGGAAATGCAAATAAAAACCACCTGGGACATCAGTATATACCTATCAAATTGGCTCAAATAAAAATCACTTAAAATATGCAATGTTAGCAAGGATGTGGAGAAACTGGATCAACTCTACCTTGCTAATGAGACTATGAAATGGTACAGCTACATGGGCAACCAGCTTGGTAGTCTCTCAACACTAAATTAATAATAAATTAAATTAAAGTGCCAGAGGTTTTTATCCCTCAAAAATTAATTCCTACATTCATATAAAATACTTCGTATCTATAGCAGCTTAATTTTTAATAGGCAAGAACTGGAATCAACCCTGATGGACCTTAGTGGGTAATACCGGACCATCCATCCCACAGATGTTAATACAAAGGATGGAACTATGGGTACGCACAGTGACCTATAGGAGCTATGGGTACGCAGAGTGACCTATAAGAGCTATGGGAACGCACAGTGACCTATAGGAACTATGGGTATGCATGGTGACCTATAGGAACTATGGGTATGCATGGTGAACTATAGGAACTATGGGTATGCATGGTGACCTATAGGAACTATGGGTATGCACAGTGACCTATAGGAACTATGGGTACACACAGTGACCTATAGGAACTATAAGTATGCACAGTGACTATAGGAGCTATGGATATGCACACTGACCTATAGGAACTATGGGTACGCACAGTGACCTATAGGAACTATGGGTATGCACGGTGACCTATAGGAACTATGGGTACACACAGTGACCTACAGAAACTATGGGTACGCACGGTGACCTATAGGAACTATGGGTATGCACAGTGGCCTATAGGAATCTCCAGAGACCCATGCTGACTGATAAAACCCAGTCCCCGGGGCACCTACTCTGTGTGACTGCACACAAATGACATTCAGGATGTGACTCAGTCATGGAGCTGTGGCACAGACTGCAGCCTGTCAGAGGAAATGGGTGTGGCTCTATGAGGGTGACATGAAGTCTTGTGAGGTCCAAAACATTCTCTCCCTTGGCTGTGCCCTTTGTGGTCTCCTGGCTTTGGAACTGTGCTGTAACTCTGCAAGAGGCTGGTTCTGCAGGAGACTGGATACAGGGTCCAGGGACCCTCTCTGTACTGTGTCTCACCCCATTACATGAATTTATAGATACTGAAAAATAAACAGGAAAGTTTGACTTTAGAATTACTGAGTGAGGGAGAAGAGGCATGCTTCCACACATTAAAAGTGTGAAAACTTTCTAGGGATAGTAAAGGAAAAGTCAGCCCACAAGTTCTGGTAGGACCCCTGCTGTCTTGGAGATTGGTGATCAGGAATTTAGAATGCGGCAATCTGCTCTGTTGTGTGAGCTTTCATTACCTGTGCTGCACTGTCTTGGTATAGAAATGGAGAAAACAGGTGGTGGGGTTTGTCCAGGACAGGGGCATGACAACAAGGTGCAAGAACAATAAGCAACCAAGGACAATTTTTCTCAAATCCCTCTCTGTTCTCTCCATGCTGCTTGGGCTCAGAATCCTGTTTGCATTTCTTATATGGGCTGAGTGTGTGCTCAGGGCCACACGGTCCTTGGACTCTGCCACACTGACTACAGGTCAGTGTGCACTCAGCGACCAGAAACTAGCCTGGGCTCAGTCCTCCCGCCCTGCACTGCTACAGGTGCTGTGGTTAAGGATGAAGATGAAGGGGGTCAGAACAACCCGGGTTGCAATGTGGACTTAAGCAGGGAAAAGAGAATCTCCTAGTCTCTACCATCTGATTTCATGGTGTAGTGAGAACTAAATGATAACACACACACACACACACACACACATGAACACAGAGCCAATCATTATTGAGTCAGCCCCCAGTATCTATTGACCCAAAGGGCTTGAATCTGGCCCCACCCCCACTGCCACACATCCCTCCTGGGTGGCCGTTCCCTGATTCAAGTTTTACAACCAGCATCTGTGTAAAACAAAGGCCTGGTTTATAGTGCCTGTGGATCTCCATGGTTTATGTGGCCTGTACAATGTACTAAAGTGACCACACATAAACACACCATAGGCTCTTGTGAGTTGTTAGGAGCAGGTTCCAGCACTGACACTGGAGCTACCCTGGGCCACAGGTTATGCCCTGCCTTGGCCCTTTCCTAAGAATTCCTTACTAGCCCATGCCCAGGAGGCCACCTGAACATGATCAGTTAGAAAGCTGCCCCCTTTTCTCTCCCAGGGATGACTCTGGGTAAAGGATGCAGTAGTGTCATCTCTAGACACAAGAGAATGCAACAATTCTGATGGACAGAGAAACACAACCTCAATTATAGCCAGGGGTCATCTCATTACTTGGATGGCCAACACTGCCCTCTGGGCTCTTTATACCACTTCTGTTTATCTCACAGTTGCTAGGAGCACCTGTCTGCAACTTTACTTCTCATAAGTAAGTTGCCCCGGGTCTTCTGTTTCTACTAAGACCAACATTTCCAAGAACAACAACCAGAAAAACTGCATAAAACAAAAGCATCTGGTTGCAAGTTATTTGGGAGCTACTGAAAGATTCAGGAATTGAGGGCCACAGTCCTGTGGAGAATGGTGTGAGGTGCTTCCCACTGGCAGTAGCCACTTTGGTCTGCAGCAAGGAGCTGAGAAGCCAGCCAGAGAATGGACCAGAAGCCAAGGGAAGATCATTACCCAGGCAGAGCTTTCCACATAGCACAGAACCAGGGGAACAAAAGGTGGAGTTTGGGACAATGAAAACATCCAGATCTTTTCACTGGTGATGTTTATTTATTTCAGGGAGCTGGGAGAACTCCCATCCATTGGCTTATTCACCAAATGTCCACAGCAGCCAAGGATGAAGCTGGGAACCAGTATCTCCATCCAAGTCTCCCTTGTGAATGGAAAAAAAAAAAATTATTTGAGCCATGATTGCTGCCTCCCTGGGTCTGCCTTGAAAGGAAGCTGAAGCCAGGAGCCAGAGCCAGCAATCAAAACTAGATACCGTGACATGGGATGTGGGCATCTGAGCCACTAGGCGAACTGCCAATTTCCAGCATCTAGACCTTGAGGGACCAAAATCCCGGAGAACAGCAGGTCACAGTAAAACACAAGCAGACCAGATGCCAGTTTTCCTACTACAACATTAGGTTAAAAAGACTAAGAAGTAGAGGGGAAGAAAGAATGGGAAAAAGTGCAGGGTTTGGTCATTTTAGTAAGAGGCCGACTTAGGGTTCTGAGATTCAGCCATCAGGAGGCGTTGGTAAACGTCGCTGATTTTCACTTGGGATCCCTGGAGGTCCACAGCCTAGGAGTGGAGACGAAGCCAGACTCTTCTAAGAAAGGAAATGCAGACTCAAGCCAGGTCCACCCCCGAAAGATTGAGTTATGACCCTCATGCTATTTGCCTGGTCTATGATAGAGTGAATTATCTCTGGGCAATGAGATTATCATTCTGAGCCTTCATACTTTTTTAATACAATGTCCAACTTTCAATAAGATATTACCAGGCATGAAAATAAAATAAACTCGCTGGCATCTAGTCCAGCACACTAAGGAGCTGGTAGATCATCAGTTCATATGCATAACAAGTAAAAAACACTGGACAAACTCAAAAAACAGAAAAACTCTTCCTAACCTGGTCGAAGAAAGAAGCTCACAGGGTAAAACACCCCGACCAAAATTATAAACAAAGCAGCAGGGGCAGAGAATCCCAACCTCCATTAGGGGCTCTGGAGAGGAGCGGGACAGGAAAAGTCTCCTCACTCTTCATGAGCTTACTTCCCAGAGTTCTACTATGTGGGCCATGAACATATTAATAATTTTAAATATTTATTTATTTATTTGAAAGTCGTGGTTAGAGAGGGAGAGACAGAGAGAAAGGTCTTCCACCTGCTGGTTCACTCCCCAGATGGCCAGAATGTCCAGGCCAGGGGCAAGGGCGAAGCCAGGAGCCTCGAACTCCATCCAGGTCTCCCATATGGGTGCAGCGGCCCAAGTACCGGGGCCATCCTCTTCTGCTTTCCCAGGGGCACTAGCAGGGAGCTGGACAGGAAGTGGAGCAGCCGAGACTCCAACCAGAACCCCAAATGTATTAATTTTGATGCAGGCTCTTGTCTACTTCCGAGACAGAAATACAAAACGCAGACCGGTCCCACGCACAAATAGGAACGGAGGTTACGTAGCACTCGGGAAACAAACACACATTCAGGCCCGAGTGTGGCCCGCCCCTCACAGAGAAATACTCAACATGAGCGGGCCAAAGAACTACCCGTGGGCAAGAGAGAAAAAACGAAAATGGTACCTACAGTTGGGGTGTCCGTGCACGCGTCGGAGATACAGAGCAGGAAAGTACCAAGGTGGACGGCTCTGCGCGGGGAAAAGCACGCACAAGCGGTCCTGGCTCCGCGCGTGGAGCGCTCCGCGGAGAAAGAGAGAAAACAGCAGCTTTCATCTGCGCTGCAGGTGCAGCTCCTTCCGGCTGGTGCGCCCTCCGATTGGCTCCAGGAAACCTGTGGGGTGCGAGCACGCTTCCTGGACCCGGATGTTACAGGTGCATTCTGGGAAGGCGGGTGTCATCACACTGACAGTTAAAGACATAACCTTCCACTGCAGGAGAGGAAAGAGTTCCAGGCCCCTAACTGCCGCGTTCTTCAAGTGAGTCTTGGAGGAAACTCCCCGAATGGGTTCTGGCATTGGGAGGGGGAAAGCAACCATTTAAAACCCCACAGAGCATTTTGTTCTTCACAAAGCCTAAGCTTTTGTGGGTTTTTTGTTTTTTTCCTCAGAGCCTAACTAACCTGGGGGAAAGGAAATATCCAGCTCTAGCTCCCCTCTCACCATACATATTTTTTTTAATTATGTACTCGAGAGGCAGAGTTACAGAGAGACAGAGAGAGAGGTCTTCCATCCACTGGTTCACTCACCACATGGCCGCAATGGCCAGAGCTGGGCCAGGCTGAAGCCAGGAGCCAGGAGCTTCTTCTGGGTCTCCCACGTGGATGCAGGGGCCCAAGGACTTGGGCCATCTTCTACTGCTTTCCCAGGCCACAGCAGGGAGCTGGATTGGAAGTGGAGCACATGGAACTCGAACCGTTGCCCATATGGGATGCTGGCAATGCAGGCAGAGGCTCTACCTACTGTGCCACGGTACCACCCCCACTCCCCATATTGTTCCAACTGGGATGGCAGCGTGGGAACTGAGAAGCATCTGTGAAGTCCAAAGTCCAGGAGCATAGGCTCAGGAGGAGATGGAACCTGACCATAGGACTGCAGAGGGTCTCCCTGTCCCCACACCTACAGCCACACTGTTAAACGCATGCTCATCTCATTCCCTTACTGAGTACATTTGGTCAGGTTTGCAACAGAAAAATCACAGGACATACTACCCGATGAAAACACAGTTTGAAGAGACAGGGCAAGCTCTGGAATGAGATTGATGGATGTCAGGGATCTTGGAATTACCAGCCCAGGGACTTGAAACAACCAAGATAAATACACAAAAGTAGACATTGTAGGGGCTGGCATTGTGGCACATTGAGTAAAGCCACCACCTGCAACGCTGGTGTTCCATACTAGAGCACTGGTTTGAGCTCTGGCTGCTCTGCTTCCTTTCTTTTTTGGTTGTGGTCGTGGTTGTTTTAAAAATTATATATTTGAAAAGCAGAATTACACAGAGAGATAGGGAGACAGAGAAAGAGAGTGAATCTTCCATCTGCTCATTCACTTCCCCAAACGGCCACAAAGGCTGGGGTGATCCCAACCAAAACCAGCAGCCAGAAACTCCATGCATGCCTCCCACATAGGTAACAGGGACCCAAGCACTTGGGCCACCATCTACTGCTTTCCTAGATGCATTAGCAGGGAGCTGGATTGGACACAAAGCAGCCAGTACTCAAACTTGTGCTCATATGGGATGTCAGAGTCTCAAGTGGCAGCTTAACCTGCCGTGTCACAATGTGAATCCCTGCTGCTCCACTTTTGATCTAACTTCCTGCCACCCACATGGGAAACCAGATGGAGTCCCTGGCTCCTGGCCTTAGCCTATTCCACCCCTGGGTATTACAGCCATTTGGAGAGTGACCCAGTGGATGAAGACTCTCTCTCTCTCTCTCTCTCTCTCTCTCTCTCTCTCTCTCTCCATCTTGCTTTGTCATTCTACCTTTCAAATACATAAATAAATGCATATTTTTAAAAGTTGATAACATGTATAAATAGGAGAAAGTAAGCAGAGAGATGACAATGTTGACAGTCTTGACAGAAACTGATGGGGACAAGACATAGGGTAGCAGAAATGAAGACTGCTTTTGATGAGATCATGGGTAACCTGGATGTAGCTGAGAAAAAGAGGCTGTGGCAACAGGAACTTCCAAAAGTGGAAAAAAAAAAAAAGACTGAAACAATGGAGCATAATATCCAGGAACTGTCAGACAACCACAAAAGGTGTAACAGATAGGTAATGGGGGGGAAATATACACAAAACAAAAGAGCTGTTTAGTGTTTAGAGCTGTCATGAAGAAGAACCTCCCTGAATTAATGTCAGACACCAAGCCACACAGCCAGGAAGTTCAAAGAATAAAGAAAAGGACAACATTCCCCCCCCCCCCCAATCCAAAAGGCAGGCAACTAGAAGCATCATATTCCAATGCAGAAAATCAAAGATAAAGAACAAATCCTGAAGGAAGCCAGAGAGGAGAATGCAGAGGAGCAGAGATAAACATCGCATCTGACTGCGCTGCCTCAGAAGCCAAGCCATCCAGCCAAAGGGTGAATTATTTAAAGTGTTGAGAGAAAACAAACACCCAACTCAAATACCGTGCGCTACAGAATTACCCTTCAACAGTGAAGGAGAAATAAAACTTTCTCAGACAAAAAACAATTGGGAAATTTGTTGCCAGTAAAACTGCCTTGCATGAAATGTTAAAATAAGTTTTCAGAGAGAGGGAAGATGTTGTCAGACCTCAGACTACACAAACAAAGAAGGATCCTGGGAGAAGGAACAGGCAGAGGTAAAATAAACACTTTTCATTTTTCTTACTTGTAATTGATCTAATGAGTAACAATTGATTCAAAATAATAAGAGCTACAATATTTTCAATGATTATAGCTTTTATAAATGGAAGGAATGACAACAGTGATACAAAGAATGGGAAGGAAGAAATAGGACTACTTTGTTATTATAAGGTATTTGCTCTATTTATGAAGTCTTTTATTTGGAAATGGACTGAATTAGTTGTAAATGTTTAAAACAATTATAGATTAAAAATGTATATGACAGATATAGATCAATGATGATGAAATGGAGAAAGATAGAGAAGCTTTATATTAATAAAAGAAAAAGGGAGAAACTACATTAATCTCAGGTTGTATAGATTTCAGAGCAAGGAAAATTATCAGGGATCAAGAGGGGCACTGGAAAGCAGGTAGACTTGAATTAAGAAATAGCGCTCCTTACTGTGTGTGCACCTAAAAACAAAACATCAAAATACGTGAAATGAAAACTGATAGAACTCCAAGGCATGAGTCCGTTGTTACATTTGGAACTTCAAAATCCCATTATCTATAAGGGCCAGGTCCTGCAGGTAGAAAATCAGGAAAATCAGCTGAACTCAACACCCCCATTAATCAACTGGATGTAGTTCACATGTATAGATTATTGCATCCAACCAAATCAGAACACACACTCTTCTCAAGTCTGGGGGACCATTCACCAACATAGCCCACTTGGGAAGACTTTTAAAAAAGTGGAAATCATACAATATTTGATTGCAGACCAAAATGGAACTGAAGTGTTAGTTGGTACCAAAAGATATCTGGTACATCCCCCAATACTTGAATTTCTTCCTGTATTGCATTATGGTCATAGAACATAATTTTCATGATGATAACTTTTTTAGAATGTACTGTTGCTTCCTTTGTATCCTAGTGCATGATCAATTTTGGGAATGTTAACATTTGTACTTGAAAAGTATATATATTTTCTGATAACCAAGGGTAAAATTCTATAAGTTAGTATGTTTTCCTCCTGAATAAATTATTCACATCTATATATCAAACTTACTTGGAGATTAAACAACTCATTTCTAAATAACATATAGATCAATGAAGAGATCAAAAGAAATATTTAGAAATATGTTTAACTGGGCTGGCGCTGTGGCTCACTAGGCTAATCCTCCGCCTTGTGGCACCAGCACACCAGGTTCTAGTCCCGGTTGGGGCACCAGATTCTGTCCCGGTTGCCCCTCTTCCAGGTCAGCTCTCTGCTGTGGCCAGGGAGTGCAGTGGAGGATGGCCCAAGTGCTTGGGTCCTGCACCCCATGGGAGACCAGGAGAAGTACCTGGCTCCTGCCATCGGATCAGCACGGTGCGCTGGCAGCAGCACGCTGGCCGTGGAGGCCATTGGAGGGTGAACCAATGGCAAAAGGAAGACCTGTCTCTCTCTCTCACTGTCCACTCTGCCTGTCAAAAAAAAAAAAAATATGTTTAACTAAATGGACTGAAAATGCAACTTTTCAGAATTTGCAACATGAATCAAAAGCACTGCTCTGAGAGAAATTGTTAGCATTGAATGACTACTTTAGAAAAAATGTTCATAAGTGAGTCATCAGTGCTTCCACATAAGGAAACAGGAAAAAGAACAACAAATTAAATCCAAAGCAAACAGAGGGAAAGAAATAACAAAAATTAAAGCAGTAATCAATGCATTCAAAAACAGAAGGTCAGGGCTGGTATTGTAGTGAAGCAGCTTTAGCCACCACCTGTGACATTGGCATCCCTATGGGCACCAGTTCAAGTCCTGGATGCTCCACTTCCAATCCAACTCTCTGCTGACACACCTGGGAAAAGCCCAAGATCTCTGGCCTCTGCACCCATGTGGGAGACCTGGATGAAGTTCCAGGCTCTATTTTGGCCTGACCCAGCCCTGGCCGTTGTGCCCATTTGGGAAGTGAACCAACTGATATAAGATATCTCTCTCTCTTTTTCCTCTTTCTGTAACTCTACCTTTCAAATAAATAATTTTTTTAAATAGCCAGGAATTCGTAAAGAATATCGGTGAAACAACAAATTTGTTCTTTGAAAGATGAATAAAATCAATAAGCCTCTATTAAGCTAACTAAGAAAAAAAGGAAGAAGGTAGAAATGACTAATATCAGAAATGAAAGAAGGTATACAACTAAAGATTTTATAGACATGGAAAACAAAATCAAAAGATACTATGAACAACTTTATGTAAACAAATTTGATAACCCTAGATGAAATAGATCAGATTCTTGGAAGACACAAATTTCAAGACTCACACAAGAAAAAGTAGACCTACATCTACTAAAGAATTTAAATTGAGGCTGGCATTTTGGCACAGTGGGTAAAGCCACCACCTGTGATGCCAGCATCCCATGTGGTCACCAGTTTGACTCCCAGCAGCTCCATTTCCAGCCCAGCTCCCTGCTAATATGCCTGGAAAAGCAATGTAAAATGGCCCCAAGTGATTGGGCCTCTGTACCCACTTGGGACCCCCAGAAGAAGCTCCAGGCTCCTGGCTTTGGATTGGCCCAGCTATAGCTATTGCAGACATTTGGGGAGTGAACAAGCTGATGGAAGATCTCTCTCTCTCTCTGTCTCTCCCACTCTTTGTAAGCTCTGCCTTTCAAAAATATAAGTAAATCTTTTGAAAATGGAATTTGAGTCAATAATCAATAAGCAGTCAATAGAAACAGATGTATCCCTCCCAAATATGTATAGGAAAATTACCCCAATACCTACAAGATCTTCCAGAAAACAGAAGCAAAGAAAATGCTCCCTTATTTATTCTAGTATGCCAGCATTATTCTGATACCAAAAACCAAAGTCATTATAAGAAAATAAAACTGCAGACCAGTATTTCTCATGAACATAGATCCAAAAATCTTCAACAAAATATTAAGAATTTTAAAAAAGAGATTGATTTATTTGAAAGAGTTACAGAGAGAGGAGAGGGAGGGAGGGAGAGAGAACAGAAAAGAAAGAGGAGAGGAGAAGAAGGGAGAGATGAGGAGGGCAGAGGAGGAGAGGAGAGGAGGGGAGGGGAGAAGATCTACCTATGTCCATCAGTTCACTCTCCAAATGACTGCAATGGCTAGAGCTCAGCCAGGCTATTGCGGGCATTTGGGAGTGTGAACAAGAAGATGGGCTCTCTCTCTCTCTCTCTCTCTCTCTGTCTCATTCTGTCACTTTGCCTTTTAGATAAGCAAAAATAAATAAAATTTTAAAAATTTAACAATAAGGGTTGGGGTACTTCCAGTAATGCCAGCATCCCATATGAGGAACAGTTTGAGTCATGATTGCTCTGCTTCTAATCTGGCTCCCTGCTCATGCACCTGAGAAGCCAGCTGAAGGTGGTCCAAGTTCTTGGGCCCCTGCCACCATGTGGGCAACCCAGATGAAGTTCCATGCCCTTGGCTTTCTTCTGGCCCAGCCCTGACTGTTGCAGATATTTTGGGATTGAACCAACAAATGGATGATCCTTCTCTTCTCTTCTCTTCTCTTCTCTTCTCTTCTCTTCTCTTCTCTTCTCTTCTCTTCTCTTCTCTCTCTCTCTCTCTCTACCTTTCAAATAAATAAAATATGTCTTTACAAAATTTATAAAATAAAAATTCAACAATAAGAAATGAACAACCCAATTAATATGGGGCAGAATACCTGAAGACACCTCACCAAAGAAGATATAGGAGTGGCAGGCAAATAAGCATATGAAATGTCATTTTCTTCATCATACCTCATTAAAGAATTACAAACTAAAAAAGCATGATGGAACTGATGTTGAGGGGCAAGAGATCAAGCCACAGCTCATGATGCTGCATCCCACATCAGAGAATCAGCTCCAGTCCAGGTTGCTCCACTTCTGATCAAACTTCCCGATAAAGTGCCTGGAAAACAGCAAAAAAAAAAAAAAATGGTCCAAGGGCTTGGGCGCTGCCATCTATGTGGGCCATCAGGATGGAGTTCCTGGCTCCTGGCTACAGCCTGACCTGGCCCTGGCTGTTACAGACATTTGGAGGGTGAACCAGCAGATGGAAGATACCTCCCCACTCCCCCACCCCATCACTCTGCCTTCCAAAGAAAGAAATCTTTGAAAAATAACAATAGCAGTATTGCATACCTCTTAGAATGACCAAAATACAAAGGCAGCAACAGCACCAAATATGGAGAAATAGGAACTTGGATCTGTTGACCACAGCCACAGCCACTTTGGAAGACAATCTGACACTCTGACCATTTCTGACAAAACAAACACAGCCATACAATCCAGTAATTGTGCTCCTTGGTATTTACCCAAATGAGGGAGAAATTCACACAAATAAGTCTGCACATGGATGTTCCAAGCAGCTTTATTCATAATTTTTGGAACTTGCAAGCATCAAGATGTTCTTCAGTGGGTGAAAGGATTAATGAGCTGTAGCACCTCCAGACAATGAGACATTATTCAGTGCTACAAAGAAATGAGCTATCAAGCCACAGGCAGATAAGGGAGAATCTTACACGCATATCGCTAAGTGGAGGAGGCTAGTCCTAAAGTGTTGTGACCTTTATGGCATTCTGAAAAAGGCAGAACTATGGAGACCAAAAAGAGAAGTGGTTTCCATGGGTTGGGAGTACCAGGAGGATATGAGGCTATGCAGCAACTCCTTATGATTCCCTAATGGGGGGGGAAGGGACATAGACCTTGCTGTGCTTTGAATGTGTCCCCTCCAGCATTTCAGATGTTGAGATTCAATGGCCAACGTGATGTAACTAAGACAGCCTTTAAGAGGTGACCAGATCATGAAACTCCCTACAGCTAGGAGTGGATTTAAGCCCATTTCAAAGAGGGTTTATGCAGCGTTTCGCTCTCTTGCCAGTCTGTCCTCTGCCGTGTGAAGATATATGGTCACTCTCCTCTGGAGGATGCGTCAGCAAGATGGCATCTTGGAAAGACAGCATGGCAGGGCCAGCACTATGGCATAGCAGGTAAACCCACCACCTGCAATGGCAGCATCCCTGATAGGTGCTGGTTCATGTCCCTGCTGCTCCCATGTGGGAGACCCAGATGAAGCTCCTGGCTCCTGGCTTTGGTCTGGCTCAGTCCTGGCTGTTGCAGCCGTCTGGGGAGTGAACCAGCAGATGGAAGATCTCTCTCTCTCTCTCTCTCTCTCTCTCTCTCTCCTTTCTATCTCTCTGATTTGCAAATTAAAAAAAATCATTAAAAAAAAGGAAAGAGTATGGCTCTCAGCAGACAACAGAGCATTCTAATGCAATAAATTTCTGTTCAGTTATTTTTGAATAGCAGTACAAACTAAGGCACATGTCATTATACACATTATACATTTGTGAAATCACAGCAGGTCCAACACCAAGAGTGAAAGCTTTCTTTTTTTTTTTTAGATTTATTTATTTATTTGAAAGTCAGAGTTACACAGAAAAAGAGAGGCAGAGAGAGAGAGAGGAGAGGTATGTCTTCCATCTGCTGGTTTACTTCCCAATTGGCTGCAATGGCCCGAGCTGTGCTAATCCAAAGCCAGGTGCCAAGAGTTTCTTCTGGGTCTCCCACACAGGTGCAGGGGCCCAAGGACATGGGCCATCTTCTGCTGTTTTCCCAGGCCACAGCAGGGAGCTGGATCAGAAGTGGAGCAGCTGGGACTCGAACTAGCGCCCATATGGGATGCCAGCACTGCAAGCGGTGGCGGCTTTACCAATACGCCCCAGCGCCAGCCCCACAAGAGTGAAACCTTATGTGAGGAGGCATCACTGTGTGCTCGTCAACTCTCACCATGTACTACCCCATGCTGAATGCTGACACCTGCAGAGGCTACGCATACATGGGACAGTGGACAGATGGACATTCTCTGTCATTTTGTTGTGAATCTCAAAGTGCTCTCAAATGTTGTTCATAGTTTGGCAAGGATGAATATTATGAAATGTGGACATTAAAATAATATAAAACAAAATAGAAACATAACCGATATGAAAATGGTCCTGTGGGTGATTTGAGCATTGGACAAAGAAAAAAACAAAGATATGATCAGTGTGTAAAAGGAAAATACATTGAATCAAGTAGATTTTTTAAAAATGAAAAATATGATGGAGATCCTAAGGGATCTAAAGACCCACAGTTTTTTTTTTTTTAAAGATTTATTTATTTATTTGAAAGAGTTACAGAGAGAGGCAGAGAGAGAGAGATAGAGAGGTCTTCCATCTGCTGGTTCACTCCCCAATTGGGCGTAACAGCCAGTGCTGTGCCAATCCAAAGCCAGGAGCCAGGAGCTTCTTCCAGGTCTCCCAGGAGGGTGTAGGGGCCCAAGGATATGGGTCTGCTGTCCCAGGCCATAGCAGACAGCTGGATTGGAAGTGGAACTGCAGGGTCTCCAACCTGCGCCCATATTGGATGCCAGCACTTCAGGCCAGGATGTTAACATGCTGTGCCACAGCGCCAGCCCCAAGACCACAGTTTTTTAAAAAAATTCTAAATACACATAGATACATAAAAGGGAATGAAAGGGAGAGTGGCTAAAATTTTACCAAATCTGACAAAGGACAACAACTCATGGATTCAGCAATTCTAAAAACCCAAGCATGAGAAATTCAAACAAGCCTACAACTAAAGGTGCTGTAGTAGAACTTCTGAAAACCAAAGACCAAAGGAAACCAAAAATCAGCCAGAGGGCAGGAAAGCATGTATCATTCAAAGGCAAAACACTAGAGTTAAGAAGTAACTTCAGCAGGAGAGCTGGAGGCCAGAAAAAAAGGAGAAAGCGCTGGCCTAGAATGCTTTGTCCCTTAGAGAGGGAAAAACAGTGTGCAGACAGGAGGGACTTGAAAAAGCTTCTGAGGAAATTGAATTAAAACAGAAGTTTAGGGGCCTGCACCTTGGCTCACTTGGTTAATCCTCGGCCTGTGGCGCCAGCATTCCATTTGGGCACCGGGTTCTAGTCCCGGTTGCTCCTCTTCCAGTCTAGCTCTCTGCTGTGGCCCGGGATGGCAGTAAAGGATGGCCCAAGTGCTTGGGCCCTGTATCTGCATGGGAGACCAGGAGGAAGCACCTGGCTCCTGGCTTCAGATGGGTGCAGCGTGCCGGCCATAGCGGCCATTTGGGGGTGAACCAATGGAAGGAAGACTTTTCTCTCTGTCTCTCTCCCTCTCACTAACTCTGCTTGTCAAGTAAAAAAAAGAAAAAAAAAAGAAGTCAGAAGTTTATAGGGGCTGGCACAGTAGGTTAATCTTCTGCCTGTGGTGCTGGCATCCCATATAGAATGTTGTTTGTGTTTCAGCTGGATCCAGCTCCCTGCTGTTGGCCTGGAAAAGCAGTGGAAGTGTTTGGGTCCTTGCACCCATGTGGGAGACCCAGAAGAAGCTCCTGGCTCCTGGTTTTGGATCAGCCCAGCTCTGGCCATTGCAGCCATTTGGGGAGTGACCTGGCAGATGGAAGACCTTTGTCTCTGTCTCTCCTTCTCTCTGTCTGTGACTCTACCTCTCAAATAAATAAATCTTTAAAGAAAAGAGAGATAAGTTATTTGGATGCAAAAGTTTTTTATGTATGGCTTCTTTGCAATCCATGTTTCTTCATGGTACGGTTTTCCATGACGGTTTTGAAGACCCTCATATGTGTTTGGTCTTCCTCCAAAAAGTCAGGGTGATGTTTATCACTGGGAGAACAAATGTGAAAGGAAGTCCTAACAGGATTCTTCTGGTAGGAAAAAGAATTCCCAGAAAGAAAGAGAGAGGAAAAAATAGAGACACAGAAAAAATAAATATAAGGATAAGCACAAATGATTACTGACTGCAGATAACCACAGCAATGGTTAGGCAGGAAGTTGGAAATTAGCTGTGTGTTTGAGAAGGGCCTAAGGAAACTGACATCTACAGCAGCCCAGCATCTGCACCTGCATCTGCATTTCGAAGTCACCCTGGGAACCTTCCAGGTGCAGGCCAGCACTTAGCACTTCAAAGTCCTGCCCAGATCCTGATGACCATCCAGGGGGTCCAGCCCCTTCCACCTGGCCTAATAAATATCTTTCCTCTAAGGTGGGCACCCTAGAGAGAAGCCCCTTGACCCATGCCAGCCAGGCTTCCTCTGTCTGACAACCTCAGCAGAAAACTTGGAAAGGAATTTATCTTATTTTCACCCTTTGTTCTGGAGGAGAAGAAGGGGGCTGGGGAGAAAAGGCAGGAAGGCAAGACCTATCCCCTTAAAGATCCCAGGAAATGTAAGCTGGGCACTCTCTCAGGTTCTGTCTGCAGAGTCGCCTGTCCATTCTTGTGGTTGTCCTACCCTAATAAACCTTGCCACTTTGCTTTTCACTGCTCTCTGTCTCACACCTGAATTCTTTCTTGCATGAAGACAAGGACCATGGCTTTTTCTCCGGTGATAACTCCTTGTTTTGTTGACAAGGTATGTAGAATTAGAATAATAGGAGTGGGCTCTTAGCATAGCAGGTTAAATGTCCAGGTTTTATGTGACAGTACCTAGGCTTGTGTTCAGATCACCCAGATAGAAAGCACCAGGAGACTCACCAAAATGCAAAGAACAAAGGGACTTTGTTTATAGGTCCAGCATGCTGGGGCCTGGCCTTCTATGCAATGCAGTGCTGGGACACCAAGACCCCCTTCTCTTTGTTCCCCAGGGTTTTTATAGTCCATGGGCAAACAAGTATTATGTCCACATTCCTTCTTTCCCCTGGTCCTGCCGGACCAAGGACGGCCCACCTCATTGGTTGCTCCCACCTGGCCCTACCAGACCAAGGACTGCCCAGTGTCAGGTTTCATCTTCAAGGAAGCATCCTGGGCCTAGCCAGTTCCTTTGTCTTGAGAGAAGCCTGTCATGGCCTGCCTCTGGCCTCTCACAGGCTCAAAATACCTGGCTCCAGAAACAGCTGTGTGCTGATGCTTGGGTGATTGTGTTCCGGCCATCCACAAGGAGACCTGGATTAACTTCCTGCTTCCTGTCTTTGGCCCCAGTCTTGTGGACAATTTGGAGAGTGAACCAGTGGATGACAGCTCTGTCTCTCTATTTATTCTCCTTTTCTCCCTCTCTCTGCTTCTCAATAAATAAATAACATTTTAAAAATTCAATGCAGATTTCAATCAAAATCTCAAAGGGACTTTTATGGCAAATAAGATGGTGATCAAATTTGTGTGTAAATGCAAAGAATCAACTGAGACCACCAGATGTCAGGCTGATTATGAAACTACAGTACCTAAGGCAATGCAATATTAGCATAAAAATAGACAAACAGGTCAGCAGAGCATGACACAAAAACAGGTTAGCACTGAGATCTCTTGATTTATGGTAAATCTGACACTGAAACATAATGAGAAACTTTTTTTTCTGTGAATTGTCCTGAAAAAAATCAAATATCAATTTTAAGAGTATTGTAACCTGTAGCTCACCTCATGTTCAAAAGTCCATTCTAGGAAGCCTGCAGATGTCATCCTAAAGGAAAAAGATCAATAGCAATAAAGCATCCCGGGGAAAATCCCCTGGGGGAGTTTCTGTCCGGCCTAGGTGAGGCCAAGCTTTAAGCAACAGGACACACCCAGCATTGAAGATAACAGAAACTCTGGGACTGAGAGTTAAATTCACAAACTCTGCTCATCAGACACCTGAGACCCAGTGCATAGGCAAGCTATGGTGTGGAGGACAAGAGACATCTTACCAAAGTGAGATCCAGCAATCGCGTGTAAATGGCTCCATCTCGTTAATCATCAGTAAATGCAAATCCAGCCCACAATTAGGTGTACCACATTAACGCAAGAATGGGGAACATTAAAATATATGACAGCACCAGCATTAGTGCACATGCAAAACAGCTGCAGCTCTCACGTGCATAAATCAGGACAGCTGTGCCCGAAAGCCTTTTAGCAGCATCTACATGAGTCTGACCACCTGCACACCTGGACCCCAGGAAGTCCATAGGAAGGCATACGTAACTTAACCCCATTCATGTCCACTGTGTGTGATAGCCCCAAATGTAAACAGATCAAAAGTCTATGCACAGTGGAATGCATAAGCCATGGTGTATTCACACAGTGGAATTCTCTCCAGCAATGAAAATTAACTTTATGCAGAAATGTAGATAAATTTTCTAAAACCAATGTTTGGGGCTGGCGCCATGGCTCAATAGGCTAATCCTCCACCTTGTGGCGCCGGCACACCGGGTTCTAGTCCCGGTCGGGGTGCTGGATTCTGTCCCGGTTGCCCCTCTTCCAGGCCAGCTCTCTGCTATGGCCTGGGAGTGCAGTGGAAGATGGCCCAAGTGCTTGGGCCCTGCACCTGCATGGGAGACCAGGAGAAGCACCTGGCTCCTGGCTTCAGATCAGCACGATGAGCCAGCTGCGGCAGCCATTGGAGGGTGAACCAACGGCAAAAGGAAGACCTCTCTCTCTCTCTCTCTCTCTCTCACTGTCCACTCTGCCTGTCAAAAATAAAATAAAATAAAATAAAATAAAATAAAATAAAAACCAATGTTTGAATGAAAATAGCCAGACAAAAAAAATTGATTCCATTTATGTATGATATATATATATATATTCTAAAAGTTTCATTAAAAATTTTCAGTTAACTTATTTAAGACACAGAGAGAGAGATAGGGAGCAAGCTCCCATTTGCTGGTTCACTCCCCAAATGCCTGCAATGACCAGCACTGGGCCAGGCTAATGTTAGCAGCAAGAACAGTATCCAGGTCTCCCATATAGGAGGAAGAATCTGATTCAGATTCAGCTGTCAGAGCTGTTTGCCAGGGTTCTTTAACAGGAAGCTGGAATCAGAAGCTGGAGTTAGGGATTGAAACCAGGTGCTCTGATATAGAATGTGAGAGTCCTGGCTGGCATCTTAATGGCTAGGCCAAATGCCCGCCCATCAATCAATGATGTTGAAACTGAAAGTAGTGATTCCCTTGAGAGTTCTGGAGCTGTCAACCTAGGAGGTGCACAAGAGGGGCCTCGGGGAGGCTGTTAATATTTTTTTAAGATTTATTTATTTGAAACACAAGCTACAAAGAGGGTGGGAGAGAGAGAAATCTTCCATCTGGTTCACTCCCCAGATGGCTGTAACAGCCAGGTCTGATCCAGGAACTCCATCTGGGTCTCCCCTCCCACTGGGTGGCAGGGGCCTAATACGCTGGGCCATCTTTCTTTGCCTTCCAAGGCACAGGAGCAGAAAGCTGAATCAGCTGTGGAGCAGCCGGCACTTGAACCAGCACTCCAATATGGGATGCTGGTGTCGCAAGCAGTGACACGGTGCCCTATTTATGCTTTAATTGGCTGGGACCACACGAGAACAGTCTCACTGTTGCAATGAATTGAGCTGTATATTTACTTGCACATCTGTTTGCACATGTGGTGTGTACATGTTTGCAAATGTATGTATATATACTTTTTAAAAATATTTATTTTATTTGAAAGAGTTACACACAGAGAGAAGGAGAGGCAGGGGGGAGGGTCTTTCATTTGCTGGTTCACTCCCCAGTTGACCTCAACAGCTGTAGCTGTGCTGATCAGAAGCCAGGAGCCAGGAGCTTCTTCCTGGTCTCCCATGCGGTGCAAGGGCCCAAAGATGTGGATCATCTTCTACTGCTTTCCCAGGCCATAGCAGAGAGCTGGATCAGAAGTGGAGTAGCCAGGACTCGAACCCCTGCCCATATGGGATGCCGGCACTGAAGGCAGCAGTTTTATCTCCTAAGCCACAGCGCTGGCCCCAGTGTGTGTGTGTGTATATATATATATATATATATATATATAAATATATATATATAATTCCATTTTAAAACTGTGGCCTATGTGGTGGTATTTCCTGTCCTGATCATAGTTATCACTGAGCACTTGCATGTGCCAGTCACCGATGGTGACACTTGGTGCCTTATTCTGAGTTTTCTTGGCTCATCCTCTGAGACAGAGTTGCTCCTCTCACTGTGTGGATTTCATGGAAGTGGACGCTGATGCTCAGAAGAGGTAAGTGACTGACTCAGGATCCCAGAACTAGAAAACAGCAAAGCCTGGCTTCCTGTTACCAGTCTTGTGGGTTTTTTTCCTCAGCACAGTATAGAAATAAAAAGCTGGGAAACAATTTGCAAAGGGGCAGAGACTTTTATTAGACAGAAAAGAAATTTTTATTTGATTGGCAGGCGACAGAGAAAGTGTCTGGTCTGAGAGGGACACTGGCTTTGAGGAAGTGTCCTGGATTTTTAAGGCATTACTGTTTTTTTCCATTGGGTCATTCTGTGAGGGTGCCCATTGGACAGGGGTTTCACATACTGTATGTGGATTGGCTTGGGGCTCATGGAGATAGCAGGGTCCCATGGAGACAGCCCGTCTCCTTAGGGGCCCAGCCACCTTCTCTGCTAGCTGTGGGTGGAAGACTGTGACTAACTTGAAGGCGTGATTTAAAACCACCAGAGTCACATAAGATAGCCGGGATCTCCTGCAGCCAGTCTGAGTCTCTCCAGGGGCTCAGCCCCTTCCCCTGCCAGCTCTGGGTGAAAGATTGCACCCACCCTGAAGCTGTGATTTAAAGCCGCAAGGTCACACGTGCAGCACAAGAAGCTGTTAAGTGGGGGAAGATGCCGGTTGGTCTGGAGACAGGCTTTCCAGCCACAGCTGGCAGCCTGCTTGTGAGACATCCTGCCTATGTCAGAAGGGGCTCACATGTCCCCAGCCTTACTGGCCAGCCTCACTTCTAAAGCACACCTTCCTGATCCCAACACCCTGCCTCCTGGGCAGCTTGCCCTGGAATTCCTGGGGATCTGTTCAGAAGCGCGTCCTCACTACCACGTTACAGTTTTGCAGGATGGAGTCCCATTAATGTAACCGGGAGAAGGCAGACAAGTGTTTCCTGGTGAATGTCACATCCTTCACTCTGCCTACTGCTCTCCCCCACCCAGGCTTGCAGTCCTTGGTGGCTGAGCTCCTGATCTGGGAAGTGACCTTGTGCCTGACCGTGTCTGTCTACACTGTCTGAACACACAGGGAAGTCTCAGTGGGAAACGTGGGGCTTCACTTAGGTTATCACACTAGCTGGACCACCTTCAGCGAACCTCTTAAAGACTATCTTATTTGCATTGATTATCAAAAACAGATTTTAAAACTTTTTCTAGGGAGAAGAATGAGTGAGTTTTTATAGCTCACAACAGGCATAGACCTGTGGGGATCCCCTTTCTTTACCTCTGGTCCCTGTTCCATTAAATACCTGTATGACTCCCCCACATGTCCCCATCCTCCTACCCTGTACCCCTTCTCCATCCTCCACACCCTGCTCTGGGCCCTGGGCTGGGGGTGATGAGTGTGGATGACCTCTGTGACCTCCCCTGCTCATGGACAGGTAGGAGACTGGCAGGTGGGGACAGTGAAGTCACTATGCATGCATTCCCCCAGGTCAGTCACTGCTTGTGGGGTCACCAAGGGAAGGCTCATCCCCAGAGCTGAACTCATCTCCCACCAGGCAGCCCTTGAACTCTTAAAAGCCACACTCCTTCCCACCACTGCTCAGGCTGGAGATGGGACTGTTGGCAGCCTGAGGCCTCTCTGCTAACCTGTGACTTTCCTTTACCTGCATACATCTTTCCAAAGGGAGTCTCTGCTCAAATCCTCAGCTTCAATGTGCCATTGCTTAGAGCAGCCCACTCGATCATTTTCTCCTGAGTGCAACACGCACCTTCTCCATGAGAAATTCGCTGTCCAGATGACAAGTTGCCCAATGAGCAAGATTCAGCCACTTTGGGCTTTGGGTCTGAGGTTGAGAAACTCAAAAACAGGCTCAAAATACACGTAAAAATAATCCTACCACACATATCCCTTGTAGCTCCAGAGGTATGCATTTTCTTTCCCCAGACGTGACACGAGGGAGCTGGGGCCTACCACAGCAGCCAGGAAGCCCCTGAGGGCCTGGCATTTTGCAGAGGGTCCAGCCATGGACCCGCCCCTTCCAGCCATGCCCCAGAGGATTCCGCAGCATCTCTTCCAGTTTTGGCGATGCCATCTCTCTGGTCCTGCTTCTTCTCGTCTGCATTGCATTGTGAGCATGCCTGGAAGCCTACAGGGTGCTGAGTGAACACCTCACCATCAAGGCATTCCTCCCCAGCTAAGCCGTGCTGCTTTTCATTTGCTTCCTGGGAACAATCAGGATTATCACCTGAGTGGGTCTCAGCAACAGAAGCCAGGGTTGCCAGCGCCGTCAGCTCCCAGTGGGACAAGGAGGGAGTGCAAAGCAAACAGCCCTGTTCCAGTGATGGATATGGAGATGCTGCTTCCCTCCGTGCTGACAGCTAGACCTCCCGCCCCCAGCTGGAAGGGAGGGGTCAAGTGTGAGCGCTGTGCATGAGAGGGATGGCCATGCTCCAAGGCTGAGGAGGTCACCCGAGGGGCAGGCCGTGGTGGGTGTGCAGATCACTATGGATGGGGGTGTATTTGTGCAAACAGCTTACCTGTGCTTTCATGGATCCTCAACCGAGCTCTCTCTCACCACTTCTCAGAACAGGTCTTTTCAGGTGGTTTCCCTAGCTATAAATTTTAGGTAATAATTTTTACCATGCACAGCTGATACAAGGAAAAAGAGTTTATATGTGAAGGGGACACCATATCTATCAGTAACCGGTGCCTGTAATGGAGAGGATAATGAGCATTCTTATTTGAATATAACTAGCACGTTTTAGAGAATGGCTGGAACTTCTTTTTTTTAAACTTTTATTTAGTAAATATAAATTTCCAAAGTACAGTTTATGGATTACAATGGCTTCCCCCCCCCCCATAACTTCTCTCCTACCCACAACTCTCCCATCTCCTGCTCCCTCTCCCATTACATTCACATCAAGATTAATTTTCAATTATCTTTATATACAGAAGATCAATTCAGTATATATTAAGTAAAGATTTCATCAGTTTGCACCCACACAGAAACACAAAGTGTAAAATACTGTTTCAGTACTAGTTAGAGCATTACTTCACATTGGACAACACATTAAGGACAGATCCCACATGAGGAGTAAGTACACAGTGACTCCTGTTGTTGACTTAACAATTTGACATTCTTGTTTATGGCATCAGTAATCTCCCTAGGCTCTAGTCATGAGTTGCCAAGGCTATGGCAGCCTTTTGAGTTCGCCGACTTCAATCTTATTCCAACAGGGTGATAGTCAAAGTGGAAGTTCTCTCCTCCCTTCAGAGAAAGGTACCTCCTTCTTTGATGGCCCCGTTCTTTCCACTGGAATCTCACTTGCAGAGATCTTTCATTTAGGTGTTTTTTTTTTTTTTTTTTGCCAGAGTGTCTTGGCTTTCCATGCCTAAAATACTTTCATGGGCTCTTCAGCCAGATCTGAGTGCCTTAAGGGCTGATTCTGAGGCCAGAGTGCTGTTTAGGACATCTGCCATTCTACGAGTCTGCTGTGTATCCCACTTCCCATGTTGGATCATTCTCACCCTTTTTGATTCTATCAGTTAGTATTCACAGACACTACTCTTGTTTGTGTGATCCCTTTGACTCTTAGACCTATCAGTGTAATCAATTGTGAACTAAAATTGATCACTTGGACTAATGAGATGGCATTGGTACATGAATTCTTGATGGGATTGTATTGGAATCCCCTGGCACATTTCTAACTCCACCATTTGGGGCAAGTCAGCTTGAGTATGTCCCAAATTGTACATCTCCTCCTTCTCTTATTCCCACTCTTATATTTAACAGGGATCACTTTTCAGTTAAATTTCAACACCTAAGAATAAATGTGTGTTGATTACAGAGTTCAATCAATAGTATTAACTAGAACAAAAAATACTAAAAGGGATAAAGTATTAAATTGTACATCAACAGTCAGGACAAGGACTTATCAAGTCACTGTTTCTCATAGTGTCCCTTTCACTTCAACAGGTTTCCTTTTTTTGTGGTTGGTTAGTTGTCACTGATCAGGGAGAACATATGATATTTGTCCCTTTGGGACTGGCTTAATTCACTCAGCATAATGTTTTCCAGATTCCTCCATTTTGTTGCAAATGACCGGATTTCATTGTTTTTGACTGCTGTATACTATTCTATAGAGTACATGTCCCATAATTTCTTTATCCAGTCTACTGTTGATGGGCATTTGGGTTGATTCCAGGTCTTAGCTATTGTGAATTGAGCTGCAATATACATTAAGGTGCAGACAGCTTTTTTGTTTGCCAATTTAATATCCTTTGGGTAAATTCCAAGGAGTGGAATGGCTAGGTGTGGGGAGCAACCGAGACTAGACTAAATTACTGGAACTGCTAAGACTAATTCTATGCATCTGATCTCCCATCATATGGTGCTGAGAGACAGCAAACAACTTCTACACAGCTGCCTCACCAGTTTGACTGACGAGCTGCAGGAGCTGATCCTGCTCCTGATTGGAGGAGAGCAGCATGCTCGGCATGTGGGCAGCAGAGTACGGATTGGTGGAAGAGGACTATAAAGGAGGAGAGAGACAGCATGCACCAGGAACACTTGAGGAACATCTGAGCAACCCCTGAGAAACCCCTGAGAGAGCCAGCCAGCGGTGTGCTGCTCCTCCGCGGAAGCAGGGAAAGTGGCGAGGGTGCCACCCCTCCGCGGAGGTGGAAGAGCTGGCAGCAAACCCGGAAGGGCTGGGCAAAAAGAACAGCGCAGGGTCCAGTGTCATTCCTCCGCGAATGGGGGAGCGACAGCTAGGTTGTATGGTAGGGTTATATTCAGGTTACTGAGGAATCTCCAGGCTGACTTCCACAGAGGCTTAACCAGTTTGCATTCCCACCAACAGTGGGTTAGTGTCCCTTTTTCCCACATCCTCGCCAGCATCTGTTGTTGGTAGATTTCTGCATGTGAGCCATTCTAACCAGGGTGAGGTGAAACCTCATTGTGGTTTTGATTTGCATTTCCCTGATTGCTGGTGACCTTGAACATTCTTTCATGTGCCTGTTGGCCATTTGGATTTCCTCTTTTGAAAAATGTCTACTGAGGTCCTTGGCCCATCTCTTAAGTGGGTTGTTTGTTTTGTTGTTGTGGAGTTTCTTGATCTCATTGTAGATTCTGATTATTAATCCTTTTTCTGTAGCATAGTTTGCAAATATTTTTTCCCATTCTGTCGGTTGCCTCTTCACTTTCTTGACTGTTTCTTTTGCAGTACAGAAACTTCTCAATTTGATGCAATCCCAATAGTTGATTTTGGCTTTGACTGCCTGTGCCTCCCGGGTCTTTTCCAAGAAGTCTTTGCTGGTGCCGATATCTTGCAGGGTTTCTCCAATGTCCTCTAATAATTTGATGGTGTCGGGTCATAGATTTAGGTCTTTGATCCATGTTGAGTGGATTTTTGTGTAAGGTGTAAGGTAGGGGTCTTGCTTCATGTTTCTGCATGTGGAAATCCAGTTTTCCCAGCACCATTTATTGAATAGACTGTCCTTGCTCCAGGAATTCGTTTTAGATCCTTGATCAAATATAAGTTGGCTGTAGATGTTTGGGTTGATTTCTGGTGTTTCTGTTCTGTTCCATTGGTCTATCCATCTGTTTCTGTACCAGTACCACACTGTTTTATTACAATTGCCCTGTAGTATGTCCTAAAATCTGGTATTGTGATGCCTCTGGCTTTGTTTTTGTTGTACAAGATTGCTTTAGCTATTCGAGGTCTCATGCTTCTCCATGTGATTTTCAGCATCATTTTTTCTAGATCTGAGAAGAATGTCTTTGGTATCTTGATTGGTATTGCATTGAATTTATAAATTGCTTTTGGGAGAATGGACATTTTGATGATGTTGATTCTTCCAATCCATGAGCATGGAAGATTTTTCCATTTTTTTGTGTCGTCTTCTATTTCTTTCTTTAAGGTTTTGTAATTCTCATCGTAGAGATCTTTAACGTCCTTAGTTGGGACTTCTTTGCACATTTCAGGGATTGTGGTGACAAACCAGGATTTGGTGACAGGAGAGTTGGCGGTGTGCCCCAGGCCCTCCAGCAGGAGTGAGGCCCACTTTGCAACAGGCACACCCTCTGCCTTGGTGGCTGATTGCTGAGTGCTCCGCAGCTGATTGCTTTGTAGGAGCTGTGCGCAGGGCAGGGAAGCACTGACACAGCCTCTTCCTCCCCTGCACTCTGCATCCCAGCTCTGATGGACAGAACACCACCTGCACGCAGTACCAAGTGCACTGCTGCTTGCTTTTAAACTCCGCGTGCATGAGCCTGGCATGGTGACCATGCCTGTGGGAACCTGAGTGCAAGTGCGCATGCCTGTGTCTGTGGATACTTGTTTTGGGTGTGGCTAAGTCTGCATATGTTGGGGGAATGTTTAGTTTTCCTTCGGGTTTGGACTCCTGGTTGCCCATGGCAACTGTGTACTTGAATCTGTTAGCAAGAGAGCTCCCCCTGACTCCCACTGTATCACTCACCCTAAGTGACCTCAGCCTGTCTGGTGCCCATTCTTCCACCTTGAAGACACTGGCAACTGCACATTTCCATGGTCAGCATTTTTCCTGCTGCAGAGAGAATTCCTACTCTCTCTAGAGCTCAGCACTCAGTGCCAAGTTCAGAGGTGAAAGACCGAAAGCCAGGGAGGGAGGTGGTCAGAGGTATTGACAATGATCACTTCCTCTTTTATAGCTGCTAGCTCCCCTGAGTCACCTGGAATACGTGCACTTCTCCCACAAATAATCTCTTCTGACTAAATGCCACCACTGGGAGGAAGAAGCATGACAATGATTAAAGTTCCTGGCTCAGAAAATTGTTACTTATCTGAGTTTCTTGGTAGGAAGGGTGAAGGTAATACCAGTCACACATAATTCACATAATCTTCATTTATTGAAAACAACCAATGGCAGGAAATAAAAGCATGTTTGAGATATAAAAAGTGTGGCATTAGGAACAGGAATGCTGTCTCTTTCATTGTGTCCCTTGCAAAGAAAGGTCAGTGAAAAAAACATTTGAGCTTTTATCTAATCTTGTGTTGCTAAAAGCTAGGAGCACAAAACAATGCTTTAGTGAAGACATAGGACGTATGTGCTAATTTGTGAACCTGTTTTGTGCAGTTTGCAGAAAATGAAGGAACCCCTTCTGGTGGAACCAGAATGTCACACAGTGAACCCGGGTTGTCTGTTAGATGTTGTCCATCTCAGTTATCAAATTTATCTTATCTGTAATTCAACTCAATGATTATTAAAAGGCAGAAGCCACAGAAATGAAGAACTCACCCATGTCATTGCAGCTGTTCATGATTGAAAAGATAAAGATCGGGTATGGACTGAGTTTTGTCTTGGTGTGACCTGGGGGTGTGTATGGAATTTAGGAACTGGGTTGCTTCTTCCCAAGAAAACAGTCCTTCAACAGTTCCTGTGTGGCTCCCACTGTCTGTCCCCTTCCTCCCACTCCAGTTTGAGGGTTTTGGCCCCAACAACGGAGGAGCCCATCAACGGTGCACAGAATGAGGCCCAAGAGCTGGCCATGCCCCTTTAGCTCCTGCAGGTTGAAACCTTGGCCAACCTCTGCAGGCCAGCTTGGTTTAGCCCAGGATTCACAGTGGTACTCTTTGCCCCACAGAGGCCCTGAAGCCAAAAGGAAGAGTGGGGCATCAGAGGTGGGGCCTGGGTACAAAGGCCTGTGGGAGTCAGGAAAGAGGTCTCGACCCCCGGGACATGAGCACAGGTAAAGGGTGTCCCCTGCAGAAGGGTGAGGACCAAATATTGCGGAGCCAAGCTGCTGCTCCTGCAAGAGTGAGTCCCTCAGCCTGAGACCTAACACAGGGAACCCCCTGAGGGCAGAGCGCGTGGAGAGACGAGAGAACTGAAGTCAGATGTGTGCACTAGAGTGCTCATTCCACCGGCTCAGTCTGTCCCACACACCATCCCCTGGGTGATATCAGGGGACCCCATATTCCCTGGGGGTGAGGGTGGTGTGTCTCCCACCCCTGAGTGTAGCTGAGACCCACGTGGGAAGAGGAGCCCCCTCTCGACTGTGCCTGTCAGTGGGACAGGACTCAGTTCTCCACGGCAGCATGCCCAGGAACAACCAGACAGCATTTCTCCATCCCAGAGAATAAGAGAGTAGGGAGAAAAGACAAGTTTTATTATTAAACAACTTTAATCCAAATGCTGATTATTATTTGCAGTGTCTGAAGGCACAAAATATACCTAAAATGTATGGAATAGTCTAAACAGAGTTATAAATCCAAAGAGCAAAGCATGAAAAAAAAGGTACATTCTGAGCGGACACAGAAATCTGAGTTGGGAAGAACCTTGTTGTTTTGCCTTTTTTTTCCCCTAGAGAACTTGCTTGAATATCAATCATTTCCTCTCGTGCCAAAGGTAGGAAGAAATTCAAAAAATAACAAACACGGTGAAGAATAACACCATGAGGTGTTAAGGATTTTGGAAGCAGAATATTTTCCCCTTGAAGATGCTGGTCTCTTTCCCTCCCTCCCTCTCTGTCACACACACACACACACACACATACACACACACACACCTCCCTCCCTGACACCCATTCTAAGCAAAGCCATCCAAGACAATGTCCATATCCATGGAATATTCCAGAAGACTGCTCTTCTTGTGGGGAGGAGGGGCATACTTGGGTGTGAGATAAGGCAGTGAGACCAGAGTCTGATTAAAAAAATAGAGAGATTATATATATATATGTATATATATATGAAAAATTGACCATCCATCCAGGGTGATGGTGCCCACTGGGCTTTGCCCCACGCAACCTGGCTCCAGGTCCACACACTCTGACTAGAGACATGTCAGTGGATGGCCCTGGGGGCACAGATGTCAGGCCCTTCTCAGCATCCACAAATAGCATACATAATTATAAACAGTGTCTTCCTCAGGGTGCTTTTAGCTAACTGTGTGATACGGGCACTCCTTACTGTTCAGCCAAGCCACTCGGGACTTTAGGAAGGACATCAGTCCCACACTAGTTATCATTGTCACAACATATCTCTTGAGCCGCTGGACAGGGCTAAAGACTAAGCAATCAAGAGGACTTAGTATTTCTCCACCACCTCAGCCCCAGGCTCTCGGTCCCTGAGTGCTGCTGGGGCAGAAGCCCCGTCCCCTGGGAGCCAGGTATGGACTAGGTCCTCCAGGTGTCAGAACCGCCTTTCTCTTCAGAGCTCAGATTCCGCCAAGGACTCCATCCTGATGGTTCTTTCCCAGGTTCTGTAGTTGAGTTGACCCATAGAGGCGATGGAGGGAGGCGGGGCTGTCAGGCTGTCCCTGCCTCACCAGACAAGGTCTTGCAGCATGGAGCCAGGCCTGGGAGTCTCACAGGAGACCAGATGCCCTCAGCAGCAGAGCCCCTGCTATGGGCTGGATCACTGCTTGAGGACTGCTGGTCTGGAGAAGGCGGTATAGCCAGGCCAGGGGGCTTGAGCTGGGGTCTGGCCCAGTTGGGCAGATGACCTGAATGGCTTAAGACCCAGAACAGGCTTGTACATTTGGGATCACCAGAAACCTCCCTATGGTGCTGTGAGGTACTTGTCTTCCTATCATTCAAGGACATGCTGAACCTTCCCTCCCAGGGGCACAGGCTGCTTCCTCTCTTCTGTGTTTCCTGGTTTCCTCACTACCTGGAGCATCCATCCACCCACCTAGTGCACCTCCCCCAGCTCCTCCCAACAGAATTCTTTAACCTAAAACCACAGCGCTTCTACTCCCTGCATCTGTGAGCACCCTACCCTTTCTCCGGCCCCATCTCTGAGGAATCATCTTCTTCTACTGGCATCCCAGCCCTCCACCTCTTCTGGTCCACAGAACCAACCACACCTGGCACCTCTCTCTGCCCATGAACCTTGCAGCCAGCCAAGCCCACTTCTGCCCTGCTTCCCTGAGACCATCATGGGGCCTGCCCTCCTCTCTCTAATCTTCTATCACTGGCTGAGTCTGCCAAATAGGAGAGGAAAGTAAAACACAAGCCAACCAGAGACACTAGTGCACATTGCACTGAAATGCTCAGAGACAGTTAGGTCCCTATGTGCAGCGTCTCGGGGCTCCTGTGGCTGCTACACCCTGCCTGCTGTGACACAAGGCGAGGTCCCAGGCTGTCACAGATTGCCCAGCACTGGCCTGTGTCCAGGGTCCCTTCTCTGTCCCAGGCTAGCAGGAGAAGTTGGTCACTCTGCAGCACAGTGACCTAACGGGCCAGGCCAACGCTGGCTCCAAGCTCATTCTTTATCTACGCGAGGGAGAGTAAATGAGGATCGGGAGCCAGGGGCCAGGGAACAGCATGGGAAGCTGTGGTTCACAGCAGCAAGCAGCATGGGGGGCTCCTGTAGGCCCTCCTCTATCAGGAAGGGGTCCTCCTGTGATTGCCTCTCCTGCCCTCAGGCAGCCTGAGGAATAGGGTTTCCTTTGGCACTTCAGAATGATCACAAGGAATTTGCCTTTTTATTCATATAGAACAAAATTTACAAAGTCATTCGTACAGTTTTTGTGTTTTTTTTTTTTTACTGACTTCGAAAATTGGGAATATTCAAAATACACTTTTACCCCACTCCATTCTGTCATTATTTACATATATGTACAAGAAAAATGAAAGTCTCTGTGTGTGTGTGTGCATGTGTGTGGTGTGTGTGTGGTTTCTTGTATTAAAAAGCTCTGCTGGTCGGGTGGGTGGGTGGACGGGCGGGCGGGAGGGCAGGCGGCGCGGTCAGATGGAGGTGCCGTGGGAGGTGTCCAGGGCCTCTGGAAGTACGCCCCCAGGCACAGGCTGGAAGGACATGGGGATGGGGGTCTTCACCGGGCTCTGTCGGAACAGCCCCCCGTTGGGCGACCTGTGTTTGCACTGCATGGAGGGCATGGTGGCCGCGGTGCTCAGCGGCAGTGGCAGGCTGCTGCTGGGCCCTGTGGACAGTGTCCGGCTGGTGCCGTGGCTGCTCTGCTCGGGCAGAAAGGTGCTGACTGACAGCTGCGTGTTCTGGTACTCCCGAGTGGGCTCCAAGGCCTGGCTTGGAGCCAGGCCCCCCATCTCCAGGGCCGAGAGCTCAATGGAAGCTGGGGAAATCTGCTTGTGAGCAATGTCTTCATCCATGAGGCTGTTCATGCGTCGGTGCACCTGCTCCAGGTTCACCTCTTTGTCCTGGAGAGAAAGCACAGGAAGGTCAGGGCGAGCCTCACCGTGAGTTGCATCTGGTTTGCTACAAACTCTGAGGCTTGGAGGGCCTGTTGGGCGGCAGGTGAGTATCCCCACCTTACTCGCCACCTTTCAATTCCACGGCCAACCTGGTGTGCTCTGGGGGGACCATAGCTTAGAACATGATCTGCCATGGGGTGAAGTCCCTGCAGGCAGGCCTAGGCCATGTTATGCCTTCCTTCTGTCCTCAGCTTAGAGTCACAGCTGGGCCCAGAGCCAACCCTTGTGACAAGATAGGATGCTTTGAAGAACTGGAAGAAACAGGAAGAGAAACAAGGTGTCCCATGGGACTAAAGGGACCAGTGCTGGAGCTTCGAACATGCCCTGTATGTTTGCTACTTCTTGGCAGGATCATCTTGCCCTACGCTGCAGGGGTCACAGGTTCAGGAGGGTGGGTCCAGTGACAAGCCATAGTCACAAGCACCCTCTCTGGGGAGGGGGAGCAGAGGGGTGAGCTGACCCTGGACTCATGATACTCTTCATGGTGGGTGGTGTCACAGAAAGTCATTTGGTTTGCTCATTTATTAATCTGTTCAAGAAGGGAAATAATTTTATTAATAATTTTAATATTAATAATAATTTAATATTTTTAAATTACTAATATTTTCATTAATCTGTTCAAGAAGGAAATAAAGCATAGTGAATCTCCCTTCTGACAACTTGACAATCTGCCTACAGGTAGCCATCTCCTCTCTCAGGTTCCCCCAGTGACGTGAAGCACAGGATCAGGTACCCAGCAGGCTGGCAATGCTATAGCTCCCAGGGAGGTGAGTGGCTGCAGTCCTATTTGTAGGTTGCCTGGGTGCCCACGTAGCAGTCAAGGTTTTAACTGACAGCTTCCCAGCCCTCCCTCAAGCTCCATGAGCAGCACCATGTCACTTCTCAGCTCTGAGACATAACGTCACAGGCGAGGTTGATGTGGTGTACTGGAGAAACTCCTCCCCCTATCCACCTTGCAGGGAAGTTAGAAGTACAAAAACATTTAGAAACCCTGAACATGTCAAAAAAAAAAAAAAAGAAAAGAAAAGAAAAAGGAATCATGAAAATCTAACAGCCACTCCAGTGACTTCTTTAAGCTCCTTTGGGGCTGGTGTGAGGGGATTTCCCGCAGAAGAAGGTGACCCTGGGTGACTGGCAGGAGTACGCCGGTCACAGGCCCCACAGGCATGTCTCAGACAAGAACGGAAAGACCCTGCAGTTCCCCCCATGCCCTAACACGGCATGGAGAAGGGGGGGTGCTATTCCCTCCACACCTTTGTGAGTTCATGGTGAACAGCTTGGCTTCTGGTGGGAACCTGCTGTCCCAGAACACTGACAGCATCCATAAGAATACGGAGAGGTCATCCCAGGCCAGGAGGAAATCTGAGTGTAAGAGATGCACCAAAGCGTGGAGGAGACAATGGGATGCGGCTCAATCTTGCAGGAGGAGATGACATCAGAAATCATTGGCAAGGCCCCTTAGGCAATGCTCCAAAGCCCCACACAGACAGAGCTCACTCAGATCATTCATGCTGGGAGGCCAGCTCTGTCCTGGGGGCACCTCTGGGTGGCAAGTGCCATGGGTGAAATAGCTGGAGAACAGGTGCATCTGTGCCAAGGTGTCACAGCCTACTTCAAGACTGTGTAAAAGACACTCCTTGACGATGATGGGGTTACAACCTGATAAACTCCTCGTAAACTGACAATGCTCTTAAGTAGGAAATGCACCGAATCCAGATGACCTATTACGGTGCAGCCCAGCTCTGCCACACAGCACACCTAGAAGTGATGGTTGTTCCCCTGGCAACCATGGAGCCCAAAGAGAGGACTATGGCTTGCACGTCCCCAGCGTGGGAAAGGTTCAACATCAGAACTTCCAAGTTTGGTTTCTATTGAATGCCCATCACTCTCACCATGTGAAAACCCCAAGTCAAACCATTATAACTCAGGGACTGTCTGTCCATGCAAGCAAGCAAGTTCAAATGCTTCTCTGAATGACCTTCCACCCTGGGTAAGCTGGCTCTGTGCAACTCTGCCTCTTTCTGCATGGTAGGTCTTTTTGTCCCCCATCCCCCGTTTTGTGTTCATCTTTGCATGTGAAACCCTTTTCACAGTATGTTACAGCTGTGAAGTTGGGTGTTAGAGGCTTGGGGCCACTCAGCATCTGAGGCTTATTTGCTCTCAAAAAATTACTCTCCCCACAGGACAAAGGTTTGGCAGGTAACTTAACCACTTAGCCAAGAGGTCTGTGATGCACACAAGGATGACAGGCCTGAGTCTGAATCCTGGACAAAGAGATAAAGAGACAGAAACTGGTGGGAGTTTCACTGCGCAGCAGCAATGCTTCACCCAACTTTCTGCCCCACAGCCACTCTCCCTGCTCTTGACTCCCAGGCCTCCCACCAGCCCTGTGTCTTGCCCAGTTTCAAGCCTGCAGCTCCAGCCTTCTCACGGCTGCTGGGAATTCCTTCTAAGCTTCTGATACAGGATACGGTCCATTCATCTGCATTAGCCAAAGGTAGGTGAATTAGATCTGGGTAAACTTTCATATCCACAGTCTATGCTCTTCTCCAAACATAGGACGGGCACGAGAAGGGCACCTGAGTGCCTGGGAGCTGGAGAAACAGAGAGAATTGCAGATCCTTTTAGGGTTTAAGACGATAACCTTTCCTTTTCTGCAGTTAGCAAAGCTTGGAGCTGTGGGGAGCAACCCGGACTAGACTAAGTTACTGGAATTAAGACTTATTCTATGCATCTGCTCTCCCACAATATGGCGCTGAGAAGGGAGAAGCAGCTTCTACACAGCTGCCTCCAGTTCAACCAATAAACTGTAGGACCTGCTCCTGATTGGAGGAGAGCAGCGTACTCGGCGTGTGGGTAGCAGAGTTGGGATTGGCGGAAGAGGACTATAAAGGAGGAGAGAGACAACATGCACCAGGAACATCTAAGGGGAACATCTATCTGAAGGAACACCTGTGCAGCCCCCGAGAGAGCCGGCCGGCGGTGTGTCACTCCCCCGCGGAAGTGGGGAAAGTGGCAGGGGGAACCGCCCTTCCACGGAGGTGGAAGGGACGGTAGCCAACCCGGGAAGAACCAGCAGCAAACCCGGGAAGGGCCGAGCAGACAAAAGAACAGCGCAGGGTCCTGTGTCGCTCCTCCACGAAGAGGGGGAGCGACAGGAGCAAGCTGCCCAGGCCAGGTGCCATCACTGCAGAGCCCCGGTTTCCAGGGGAGAAAGCTGATGCTCAAGTGACGCTGGGGGTCATGGGAAGAATGGGTCTGTCCAACGACTTTGTCCTTTCCTTCTGGTTCCCCTTTAGGATTTTTCAGGATGGAAAGACGGAGTTTACGAGTGGAGCAGTTTGCAGAGGGGAGCAAGTGTCCTGGTCCCAGCTGTGCTCACTCTGAACTCTGGCTATTAGAAGGGAGGGTCTGGCCTTTTCCTCAGAGTCAGCTGAACACTGGGCCAGGATGGGTGTTCAAGATGTGCCTCCCCCACCCAACCTCCCACTCTGCCAGGGCTCGGAGAGAGAGAAAGGTTAACTTCCTGTCCAAGAATGGCTCAGGGAGGCAGGGAGCTGGGAGCAGAGGGCAAAGAGCAAGGAGCCCTTGCTACCCAAAGCCAGTGAAATAAGCATAAGGAAGGCTCTGGAGGAAGAGAAGCCAACCAAACCATCTGGAGAAATATGTGAGCAAGAGAGGGTCCCCGCATCAATGGCTTCCTCATTGGAGCACAAGGAGGGGGGCTGGCAAGGGTGGGGTGCAAGTGTCGGGGGGGGGGGCACAGGCAGTGGTCTTGTGTAATAAAGGCCCCTGTGAGCAGGTGATCAGGTAATAGCAAAGGATTTAGAGTACCTCAGAGTCAGGATTACCAAAGGAGAAAAGAGCTTGAATGGTTCCTTAAATGCACATATTTTCCCTTGCCTCAAATTGAGGACAGATGGAGCAGTTTCAGGGACTGCTAAGCCGTGCGGTGCGAATCAATTCCCAGTTGTGTTTATTCATTAGCCTTTGCCCTCTCCTCGCCAGGACGCACGGAAGATGTCCACACACCAATTGGACGATTTTCCAGGAGAGCTTCCTGTGCCAAACACCTGCCAAGAAACCCACCCTGCCCCCACCAGGAGGATCTCATTCCATTTGAATCCCATGATTCCTGGTAGCTCCGACACCAAAGCAAACCCTGGGAGAAGCAGTTACATCACGAGCGCCCTCTATAGGGTGTTCAACTGGGCAGGAAAACGAGTTAGCATGAAAGCAGATGTCTCCCTGTCATTTCTGGAAAATGAAGGCAGCCTGTTGCTGCATCTCACCCGGCATCTTCCTACCGCTGTGTCTACAGGGATCAGACAGAGGCACAGAGAACAGGAGACCCTGGAAGCACTGTCTAGTTCCATCCCCTGGGGCCACAGACTTGACTCTGTACACACAGTCTCATCTGCCTGCACCTGCTATGTCTCTGGCCAAGCAAAGAGGGCAGAAGTCATCAGCCTACTCAAAGGCAGAGGCAGGAGTGATTGAAATAATTATCTTTTAGACAAAAATGGTGCATTTTATTATGTTATGCAAATTCAAATAATAGGCTTTTTTTATGTGAACTACACCAGTTTACATCCTCATTAGCCCAAGGTTCCGGTGTTCAGCCAGGTAATGACAGGTGTGGAAAGAGACTTGGAGACTTATCGCTATGTTCATTAATTGACTACAGGTAACTGACCTAGTCGAACAGGCCTGAATATGACATAAAACTCACTGACTGCATTTACCCAGGAACCAGCTGGATTCCAGCTCTGCATTTCTCATCCCACATGAAAATGACGACAGATGTACCAGCACAGGTTACTGGGGACCCTCCCTCAAGCACTGCCTTGCAGGGAGATAAAGTTCTGTAATTAAGCCACTGTTCACCAACGTGGAAATAATACAGTGTGCTAGAAAACGGTAATTAACTAAACTATCATCTGTGTAACAGCCTGGCACACATGGGACTCGTTAGAACTGACTTTGTTTGGAGTTCACCAGTTCCTACTTTAAGTTGGGCAGGAACAAAAGTGGGGATGAGGGACTTCCCACCTCACAGGGAAGGTTACTGGTGACATTCTCTTGTTAACACTGAGACCAGCTAGGTGGCAAATGAGGGACAAACAGCTGGGAGAAAAGCCACCATCTTAAGTGTTGTCCAGTGATTTCTCTGATTCCAAGGGCGGGAGTCTGAGAGCCATGCTTGGGTGAGAGCAAAGGGGCTGAATGTTAAGTTGATGAGGGCGTCTCTGGAGATGATGGGCAGTTATTCAAAGCATCATGCCAGAGTTTTCATCAGCTCCTTTGCAGATGTCATGGGAGCAGGCAGTGGAAGAGGGGAGAGCTCCGTCACAGGAGCAGCAGGTGTACAGAGGAGTGAATGGAGGCTAGGGGTGAAGTGACTCAGTCAAGGATACACAGTATCAGCACTCGCATCTACCCAGCTCCAACACCTTGGCTCTGTTCCACAAGGCCTGGTGGTCTGTTCTCAGTTCTGCCTTGGGAGCTTATCGTGGGCCAGTGCCTTTCACTGTCACCAGGATATCAGAGGCACATGTTGAGATTTTAGAAAGTACAATTGTCCGGGTCTCCCTAATACAGCCCACGGGGGATGGGACCCAAGCATCTCTACTTCTACAAAGCTCCCGCGAGGGTCACCTGGGATGCAGAGCCATTGATCCAGCTGCAACGACTACACAGCAATTCCAGACCCATTCACTCATTCCAATAAAAGCTTTGGAGCTTCCTGCTACCAAATGAGTTGATGTCCTTCGAAAAACATCCATCTTGGTCCCTGGCACACTCAAGATTCTTGGTACTTCAGTTATATTCATTACCCCTTAACGAGAGCTTCTACTGTTGCAGAGAATGGGCAAAGGGAATGCAGTGGTGAGGAGGTACCTGTGGACTTGTGTACAGACAGGCAGGTGGACAGTGATCAGCAATGGGGAATCGCACTTAGCAAGGGAGGCAGCCAGTTGTGGTGGTCAGGGGAGGCTTTGTCCAGTGAGCTTGTTCTGAGACACACAGTGGTCTAGGACTAGAAGGCCCTGGGCAAAGGTCCAAACTATGCATGCTCACTCTCCTTCGTTCTCATGCCAAGCTATCTGATCTCAGCAACATGGCTGTCAGGCCTGGCTCAGTGTTTAGCAAAAGAGAGGAACTGGAGCTTAGAGAATGCAGATGGCTCGCCAGGTACCAGCAGCCAGGCCCAAGGGAGAACTGAGTCACACCCTTCATTCCCCAAGCCCTCTGAAAAATGCCAGCCAGGGTCCTGTGCTTCCTGGATGGAAAGTCCATTGATGGACTCTTGATGCAAAGTCCATTGCCCTAGCCTTGCAATGAGCCTACTTCTAGGAGGCAGCAGGTGTCCTGAAGTGGACACATCACATACAGGCTAGCTCTCCCTTTAGCTGCTTCTGAGCCCCATTTCTCCAGAGATAAGGATGCCTTCCTAGAATGTTCCGGAAGATGGTTAAGAAGATACAAGTGGCGTAGGATGAGATCTGCCTCCCCTCTAACCTTCAGTGTCCATCATCATGTCCTTGTGTGTGTGTTGGGGAGAGGGAGGTGCATGACAAGCAGCCCCTTGGCCACCAATAACCAGCACATCCCCTGAGCCTGGTATTTCTCTAGGCATTCTACACACCTTCCCAGGCTGACTCCTCAGTGCAACCCTGCTGAGTGGTCACACCCAAGAGGCATCAGGTGCAGAAGAGAACATCTCTACATGGAGTAGAAGAAGGCATCAAACAAGGGCGTGGTATTGAAAGAAGAGTCCCAGGAGAGCGGTGCTGTGGGACATGCAGAGAGATGCTGGCCCAGGGCCAGAGGAGAGGGCTCAGCTGCTGCTCCCCCCACCCCCTGCCACCCAGCCACCCTGGCCTTGGTCAGCTCTTGTCTGCCATGAACACAGGGACTGGGGAGAGCAGAAGCAATAAGAACTGCAAGCTCCCAGCCCGCGACGGATGATTCATCCCTCACTCCTCATGTCATCTCCCATTTGTGCAGTTCTCATCTTTATTTCATGAATATTTCATTCTCCCCACAATGGCTCCACAGCCCCCATAAATCTCGCGGGTGGCTCTTTACCGCCTCTGTGGAGCATGGTGCACTCACCTGCATTGGGGAACTACATAATCGTCCGATTCCTTAGGAAAAATACGAGCTCAAATCCACATGAATATTAAGGGGTTGAACACACATTACTACCCTTCCCCGAGCAGGTGTCTAAACTCTGAAAATATCCCAGAGCAAGCCATTAAACACGACTTGGGCCCCACCCAAAGACAGGTTTCTGGCTCATAAGAAATACGGCACAGGGCCCCAAAATGAAGCATCCGAAGAGTAGCCAGACACTTTCACCTAATTGCAAAAGCTGCTCCATAAACCATGAGCAGCCAGCAACACAAAGTAGCTCAAGATTAAATATCATCATTAGTTTTTGAAGGTTTTAAAGACATGCTTCTACAACAGTATTGTTTCAACCCCTTTCCTGGTTCATACTCCTGATGTCATCAGGTCCAGGACCCCTGATGTGGCCTGCCTCCTTCTCCCGCCTCTTCTCCCCACATCACCTGCCTCAGGTGCCCATGTCAGTCCCCAGAGCTCCACACTTCATCTTCCCTTTGTCTACCCAGCCCCAAATACAACTTCCTATCTCAGTGCCACTCCAAGGATTTGCCCCAGCCCTACACCACTTAAGCCCTAAAACACCAAGCCCCAAGAAGTCCTGATGACCCAGTATCCTTGTTGTCCTGGCTGGATGGCCCCCTGCACATTCATGGTACCTGCTGCTCCCTTCAGCCCTGATCCACAGGACAGAGACTGCCTGGGAATCCTCTGCCCACCTGCCTTTGATAAGGTGAGCTCCCTGAGGGCAGGCTCAGCCTCCATAGGATGCTTATTAAAGAAAGAAGGGCAGGGAGACAGGGAGGGGAAATTTCACTTGAAAATTGGAAACTCCAATAAAGCCAGTGAAAGATGGGCTGTTTCCATGCAGCTCCTTTTAGCAACACCCAAAAGGGCAGAGGGAAAGGTTGTGGCGGCCTCTGCCCATCCCGCTGCTCTGCAGGTCCTCATTTCTATCCAGAAGCAGCTGGGTGCTGGGGCAGGAGGCCCCATATTTTGGAAGCAGGACCAATGTGTTCAACCTCTTGTCCTTGAGACCCTGGGCTTAGGCAGAAGCCAGGAAGGAAGACAGGATGCTGGCCAGAAAGGAGCTGTTCCTAACATCTGGGTCCTCCCCTGGTCTGTTGATTTGTCTTTTTCCTCTACCTTCCTATCCACAGCTGTCCATCTCCCTCTCTCCCTCTTGCTCTCTCTCTCTCTCTCTCTCTCTCTCTCTGGTTGTCTGTTTTGTCTCTGTCTGTCACTCTTTTTCTCCCTCTGTCTTTGTCTCTCACATACACCACAGGTGTGCATACACCCCCCCCCCCAACAGGTCCATCTGTCTGTCTTCTCTTCCTCTCTCTCTCACATCCCCATGACAACTGAGTCTGGGTTGCTCCAGGCTGGAACTGTCACCATTTTAGGGGCTGTGAAGGGCCATGACAGAAGGCAGACAAGGACTTCCAATCCAGAGAGCTGCCTGTTCCTGCACCCGCCCCCAGAGGATGTGCTGCAGGGCTGGGCCTGAGCTTGTATCCACTCGCTCTGCACCCCTCTGCTCCCCACGCCCCTGGCCCGGGGGGGCGAAGAACACCTCGATGTTAGCAAGAAGCTCACCGGCCAGCAGTACCCTCCCTTGCTCCTCTGACCCAAGGGGTAGCAGAAATGAGGCTGCAGACCTAGGAAAATGAACACGTCCCAAACACACCTGTGCAGTGAGTGCAGTGGGTGCCAGCTGGAGGGCCCGTTTCTCCTGTGCTCCCTGGTCCTACGAGGGGTGGCTCTGTGGCCACTGCACCCCTGCTGCCTGCAGATGCTTCTGTGTACAGTGACCTGAGCGGTGGCAGCGGATGAAGTGCCCTGGCCATGGGATGGCAGCACGCACATGACACACAGGCTGGAGGGCGAGGTGTGCATGGCCCTTCCTTGACAAAACCCACACATCATGTGCCTCCCCATGACTTCTCCATCCCACATTTACAACAGCAGAAGCAGCTGAGGATGGAACGGAGAACTTCCTCTCGGTGGATTTTGCTTCCTTCCTGGCCTCTTGTGGTCCACGCGCACTGGAGGAGGCAGCAGACCCAGGCCTGGCATTTCCTGTCACACAGCTACACAGGAGGCTCAGAACATCAGAAGCACTGAGCCAAGCAGTGCCCTACTTCCAGGGGAAACCATACAAGACAGAGCACCCAGTGCCTGGTGCTAGCGGAGAGTGCGGAGAGGCGGGGGGGGGAGAGGGTGGGATGGCGGCACGGTCTTCCCCCAGGCCCCTGGACTGGCCTGCAGACATGAATGGCAGCTGTGGCCCTGGCAATGCACGAGGGCGTGGCCCAATCAGAAGAGAGGGAGCTGGCCTGCTCTTACTGTTCGCCCATCCCACCCCCTATACCAGGATATCTGAAGCCGCCCACCTCTGAAGCCATTTTATAAACTGTCATGGGTCACCTGAGCCTCTGGGGAAAACAAACATGGGCCAAAGGAAAAGGTGTCTTTGGATTCGATGCTGATTGCTTTCCTGCTTCCCCGTGGCGACTGAGATCTGTCTGCACCAAGGGCACCGGCCCGTGAAGCTGAGTCTCCAGGTGCAGCTAGGCTGTCTGTGTGTGTCAGGCAGGGGGAGCCTGTGGATGGAGGGGCTGTGCTTGTGCTACGGAGGCCTGGATGCAGGGTTGTGTCACTCTTCCCTCCTCTCTTAGAGGAGCCATCCCCAGAGCACCCTGGTACAGGCTTGATTTTAAAAAATGTAAAATGAGCTTGAAGAAGAAAAACAATGCCCAATGAGCAGGAAGGTCCAGGGGCCAGAATCGGCCTGCGGTCAGTAGGTCGGCACACCTCAGGGAGGCAAGTGTGCCCTGAAGCCCGCGTCTGGGTGGAGTTACGATGTCCCCTGAGCTGGCTGAGCCCTGGAGGGACGGGGCCCTGAAGGGAGGTGGGAGAAAGGGTTGATGGGGTAAGGGCACAGGGCCCCCCTGACACCCTGGGAGAAGTCAAAGAGGACTAGGAAGGGATGCAGGGTCCTCTCTTACCCTACAGGTGGTTTGTCCAGGTCAGGGTGGAGGCGCATGGGCGGGGCAGGGCAGGGCAGGGCTCTCTGGTGCTGCCCACACTGTACCTGCTCTATGGATAAATACAGGACTTTAGTGCCCAAGGCTGGCAGCTCAGCGTGTTGCTCAAGCATGAAAACATCCCTTATACTATTTTCTCTTGCTTTCAAGATAAAACAAAGACACCACCCCCACCCCCTATAAAACACAGCTGTCTGCACACAGAGGGGTGAACCCTAGCTGGAGGAAAGCTGCCCACTGCACGGCTCAGGGTGGCCCTCTTGCCTCCAGCTGCACGGAAGAGAGATGCAGGACCCAGGCTACAGACCTCTTTGGGGCTCTCCTGGTGGCATCGGTTGCTGTTCCACCACAACTCCAGGGCAGCCACCAGGCAGGCAAGGAGGAGGCCAATGGCCAGGATGCAGAAGACCCCAGCAAAGCTGTGCAACTTGAGAGATTTGCCGTCGGCCTGGGCGCTGGTGTGGCTGGTGAGGTCGCAGCGGCCAGTGTGTGGCCACCATTTCTGCTTGAGTACATCCAGGTCCCCTGTGTCCTGTAGCTCCAGGATCCTGCAAGACACGACATAAGTGAGCCACAGCCACTGACTGCCCCCGTTCAGCCACGGGGTCCTGGATAACCCCTCCAGAGGACAACCTTGAACTTCCATAGCAGCTCTCTGCTCAGCACTCGACCTCTCCACATTGCAGGCACACGACCCTCCAGAATATGCAGTGGGTCTGGCCACTGCCCGCCTTTTGCACAGGCCCACTTACCTCATTCCCTCTGTCCCACTTCCCATGGATAGCCAACAACAAAGCACAGAAGGCCCTTTGTACGGCATCTGGGGCACACACTCAGGGTAGAGTTGAGAAACAGGGGTGACTAAACAGTGACTAAGAGGCAGGCTGGGATGCCCTCATCCCACACTGGAGTGCCTGGGTTGATTCCTGCCTCCACTCCTAACTCTAGCTTCTTGCTAATGCACACTCTGGGAATAAACAGGCAATGGCTCAAGGAACTGGGTCCCGGCCATCCACGTGGGAGACCTGGATTGAGTTCCCAGTTGTTGCAGGCATTTGGGGGCGTGAACCAGTGAAGGGAAGATCTCTCTTCTTCTCTTTTTCTCTGCCTCTCAAACAAATAAATAAAGATAGGGAAATACAGAATGGGGATGAGGCCAACATTGACTATGGATTCAGGGTGTTCTTGATGACACAAATGCTTTCTTTGAAACCTCAATAATTATATCCTACGTCTGTCCTAGCAGAACTCATCAAATCCTCCACTCATTTGCTCATTTGATCTGAGCAGCTTCTGTATGTGCCAGGTATGAAGTTCAGCATCACCCTTTAAACAGCTAGAGCCATGGTGCAAAGGCAGAAGCTGGGATAAATACAATGACATGGAAGAAGAGGCCCCGGGAAATTGCACTGCGTGGGGATGTGTGGCTCGGACTGGAGGATAGGGAGGAACTCATGGAGGAGGTGACAGGAAAGGGAAGCCTGGGGGAATGGATCATAAACTAGCTCATCCTGGTCTAGCACATGCTGGGGGCCATGGAGCATCTTCAGTTGGCAAACAGGGCTGAATCTTCCTGACCCTTGAGTGGTCATGAATTTCCATTTAGGACAGCGAAGCAAATCGAGGCCCAGGATGGGTATTGGATAGGCGAGAAGAACTGCCCCAGAGAGAGCTGTGTGTGTCTGTGCCATTGGGTGAGAGCTCAGGGGGTTTCAGAAGTCAGGACATGGTCAGAGAGGCTGTGGAGTGGATGGTGTGAGGGAGACGGTGACGTGGGCAGGACCCAGAGTGCAGGCTCTTCATGCGATGGTGATGGTGATTGCTCCTAGAGTCCTGGTGGTGATTTACTTTTGTGCAGATATTTTGTAGATTCTGTCACTCAGAGGTCTGAACAGTGGTAGGCGGTAGCCCCCAGATTCCAAACACTCACACTTTCCCAGTCGAGGAATAGAGTTCTTAAAGCCTGACCCATGGAGCTGTATTCAGCTAACAATATCTGCACCGACCTCTGTAGCGACAGCAGCGGTTCTTCCTAGCTGGAGCCACTGTCGGCTGGATGGCTGAACAGTCTCTACCCTGCGCCTGTCTTGCACCTGCTGGCTGTGGCAGCAGGCCTGCAACTGTGCGCAGTCTCCTTCATGGGCTTGCATCTGGTAGAGGCAAAGAGTGACAGCCCAAAGGCTTTCCTTTGACCTGTCATGGGCCTAGCATGGGCACAGTCTGGCTTGGTGCAAAGTGTGGGCTTTGGAGGCCTCAGCTGTGTGTCCCTGGACAGGAATTGGCCCCAGTTAAACATCAGTGTCCTCATCTTTGCAAGCAAGACCTCAGATCTCTCTGGATGAGCAGATCCTTTGCAAACTGCCCGCGTTTTCTCCTGAGCAGCAGAATCAAGCCATCAACAGATGTATGCTGCAACAATAAATACACCAAGGTCTTAACTGAATAATGAAAGCTAATCTAAACTAAAACAGCTGCGGGGAGATACTGATAATAATGTCCAGGGCACTGATCAGCAGGAAGACACAGAATGTGGCTGTGCATGGGAGAACTTGGTCCTGCGTGATTTATGCATGCCTTCATGCAGGTCGGGGTCAGCGTGGAATGCCCCTCAACACCACAGATCTCTTGTGTGACACATGATATGATAAACTGGGCAGCTACAGTGTTGGCTCAAAGTCTATCATGCATGTCTGGCCGTCCACCGACCTTATTTCAGCCTCTGCTGGCAGGGTTGAGTAGCCTGGGCCTTTGGCACTTAGAAGAAACCCAGGGCCCAGATAAACAGGATGTTGGGGCCCTGAAGGCTAGGGGTTGAACCAGCTCACCATGAAGATGGCAGGACTAGGTGATTATGAACACACACGCTGGCCTGGGCATCAGTTCCAACCTAGACTCAGAACCTCTCCACTATGATGTGAGATGATAACAAATGTGTCCACTTCCCAGGATTATAGTGACGCAATGAGACGAGGGAGCACACGCAGACCTGATGCTGAAGACCCAGCCAATGCTAGAGTCCCATTCAAGCTGGTCAGTGGCTGTCCAGTCTAACGGCCAGGCTGGGCAGTGACCGCCTTGGCATTTACACTGCTTGAATCCTCGTCACAGTGTAGTTCTTAGGGTGTCTGTCTTATTTCTTGAAAACCCGAGGCACACACTTCTACATCATTGGCTGACAGCTGCATTCAGAAAGTGGTAGTGCTGCTCTTCAGAGCTTGGTCATTCTGACCTGGGAGGTCACGCATGCTCTTTCCACAGCAGCGGGTCAAGTTCTGGCCTGGGCCATGCTGAGGCCCTGGCCAGATCAGTGTGGAGAGGTCAGCCCCACTCCTCTGTCCACGAGGGCAGCCCCTGTGCGGTATGAAGCAGGCTGCTTGAACTCTTTGCCCTTCCCTTCTTTACTCCCTACGACTGTACCTTATTCCAGAAAGAATGTAAGGCAATTGACAGGAAACCACAAAACAAAGGAGAAGCAAAAACAAAAACATAAACCCTGAACAAGCAAAACAACACAGGAATGACAAAGCAAATCACGGGTACAAAATGACTTCTAGAACGAGGCTAAACTAAAATACACCACTGTAGTCCATGCTTCTGCTTGGGAGTAAGTCAGAGTGATCCTTGCCACTTCCTGGGGCCCACTATTCTATTTTTCAGAGAGAAGTGTAGGTGCTTTCCTTTATTCAATACTCATGGAGCCTGCTACTCAGCAGGTGCTCAATATGTGGAGATTAAGTTGCTAAACATTCATCCAATGCCCACTTGGTGTGCTGTGGTCTGCAAACATGTTACAGCCCATCACTCCCTCTTACACACACACACACACACATTGTGCGTGTTCATCTACACCTTGCTCTCATTGTCCCTGTGAGGTCACATTTGGCACTGAGACCTGAGTCAGCGAGTGGACAAAAGATGCAAAGGCCTTCCCCAGAGAGGGCCTGTCACTCTGGGCTCCCACGCTGCCTGGTCCTGCCACACTGCCCTCTGGAGCCACACGAAGGAGGTCTTGTTGCTTCTGCACCCAGCAAGCCTCACAGTACTGAAGGTGAGTGACTCCTGCTCATCTTATCCTCCAAGGAAAGGGCTTCCTGTCTTCTCCCAACCGAGTCTGAGCCTCCCACTGCCCTGGCTCCATTTGGCAACGTAGCTGAGACCCAAGCTGCTGGCCAGGGTTGGCTCTGTTGTCTGTTCAATGCATCAGACTCAGGAGACCCCTGGGCTGTGCCAGCACACAGGACCCCAATCTCTCCTTGCTGAGGGCCCCATGCTTTGTGGGTGCCAGGCTGGTGTGGCTGCTCTGCTGACCCCACGGCCCCCTGTCACCTGCTCCAGGGAGATGCTCATGTGCTGATAATCTGTGGAGTCATGGAATCACCCTAAGCCTTCCATCCCAGGAAACCAACTGGAGTAAACCTCAAGAACACCCACAAGTTACACATCCTGGAAAGCAGCCACTGTCTTCCTGCCTTTAATCTGAGCAATTGATCAATCACCCCTCCTTCTCTCTTGTCTTCTCTCTCTGCTCCAGGGAGCGGAGGGAGGCCTGGAATGCAGGCTTGGTTACACCCCGACAACCACACCTTTTCAAGTTTGGACTGACGACTTGGGTGCCCATCACCCAAAGGGCCCAGTCTAGACATTTGGGTGGTGGGCGTAGGAAGTGGTAGGGCTTGGAGCTGTAACAGCAACACAGCCCAGCACTGGGAGCTCAGGACCGGGATTCCATCGTGACTCTGCCAGCAGACACTGCGCCACCTGGGTGTCAGAGCGACCACATCTGAGTTCCCCCGTCCCAGTAATGCTCTTCACTGCTGAAAATCATGTGTCAATCAGGCAATTGAGGGGTCCCCTGAGCCTGTCACAGTGCTGGCTTTTCCTGTTGTATACCTCTTCCTCATTTCAAACTTCGGTAGACCAAGGTGAGCCTGTCCTCTGGGCTTCCTTGCTGGGCTCTGCAGGTCCAGCCCCTTGACCCATCAGGAAGCCACCTTGCAGACAGAGACATCCTTGGGGACAGGGGCCCTGTGCTAGCTGCTGAGGAAAAGGCCATAGAATTCCCTAAGCCCTTTACTGCCACCCTCTCTGGTTAAGCTCAGGTCTTTTCCTCCCCTGAACAGATTGTACCCCCTTGGTCCAGGATGCACCTGACCCATGGTCAGTAGCCCCCTCAGACCATGCAAACCTGGATTGGTAAACAGTCTGCATCTCTAATCCCACAGATTACTGCCACTTTGCAAATACATTTATCCTAAAAAAAAATGACCACCAGGTCTTCATCACATCCTATCCATTATTCATTGTCTGTCTGACTCCTACCCACCCTTCAGGCTTCAGCTGTCACCATTTCTGGGAAGTCTTGCTGGGTCTCCTGCTTTCCTCCACCACCTCCTTCAGCTCCCTGAGAATGTCCTCGCCATTGCACAGAGGCCTCGGGCTGGCATTCCCCACTCACATCACTGTGCCCACCGAGAGGACGTGCCCTCCAGAGAAGCGTCTACAAGTACTACAAGACCCAGGCAGAGTGGGAGACCCTGGGTGCAGAGCCGGGTCTTAGGAAGATTTGACGAAGAAGCAAGTCTGGGTGGGCTCTTGTCTCCTGAGACAAAGCGATGCTCCATTCTCCTGTCCCCAACTTCTGAGGCCCGAGGCTGCTGCAGCCGCCTCGCTGACTGTGCCTACCTCTGAGAGAAGAGGTCCCTGTAGGGGCTTCCGTGCTGCAGGGCGATCCCATAGCCCTTGCTGCTGATGCTGTTGCCGATGACAGTCACTGAGCACTCGTCGTCCGTCAGAGCTGCGTACTCCACCACAGCCACATCCCATAGGAAGGCATAGTTACCCTTCTTGGCCTGAAAGACCAAAATCAGTATGAGTCAGTGGGCCTGGTCTGCTGTGTTAGCTCTGGGCAGTGAGGCACCTGAGGGTGGACTTTGAGGGACCCACCCATCCTGAAGCATCCCCCCCAGTCACCAGATAATGCAGCAAACTCTCCTTCCATTTTCTAGCCCATGAGTGGTGCCATTGGTTTGTGTCACTCATTTTGGTTGGGTATGAAAGGATGTGCAGGCTTCAGCTCCAGCAAGTCAGAGATGGGGGGTGGGAGCAGATGTGAGCTGGAGGTGGGCTCAGCCCTGCAGAGAGCAGAGTCACCCCGGAGGAGTGAGATTTTCAGATCAGAGGTGTAGGGACTGCTGACTAGTGTGGGAGAAAGACGATCCTTCCCGGAAAACATGGTCTGCAGGAGAAGTGGAAGGTGCTACTGGGGTAAATCTTACTTGCTTCATATTTCTACTTGGAATCTGACTTCAAGTCCTGCTTAGGGTAAATGTGGATGACCCTGGGTTCAGTGCCCTTGAGTGGCCACCACTTGCTAAGGACAAGCACATGTCTAGAGCTTTCTATGCATGGGAAAGAACCCATTAAGGACATTGTCCTGATCATGACGGTGCTATACCAGTCTCTGCCACATGCCTTGCACTGCCCATTCTACAGAGTGTGCACATACATACACATGCAAACATGTGTGCATACATGCAGAAATACATGTGTGTGCACGACACAATATGCATGCACATCTGCTTCTGTGTACACACATGTGCATACATACACAACACACATATACATGTGCAATGTTGTACACACATACAGATCTGCTCCTGTGCCTATGCACGTATACATATGCACACACACACATGTACAAGGACACACGTGTGTACAGGTGCACACACATACCCACACATCTCTGCAGTGTACACACACACACACATCCAGGAGCCAGTTTTTAGCATCCACATTCCCCTATGGCACCACGGTTGCAGATTATTTCAGCAAGAATTTGCCTGTGGCTTCAGCCAAAGTCCCCTCCATCACACCCCTCCACAGCAGACGTTCAGTTCTATCTTGAGCCATAATCCTAACTCTGCCTGGTGTCTGGACACTCAGTGGGAATGTGAGCTGCTTTACATTTTGGAAGAAGATGCAAAGCAGACATTGTCACTTGGCCGTCCTAAAATAGAGAATAATGTGCTCACTGCAGCAAAGTGCTGTGAGCATGCAGACGCCTCTCTGCTCTTTCCTTCCCTCCTACTATGGCTCACACTAGATGCTGGAAGACCCCGGGGTGGGCCTGGGGATGGGAGGTGATCACAGACAATAGCAGGCCAAGCGGGCAAGCCACAGGCTTCTTAGCCTAAGGAGGGCACTGTTCCTTGGCTCCTGCCTCTGTGCAGTTGAGTCAATACATCTATCAAGACTTTCCAAAGAACACCATGGCTGCTTAAATGAAAATCAAGACTTTCTTCTTTTCAGACCTGCTTGTCCGTGGTGCAGGATGGCTCATTTTCCCACCAGAAGCTCTCCATCAGCAGGATTTATGGGTGGAGCGTGACCTCCCACCAATGGAATGGGCTGCTCCAAGCCATTCACACAGTTTGCTCAACCTCCTTGTAAGAAATGACATGCACTTGTGCCACCCATTGACTCATACCTCAGGGACCGATGCAGATATGACACCAAACTTCATTCCTCAATCCATCCAATTTCATAAGTCCTCAAGGACTTTGACCCAGGTTGCAAAATTACACACATCTCTCTCCCTCCATATGGGAAGATAACAGCCTTTGAAATTTTTTCCTGCTGGCAAACAGGTTTCCTTATGAAAAGATATAAATTTTCAACCTCTTAGTAACCAAGTTTCTTGGCAAAATGTTGACTTACGACCTAATATTTGGCTCCAGTCAGACTTGGGAGCACTTCACATCCATGCTCGCAATTCAACATGACAATCAGACATTGTTATTTGTACACTTTCAAAAGGGCATGTCATGTTGAAGGAAGAATTAAGAGCAGGTTCGTTTCTACCCTTCAAATGATGTTCCAAGAAGGAAACAGAAATGTGTTGCCTTGGATCAAGAGGAAAATGACTCTGAAGGCAGCCTGGTGGGGTCACACTAAAGAGAACTTGAACTTGGATTTCTTCAAGCCACAGGCACGTGTGACTCCAGCTTGGTCTCGGGACAGGCGAGCACAGCTGCATGAAAGAAGCTGCAGTGACAGCTGTGCTGTCCAGGAAACATCCAGAAGCAGTGCTCCCAATGCCTCAGCTTCAGTCCTTCTGCTCAGGAGGGTAGTAGAAAGTAGAAGTCTCATTTTTGGCCTCACGGGTAGCCACAGCCCCTTATTTGCTTTTTGGAAACAGGATTTAAATTTACCATCGTATATCCCATGTCTACTTGAGAATGTGCTGAGTACTTCACCTGCCTGACAACCCCAGAGCGGGAAGAGCTAGAGGAGGAGGTGTGCCACCTTTTGTAATGGGAACCAAATCAGAAACTGCAGCTGCTGCGGGACAGACCACCTCCCGGCTCTGTCTCTATGGAATACTCCCCATTCCCACCAGCTCTTCTTCACCTCCAGGGCGCCCCAGAGCTTCCTAGTCCCTCATGGGGTTGGATGCAGCCCCAACACCTCCCATGGGGCCCTTGAGTCCATCAGTTCCCAGGAGAACTTCCTACACCTTGCGGATGTCTCTTTAGACTTTCTGGTGTGTCGGCACTTGCAGGAGACAGAAGCTTCTAAGGTCTGACCATGCTGTCAGGAACACTTCCGACAAAGCTGGGAGAAGTCAAAGCAAAACATGCCCTCCCTTGGTGGCTCTGTCTCCTGTGCATAGATCCTCCTTCTGCAAAGGTGCAGAACACCTTCCCCATCGAGAACAATTCTAAGATGCACTTCTTCCTACAGGGATCAGAACCGGCCCCTAATGACTGTAAGTCCACCTCTTTATTCATGTTTCTCAAAGCCCTGGCTGCCTGATAAGAGTGGAGTTATGCCAAGCCTCTGCCTCCAAACAGCTCCTCTCTTCCCTGGCCCTCCTGTCTGTAGCCCAATCCCCTCCATTCTTCAGTCTCAGCACTACCCCCTGCCTCCACTCCTAGGCCCAGCTCCTCTTTTCTCCAGTCTCTGGTTTCTTTGGGAAAGCGTGTCTCTCCCTCATCCTCCATTCTCCATTCAAGTCCTTAGCAGAGACCTCACACAGTGAGACACTCATCATTCCCTGTTTATATGAACTGCTCCTTTCTGTTGAGGGTTTTCTGAGGCTTGGAGAAGACACAATAGAAGCAAGAATGTAGCCTCCTCTCGACCACGTGCTGGTGGTGGATGCTTGTGGAGTGAGAAAGGTGAGCCCAGCCACCTCTCTGTGGGTGTCCTGAGACCTTGGACCCAGTGGAACAAGAAGTCTTCAGATTCACTGTTGTTGTGGCTTCCTGTCCATACCAATGTCTTCTTCCTATGTCTCCCAGTGCTGTCTTTTCTCTACTTCCCAGGTGGCTATGTGAAAGCAGGAAGCATGATGCCCACAGAGCATGCAGGAGAGATGGTGGGTTGCTCATGAATAGATTGTTGGTATCGATTTCACGAAGCCCAAGAGATCGAAGGGGTGCCATTAAAACAAAACAAAAACAAACACTGGATTGCACCTCTTCAGTGGGTTAAATTACCTTTCTCTGGCTGGTCCATTTGTAATGCTAAATGTGCCCTGAATTTCCAATCACTGTCTTCCCATGCATCAATGTCTTGTTAGGTAGCTGTTGGAAAGTAGGGAGGAGACAAGGCTGTCAACAGGGCCCAGCCTCCTCCAGGTCCTTGGCTCTGTGCAGAGCCTACATGGACATACAGACCTACCTGCCCACCTCCTGGGGGGACCCCTAGAAAGCCCTTTCAGGACCAGCTCTGGCATCCTGGGACACCAGGAGCTTCCCCTCCCAGTGCTGTAGAAGGGATCTGCAGACCATTTAAGAAAGCAGAGATCTAAACGTTCATATAGCCTAGTCTGCTTTTTTTTTTAAATAATATCCAGTGTTGGTGAGGTTATGGAAAATGTGCGTGATCTTTCATGGCATTTGAATCTCAGAATGGTTCAACACCATGGAAAACAATGCAGCAACGCCCAACGTGAGCACTGAAAGCTACCCAGACCACTCACCCTGGCAAACCAGAATTTGACCTAAAAAGTGCCCCCAATAGATCTGAAAGTTAGGGCGAATATTTTAAATCTAAAGTTGACTATAAAGTGAACATGGAACAGTTTAAAATATTCAGTATTAGGGAAATAAGTTATGGTTCACATATGTCAGGGTCTTATTCAATAGATAGTAATTAAAAAGACATCACAGGATCACTATTCACACACGCACACACAGAGGTTTTCAAAAAGTTCATGCAGAAGTAAATTATAAAAATCTACACATGGATTTCATTTTTTGCAGCAATAAACACATTTAATACCATTTTCTACAAACTTTTTGAAATACTCTCATGAATGCATGGGTATATATGAGTGTACATACACTTGATGAAAATAGTCAAAAGCAACAGGATGGATATAGACATACTAACGCTACTGACAGATGCAGTCTCACTGTTGCTCTGTGCATGAGAAGTGGGACAGGCCCAAAGACAGACAAGAGTGTCAGCTAATGGGATGGGACAGTGACGAGTCCTTTTTCTAAGATTCATTCTAATGGAAGGCAGAGTGACAGAGAGAGGGGGAGGGAGACAGAGAGATCTTCCATCTACTGATTCATTTTCTAAATGGTCTCAGCCAGGCTGAAGGCAGGAGCCAGGAACTCCATCTTGAGTTTACACAAGTAGTTGGGCCTCATCCACTGCCTTCCTAGGTGCATCAGCAGGGAGCTGGATCAGGAGCACAGCATTCGGGACTTGACCTCATACTCTGATATAGGATGCCAGCATCACAAGTGGTGGCTTAACTCACTGTGCCACAACATCTTGGGGCAACATGATGAAAATGTTCTCTTTAATCCTGTTCCACAGTCTATGCCATCACACACTGCACTGGCATCAAATCTGATCTGCATCCCTGTGTGCCTCCAGCTCCACTGCAGTACTGCCCTGACCCATCCACAGGACAACAGGGCCTGGAACAGCTCCCTCCCATAATTCCCCAGGGCACTGATGGCCCTAGAGCACCCAAGCACCTGGCTAAAGTCTCCCTCAGACCCTTGGCCTGCTTCATTTCACTCTTCTATTTCTTACAAGGAAAAAAATCCCTTGGTTCAGGCACAAAAAGAATAGATGTGAGGGTGTTAGGGAAAGGAGGGAGAGGATCCCTAGTACTGGCTGGGGAAAGTCAAGGGCATCTATCTGAGTGTCCATCCCCAGGATGCCAGGACAGCAGCAGGCAGAGAAAGCCCCTCCAGCTTCTCTCCCAGCAAGCCTCGTAGCAATAGAACCCAGATCCATTCCCAATGCACACTTTCGTTCCAGTCCACCTGTATGTGGACGTGTTGCAAAAATAAATAAATTAGTAATTGGGACCATGACGATGTGTGTTCCCAGCACTTGAAGCATCCTTCCCAACATGTGGTGGGAATCATGGTCACTCTGTAATGCTCGGGAAGGTTGGGCACCAATGACAATGCCATGATTGAGCGGGAACCCGGGTGACTCTCCTACCCACGCCATTGTGCCACACTGGCAATAAAATGAGATTGCATTGCCTCTCATTGCTCCACTGCTTCCACCTTTCCCAGAACTCAACTTGGAGCACAAACTGTCAGAGACATCTGCCTTCGAGGCAAAAACCTCATTATGTTGCTCCACTCCGTCCCGACTGCTTTGGGAGAGGGCAAACAGCCACAGCATCTCCTCAAATGAGGATGCTGATGCTGCAAACACTGGTCACCAATGCTGGCAGAAAGGTGCACTGGAGCAAGCCAGCATCCGCAGTGCCAGGCGCAGGTTAGGTGTGGGGCACCTGGGGGTGCCAGTGCCTTCAAACATGATGCTGCCTCCAGCCATGGAAGAATTCTTAACGGCCGAATACGCATCCTTTTGATGCAGGGAGAAACTAAGGGTCAGAAAATGATTTGTCTCAAGTAAGACCAGACAGGGAGCAGCAGAGCCAGGACAATTGGAGTTCCAGTTCCAGGAGAGCCTGTGCTTGCTCCTTTGCTTTTCCCAGATTCATGAATGGAGATGGGGAGAGTGTCCCTGGTCCCTTTGTCCTTGCATCATTTCCCAGGAGCAGCTGCCGCTGAGCACAGACCACAGAGGTGGTACTGGGAACCACTGAAATTTGAAAGAAAACAGGACACAGGCTCTGCACCATCACCAGGTGTTGGAGCCTCTCTGGACACGTGATGCCTCCTTGTGTGCCCTCCCCGCTGCCCCTTCCCCCCTGCTCTCTACAACAATGCAGAGCTCTGCCTTTTGGAGTCTCCAAGGCTTAATTTCTATGGTCATGTTGGTACAATGACAAAACATCTCCACACAGTCTGAACCCTGGCTATAGTGATACCTGAATTATGCACTGTGCCAAATCACAAGATGCTACAGTAAAAGCCCAGACCATCTGCGGAGAAAAGGACAACTCTGCAGTGTGCTGGTGGGCGTGTGGGCTGGCATGATATTTCTGGCATGGCAATTTGGTGGGGAGAATTGAATGCTTTTAAAATGTGCACATACAGCAATTCCACCTCTCAGGAGCCAGCCTAAGAATTATTCAATTTCTGAAAAGATGTTTATACAAAGGCTTTTCAGACTAGCAACGCTTAAACTATCAAGAACTTGGAAACAACTTAAATGGCCAACAGAGTCAGGTAAATGGTAGCATTAGGTGATGGAATATTATATTGTCAGTAATGTGGCATTTAGCATTGATTGCTAAAGAAGATGTTCATGGAAACATCAGAGGCATCACTGGGCATGAGCCAGCCTGGGCTCTGGAGTCTTACTGCCTGAATTTGAACCCCCTCTCCACTGCCTGTGGCTGTGTACATGCAGGCAGGTTGTTTAACATCTCTGAGGCTCAGTTCCCTGGGTATAAAATAGGCCATCTCTCACAGCATTCCAGTAAGGATTAAATTCCCCAATAACCAGGACAGGTGCAGAGCCTTGCCTAGCATACAGTCAGTTCAGTAAATCGTAACCCATGTTACACTGTTTGGAACACAGAGCCATTCACAATCAAGCAGTCACATTGTGCTGTCCCCTTTAAGTTACTGAGTGAAATCTTGTAGTTTATGAGGAATCAGAATCAAATGCGCAGTGCTAACAGCGGCCATCCCTGGGTGATGCTCTCATGGGTCACATCTGTGTCATTTCAGACATGTGTGGTGCGTGTCTCCTGCAGACCAGCAAGCCTGTCTTGTGATTGCAGAGGCTGAAGGGGGAATTTGAGAGATTCAGACTCATTCCTTGAGCACAGTGCAGAGGATTGCAGAGAGCAAACCACAGCTCTCTGGTTAAACTGCAGTCTGAGGGGGGCCCCTCAGGGTCCTCCCAAGAGGACAATGGTGGTGTGAAATTGCAAAATGCCAAGCACCGGGCCTGGCACTGGGGGTGGCTCCACACAAACTCTGTCTCCCCTTTCCTTCAGTCCCCAGCAGGGTTAGGAGATCAGTCAGCAGCTGTGATGGAAACATCTTCCCCTCCCCAATTCCCCTCCTGCCAGCCATTCTCCACCTTCACTGAATCAGCAACACACTCTGGGTGAGTGTGCAAAGCATACACAGGAGTGTGTGTGCCCGTGTGCAAGTGTGTGGGTTTATGTGCATCTGAGACTTGTGTCTGTGCATGTAAGTGTGGGAGAGTGCATGTGTATTGTTCTGTGAGTGTGTGTGCATGAGTGAATGTGTGTTAGTGTGTGTTTATATGTGTGACTATGTACCTGTGTGAGATTTGTGTGAGCACATATACACACATGTTGGAGGAGGGGAATATGTGAGTGTGTATGGGCATGTGAGGCTGTATGCATGCTGAGACGTGTGAGAGTATGTACAGGTATGTTGTGGGGAGAGAACATGTAGGAATGCATGTGAGGATTGTATGTGAGTGTGTGTGGGTGTATTAGTGTGTGTGCACGTGAACCATGTGTGTATGTGCAGGTGTGCAGTCATGTATGAGAGAGAATTGTATATATGCACATAGGTGTGTGTGTGTGTGTGTGTATGCAATTGTGAACCCCACTGCATCCAGGAAGGCAGCAGGGAAGTGCACTCAGGAACCAAGTACTTGGAGAAGCACCAAGGGCTCAGCTGGTCTTGCGGAACAATGGAACGAGGTCACCCAAAATGACGTGGAAAGGTGAGGCAGACGAGCAGAGGGATGCTCAGAGGTTGTGTACAGAGCCAACCCAGGAGCCACAGGAAACCCACTTCCCAGAGAGCAAAAGACAATGACCCTTTACCTGGGTCTGGCCTTGGACCACTGAAAGGAGGCAAAACAGAAGAGGTGCAGTGGGCAAGAGCCAGCTGGCAGCCGGACTCTCCCACAATTACTGAGAAAACTGCTATCCTGAAGTGTCCATGGGTACAAAGTCAATTTGGCTCCTGGCTTCCGACCAGAGTGAACAGGATGGAACTGGACGATGAGATGTCAGGCAGGGCCATGTGAGGAAGGGATGTCTTCTCTGTGTGTGTGGCTGGGAGTGGGGGCATGAGACCACTGGTGGGTGGGTCCTTGTGGTCCTGGTATGGCCACTACTGCCTGGGCAGGGGGACTGAGGGGATGGAGACAGCACCAGCCTGCAATAGTAGAGAGAGTCTCCTGGTGCCAGGCACTGGGATTCCTGCCAGCGACAGCCTGACCCATCTTGGTATTCCTGCTTCCTATGGGAGCCTGGTAAATAATGAGGCAACAGTGAGGGCTGGGGGAGTGGAGGTAGCTTTGCATCTCAGGAAAGGCTACTGGGGGCTCTTCTTTTAAATACCTGCTCAGAATCGTCCACTCCAGTTCATAGAGAGCACAGCATGGTATGCTGGTGACAGCAGGGTGACCAGGGGTCCTGCAACCCTCCTTGTCCCATCACCTGGGGCCTGTGAGCTGAGTGGCCTCATCTGGAGGACTGGGGTAGCTGTGCCCATGTCACACACTTGTCACAGGAAGAGGCAGGGTGATAAAGGCCTCGTGTATGACAGGAGCTCAGACACCCTCATGTTCATGGTAATCATTACCAACATCAGCTTACAGCTGAGATTTCTGGATCCCAACTAAATTGCAATTACCTTGAGATAAATAACACTTGGAATACTCTTGCTGTCAGCCTGGTAAATTAGAGAGACTCAGCCTGGGTCACACTCTTGGCCCAGTTACCAACTCACTGTCCACTTAGACAAATGGAACAGGAGCCCAGCTGGGCCTTCAGGCCTTCTCCAGCACTGCCATCCTCAAAGTCAATTCTACAGAATAGTGATTCTCAGAACATGTTCCCAGGCCGGGCCCATCAGTCTCACTGGGAACTTAACAAGAAATGCAACTCTTCAGGTCTCCTAGCAGACCTACCGCAGAGAGACCCAGGGAGTGGACCAGATGCTAAAGACGAGATCCAACGACATGAACTTCCAGGTCAATTAACTTTTGATCTTCTCTTGGGAGACAACTGAGAAGGGGACACAGTAGTAGGAAGGCTCTAGGGTCTTAGGTGGGGCACTGGATGGAGGCAGAGAAATCACCATACAGAGACCAGGGCTACAGAAGACAAACTTGAAAGGGAAGTCAGGCTTAGCATTTTCTGTCTGAGAAGTGCTCTACTTGGTGCTTTCATTCATTCTCTTCTAGGAACGTTCAGAACAACTCCATGGTACAAACTCCATCCATTTCCCACCCAAGGAAGTTGGGGCTTAGAAAGAACCATGCCCAAAGCCATGAACCAGATCTTGGTAGAGCTGAAATCTCTCTCCAAATGTCCTTGAATGCAAATGGCCTTCCTCTCAGTCAATCAAATGTCCAACGTCAGTCTCCCTAGAGAGCCACATGGAGCCCCCTCAGCAACTGTAGTGACTCCTGCTGATTCTTCTGCCACTGGATTCTGGCCATGCTTTCTCTAATAGCACCAGCTCCTAGAACCTGACCCTAGGATGGATCATGGCTGCACTCCCTTCTGAGGCTTCCGGCACTTGAGGGAGAAACCATTTTATTTAGTAAACTGAGATTCCTCCTGGTGGGACAAAGTCTCTCAAATACCCAAGGGAAAAGGAGCAACCTTGGCACAAGAGAAAAAGAAAAGTCCTCACTTGCAAGAATCAATGGCTCCTTGCTTAAAATCTGAAATTGTTCACCATCAGCAAAAACCAGGGCCATAAACAAGCTTCTCAGGAGGGCAAAGGGACACATTGATTTTCAATGATTTATCAAAATTCTAAATTGAACAAGGACCACGATAAGCAACAATCTAATCTGAGCTATTCCATGATAAAAATTCAGAATGATCCAGAAAAAAAGAGCAAATTGCTTTGCCTGGATACCAAACAGATTCCAAAGGGAAATGAGTTTGGAAGGAGCATTGCCATCCCAGGGTTGTGGAACAACACAAGAATACATGAACCCAGGGAACAGAGAGCACAAACGTTCATGTTGGCAAATATGTCCCAAAGCATGGAGCAGTGTAGGTACCCTTCATGTGCCATGCACTCAAACACATGCATGAAAGCATGTAGACTCCGTGGCCACACATGTCCTCTTCACTCCCTTAGCATGACTGACAGACAGGTGGTGCTGGTTAAACATGTGTCGAGTGATGGAAGGGAAAGTTGAATGGATGAACATTAGAATCCAGGAAGGCTGAGGCCTTGATCACCATGTCCTGGGCTGGGCTGGCCATGTCCTGTGTCCCTCCATCTCTCCCCTCCCCCTCCTCCATCCTGTAGTTTCTCTAGAGATTGGCATTCTTTGGACAGCACCAATGGGTACCTTGGTATCAGAGTAGGAGTCATTTTCTAAAATTCAAGAATAAATCAAACACTAGCAAAACAGCAGTCCTGGCAAGGAGCAGCACTGGCTTAAGTAGATGGCTCTTAGACTCCAGAGGGCACACGATGCACCTGGAGGCCACATTAAGACACAGATTGCTAGCATCTCCATCCCCAGCTCCTGGTTCCTTAGACCTGGAGGCGAACCCAGGAAGTTCTGTTTCTAACAAGTTCCCAGACGCTGCTGGTGCTGCTGGAACAGCAGCTCATTCCTTGGGAAGAACGGTGTTGAAATACGCTCTACAAGGCATTGCACTAATCCCTTCATGTCACCTCTCATCTTTGCAATGATTCTGGAAGACTTGATAGTTCTTATTTCTTCAGGAGTTAGCGAACTTTCCCAAGATCTCACATCAAACAAGGATCAACCTCAGTTCTTACTAACTCAAGTCCCAGTCTCTTCACTATGCTATGTTGCTTTAACCCAGCATTCGTCTTCATTGAGACAAAGTTCAAGTGAGATTCATCATTCATGAAACTACAGGGACACTTCTTTTTCTTTTCTTTTTTTTTTTACAGGCAGAGTGGACAGTGAGAGAGACAGAGAGAAAGGTCTTCCTTTTTGCCATTGGTTCACCCTCCAATGGCTGCTGAGGCCAGCGCACTGTGGCCAGCACACCGCGCTGATCTGAAGGCAGGAGCCAGGTACTTATCCTAGTCTCCCATGGGGTGCAGGGCCAAAGCACTTGGGCCATCCTCCACTGCACTCCCTGGCCATAGCAGAGAGCTGCCCTGGAAGAAGGGCAACCGGGACAGAATCTGGTGCCCCGACCGGGACTAGGACCTGGGGTACCGGCATTGCTAGGCAGAGGATTAGACTATTGAGGCATGGCGCCGGCCATGGGACCCCTTCTTTATATTTCTCTGGCTCCATAGAGGGTTGTTGGCATCTGGGAACTCCGATGAATCTGGAACAAGAGAGAAGCAGCAAAACTGAATGTGCTCACCACTGATCTTGAAGATTTGCCCATAACGGGTGGTGAGAATATCCCTGGGGCTTCTGTTGAAGAGACACGTTGTGGACCCGGAGCTGTGGGGAACCGCAGGCTGGCCACCTGTGGGAACTTCCTCACTTTGCTGTTTGCATGGCCTGTTGTAACAACTTGTACAAAACAAGTTAAGGAAGTGCTGGCTGCTGAGAAAAACAAGTCAAGGAAGTGCTAACCACAGGATGTCCTGAAGACACACAAACAACCCCGATGGAGCAAGATGAACTTTCGACCTGAGGCACTATGTGCCCTTCAACTTGATTGGACTGTGCCTGCATGGACTGCATGTGAACAGACTTGCCATTGGCTGGGAGCATCCTGCTAGGGGAACCTTGGATATATAATGGGGATAGTACTGTGCAGAAGGGCTTGGCTTCTTTTCTTTCGCCTTGCATCTGGATGAATAAAGTTCCATGAGAACCGAGCAAGCAGCAATCGTGTCTTTACTATGCTGGACTCTCACTGGCGAGTGTCCGGCAAGTGGTGCCGTGACTCGGATTGGGAGCAGTCGCTGGAAGAAGGTAAGAGAACTAAAAGCGTGCATACATGGGAATCTAGGTGGGTAGAATAAAGCCTAGGACTAGACCGCGGTACCATCGGTGAAGACGGAAGAAAGAAAATATATAGCCGCCAAAGGGGACAATAAGAGACCCCTAATAGGCGGGGACTAGAACGCTGGTAACAGGGCAGGAGTTGTGAATGAACACCGGTAACAGGGTGGGAGTTGTGAATGAACGCCGGATTCAAGGCGGAAGTTGTCTTTAGCAGTAATGGGTAACACTCCGTCCACGACGGAACTGTGTCTGCTGCTGAGCCGCTCATTAAAAACGGTGGGGATGCCTGTCAAGGATCAGGCACTGCGAGCGGACTTGAAATAGATAGCATGCCTCCTGGATGAGGGGTCTGAAATTCTAGAAGAGGTCCAAATGGAGTCCATAAGCGGAAGCTGTTGGGAGGAGAACGAGGAGGCTTCTAGTGAGGAAGGAGATGTGAGGGCGGGGGTTACCGAGCCCCTTCCATCCGCACCGCCATATCCGGGCTTGGGACCCTTGTGCTATCAAGATAAGCCCGGTTGCCAGTGCAGATTTGCTAACTTATCAATAGAAAATGCATCAGCCTGGTGACCTCTCACATTGAGTAAATCTATCACTTGTGAGCACGATTCCTTACTTGAGGATGGGCCTATAGACAGAGGCCCTGCTATAATGAGAGACAGGACAGCCACGGGGGCAACACGTGGCGCCCCCCTGAATTGGGAAGAATATCATCAGGTAGGACAAGTCTTTCCTGTCATTTTGGATGGTCAGGGTAACCAAGGATGGACCCCTGTGGATCATAAGCTCTTAAAGGAGCTGCAGCAGGCTGTACAATTGTACAGGCCGCATGCAAATTTCACAAAAGCAGTTCTAGATAATATAGGGACTCAGGGGTTGGTCCCAGAGGACTGGAAAAATATAGCTAAGGCCGTGCTCGGTGGAGGAGACTTTCTGCTCTGGCTGGCGGCCTATAGAGAACTGGCCAGAAAGCAAGCAGTGGAGAATGCTAGAAACGGCCGAACTCCCTGGAATGAGGACATGCTCAATGGGGAAGGAGCATTCAATGATGAACACCAACAGGCAAGGTGCCCTAATGAAGTTTTGATGCAGGTTAGAGAATCGGCCTGAAGGGCGTGGAAAATAATTCCAAAAAAGGGGGAGATTAAGCACAGTCTGACTAAAATTATGCAGGGCCCTACAGAACCTTATGCTGATTTTGTAAACAGATTAATGGAGGCCACAGGAAATATCTTTGAAACAGTAGATGAAGCCATGCCTCTGGTCAGAAGACTTGCTTATGAGCAAGCAAATGAAACATGCCATGAGGCCCTAAGGCCCTGGCAACATAAGGACATTCCCACATTTTTAAAAATTTGTAGAGATATTTTGGATGATGTTGCCTCTGGCACGCATGCAGCAGTGGCTATGGCTAGGATGATGCGTAACAATGGGAATGGGCGCAGATGCTTTAAATACGGGAAGGAGGGCCACTTGAAAAGGGAATGTACAGCTCAAAAGCTCCCAGGGCGTCAACTGGGTCTTTGCCCCCAATGCGGTAAGGGCAACCATTGGGCAAATGAATGTTACTCAAAAATGGACAAAGCAGGTAATCCAATAGTACCAAACTTTAACCTGAGGCAAAAAGGATCAGGGTCAGCACCTGCAAAAATGGAATGGGGGCCCCCTCACCCAGGGGCCCGAAAACTCAATGGGTGCGGGGGCAACCATTAGGGCAGCCCCAAAGGGAACAACAGGCATTCGCTGTGCAGAGCTGCAAGCCACCGATTATGCAGTATTAACACCACAGATGGGAGTGCAAGCAGTAGATGTGCATTTGCTGGACTCCCTAGATGATTTGGAAGGTATAGGAATTACCATAGGAAAAGCTACTAATTCTTTAATGGGTCTTTTAGTAGTGACAGGAATTATTCCATTGCCCTGTAAGAAGCTCAGGGTAATGCTGCACTCCACCAAAGGGATTGTGCAGCTATTGCCATCCCAACCAGTCGCTCAAATGATAATCATGACACCTGCTACCGACAATAGAGACAGTCAGGGAAAAAATTTTGTGGCCCTGTCCATGTCACTTGGAGACAGTCCTACATGGACCCTCACCATCAAAGGAAAAACAATCCGTGGGTTGCTGGATACAGGCGCAGATGTCAGTATCATCTCTGAGAATGAGTGGCCAAAGTCATGGCCCCTACAAGAGGGAGACAACACCTTAGTGGGTTTGGGCACTGCTCTCGCTCCATCTAGGAGTGCTCAGGTGTTGGACTGACAAGACCAGGAAGGTAGCAAAGGCAATATCCAGCCATACATATGCGCTGTTCCCATTACGCTATGGGGAAGGGATGTATTAGAACAACTGCGCATACGACTAACAAATGAGCTCACACCTGCCTATTCCCCAGGATGGAAAATGATGAACCAGATGGGATATTCTGGGGGAGGACTCAGGGTAGAAGAGCAGGGCATAAGGGAACCTATTAGGCCTGAAGCAAATAAGGGAAGGTAGGGATTGGGTTTTTCATAGGGGTCACTGAAAAGCAGCCGATGCCACTGACATGGCTTGACAACAAGCCTGTGTGGATACCTCAGTGGCCCCTTACGGAAGAAAAACTGGCATTCCGTATAACCCCCAAGGACAGGCTATTGTGGAACGTACTCATTTGTATTTGGAAAATTTAATAATTAAACAAAAAGGGGGAATAGGGGAATATGTGGTATCTAACAAGGATGCTTTAGCCCTTGCTTTATATACCATTGATTTTTTAAATAAAAAGAAAAATGGGAAAACTCCAGCCGAATTACATTCTCAAGCTGTCAAAAAGGAATCAGTGCAATGGATTATGTGGAAGGATTTACAGGATAACAAATGGAAAGGCCCGTTCCCTTTATTGAGAAGGGCACGGGGAGCTGTCTGTTTCTTTTCACAGGGAGCCACGCAACCCATTTGGACACCAGAAAGGAGGATCTGGCTTCTCGCAAAAGGCGACGATGAGCAGGAGCCCACAAAGGAGCCCACCGAACCATTGGGGGACAACGCCTTGGATCATCCCGAAACAGAGGACTACCAACGGGAGGAAGCAGTGAATGAGGCCCAAGGCCAACTTATAACAGAGAGCGAGTGAAAATTATGAAGAGTTCTGCTTGTGCCTTTGACAGTCTTGTTTTTAGCTTGTATTGGTGGTATTTTTGGAGTGATAATTTATTATGCATTGCTGATATTTGTGACTATTAATAATAGAACCAATAATGCTGTTTTGAGTATTTTGCTTTGTGATATTTAGCAATATTGTTAGGGGCCAGGATTATGGAGTGTATTGGGGCCTGCTTAGAGCCCTACCCGAGCCCAGATAGAAGTTTGGTCCCCCTTTTCTGTAATAGGAAGATGGATCTCTGGTACATGGTCAACCGTTAAAGAATGGGCAGCCATAGGAGGACTGTTTGTGCTGTTACTTTTAGGGTTCATTGTGATTAGCAGGGCTATTGCAGCCATTGTTCAGTGCCAGCAATGCACCAACTTGGTTGTATGTCAGGCCATGCTCACAGTGTATCACTCTGACCCTCATAAGGAAGTATGGCTCAGCATGATGGAGCAGTAGTCAATGACAGGTAATCACTGGAGAGTGCACCTAGCAACCTAAGAGAGCATGGGGCATGCTCCCCAAGTCTCAATTACGGGTAAGCAGGTGACGCGTCTCTGGGAGCCTAAGACAGGCACGACTCCACACCATACTACTAATAAAGAAAAAAGGGGGAGCTGTGGGGAACCGCAGGCTGGCCACCTGTGGGAACTTCCTCACTTTGCTGTTTGCATGGCCTGTTGTAACAACTTGTGCAAAACAAGTTAAGGAAGTGCTGGCTGCTGAGAAAAACAAGTCAAGGAAGTGCTAACCACAGGATGTCCTGAAGACACACAAACAACCCCGATGGAGCAAGATGAACTTTCAACCTGAGGCACTATGTGCCCTTCAACTTGATTGGACTGTGCCTGCATGGACTGCATGTGAACAGACTTGCCATTGGCTGGGAGCATCCTGCTAGGGGAACCTTGGGTATATAATGGGGATAGTATTGTGCAGAAGGGCTTGGCTTCTTTTCTTTTGCCTTGCATCTGGATGAATAAAGTTCCATGAGAACCGAGCCAGCAGTGATTGTGTGTTTACTACGTTGGACTCTCGCTGGTGAGTGTCCGGCATGGAGCCAGAGCTGGAGCCAGAGGCAGAGCCCCATTTGCAGCTAAGTTTTCCCTCCTGGCCTCTGATCACCATCAGCCTGGAGAGGTAGAGCCAGCAAAATGGCACTGGCAGGACCTACTAAAGAGGTCATGCTCTGACCAGAAAGTTCCAGAAGGACTCCAATCCCTCACAGCAGAACAAACCTGGGGGCTCTCTGCCAGGATTTACAGCTTTGAGAGGTCAGAGCATCATGTTAAGTTCACCACCTGAGGGGCCTGGCAGGGGTACTGGGTCAAGGCCCTGTTCCACTCAGCTGGAGGCCCCGCTGGACAGCCCCATGATGCTGAGGTCTCCACACTCAGTGCAAAGTGCTCAACACCACCAGGTAATGAACCGAGGTCTGGCACATAGGCAGCACAGAGCAGGTCCTCATCCACGGGACAAGTCTTCAGATGTCAGATCTCAGATTCCACTGCTGAGAATTTCCTGTGCAGGACAACCACTGTGCTTCCTGTCTCCGACCTGCAGAAAGCACACCCTCTGCAGGACTTACTGCTATTACTCCTTCTACCCCTCACTCACAGCCCCCATTCAGTCTCTCCCCCTCTTACACACACACACACACCATGCCCCTTCTGATTTTTTTTTATTTATTTGGCAGGTAGAGTTATAGACAGTGAGAGAAAGAGACAGAGAGAAAGGTCTTCCTTCCATTGGTTCACTCCCCAAATGGCCGCTACAGTCGGCACTATGCCGATCCAAAGCCAGGAGCCAGGTGCTTCCTCCTGGTTTCCCATGAGGGTGCAGGGGCCCAAGCAACTAGGCCATCCTCCACTGCCCTCCCGGGCCACAGCAGAGAGCTGGACTAGAAAAGGAGCAACCGGGACTAGAACCTGGCACCCATATGAGATTCCAGAGCCGCAGGCAGAGGATTAACCAAGTGAGCCAGGGCGCCCCATCCCCCCCACCCCTGCCTCGGTTTTAAATGTAGGGCCCTACAGCACGTTTTTGGCCTAGCAGTTAGGATGCTTACATCCCACACTGGAGCTCCTAAGTTCAATACCTGGCCCTGGTTCCCAATTCTAGCTTCCTGTTATTGCAGACCCTGGAGCACTGGCAGTGATGGTGCAAGCAGTTGGACTCCTGGCACTCACGTGGGAGGCTTCAATTGAGGCCCTGGGCTGTGGCTTTAGTCAGGGGCCATTGCCTGCAACATGAGAGTGAACCCATAGATGGGAGTTCTCTCTGTCTCTGTTTCCATCTCTCTTTCTCTCTCTGATAAATAAATAAAAAGCATTTAAAATGTAGGTCTCAGAGAAAATTTAATGGCTGACATGCTGGAGAATAAAAACTATCATCTCTTTATTAGAGATACCCATAAAAGTGGAAGTCACTCCCTCGGACCCATGCACATCTTACGCTTATTGATGACGACGATGATGATACAATGATGATGAGGATGACAGTAATAATGATACAGTACAGATGATAGTAATACTGATAAAGAGCCAGCGCCGCGGCTCACTAGGCTAATCCTCCGCCTTGCAGTGCCAGCACACTGGGTTCTAGTCCCAGTCGGGGCGCCGGATTCTGTCCCGGTTGCCCCTCTTCCAGGCCAGCTCTCTGCTGTGGCCCGGGAAGGCAGTGGAGGATGGCCCAAGTGCTTGGGCCCTGCACCCGCATGGGAGACCAGGAGAAGCACCTGGCTCCTGGCTTTGGATCAGCGCGATGCACCGGCTGCAGCGCAACGGCTGCGGCGGCCATTGGAGGGTGAACAAACGGCAAAAGGAAGAGCTTTCTCTCTGTCTCTCTCTCATTGTCAACTCTGCCTGTCAAAAATTAAAAAAAAAATACTGATAAAGTAGACGAATGGTGCAAAGAGTTAGATAATCTTGGTTTAATGCTTTTGAGTTTTGCACGCCTTACTTGCAACATGGTATTATGACAAAATGCCCTCCACACTGAAGATAAAGGACACAAGCACTGGACCAGCCATAATAATTTCTTCATAAATATGATTTCCCTTTTTCCCTTTCTCCATTTTTGTTCCTGAACAAACAACACGGTACCAACAAAATGGAAATAAAAGTAAGCTACGCAAAAATTGCCAACCATCTGTTTGATTTTAATATAACCAAATAACAAACAATCCCATTCAAGATGCAAAAACTTAAGTCATAAAACCCAAAGCCGTAATATTCATTGGAACGAACAGGATGGAATCAGCTCCCATTTACAGCAGCTTGAAGGTGGAGCATGTCAGAGCTGAGGACAAAGCAAATTACGGGGCAGACGAAATCTGAAAAATAAAATCAGACTTAAGGAAAGTCAACATCCTCCCACTCTCTAATGAGGAGTTGGAAAATAATCAAAGTTAACACGTTGGCACGGATATTGTTTTGATTCCTGAGCTTACCTGACCAAATTGTGGAAACTGCAGAAAAAAGGAATAGAAGAATTCGTGACAAGATGTGCTTGGCAATGTCCAAAACCCAAAGCAAAGTAAATTTGGTAAAGGAGGTGCAGAGAGGGTGTTGCTTGACCGTTGGACTGCATTATCCCAAACCAGTCTCCAAACTGAATGAAGCACTGGGAGTCAGCAGGGGGCCAGCTTTGTCAACTGTGAGGCAGCTGGCTCCAGGGTCCCTGGCTATGCCCCCGGGGGACCAGAGCAGAAGACCCCACCAGCCTGCCCCTGTGCACCCTCCTCGCTGCTGCTACAACTGGATGCAGTGGTCCTGCTCACTCACATTAAGGAACATGCATGTGACTGCATTTCCATCTTACTCGTGGGACACTTACTTTGATTTCTGAAGATTTAAGAGGCTTTGAAGACCCATGAGCTTTGCCCCTGTACCCACCCCTACCCTAGGCCAGCCTTGGGGATGGACAAAGAAGCAAGAGGCAGGTCCCAGCCATTGGAAGCCCTGAGTCCACAGGGCTGTGACAGCACAGGGCACTGAGGAGTAGGGGACGCCAGGTGAGGCTGTGCTCTCTGAGATGCACAGTAGGGTAAGGGAAGGCTGGGGGAAGAGGATGCTTCTACTGTGCCTTATGGGGTCATCAGGAACCAGCCTGGCCCAGTGCTTCGTGCTGTGAACTCTGCAGTGCACAAGGGGTGGGGAAAGGAAGGTGTCGCCCAGGCTTCGTTCTAAGGGCACCTCTCCTCCATGTGTCACGCCAGGGTGCCAGGGTGGGAGAAGTCCTGAGCTGAAACCCCAGGTCGAGTGTGCTCATCAGCCAGTCCCCTGCCCTCAGGGGACTTCAGTTTCCTTGTTAATGAACAGGTACACTCAAGCATGAGTGAGCTCATACCTTAGAGAAAGTTAAACCCCCACCGGATCCGTGCCAAGCCCCACCAGCAGGATTTAAATTAACCTCCTGCTCAAGAAACCCTGATGTAAGGTCCCCATGGAGGGAAGCAAGACTGGGGGTAAAGGCAAATCAGCCTCCATCTGTTCCTAGGGTTAAGTCAACTCCTCACACAAGGTCTCAGTCAGAATTAGGAGAGAAGCGCATGTCCACTTTTTCATGTTAGCTGAGCTTAGCACTAGTGAATGCATTGAAAAAATTAGAAGCCTAATAAATGGACTAAAGACCAAATCATTCACAAAGTAACTAACTGCAGAAATCCATAGTTGGTGAAGTGGTTTGTATATGTATCACTTCTGATTGCTGAGTAGCCAAGGACTCCCTAACCATGAGATTATTTAACTTCCCCAGACCCAGCACAAGGGCTGTCTCACAGTTTATCATGGCCATGTTTAGGTGGACCTAGGTAACAAAAAGATTGAAAAGAAAATGATTTCTGTTCCACTACAGTTCCCAGAATAATGAAGGAAAAATTCATGCAGATATAAATACATATGTACTAATGTAAAAGGAGACAGAAAAACAATCACAGTAAAGGATATGAGGGAAGTAGAAAAAATACTAATTCATAAAAGGATTTCCCACGCTAAAGAAAAATCACAAAACTTGGATAGGGAAAAAAATGAAACCTGAATATTCTTTTTATCCCTAGAATAAGAATGTAATTCATCCAAATACTGATTTTGGCAATATTCAGTATTATTTTGTCAAGAGCTTTAAATGTTTACATCTTTTTTAACACCATAATTCTACTTTTGAGAATCAGACCTACAGAAATAAATGTAGTAACTGGAAGAGCATTAGGCTCAACGATGTTCATTGCAATGTTATTTATTTGTGAAAGGCTGGAAATGATCCAAAATGGCAGTCAAGGTGGGAATGCTTAAATACATTGTTTTACAGCTATTTGATGAACTACAATTAGCCACTAAATGATTTTTACTAAGTTTTGCAATCGTGTTAGAAAACCACAGGATAAAAATATTTTATAGCATCATTATTACATTAAAATTTGTAGAAATTTTTAAAAGTCTAGACAAATTCATAAAAGAATTCCTGGAGCTATATTTAGAGGGTGAAATAAAAAGATGCTTAAAAATTGGTTTTCTTCTGCCTATTTTTATTTTTCCAAATACATTAAACTTATCCTGGGGCCAGTGTTGTGGTGTAGTGGGTAAAGCCTCCGCCTGTAGTGCCAGTATCCCATATGTGTGCTGGCTTGTGTCCCGGCTGCTCCACTTCTAATCCAGCTCCATGCTAATGACCTAGGAAAGGCAGTGGAAGAAGGCCAAGGGCTTGGGCCCCTGCCACCCACTTGGGAGACCCAGATGAAGCTCCTGGCTCCTGGCTTAGACCTGGCTCAGCCCTGGCCTGTATTTTTCTGGGCCAGAGGATACAAGATCTCTCTGTCTCTCTCTCTCTCTCACTGTAACCCTTTCAAATAAAATAAATACATTTTTAAAAACATTCTCAATGGTAACACTGATGTATTTTAATGAATGGATAGTGGATATCCTAATTCCCCTCTTCACACTGGTTATTATTTTAAGCTGAGATGGTGGGAGAAGGGGAGGTCAAGTGGACAACACAGTGAAAGCCTGGGAGAAGGGCTGGGAGCATGTTCTTGGCCAAGGGCACCTGGAACTCAGAAGGCAGAAGCCCAGGCCACACAAGAGGGAGCTGGCAGGACAGTGACTCTTCCCAACACTGTGGACACCACTGCCCTCCTTCTCCGATGTTGAGTGGAAATGAAAGCGGGTTTCGTTCGTGTGGCATTGGACTGTCTTTTCCGCCTCTCTGATTCCCATTATCTTTCTGTGTATGTTATTTCCCACTTGCCAGTTTCTTTCACATTCTCACCCTTTTATCTTCAAAATAGGAAGGGAGCTGAGGCGTATGGACTCTACATCATGTGTGCATGGCAGGGCTGCACTAGGAGGCTGCCTCCAGCCTCACTCAGTGAACAAACCCATGCTCTGTGCATTAAATCAGAGCCATCTTCCAGAACTCAACACAGACACACTGAAAAAGATTGATCCTGAGACTTCATCCTTTGGATTCAATAAGGAAGACACCACCAAATTAAAATGCATGGGACAGAGGTAAGTGTTTGGCACAGGGTGAAGATGCTGACTGGGATTTCTGCAGCTCACCCTGGATGCCTGTGTTCAAGTCCCAGCTCTGTTCCCAATTCCAGCTTCCTCCTAATGTGTACCCTGGGAGGCAGCAGGTGATGGCTTAGGCAGCTGGGTCCCAGTCACCCACCTATAAAATCCTCTGTTGAGTTCCCGGCTTCCAGCTCAGCCTGGCCCAGCCTTTGCCAATGTTGATCTTTGTGTGTGTGTGTGTTTTGGTTTTTAAAGATTTATTTATTTGAAAGGCAGAATTACAGACAGAGAGAGGGAGAGAGGGAGTGAGGGAGAGAGGGAGAGAGGAAAGGAGGGAGGGAGGGAGGGAGAGAGAGAGACAGAGAGAGAGAGAAGAGAACCTTCCATCTACTGGTTCATTCCCCAGATGGTTAGACCAGACAGAAATCAGGAGCCTGGAACTCCATCCAGGTCTGCCACATGGGTGGGTGGGTGGGGCCCAAGTGCTTGGGCTAGCCTCCACTTCTTTTCCAGGCTGCATTAGAAGTGGAGCAGCCAGGACTGGAACGGTCACCCATGAGGGACACTGGCATTGCAGGTGGCAGTCTAACCCACTGCACCACAGGTTAGCACCCAATGTGGACACTTAGGGAGTGAACCAGAGGATGGGAGCTCTGTCAGTGTGTTCCATTTGTCTCTTTGCATCTCAAATAAAATAAATAAATAAAAATTTTAAACAAAAATAAAAATAAAAGTCATGGTATATAGCTAATACAGTGCTTAATAGGAACCTTATAGCTTCACAACTATTAAGCAAGAAAACAAATATAAAATTAATAATCTAAGTGTTAACATTAAGAAACTAGAAGAGGTAAGAGAAAATTATAATCTAAATAGAGGTAATATAGTTTACCAAAAAAGCTGAAATTAATCAAATATAAAAAGAAGAAACATTAATGAAGTCAAATGTTTACATTTGCTTAGTGGAAAAACCATGTTCATGAATTGGGAGACTCAGAAGTAAATATCAATTTCCCCTAAATGATCCACACATCAAATATATCAGCTATCTAAATCTCAACAGACTTTTTTGAAGAAATGAACAAGGTAATTCTAAGTTTAAATAGAAAGGCAAAGTTTCTGTAGTTTCTCAGACAATATTGCAAAAGAGGAACAAAGCAGGATTTAACACTACCTGACCTGAGGAATTATTATAAAACTACAGTGACCATTTTTGTATAAGAATAGACAAACAGATCAATGGAATAGAATGGAGAATCCAGGATCTCATCTATTTTCTGAGTAAACACAAGTCTTTTTAACAAACGATGCTAGGTCATTTGTTAGTAGGGCAACATTAATTTGAGATGCATGTAATGATGACAAAAAACCTTCCCTTCCTCACTTTATGATCATTGCCACAAGTCTCTCATTATATGGTAGTAATATCCCTATTTTCAAGAAAAATAGTATATATGCATATGCATATAATAACTACATGTAAAGCAAACATGGAAAAATGTTTAAAAATGTAAAATATCAAAATAAATTTTAAAAATGTTTCCAGGAGCACAAAGAAAAAAAGAAATGTCATACTGTATCCCATAACTATGTTTGAGTATTGCTAATAAAATATTTTAATAAAGATAAATAAAAATTCAAACAAAAATGTAGATGCTATATAAAAACCTCTAGAAGAAAACTAGCAAGTCTGGGTTAGTCAAAACTTTTAAAAAATTTTATTTATTTACTTTGTTTGAAAGGCAGAGAGAGAGAGAAAACTATATGCTGGTCCATTCCTCAGATACTCACAATAGCAAGGGTTGGGCCAGGCTGAAGTTAGGAGCCAGGAACTCAGTCCAGGTCTCCCATATGGGTGGCAGAGACCCAAGTACTTGAGCCATCATTTGTTGTCTGCCAGGAGGCTATAGCAGGATGCTGGATTGAAAAACAGAGCTGGGACTCAAATCCAGGGAGCAGTTTAACCACTGGGCCAAATGCCTGCTCTAGACAAAACGTTTTTAGATGGGACTCCAAAAGCATTAACCATAAAAGCAAAGGGAAAAAAGTGATTTTTGCATTTTATCAAAATTAAAAATTTCAACTCATCAAAAGACACCATTAAGACAATTAATGGGCAAGTTACAAAATGGGAATGATATTTGTAATAGTTACATTTCATCAAGGACCTGTATCCAGATTCTATAAAAAGCTCATAACAGTCAGCAATGAAAAGATGAAGAGTTCAATAAAAATTAACGGGAGATTTGAGCACACACTGGAGGAAAGAGGATCCATGGGTGGCCGATGAGCAAATGAGAGCGTATGCTACAGCCCAGTCACCAAGTTAGAACACTAACATATGTCCTCACACCCACTAACACCACTGCAATCCAGCCAGCCAAGAGAGACTGGTAACACCAATGCAGCTGGTTGGAACGTCCAGCAGCTGGAATCCACAGCTATGCAAGGAGTCGGGGTAAGATAGCAGGAGCTATTGCTATCAGTGGGGGTAAGATAGCAGGAGCCATTGGAGGTGGTGAGACTTTCACACAGCAGTAAACACACATCTACCCAGAAATTACACCCTTTGTATTTAGCAAAGAAAAATGAAAACGTATGTCCACACAAGACTTGACTACAAATGTCTATGTGGTCTTATTTATAATAGTCTTAAATTAGTTAACAACTGAAATTGAAGTCAACTGGAGAATGGATAAACAGACCGGGCTTTATTCCAACAATGGAATACTACTCAAAGATAAACAGAAAGAAAGCAACACACAGCACAGAACTGATATTCACAATGTTGGGCCAACCTCAGACACTTCTTTGGGGTGAAAGAAGCCAAACACCAACACATCCAAGAGGACTTTGAAAAGTTCTTAGAAAAACAGGATCCTGAGATAAATTTATTTTGGTGCAAAGACTTGTGAAACCTACCCATAGCTTTTCCCTAGCATGCCGCCTTGTCCATGAACTTTCGGAAGTAGCCTTATATATTTCTGTAGGGTTCCATTTATATTAACTACAAAAACACGGACAAGCTGCTAAAAATCACCAAGAGGTTGCCTCTGGGGCTGAAGAGAAGGTTTTGCAAAGTGACAAGAGAAAATGTAAAGATTGTTTTCTTTTATGTGAAAGGCAGTGTTACAGAGGGACAGGAAAAGATGGAGAATGAGTTCTTCCTTCTGCTGATTCACTCCTGAAACAGCCTCAACAGCCAGGGCTGGGCCAGGCCAATTCCAGGAGCCCCGATATCCATCTGGTCTTCCATGTGGCTGGCCCAAGTCCAAGCACTCGGGCCATCTTCCTCAGCTCTCCCAGGCACATCAGCAGGGAGCTGGATTGGAAGTGGAGCAGCCAGTACTGGAACCCACACTCCTATATGGGATGCTGGCATCATAGGCGGCAGTTTAACCCATTGTGTCACAACACCGGCCCCAAGAGAAAATTTCTTAAGTGATGAAAATGTACTGCAGTTTTCAATGAAGATTACACAATTATACAACCATCTAAACTCATGAGATAGATGTGTATTATATTATTGTATATAAAGCATACCTCATAAAAAGACTAAGCACTATTTGTCTTTTGTGTTTTCATCTTGGCCTAAGGCATAGGAGATGCTAAGACAGTCCTCTGTCATCTGATGATTTCAGACCCAGGCTGCATCTACACTGTGTGCTTCCAGTTCTGTTTATTGGAAACTTCACAATGAACCTGGGCAGGCCTGTGGCAAGTCTCACAGACGGTTCTAGCAGGTGAATTCACTTGCTCAAAGCTGCAGATTAAATTAGGTTGAAAGTGGAATTTAAACTCACTTTCCCTAAGTCCTAGGCAAAAGCTATTCAAACCACATTTCTTGAATGGATAGGTGAATAAATGAATAAGTAAAGAGAAAAGATCACCCGACTTACAAAATGACTACAGTGCCTTTAAGCAAGTACAAAAGAAGGAGCAATCATTGAATGAGTGGCTGAGAAGGAAGGAACTTTACAGACTCAGTGTGCACTGACATGGAAGCAGAGAAAGCAGATTTGAGTCTGAAGCAGGCCTGCAAAGCCTCTGCTGCCACTGAGGGCAGTGTTGCTGCCTTCCACATCGCTGCTACAGGTTCCCTTCTGCATCCCTCCCACCATCGTGCTCAAACCTTCCTGATACTGGAATCAAGCATCCCCGAGATGTGCCATCCCTTAAAGCCTCACACACAGGGCCATCGTCTTCACCTTGTTCTTTCAGAAGGAGGGTGCTGGGGTTGGGGGGGAGTACTTCAAGTTCCCACCCCTGGCCCTTCTATGGAAGACGGCAATCCAGTGTCCCTGCCACTCCACAGTGAGTGTGTGCAGTGAGAGCTGCCCTTGCCATGGACCAGAAAGGAAGAGCAGGGAGTCAGTGCAGGGGCTGAGAGGTGATGCCCACATACTATCTGGTGCCGGGGCCAGCACTACATTGATGGGAGAAATAAATAAGATTTGTGGGCCTGTTTTCTCCCTGCATTTGCACTTACACTTTATGACCTGAGTGCTGTTTACTGAGTGGAAAAAACCACCCTTGGTTAGCACTGCCGGGCTCCAAAGCAACTTCCCTCTGAAAAATGCAATCTCCAGCCACAGGGTCCAAAACAAGCTACTTGTCTGTTTACTCAGAGAGCTCAATGAACTGTGAGGACTGACATTTAAACTATTAACACTATATTCTATCCGACAATGTTATAAAATATTAAGTCTGATTTATGGAAGGACTTAATCAATTGGTAGCTCAGGTCAGCCCTGGCATTGCACAGGAAATGGGTTAAGTTGGACGTGACTTGATAGAGTGGATCAAGTTAAAGAAAAAAAAAAAAAGATCCCACCAGCAACATTAAAGTTGAGTTCACATGGCCAAGTTATTAGCATATAAATTTTTTTTAAAATTTATTATTTTGACAGGCAGAGTGGACAGTGAGAGAGAGAGACAGAGAGAAAGGTCTTCCTTTGCTGTTGGTTCACCCTCCAATGGCTGCCACGGCCAGCGCACCGCGCTGATCCGATGGCAGGAGCCAGGTGCTTCTCCTGGTCTCCCATGGGGTGCAGGGCCCAAGCACCTGGGCCATCTTCCACTGCACTCCCTGGCCACAGCAGAGAGCTGGCCTGGAAGAGGGGCAACCGGGACAGAACCGGCGCCCTGACCGGGACTAGAACCCGGTGTGCCAGCGCCGCAAGGCAGAGGATTAGCCTAGTGAGCCACAGCGCCGGCCATAAATTTGAACCACTTGCCAGCTCAATTCTGCATCGCAGAGTTTCTCTCCTTGATATTTTTAATAGTCTGAAAATCAAAAGATAAAATCACCTACTTAAATAATCTTGGCTATGATGCAAGGAAGGAGGGGTAAGGCTTGGAGAGAAGGGAGCCAGAAGGTACTTTGGCATCAAAGTGGAAGGGGTATAGAAGCCCATGGAAGGAGTGGGAGGGGCACTGAGCAGCGGAGATGGCAATGTCAGCCTAGGGGAAGAGACAAGGTTGGCGGGCTGGATGACCATGCCATGACTTACTCATGGCTGTGTGACCTTGGGCACATCATCAAGCCTTGCAGCAGCTCGGGTCCCATCATGATGCTATGGGAATCATAATTAAGTAGTCTGTTTAGGATGCAAATCATCTGGCACTGTGCCTGGTGCATGGAGGCTGCTCGGCAGACTGCAGGAAGAGACTGGAGCAGGCCAAGAGGAAAGCTGGTGCCTGGGACAGGGAAGGGCCAAAGTGAGGCCTGGAAGGGACAGGGAAGGACACAGCCTGTATACTACAGGTTGAGCACCCGGACTCAAAATCCAAAACACCCCCAGATCTGAAGCATTTTGAGAACCGATAGGAGACCATGAGTGGAAAATTCCACATGGTAAAGCGTGTTTGAGGAACACAATTTAAAACATTGCACAAAATTATCCTCAGGCTGTGTGTGTAAGGTGTGTATATAATGACACATAAATGCATTTCCTATTTAGACTTGGGTCTCATCCCCAAGATATCTTATTATGCATATGCAAGTACTGTAACATCTGGGAAGATCTGAACTCCGAAACAATTCCATTCAATTGTGCAGAGTTAGACGGTGCATGACTACAGGTGCCTTTGGGCTCTTAGCTGATGCAGCACCTGGGGAGTGCACCTCTGCTCCACACCAAGGACCTCCATCCTTTTCTCTAAGGGGTTAGATGCTAACTATGTCAAGGTTTGCAGGCTGTATGGTCCCTGTCCCACTACTCAACTCTGATGAAATGGCAAGAAAGCAGCCATACATGATATGTAAATGAATGAGTGGGACTGTGTTCCAATAAAACTTTATCTACAAAATGAGCAGTGGGCCAGATTTAGACCATAGGACATAGTTTTCCAGTCCTTGATCTTAATCTACACCTTCCTCAGCTCTAACAGGTGTGTGTGGCTGAGGGCAATGGAGGCAGTAACCTTGATCCCCCCTTTCTCTCTCTCTCTCTCTCTTTCTCTCTCTCTCTCTCTCTCTCTCTGCTACATCTCTTGTGACCAGCAGAGTCTGATCGGGAGACAAGCCTGAAACAAAGTTTGCAGCTGTTTCCCTGTGGCTTCCATGACAGAACCTCTGGAAGACAACCCGCTAACTGCTGGTGGGCACTGGGTCTCAGATTTGTCTGTCTCTGCTCATCAGACAGCAAACAGATGACTCATTCAGGAACAAGGTGGAATTCACAGACTCACTGGATGCCAGGCAGGTTTGTTGTCTAAAGTGCATGTTGCAGGCTCTTATTAAATAAAAATGTCCTCCTCTTGCCCTCTTCCGAGTGAGGTCCAGTGAGCCTCACCGTCCTTGTCTGCATGATCACTGGCAATGCAGGGTTGGGTCCCAGGGATGGGGCAACTGTGGTATTACCTTTTTCTACTTCTGATATTGTGTAAGAGTGATCACCTCCTCTTGCTGAGCAATATTCCACCTATATTGGTTTTAAGTCATTAAAAACTACAGCATTCCCAGGGAAAACAATGCTAGCAGCTCCCAGAGGTTACCCTGATGCCAAGCTCCATCACTTTAGTAGCAATTAGACATTTCCCCATGACCCAGCTCTCTCTGCAAACCGAGCCAAAGTCACCAAAGGGAAACTGGAAATTAGAGGTGTGATTGTCCTCTGGGACTAGAGGGGTGTCCAGGAGTCCCTTGGTGACGCCGCTTCACCTTAGCCAGGCTGCCTGCCCTGCACAGAATAGGCTCTGTTGGAGATCCAGAGCTGAATGTTAGGACAGGGACCATTATTCCCCTACTTGCTGGATTCCTTGTGGTTTCTAGATTCAAGCCAGGTTCCTCACTCAGGGCATGGCCATCTCCAGTCTCATCTGCTGAGAGGCTGGGGTTTCTAAGGTTACTGTAGCCCTACACTAAGGGGAGAGATGGTCCCATGTAGGCAGATGGACAGGACAAATTTCAGACAAGCTCACCCCAACAGGTGTGAACGGAGGATTTGAGAGTGAAACTGAGCTCTTTCTCTATTAAAAGAAATGCAACATGCTTCATTTTTTGACAATACTATAAACTCCCTTTTATGACACCAGTTATAAAATCCTTAACATTTGTCTAGTGCCAGCAGTCCATTTTTTTTACAGATTCAAATGCAAGAGAGAAAATTGTGATCCCAAAACCAGCTTGGGTTATAAAAACAGGGTATAATGAAAGTAACACATCCTATTTCCTGAAAAAAAAAATTAGACTCTATATAATGAATGTATAGGCAGTGATGAAGAATCATGCATTTGTATCCATCATTGCTTCTTCTTTAAGTAGTTTAATTCATGAGCAAAATCCAAAATATCATCAGAGAGTGATAATTTCTCATGTTGGACCACGGGCATAGGAGGCTGAGGCGGCAATTTCCTGAGATTTCCCAGATGGTTTTAGTGGGGTGTGCTGGCCTCCCTGAGCCACACCAGGGCAGGTGCACAGAGCTTGTAAGGAGGCAGACACTGGCACTAGTGGACAGTCACACGCTAGCTGGCTGGGTCTGGGTGTATTTGGGAGAATTGGCAGGTGTGCAGAAAGGATTAATCACAACAATTGCTTGAGAACACCCATCCATTTGTTCAAGTAGAGATCCCTCCTTTTTGTTAAATCTCTCACTATTATAATGAAAAACGAAAATAAAACACCCGAGAAAGCTCATTTGGCATCGCAGTTTAAATACCACTTTGGATACCCACATCCTATATTGGTGTGCCCGGTTTCAGTCCTACCTCTGCTTCCAATTCCAACTTCCTGCTAATGGACTTCCTGATACTGGCAGGTGATGGCTCAAGTACTTGCATCCCTGCCACCCACTTGAGAGACCAGCATTGAGTTCCTGGCTCCTGGCTTTGGCTTTTCCAAGACTTGGCTATTGCACTATGATGGGCATTTGGAAAGTGAACAGGTGGATTGGAGGTTTTCCTCCATCTCTCTGCCTCTCCAAAAATAAAATAAATAATTTATTTTAAAGAATTGGGAACAGAGAAGTACAGCCAAGAGGTTATGAAGAAAAGGTTCTTATACATGATTACCTAAAAGTTACTATAACAAAACTATAACATTACACAAAGGCACAGCTTTGTACAAAAAAACATTTCTGGGGCTTGCGCTCTGGCATAATTGGTTAAGCTGCTACCTGTGACTCCGGCATCCCATATGAGCACCAGTTCAAGCCCTGGGTGCCCCACTTCTGATCCACCTTTTGGTGATGTGCCTGGGAAAGTATCAGAAGATAGTCCAAGTGCTTGGACCCCTGCACCCACGTGGGAGAGCTGCAAGAATTTCCTGCTTCCTGGCTTCGGCATTGTGGGGAGCAGCTCGGACTAGACTAAGTTACTGGAATTAAGACTTATTCTATGCATCTGCTCTCCTCTGTGGGGAGCAGCTCGGACTAGACTAAGTTACTGGAATTAAGACTTATTCTATGCATCTGCTCTCCTACAATATGGCGCTGGGAGAGGAGAAAACAGCTTCTACGCAGCTGCCTCCAGTTCAACCAATAAACTGTAGGACCTACTCCTGATTAGAGGAGAGCAGCGTACTCGGCGTGTGGGCAGCCAAGTTGGGATTGGCGGAGGAGGACTATAAAGGAGGAGAGAGACGGCATTCACCAGAAACATCTATGGGGAACATCTAAGGGGAACGCCTGTGCAGCCCCCCAGAGAGCCGGCCGGCGGAGTGCTGCTCCCCTGCGGAAGTGGGGAATGTGGCCAGGGGGAACTGCCCTTCCACGGAGGTGGAAGGGATAGTAGCCAACCCGGGAAGAACCAGCAGCAAACCCGGGGAGGGCCGAGCAGACGAAAGAACAGCGCAGGGTCCTGTGTTGCTCCTCCACGAAGAGGGGGAGCGACAGGCATGGCCTGGTCCTGGCCATTGAGGCCATTTGGAGAGTGAACCAATGGATGGAAGATATTTCTCTCCCTCTCCTCTATCTGTAACTGCTTTTCAAACAAATAAATAAACCTTCAGATCAAAACAAAACATTTCTGCAAGGATATTTGTCCAGCAACTATTTGTTCAACCTCAGAGAAAGCTCTGGCTGCTAATTATTGTGGCCAAAGTGTACTGCTCCAAAATATCTGAAGGAATTCCCCCCCCACAACCTTTTGTTTCTAAAAACTTTGCCTTGCCTCAACCTCTTGGAATATGTTCATAATTTTCTATGCCATGCATATGCCCATTATAATTCTCTGCTATTCCCGGGAACTGCCGTGTTTTGGTAGCTCCAAATCAATATCATTGTCTTTAGAGAGTCTCTTTCTCTCTCTGAGCTGGTTTGTTTGTTTTTTAGATCAACATGCTGCTCTCTTTCCTGTTGCATTGCCTCCCCCAACTGCAGCAGGCACTGGGGCAACTCATGTGTTTCATCGTTACTTTAGATGTGTGTATGCATATGTTTTGTACATTCTAAAAAGAGTTATGATGGGTATGCTATTTTCTATTAGTTGATACATATATAATTTCTGCTAAGATTCTTCCATATTATTCTATGCAGCTGTAGGTCATCCCTGTCACTGTTGAGCCATATACATTTTTGGCACTGATAATGGTCATTTAGATGGTTCACAGGGGTTTGGTTCTGTGAGCGAGGCTGCCATGGCCGTTCCTGACTCCAAGGGAATGTGTGAATGTTAATTCAGGGTTGATGGATATGAGTGGAATTGCTGGGCTACAGGGTCTGTGAACATTCCATTTGCTAAGAGAATAACAAACTCTTTTTCAAAGGGGTCATCCCGAGTACCCGCCCACCAGCAATTAAACACCTGTTGCTCCACATCCTCTCAGCTACTTCTCATTTTGTGCTGTCTAATTGGTGTAAAATGATATATCTCTGTGCTTTTGATTTGTCTTTCACAGATCATTAATGAGTTTGAACATCTCTTGATATAATTATTGCTCATATGCATTGCTTCCTCTGTAAAAGGCTGTGCGAGTCTTCTGTTCATTTTTCTATTAACTTGGAGCTTTTCTTAATGATTTATAACAGTTCTCGATATTAACTGAATATTGGGTATATGTATTATAAATAGCCCCTCGTAGTGTGTGACTTGCCTTTTGATCTTTTAGAGTGTCCTCTAATGAACAGAAGTGTAATATTATCAAACAGTTCCCTTTCCTTTACAGGAAGAGCTTATCGTAGTATTGTTGCAATGTATCTTGTTAATACCCTGTGTGGATGGGCATATTGGCTGTCTCAGAGAGACAAAGAACATCGGGAGAAGGAACTCAGGGCTACTGGGCTCTGGCCTCATACTCACAAAACGCCTTAAATCAATTTTGTATTCATTATCTCAAATGAGGTCACCTACAGCCACAAAGAGTCACTGTCAGGGATGAGAGAAGACTGGAAGCTCCAGTCCAGGCACCATCCTTGGCAGCGCAGTAGGAATTAGGAGGTTTTCCTAAGTCTTCTAAGCATGAGAACAGCAGAGTTACACTGCATCCCATTACTCCTGTGAAAGTATCACTCGACTATGTAAACATCCAAAAGCTTCCATCACATGCATTTTCAGATGTTTGAAGTCCAGAAGGAAACCCCCAAACAGGAGGTTCTCCAGGTCTCTCTCGACTCCATGAGGTCCCAGGTTAGGTGGCTGGGGTGCCGCATTTTACGTGGTTGACGAATCATGCAATTGGGATTCCCACCCATCTGTGTCAGGCTCAGAGCCCAGGCACTGTCTGCTGTGCAGCTGATCTAAGTAGGGGGGCCAAAGGGCCAGCGCCCCACCCCGCCCCGGCCTCAGCCAGTGGACCTGAGACAGCACTTTCTGAGCTTGTTTCAAACCTATTCCTAGCAGGCACTCAACAGCCCCACAGCCAGAAGCTGCCTCCTTCTCAGCCTTCTGCCCAGTGGTCCCCAAGCAGGGCTCAGGCCTCTGTCTCTGGACAGCCTGGAGCTCTCCTGGGAGTGACTGGTGGGTTGCTGAGGATGCTTCTCATTATAAAGAGCAGGTAGATCCTGGTGGCCCCGAAGCTCACTCTACATCATCCTCACATCCATCCCCTGCCCTCAACAGGCAGCTCCTGAGGGGCTGCAGGAGACATCAAGTGTAGTGTCAGGGGTTGTGGAAGTGGGTAGAGTAAGGGTTGATGGACCTGGCCACTTCCCACCTGTCCCCCAAGTACAGGCTCTGTCCCAGGCTTGCTGCCCTAACCACCATCCCCAAGGCACACTTCCTCACAGCAGGGCCCCAAAGACCCTGCCTGACCCCTGCCCTGTGTGTGGACCAGCATGTGGACCCCCAGGCTGCAGCACCACGTGCTCCACCACTGCTGAATCTCCTCCTCCACCCCTGTGCCTCTCGCCAGCACTCTGATTCTGCCAAGTGTTCCCGAGTGCCAGCATCCCCAGAACTCACCAGGAGGGAGGGCACGAGGCTGGGACTCCATCTGCTGGCTTTCCCCCAACCAGCACCTCCCTGGAAACTTAGAACACACCTAAAGAACCTGCCCCTGCTGCTGAGAATGGAAGTCCATGGAGAGGAGGGGTGGGGAGGGATCACCCTGCAGGTGACAGGGCTGTTCAGATGCACTGGGGGATGATCACGCCCAGGGCCCAAGCACCAACACCCTCCTACCTTCCTAATGCCTTCCGAAGGACTGGCCACGCAGTTGTCGGCCCCTCCGTTCTTGCTGATGGTCCTCCACAGCTCGGCAAATGTGCTGTCCTGCTCCAGCGGGTTGGTGCCCTTGGCTCGGAAGTACTCATACACAGCAGAGTCCCGGACGGTGCCGTAAGACATCTCCACTTGTTTGGACAGGTCCTGGAATGTCCTGAAACGCAGACAGGCGGGGGGGGGGGGGTCGTGGGTGTGTGCTGCACCCTGCAGGCTGCAAGGCCAAGACCACCACAGCCCACACTCCACGTTCTTCACACCCACTGCCTGACAGCACCAGACCCTCAGCCTGGAGCATGACTGCTACTCCATCACTGGATCACAGGCATGTTTCCTCCATGCACATGAATTCAGCAAGATTAATGAGCACCCACGGTTAGGTTCTAGGCTGAGCTCCAGGAATGGAAGGATGAATAAGACACATTTCCTGCCCAAAAGGAGTTGAAAGTCCAGCTACAGAGACAGATATGCAGACAGATGATCATGATGTAAGTTGGGGTTGTGTTTGCCCTAGCGGTGAAGACACTGGTTGAGACACCTGCATCCCACATGGGAGTATCTGGGTTCGAGTCCCAGCTCTGGCTCTTAACTCTCGCTTCCTGCTAACAGGAGGCAGTGGATGACATCTCAGGTAATTAGGTCCCTGCCACCCAGGTTTGTATTGCTGGTCCCTGGCTTCAGCTCTGGCCCAGCTTTGGTTATTGTAGATATTTGGAGAGTGAACCAGCAGATGGGAGCACACCCTTCCTCTTTCTCTTTCTCTCTCTCTCTCTCTCCCTCCCTTCCTCCCTCACCCCACTCCTTTCTGCCACTCAAATAAAAATAAATCAATGAATAAATGAACAAATAAAGAAATAGGATTAAAACAAGATTTATGTATTTAATTAGTTATTTGAAAGGCACAGTGAGAGCAAGGGTGAGAGCGAGTGAGTGTGTGAGAGAGAGAGATCTTCCACCTGCTGATTCTGTCTCTAAATGGCAGCAATAATCAGAGCTGGGACAGATGGAAGCCAGGATCCTAGAACTAAATTCAGGTCTTCCATTTGCATGGCAGGGACCTAAACTCTTGAGTCATCACCTACTGCTTCCCAAGTGCATTAACAGCGAGCTGGATGGGAAGCAAGTAAGCAGAACTTGAACTGGCTCTCTGATACTGGATGCTTGTGTCCCAAACAGTGGCTTAACATGCTGTACCCCAACACTCATCCCAAGAAATTGGGTTCTTGCATGAGCTTTCCTGACTTTTAAATATTTGCAATTATTCAAAAGATAATTCAGATTAAGCCACAGCATTTTTGGGGGGCCTTGTGTTTGCTTTATTACAGAGAAGAGGTAGATATCTCTGGCCTAGAGCACATCGGAGGGAGAGAGATTTTCGAGGGGCTCAGCAACGTAAGAGCAAATATCTGAGCTGGGGGTGAAGGAGGAGACTTCTTCGTGGGAGGAGGAATACAGATGCTCCTTGACTTATAAGACTGCATCCTGGGGTGGGTGTTGTGGCACAGAAAATTAAGCTGCTGCTTGGGACACCCTCATCCCATAATGAAGTGTATGGAATAGAGCCCTGCCTCCACCTCCAAGCCAGCTTCCTGCTAATGTAAATCCTGGGAGGCAACAGGTGATAGCTCAAGTTCTTGGTTCCTGTCCATCCATGGGAAACCTAGATGGACTTTTGGCTTTGGCCTGATTGAGCCCTATCTCTTGCAGGTATTTGGAGAATGAATCACAGATGGGAAAACCTCCTTCCTCTCTCTCTTTCTCTCTTTCTCTCTTTCTCTCTCTCTCCAACCACCTTTTGTCTGCTTTTCAGATAAATAAAAATAAGTCAACTGAAAACATATTATCCAGATAAGTATCATAAGCTGAAAATAATGTAAGTCAAAAAAGCATTTAATACTTAGTCAACTTTAATCATCCTCACAACCTCTGCATTAGTCTACAGTTTGGCAAAACAACTCAAAGAAGCCACTTTATGGTAGAGTGATGACTATCTCATGGAATCCATTGAATATGAATAGCTCTATTTTGAGATAGACTGACAATGTGGTATCTGCGAGGGTCAGTGGCTTCCCCTCATGACTGCAGGACTGGCAGGGAGCTGTGCTCACTGTGGCTGATTGGCACTAAGACAGAGGACTGCACCACAGAGGACCAACCCAGGGAAGGACTTAAGACTCAAATTTTGAAACCAGAGTTCTCCCCTACACAAATACTTTTGCACCACTGTAAAGTGAAACCATGGTAAGTTCGGGACTTGTGGTCAAGGCAGGGATGACCAGCTGATAGCAAGTTCCTATCTGCCCTAAGACAAGCAGTAACTGGCTCCGGGTGCTGAAAGTGCCCTAGAAACCTCAATGGGGAGTCAAGCCCCCTCTCCAGCCTCCAACCATCCATGCTTTGTTTCTGTTCTGGAAACCTCACTCACTTCACTCACTCATTCACTCACTCACTGCTCTCTACTCACAACATTCATCACCCCAATTTCCCATTGAATCCCCATTCCAACAGGAACATCTACTCCTCCCAACCTCTACATATCCCTCCTTGTTCCAGTCTCCTCTCTGGCTGCTGTCCTCACCCCCACATGGTACTGCGGCCAGTACTGAAAGGAGAAAACCCCCACATGCCACAGCCACGACACTGGGCCATAGTGTTCCCGCACCGCTCTCATCACCCATCTACTTCTATAAGCCTCTTGATGATGGATGCCACTGATGCTGTCCCCATGCCTTGCCTCCCTGTGCTGTCTCTGTGCCTTGCAGGCTTCTGGGACAGCAGGATCTCACCGTGACTGCAGAGGGCAGTGTGCAGAACCAGGGCAGGCAGGGGCTCCGGAACCCAGCAACCAGCCTTGCCTCCCAGCTCCACCACCACTAACCCTGCAAGCCCAGACAAGTTGGCCAACACCCCCGTGCCTCAGTTCCCAAATGTTTTACAAGTGGGCAGGAATAGCAGAGCACTTCTGTGAGGATGCAACGGGATGTGTGCTTGGTTCTTAGAGCAGTGCCTGCTGCACTCAGCGCACTGTCACTAGAACCAGTTCTTCCGTGCACTTAGTATACATCTGGGTCCCCCGTAGACGATCAGAATTTGGAGGACTGGTGCTGAAGCAGCCCCGTCGGCATCGGAGGCCCTGGATTCAGGGCTCATAGCAGCCTACACAGCAAGCACACAGGAGCCCGTCGGGAACGGCAGCTCCCTACTGCCTCAGAGATGCCCGAAACGGCATCCTTTCCCTGCCAGCTACGCGGCCTAGAAACAGAGCTCCGTATTTGCTTCAACACGTTACAGATAAAAGGAAACATAAAATCACAAATCCGATGAAGAAATCTCCCTAATTATTGTTCATTATTTATATCTAATTGAAGCAGAATGTTCCTTTGCTTGAAGGGCTCGGAGGGTTGTAACTCTGTCGTAATTTGCCTGTAAATGAAAGGAAAGGGAATCTTTTTTTCTCCCCACATTTAAAACATTTTTTTCTCATGCTAATACAAACAAACACAGGGCTTTGATGAATGGGGAACATCCGGAAGAATCACACAGTGGAGTCTAAATACTGAACCGCTCCAAATGACTGCGCTCGCTCTCCGCTCTCCAAGAGCCCGGAGTGGATGTATAGCAGTCCCATCCCCCCACTGGAAATAGACAGTTCTTCTGCACTTACTCATATGGTGCCTGTGGCCAGCGGCACACGGAGCATCATCTCTGGATGACAAGCATGCGGCCCAGATGTTTATGGCATCTGTCCTGGTGTAGTTCCTTGTCCTCAAGGTCACCCCGAAAGGCCCCAGCCCCCTTGCTCAGACTCCATGGGCCAGCCCATCACCTCCCTCAGCCAGGGATCAGTACAGAAGCATCTCTCCCACCACAGATGCATACTGCCCTGTTCAGCGAAGGTAAGCCCACTGCCATGTGCAGCATACACTCCCACATTTCAGGGTGAAAAAACCTAGATAAGGGTACGGGGTGGGGGTGTGGTTGGGAAGGAGGGCTCAGTTATTCACGGACCAAAGTTATCATCACCTCCCTGGGGCATCATCCTCTTGTCAGAGTATCCAGTGTTGGAAGGAACAGCTGGGGAGGAGCAAGGAGGTGTGGGGCAGGATAGCCACCCACCCAGGTGGCTAAGTGAACAGCCATCAGACATGGTAGCCAGAGAGGAGGCCCATCTGAACCAGTGAGACAGGTGTCACTGGGAGTACGCTGCACTGTGTAAAGTTAATGTCTTCAGCAGTTGATTCTTAGATAGTGGCCAAGTGCTCCCACCACAGAAGGAGGGGGGGAGATGTGCCCCCTCACAGGTGGGGTCTCTAAGGTCCAGCACACAACTTGCTGAAGTCATTCAACCAGCTATTTCCTCGACAGTTCTGGACATCTGCAAGGTGCATCATCTTGCAGAATGAAGGGAGTTCATTCTCAAGGGGCTCCCAGCAGAGGTCAGAGAAGTCAACCAGCAGTAACCAAACAATGGCAGCTGGGTGGAGATGCATGTCCATCCATACAGTGGATCCCAGAAGCACAGCGGAGAAGCAGATGACACATGGGCCAGAGCTCAGCAAGGTGCCTAGCAGAAGCCTCCCTGGGAAAAGCCATGACCAATCGGACAAGGAGCTGACTCAGGAGACGCTTCAAAAGCATCATGCCAGGCTGTCCACCTGGGCCTGGCTTGGCTGATGATGTGTCACGGTGTAAGCAGGTGCAGCTTGAGGCCTGCCCCATCTCTGCTTGCAGCCTATCTCCTTGCTTTCTCTCTTGATAACACTGAAGCTTAGAATCCTCTCATGGCACAGCCTGCCTTCTCCTCCAAGCCAACTTTTGACCTCATGGCTTCTACTCAGTCGTGCCCTAGAAAAGCTGGGTTTGGGACCAATGCAGCTGCTTGTGTGTATGTGCTGCCCTGGATTGCTGATTTGGGGGTGGGAGGTACTTCGTAGTTCACAACTATAAGCCCATCAGACCGTCTTGCAAAAAGACTGTGTGAATGTCCTTTGCCTTTGAGAGCAGCTTCCTCCCTTCACAGATGCACCTGCTGGTAGCTCCACAATGTCTCCTACAGTCGTGGCCAAGGACAGTCTACCCAGCTCAGCAACACCTCCCTTCCTCCCCACACTTCTCCCCATAAATCATTCTCCTCATTAACAAAGAGATAAATGCGTTTGCAGCATGAGACAAATCAATAGTACAGCATTCATAAATGCATCTTTGCATGTTAACAGAAGTATTTACATGGCCAATAGAGATAAATACATTTGTAACAAGGACAGAATCAATATACATGGTATGCAAAGCAGATTTCAACAACGGTGGGGATGCCGTCATCACGGGACTTATAAATCTAAACCCCCAAGCCCTATTCTTCTTCTTTAAGGAGGAAAAGAAGGTAGTGGAATGGCCCAAAAGATGGGGGCGGGCAGGAACGCTCAGCCTGGTAAACTGATGCTGCGTTAATTACAGCCTGCAGATGTCTTTACTCACATTCCAGCAGTCTCGCTTCTTTCTCATGTCTGCCTCTACAAGAGAGGACAGAGGACGTGGCACAAAGCAGTCAGCATCGCCTGGTGGGGGCTCCACAACCAGCCTACAGGTCTTTCTGCACCAGAGACCTGTTCCCTGTTCCTCCTGGATTTCTTCCCTAGGGTTCACCTCGCATCTCTCTCCTCTCTGAACTTTCCTTCATACCCTGTAGGTCTTCCCAGGTATCTTTCCTCTTTCATTCATTCATTTAAAAAAAGAAATAAACTATTTCCTAAGCAGCTGCTTGTGCTCTGGGTCTACGCTAGGACAGCACAGCACAGCGCTCCTGCCATTTGCACTGACACGGGGGTAGTGGACAAGAAGCCAGGTGTCCACTCCCCCAACATGCTGTAATACCAGCATGGGAAAAGATACAGATAGCCTCCAAGGACCACAGAGGACTCTCTCCGTCACACAATCCTTCTTTTTGTGTTTTCAGTTTTATTTTTCCCAACACTTAAAAATGGTAGGAAAAAAAAAAAGGGACACGCAGTCTTAGCTTGCAAGCTGTGAAGAAATAAGCTACAGGCCAGGTGTGGGTGCAGCTGGAGACCCTAGAGTCATGGATCTAGTGAAGAAAAATGCCCTGAAGATTAAGAAAGCATGGTAGGGGTCATCGAAGACCAAGAAAACAATTGGGAGGGTCACCAGGGAGAGTGGTTTAGCTTTGAAGTTGACATTTAGGAAACAGGCTTCTCCCTGCCCGTCCCTTGTGCCTGACTGAGAGGAGCTGAGAGCAGCGAGTTCACAGAGGGCAGTATGGGCCTGAGGCACCCAGGCTGTCCAGGGTACAGGCTGCTCCTGGAGTCCTTCTGCCACTTCTCCTGCCCCAGGTCCATATGAAGAGCGACTGCAGATCCGTCATCCTTATCCCTGGGTTGGAAAACTTTGCGGCCCACCAGGATGAGGCTGTGTGGTCCACGGCAGGAGAATGTGACATCACGGACATAAGCCCTTCACACTGTGCTCAGATACTGGCCTTGGAGAGCCAGCTGACCTGTGGCCATCTCCTCAACCCCTCCTCCACATCCACTTCTCCCCAAATTCCATTTCTCTCATTACAGCCACCCTTCCTTAACCACAGGTTCACTTCCTCTTACCCACGGTCAACATAATGCAAAAATACTACAGAGAAAAATATAGAAATAAATAATTGAGAAATTGTCCATACTCTTTTTACATTATATTATAACTTTGTTATCAAATAATATTACAAAACATATTACATTTTATACTGTTATATTAAATATTAACATTAAAGATATTTTATAACACTACTTTTTATAATATAATATAGTATTATAAAATAAAAAATAATAGCTTTATTATTAGTTACTGGTGTAAATGTAAATCTCTTACTGTGTCTAACCTATAAATTAAAGATTATCATCATGATATACAAGGGCACTTCAGAAAATTCATGGAAAACTGGGATTAAAAGGTATCCTGGGGCCAGTGCTGTGGCTTAGCGCGTAAAGTTGCCACCTGCAGTGCCGGTTTCGAGTCCTGGGTGTTCCACTTCCGATCCAGCTTTCTGCTATGGCCTGGGAAAGTAGTAGAAGATAGCCAAAGTCCTTGGGACCCTGAATCCACGTGAGAGACCCAGAAGCTCCTGGCTTCAGATTGGCACAGCTCCAGCCATTGCGGCTGTCTGGGAGTAAATCAGAGGAAGGAAGACCTTTCTCTCTCTGTCTCTGCCTCTCTCTCTCTGTAACTCTACCTTTCAGCTAAATAAATAAATAAATAAATAAATAAATAATTTTTTTAAAAAAAGGTATCTTTATTTTGGTGCCACACTCCCTGAAAGATGCATATTAGGGGTCTCCAAAAATTTCATGGAAAATCAATATTATGAAAAACTATGCTTGCATTTCAAAATACTTTGCACCAGAGTAAACTACCTTTTAATTTCATTTTCCCACAAACTTTTTAAAGAATCCTCATATGTGAAGAAGACAGTACAACATATCAAAACTTAGGAGATACAGCAAAAGCAGTGTTAAGAGGAAAGTTTATAGCAATTGGTGCCTATGTCAAGAAATTGGAAAGGCACCAAATAAATGAGCTATCAATGCATCTCAAGGATTTAGAAAAACAATGGAAAACCAAACCCAAAACTAGTAGGAAAAGAGAAATATTTAAAACTTGAGAAGAAACCAACAAAATCCAAACCAAAAAAAAAAAAAAGAAATGCAAAAATCAGCAAAATGAAGAGCTGTTTTTTTGAAAAAATAAACAAAATTGACACACCATTGACCCAACTAACCAAAAAACAAAAAAGACAGAAGACCCAAATCAATAAAATTAGAGATGAAAAAGAAAATGTAACAACAGATACCACAGAGATAAAAAGAATCATCAGAAATTACTACAAAGAGCTGTATGCCAACAAACTGGGAAACCTAGAAGAATTGTGTAGATTCCTGGACACATACAATCTACCTAAATTGAGCCGTGAAGACACAGAAAACCTAAACAGACTCATTACCAAGACAGAAACTGAATCAGTAATAAAGACCCTCCCAACAAAGAAAAGCCTAGGACTGGATCGCTTCACTGCTGAATTCTAGCAGACATTTAAAGAAGAACTAAGTACAATTCTTCTCAAGTTTTTCAAAACAATTGAAAGAGAGGGAAACCTCCCAAATTCTTTCTTTTTCCCCCAGATTCTTTCTATGAAGCCAGCATCACATTAATTCTTAAACTCAAAAAAAGATGCAACAGAGAAAGAGAACTACACAAACATAGACACAAAAATCCTCAACAAAATTCTCTCCAATCAAATCCAACAACAAATCAAAAAGATCATTCACCCTGACCAAGTGGGATTTATCGTTGGTATGTAGGGATGGTTCAATATTTGCAAATCAATCAATGTGATACACCACCTTGATAAACTGCTGAACAAAAACCATATGATTATCTCAATAGATGCAGAGAAAGCATTTGATAAAATACACCACTCTTTCATGATGAAAATTCTAAGCAAATTGGGTATAGAAGGAACATTCCTCAAGACAATCAAGGCAATTTATGATAAAGCCATGGCTAGTGTCCTATTGAATGGGGAAAAATTGGAAACATTCCAACTTTGAGATCCAGAACCAGACAAGGATGCCCACTCTCACTACTGCTATTCAATATAGACCTGGAAGTTTTAGCCAGAGCCATTAGGCAAGAAAAAGAAATCAAATGGATATTAATTGGGAGGGAGAAAGTTAAACAAACCCTATTTGCAGATGACATGGTTCTATATATAGAGGATCCAAAAGACTCCACCAAGAGATTATTGGAACTCATAGAAGAGTTTGTTAAAGCAGCTGGGTATAAAATCAATGTACAAAAATCAACATCTTTGTATACACAGATAATGCCACAGCTGAGAAAGAACTTCCAAGATCAATCTCATTCATAATAGTTACACAAAAACCAAATACCTTGGAATAAATTTAACCAAGGATGCCAAAGATCTCTGCAATGAGAATTACAAAATATTAAATAAAGAAATAGAAGGAGATACAAAAAAGGGAAAAATCTTCAATATTCATGGATTGAAAGAATCAATATAATCAAAATGTCCATTCTCCCAAAAACTATTTATAGTTTCAGTGTGATACCAATCAAAATAGCAAAGATATTCTTCCAAGATCTAGAAAAAATGATGCTGAAATTCATATGGAAACACAGGAGACCTTGAATTACTAAAGCAATCTTGTACAACAAAAACAAAGCAAGAGGCATCACAATACCAGATTTCAAGATGTACTACAAGGCAGTTATAATCCAAACAGTCTGGTACTGGTACAAAAACAGATGGATAGATCAATGGAACAGAATAGAAATGTCAAAAATCAATCCAAGCATCTACAATCAACTTATATTTGATCAAGAAGCTAAAACCAATCCCTGGAACAAGAACAGTCTCTTCAACAAATGGTGCTGGGAAAATTGGATTTCCACATACAGAAGTATGAAGCAGTACCCCTATTTTACACCTTACACAAAAATCCATTCAAAATGGATTAAAGAACTAAATCTATGACCTGATACCATCAAATTATTAGAGAATATTGAGGTCATTGTCAAAGGCAAAGAGTTCTTGGAAAAGACCCCAGAGATACAGGCAATCAAAGCCAAAATTAACAAATGGGATTTTATCAAATTGGGAAGCTTCTGTACTGCAAAAGAAAGAATCAGGAAAGTGAAGAGGTAAATGGGAGAAAATATTTGCAAACTATGCAACCGATAAAGGATTAATAATCAAAATATATAAAGACATCAATAAACTCCACAACAACAAAGCAAACAACCCAGTTAAGAAATGGGCAAAGGACTTAATGGATATTGTTCCAAAGAGGAAATCCAAATGGCCAAAAGACACGTAAAAAATGCTCAGGATCACTAGACATCATGGAAATGCAAATCAAAGCCACAATGAGGTTTCATTTCACCCCAGTTAGAATGGTTTTTCACACAGAATTCAACAAACAACAAATGCTGGCAAGGATGCAGGGAAAAAGGTTCCCTAATCCACGGTTGCTGGGAATGTAAATGGGCAAAACCACTATGGAAAACAGATGGAGATACCGCAGAAATATGAATATAGACCTACCATATGACCCAGCCATCCTACAACTAGGAATTTATCCTAGAGAAATGAACTCAGCAAATAGAAGAGTTATCAGCACACCCATGCTTACTGCAGCTCAATTCACAACAGCTAAGACAAGCAATCAACCTAAATGCCCATCAACTGAAGACTGGATAAACAGATTATGAGATATGTATTCCATGGAATAATACACAATGGTAAAAAAAAAATGAAATTCAATCATTGCAACAAAATGGAAGAATCTGGAAAAATCGTAGATAGTGAAATAAGCCAGTCCCAAAGGAACAAATAACATATGTTCTCCCTGATCTTTGATAACTAGCAAAGCACCTGAAAGAAAATCTGTATATGTGAAATTGACACTTTAAGAAGCAATGACTTGGCCGGTGCCGTGGCTCACTAGGCTAATCCTCCGCCTTGCGGCGCCGGCACACCAGGTTCTAGTCCCGGTCGGGGCGCTGGATTCTGTCCCGGTTGCCCCTCTTCCAGGCCAGCTCTCTGCTGTGGCCAGGGAGTGCAGTGGAGGATGGCCCAAGTACTTGGGCCCTGCACCCCATGGGAGACCAGGATAAGTACCTGGCTCCTGCCATCGGATCGGCACGGTGCGCCCAGCCGCTGCTCGTCGGCCGTGGCAGCCATTGGAGGGTGAACCAACAGCAAAGGAAGACCTTTCTCTCTGTCTCTCTCTCTTACTGTCCACTCTGCCTGTGGGGGGGAAAAAAGGAGCAATAACTTGAACAGCCTTTGTCTTGACTGTCGAGGAGCAGTTTTTTTTCTTCATACTATTTGTTTGAACACTTTACTTAACATAGAGTTAATCATATGTATATAAAGTCGTTGAAAAGTAAAAAAAAAATAGTGGGAATGAGAGAGGGAGGAATAAGTTTGCAAATGTAAAGCTGTATAGTTCTGCATACATTCTTGTGGACTTACTTCTAAGGGTACAGTTTAAAAACTTGCCATGGGACCCCAAATCCCACTAAGCTGGGTGGTAAAATGCCATCTGAAGTGTTAAAGTGATCATATTAAGTGTTAAAGTGGGGGTAGCACTGTGGTGTAGCAGGTAAAGCCACTGTCTGCAGTGCCAGCATCTTATATTGGTGCCAGCATCTCATATTGGATGCTCCACTTCCAATCTAGGTCTCTGCTATGGCCTGGGAAAGCAGTGGAAGATGGCCCAAGTCCTTGGCCCCTAAACCTTCATGGGAGACCTGGAAGAAGCTCCTGGATCCTGGCTTTGGATCAGCATAGCTCTGGCCATTGTAGCCAATTAGGGAGTGAACCAACGGATGGAAGACCTTTCTCTCTCTGCCTCTTCTTCTCTCTGTGTAACTCTGACTTTCAAATAAATAAATAAATCTTTAAAAGTGTTAAAGTGATCATATAGATAGAATTAAATGTTAAGGGATCATATAAATAAGATCAAGTGTCTGGTAATAATAATAGAATTAAAAAAGAGAGAATATTCCAACATGGGAATCAATCTATACAGCAGACTCAGAATGACAATTGCTTTAAATAGCACTCTGACCTTGGAATCAGCCCTTAAAGCTTCCTGGTCTGGCTGAAAAGCCCACAAGAGCATTTCAGGCATGGAAAGCCAAGACACTGTGGCAAAAAAAGTCTTACATGGGGCTGGTGCTTTTGTGTAGCAGGTAAGGCCACCACCTGCAGTGCTGGCATCCCATCACGTTCCAGATGCTCCACTTCTGATCCAGCTCTCTGGTGTGGCCTGAGAAAGCAGTAGAAGATGGCCCAAGTACTTGGGCCCCTGAACCCATATGAGAGACCTGGAACTAGCTCCTGGCTCCTTTATTTGGATCAACGCAGCTCTGGCCATTGCAGCAAATTGGGGAGTGAACCAGCAGAAGGAAGACCTCTCTCTCTCTCTGTCTCTGTCTCTCCGTCTCTCTCTGTGTAACTCTTTCAAATAAATAATCTTTAAAAAAAAAGTCCTACATGTCCTACATGAATGATCTCTGTAAATGAGACCCCAGTGGAAAGAAGTGGCCATCAAAGAAAGATGTGCTTTTCTCTGAAGAGAGGAGAGAAACTCTACTTTGCTTATGGCCTTGTCTAAATACTGATGGAGATTCTGGATTCAAACCGTGTCCATAGCCTTGGCAGCTCATGTCAAGAGCCTTGGGTGATCACTGATGTCATACATAAGAATGCTAATTGTTAAATTAACAACAGGTGTCACTGTACACTAACTTCCCATGCAGGACCTCTGTCCTCATGAGTTGTATTATGAGAATTAATTGTAAAACTTGTTCTCAAACAGCTTGGGTGTGTGTGTGTGAGAAAATTGTTGAAATATTTATTTAGTATAGAGTTGGTCCTCTGTGTATAAAGTTAATTGAAAATGAATCTTAATGGAGAATGGGACTGGGAATGGAAGAGAGAGGAGGAGGTAGGGTGGGAGTGTGGGTGGGAGAGGGGGTATGGTGGGAGGATTCAATATATTCCTAAACTTGTACTTATGAAATTTGTACTCCTTAAATAAAAAAGATAGAAGTTGAAACTGTCATTATATATGGATAGTAAAATCATATATATGGATAAACCAAGAGAATTATATACAGAATAAGTAATTTCTATATGTATAAATAGGTAGTTTAGAAAACATATAGAATTTAGTCCATTTATAATAGCAATAAAGGGCTAAATAATTAATAATATTCTTAATGTAAGAACTCTAGATAAAACTTTTGAAAACCATGAACACAAAAATCATTTCCCCAGTTTTTCTAAAACTTTGTACTGTGGTCAATGTTTTCCTTTTCCTCATCTCTCATCCCCCAACCTCACCAATCTCTGGTAATTACATTTCTACTATCTGATTTTATAAGTGCAATTTTTTTAATTCATATAAAAGTGATCATACAGTATTTGTCTTATTTCAGTTATAATAATTTCCAGTTTCTCTATGTTGTCACAAATGACAGAATTTCCTTCTTTGAAAAGGTAGTAATACATTGTATGTGTGTATGTGTGTGTGCCTGTGTGTGTATAAAGTACCCTCATATACATAGGGACAAAAACCATAGTATAATTAGGGAAGGTGCCATCTCAGGGCTCAGGTATCCACTAGGGATCTTGGAACTAACCCCTATTCTGTGCTTTTGAAATGAAAAGATGCCCAAAATAAACAGGGGTAAAAAAAAACCACCTCAAAGCACTTATGCATAGTATAATTGCACCATTATAAAAAGTAACAACTAATAAATGTAAATAAATAAAAAAGTAGGAGGACTACGTTGGAAATAGCTATAAGAAGCCATTCCTTACAAATGTCATTTCTGTAAAATTTGCATTTTTTATTGCATCATAAATAAAAATGGGACTTGAATGAGTTTAAAATCCTGCTTCCCACATACTGGTGTAGCTCCAGGCCTTGGGGACATGGCTGCATGCCCTCTCCTCCTCCCCGTCCAGAGTTTCCTCCTGAGTCACCTTCCCAGTCTGTGAAGACCCGCTACAGTCTACTTCCAGGAGGCAGAGTGATCATGTCACTTCATCGTCCAAAATTCTCCAATGACTTCTGTCGCTCCCCGTCTTCGTGGAGGAACGACACAGGACCCTGTGCTGTTTTTTGGTCTGCTCGGCCCTCCCCGGGTTTGCTGCTGATTCTTCCCGGGTTGGCTACCGTCCCTTCCACCTCCGTGGAAGGGCGGTTCCCCCTGCCACATTCCCCACTTCCGCAGGGGAGTGGCACACCGCTGGCCGGCTCTCTCGGGGGCTGCACAGGTGTTCCCTCAGATGTTCCCCTTAGATGTTCCTGGTGCATGCCGTCTCTCTCCTCCTTTATAGTCCTCCTCCGCCAATCCCAACTCGGCTGCTCACACGCCGAATACGCCGCTCTCCTCCAATCAGGAGCAGGATCAGCTCCTGGAGGTCAGCACTCAAGTTGGCAAGAGGCAGCTGCGTAGAAGCTGTTTTCTCCTCTCCCAGCGCCATATTGTGGGAGAGCAGATGCACAGAATAAGTCCTAATTCCAGTAACTTAGTCTAGTCCGAGTTGCTCCCCACAACTTCCGGTCTCAGAAGAGCATCCAAACCCTCCCTGGCCTGAGAGCTCCCATGTGGTGGAACCCCAATACCAGCACACTCACCACTCTGGCCTCCCTCATTTCCCACTGGGGGTATTTTGTAGTTCTGTTTTTCCCTTAGCTGCAGATTCCTAATTGCTTTTCTTTTTCAGTGTCTTGGGTCTCTAATCAAATGTCACCTTCTCCACGAGAGGCCTTTACTGACAGCCCTTTATAAATTATATGACAAAAATAAACACCACACAGCCTGACGTATGCTACTCTTTCATGCCGTTTCTCCCCCTAGAATGGGATGGAGGGGTTTCTTGGGATGTAAGGCTTTCAGTTCTGAAACCAGGAAGGTTCCAGCTAAATCAGGATAATTTGCCCCCTACCCACAACAGTGCCCGCACACAGCAGGTGCTCTTATGAGCATGGGTTGTGTGTGTGAATCATGCAGTAGATACAAATGAGCTTCCTGTGTGCCTAGAAAGCAACCTGCTGGAAATTCTCAAAGTCCTCAAAGTCTTCATGCAGAGCCAACTAGTGTCCTTTCTGTCAATGGGTGGGAGGTGCCCGAATGGCAGAGGTGTGGCCTTGGGCTAAGAGACTCAGTACCGAACCATGTGGATCAGAACCAGCTCAGGAACGAATCAACAGGGGTCTCAAGAATCAAGCCCACTTCTTTGTGGGGTCCAATCAGGGTGTTGAAGATTCACAGTCACGGGTCTGGTGGACATCAGCATCTATCAGCTGAGAGAATTCTCCCCAGATGCAGCCGCTGTCTGCTTCTCTGGATGCTGTTCTGCCTTTCCATGGGAGCCCTGTACCAGCATCCCCACAATGCCAAGACCATGGTTGGCTCCCAGCTCCTAACATCCAGAAATATTCACTGCCACAAATCAATATAAAAGCAGGATGCACCATTAAACTTTAAGATATCGGTGCAGGAGCTCTTAATCCATTATGAGGTTGTCATAACTGACTGAGATGCAAATCAGAGGTGCAGCCTTTGGGAGAGGTCAAGGCACCTCCCCTGCCTCCTGGCACAGCCTGCATCCCCCTCAACTCCAGAGCAGTGGCCGAGACTTTCCTCTCCCAGCCAGAAAGTCACCGTTCCCACCATGCCCCTGCCCTCTCCTCCTTCTTGGCAGAGGTCTGACTGAGCCCCGATCCTCAATCCGCTTCCTGGCAGCCACTTGATGTGCTGGAGCAACGACATGACAGCACTAACTCCCAGACCCCAGGCTAACACTTCTTGGGTATTGCTTCATTTAACCTTGGCAATAACCCTTTCACAAAGTTATTATCACTCCACCTCCCCTGACTTAAAGAGGAACAAGCCAAGGCTCAGCGATTAGGGGATTTATGGAAGGTGGAAGAAACAAGGAATAGAAGGGCAGCTGTTTCCCACTCAGGATTGACGGAGACAAAATCTTGGACATGCCCAACTCCTCCACTTCTGATCTGGCTCTTTGCTAATGTGCATGAGAAAGCAAAAGATGGAGACCCAGATGGAGTTCCAAGTTCCTGGCTTCAGCCTGACCCAGCCCTGGCCATTGTGGTCATTTGGGGAATGACCCAATACATGGAAAATCTCCCCCCTCCCATGTTACTCTATCGATTAAATAAGTAAACATCTTAAGAAAAACTGTGCTATATCAATGTCATCCTATAGTAACGCTAAGTAACCCAAAGCAAAGGAGGGGTGATTAACAAGTCCATGTAAAATTAACACAGACTGCAAACACAAGGTAGAGTTAAGCGGTCATGGGCACGTGATATAGAATGCATGCCAGCCTGCAGATGAAGCAGCTGGGGTATGGGCAGGAGGAGTGGATTTGTGGGCAAGGTGAAGCCAAGAGAAGACTTGAGGAGAAAAAGAGAAAATTGGCATGCAGTGGGCAGATATAAGATGCTCTGATCAAAGGTAGGTGTGTATCAGAGGGTGGAACATTCTAGCAACTACCAGTGGCTTAGGAAGAGGAGTAGTCACATAAACAACTACAAAGCACAAGAATGGGAGCGAGCAACAACTGCCCATCAAACACTTACAAGACAGTGATAATGGAACTTTCATAGAAGTGCACAGATAATGGGGAAATGAGCTCTCAATGTTCCAGGATAATTACAAAGCCAGAGGACACCTGAGCTGAGCAGGTGGGCACATCCTACACTGCGGACATATCATGTGCTTTGAGGAACTCAGGGGCAGAGGACTGCACAGTGCAACCACATGCAGGCCTGGCTGTGTGCATGTGTGAGTGTGTGCCCGAGGGCTGCAGGGCAAGAAGAGGAGGAGAAGGACAGAGAGGGGTATCACTGCAAGGCTGGGATGCTCAGACCAGGGGATGTCATATGCTATGATAAACTTCAAATAAATGGAGCAGCTGTGGGTTCTGCAGAGGTGGGATGGGGACCACATAGGAGGCAGATCTGCGCAGCAAGAGAAACCACGCAAAGCAGTTGATGCCGAGCTCACGGCACACAGGTCGTCTGTACTCCAGAGCTTGTTTTTAGTTCTGGGCAGTCAGCACTCACTGTGCCAGAGACTCGGGAACTTCCCGTGTGGGAAAGCTGCAGGGAAAACTCCAGCACACAGAAGCCTGTTACTGAACAGTGCAAAAGCAGCTGTAATTAAGTTTGAAGCTCCAATATGCTAGCCAGTTTTCAGAAAAATCACTGTAACAAGGACATAGTCGGGTGGAGACGCCAGGGAAGAGAGTTAGAGGAGAAAGGGATGTTGTATTATTAATGAGCTTTGAGTTCTGAGGATGGAAGGAATCCCATTTTGTGCCGCTATTTGGCTTGGCTTGTTCCAGCTTCAGAACCACCCTTGGAGATAAGTTAAGAGACTGGGCTTTGCAGAGCTGGTCCATGCCAGGGCCATGCTGGACTTGCTAAACATTTGCAGGTCTGCATCTTCAAGCTGCCAGAGAGACTGAGAGATCTCCCCAAACCAGCTGCCATTAGGGATGATGTCCCCACTGTGGACCGTTAAGCCACAGTTGGTTTTCCCTTGGACAAAAAGTTCTTGTGACACCATTAGCAATGCCAGGTGCAGCCTCACCCCACCGGGAACCCCACAAGCCAATTGGCCTTGACTGGTGACAGACTGTCTACTGCTGGTTGCTGCACTCCCCGGGTGGGCATTGTCATGGGCATTACCTAGTGCCCACCTGTGCCCTGAACAGAACAGCACTGTCCACAGCTGCAGACCTAGGGTGTTGGCAGGAAGGAGCATGATCTTGGTTTCATGTTCTCTGAGCTCATTACTCATCCCATTAACTTCTCAGGGTTTGGGCAAGACACCCAGTATGTCTACTTGTGTCCAACAATGGACTGCCTGATGGAAAGACAACGCCCGGCTAGGAAACACCAGATAAACCACTGGGGTAAAGCTGTTGGACAAGCAGACTAAAGGACCCTGCCACTGAGGAGGCACCAGACACAGCAGCCCCGGGAGGCAGTTTGTACAGCCTCAGAACTCTGAGAGTGGAACTGACGTCCCCCAGAATTGGAGATTCACACCCACCAACCCAGGACTTTGCAACTGGTCAGCACCAGAGCCCAGCACAGAAGCAAGGCTGTTCTGGCTGCAAGATTTGACTCTGCACCTTGAATAGTTCCTTCCTGAGAAGCAGCAACAAGGTCTAGGTCATGTGTTAAATCATAGTGGGGTAGGCTCTGGCTTCCAGGAAGTGTCCAAGGAGCAGGGTAGGCATGGGGGTGCAGGGCAGGGTTCATCACTCGGATGCTGGAGGCAGATTGTGCTCTGGAATATCACCCTAGCATGTACTAGCTCTGTGACATGCACACGCATCAGTGGCCTCATGGACACCACAGGGATCTTCATGGAATAGGTTAATTCAGGCGAAGTGCTGAGAACAGCACTAGCGCATGGGAAACACCCAAGGACCGTGCTCCACCATGAGCAACCTCATGGGGCTGGCATTCTGTGGTGTAACAGGTCAAGCGGCTGCCTGCAACACTGGCATCCCATATCACAGTGCCTATTGGAGTCCCATCTGCTCCACTTCCAATCCAGTTCAATGCTAATGTGCCTGGGAAAGCAGTGGATGAGCGACCAATGCTTGGGTCCCTGCCACCCACATGGGAGACCCTGATGGAGTTCCTGGCTCCTGTCTTTGGCCTGGCCCATCACCAGCCATTGTGGTCATTTGGGGAGTGAACCAGTGGATGGAAGATAATTCTTTCTCTCTCCCACCTGTCTCTGTTACTCTGCATCTCATATAAATAACTCTTAGCCTCAATAGCAAAAATTATTAAATGAGAGAATCATGCTATATTGTGGTCATGATGTCTGGTTGGGTCCAGGGGCAGCTGGTCTGGCTGTCACAGTGCATTTGTTTCGAATGTGTTTAGTCCAGATGTGTGATTTCCGGGTCTCCATAGGACCGGCACCTTCCCTGGTCTCAGACCAACACTGACATTCTTGGCCTGGCCCTGGCCATCTGGGACAAGAGGATCTGCCAGGTCTGCCCTCCTGTGAGATTTCATGAGTCTGTGGCTGGGCTGGAGCACAAAACCTTGTTTGAGATTCTTTCTTCAGACAAAGCAGCACTGTGGACTCTCCTCTGAAAGCCTGCATCTCATTTTCCTGTGTCTGCTGGTACCCAGAGCATCACAAGGAACAGACTCTTAACAATTAAAATCCAGTTTGTCTATACAGCAGGAGCCCCATCCCTGCAGACTGTAGGCAGCCACATCCCCAGTAGCAAGGGCCCAGGGGCCTTGTCATCGTCACACCATGGTCTCAGCCACACCAGGCTGAATGTGCCAAAGCAAATTAACCAACCCTCAAAGGCATCAGCTCGGAGGGCTGTCGGCTTCTCTGACTCCACAACATAGCACTGCCCCCATGGGCAGCTGTAGGCTGAAAAAATAATGCAGAACAAACCAGCAACAAAGCCAAAGCAAAGCCAACCCCTGCCTCAGTGGGGCAAGTGGGCTGTGCAGCAGGGAGGCTGGTGGTGAATTCTAGGTGGAAGCAGCTGCCAGGCTTCAAGAGAAATGAGAATTCCAAAGCAACCTTCAAAGCACTGCTCTTCACATGCGGTGCCCTGGGCCTGCTGTCCCTGCAGATCGCTGTGTCCACTAGAAGCAAGAGTCCACCTGGACGGTCCCCTTCCTGCCATGTTCACAGAGCATCCAGGCTAGGCAGGATGGACGCTGCCTCCCCACTGAGCATCCTGGGGTTCAGCGCCTGGAGCACCAGGATCAGGCTGCACCTGCATCTTTATGTCTAGATCCCAGGAGCCGCTTGGCCAATGCTGCATGATGATTGGAGTGGATGAAAGATGTATAAGCCACACATCCCTACTGCTTCAGCCCTGGTTTTCTCTCCTTTTCCTCCACTCTGGAGGCTTCTTGGTCAGGCACACAAACAGGGGTGATTACACCTGTCTATAAAGGCATTTCTGAAAATGTGACTTCATGGATCTGGCCAGATTGGAAAATGAACAGCAATAGGACCTGGGGGCAGTTGCCTGGAGGAGACCACGGGGTCGGAGAGGGCTTGGATGTGAGCATGGGACACTTTCGGGCCACGTGACCACAATGAAAGCAGCCAGGGAGCCAGCAAGTGGGCGGTGGGAGGTGGAGGACCATCTGAAGGGAGCCTATCTCTTGCCAGCCCCAGGCACTATTTTCCCATTGCCCTGGCCAGACTCCTGCCATCCCCTGTGGCCCATGCTCATCAGGAACAGGTGTCTCTCTTCTCCCAAACCCAGTTAGAGGCGGTGTTCATGGGCAGCATTTTTTAAGCTTGGGACCTAACAGGAAAATGGAGCCACCCAGGACAGAGCTGCGTCTCATTGCAGGAGGCACAGCATCTTGCCACGTGGTTGCAGCAAGGTTCTCCATGGAGGGCAGTGATAGACTCTGACCATGACGCTGCCTACATGAGCCCATTACAACCCTCCAAGCACAACTCTCCACTCTTCCTGGGCTTGCCTGCACGTAGCCCACCAGCCACCTCTGTTCTTTATGTCCTGTCTCACTAAACCCTTCCGTTTCCCAAGACCACGATGCTTTCTCTTTCCTTCCCAAGTGTGACATGGAAAGCTTCTGCCTCCTAACCATGCCACCAATGCCTCACATTGCAGATCGTGGGCTGCAAATCGCTGCCTCTAAGATTCTGTTGAAGACATTCCCCACTGTGAGCTGAACGGCAGCCTTCCAAATACAAGTGCTGGGACAGGCATCTGGTGCAGTGGCTTAAGTTGCCACTTGGTTTTTGTCCTGGCTGCTCCACTTCTGATCCAGCTTACTGCTAACACACGTCCTGAGAGACAGCAGCTGGTTACTCAAGTAGTATGCTGGCCACCACACAGTGACTTGGGTGACATTCTGGGCTCCCGGCTTCAGTCTGGCCCAGCCCTGGCTGTTGTGGTCATGTAGAGAACGAACCAGCAGATGGAAGGTCTCACTGTGTCTGTCCCTCTTTTCTCAAAGACAATGAAAATAAATATTTTTTTAAAAAAGGTTTAGGTTTATTCATTTATTTGAAAGGCAGAGTTACACACAGAGAGAAAGAGAGGCAGAGAGAAAGAAAGTCTTCCATCTGCTGGTTCACTCCTCAGTTGGCCCCAATGGCCAGAGTTGTACTGATCCAAAGCCAGGAGACAGGCGCTTCCTCTGGGTCTCCCATGTGGATGCAGGGCCCAAAGACTTGGGCCATCTTCTACTGCTTTCCCAGGCCATAGCAGAGCACTGGATCGGAAGTGGAGCAGCCAGGTCTGGATGCCGGCACTGCAGGTGGTGGCTTTACCCACTACGCCAGTAAATGCATTTTCAAAATAGACACACTGGACTGACATCCCCCAGTGTTTATGAGTGTGCTGCAACAGAGGTAAGTGAGGTCATCATGAGGGCTGCACTCCATCATAACCAGCACCCTCGGATGGAGGAGAAATTCAGACGCAGATGTTGCATAGGGAGAATGACACATGAAAATGAAGGCAGACGTCAGGGTAATGCATGGGCAACCAAGGGAGGCCAAAGATCACCAACAACCACCTTAGAAGCTAGGGAGAGACAAGAACAGGCTCTCCCTCACAGTTTCCAGAGGGAACTGCTAACTTCTTGATCTCTGACATCCAGAACGGTTGAGACAATACGTTTCTGTTGTCCCAGCTGCCAAGTGGAGCTGGTACAGCCTCCATGTGCTCTGACAATCAGACTTCCCTCGTCACAGCACAGGTCTTGTCACACTGCATCCATTCACTCACCCGCCTGCTCCTCTCCCTTGCCAACCGCCACTCCAGGGAGGTGCACACGTGCCTTCTCTATCACCCTCTCATCTCCAGAGCCTGACACAATGCTGTGGCCACAGGGACAAGTGATCTTTTTGCTGTAGGTGGGAGGGAGGGAAGGAGGAATGGAGGGAGAAAGGAATGGAGGGATCTGGGGCTGGTGCCATGGCACAGTAAGTTAATCCTCCGCCTGTGGTGCTGGCATCCCTTACAGGCACTGGTTCTAGTCCCAGCTGCTCCTCTTCCAGTCCAGCTCTCTGCTAAGGCCTGGGAAAGCAGTAGAAGATGGCCCAAGTGCTTGGGCCCCTGCACCTGCATGGGAGACCAGGAAGAAGCACCTGTCTCCTGGCTTCGTATCAGCACAGTTCCGGCCGTTGCGGCCATTTGGGGAGTGAGCCAACGGAAGGAAGACCTCTCTCTCTGTCTCTCCCTCTCACTGTCTGTAACTTTACCTGTCAAATAAATAAATAAAAATCTTTAAGAAAAAAAAGGAAGGGAAGGATAGAGGTGGGGAAGGAAGGAAGGAAGCAGAGAAGAGGAACAAGGTAGGAAGGAAGGGAGACTAACCCTAATTATGGGCAACTCTTGCAGTATGCTCACTGTGTTGGTCATGAGCTGATGTTACTGCAGTACTCTCACCCAATGCATTCTCAGTCCCATCCAGGTACCATACGTGCTCAGTGACTGCCTGAGGGCTGGGCAACTGACAGATGAGTTGTTAATCCACAAGCAGACGACTCCTGGAACGTAAGAAGCATGGCATGATTTCTTTCCCGGTGCTGTGCTCCTTGGAAGGACCATGCCACGTGACAATTGAGGAGCAGCAGAAATGGAATGAATGCAGAGATGTTGAGCAGCCTGGGAGGGAGCTCCTCACTGGGGTCACAAGATCACAATCTCTTTGTGCTGCCAGTCTAAGAGTCAACATGGAAGAGCCTCCCATGAGAGGAGTCGCATGGTGAATGGCTGCTAACTGTTAGGTACTGTGTAAAATCTTCAGGAGGTCCAAGAGAGGCAAGTGCCCTAGGAGGAAGCCAAGGCATGTGGGGAAAGTGGCCGGAGTGTTGTCCTGTCACAGGTAAGGGTGTGAGTGATGGAGGCTCTTCTCGGAGAACCACAGCATGGCTTTTAGGCTAACCTCACATCTCAGTCTTCACAATGGCTGCTTTCAGGCTTTCACCTTTTGTAAAGGGAATGTATCCATGTCTCATTATTCTGCATGGCTTGATGAAGCATTTTCAAAGTCCCAGCAACCCCAGCTGTACATGGGAACCCAAGCTCTGAGCTCAGCCCCTCTGCTGGGAGACAAGCTGGAAGGCATGGCCATGGGTACCTTCCAAGTGGTGGCAGCGATGATATTAGAATTTGAGACCCTATTTCCCCTAAAGGACAGGAGATCCAGGAGGGCACAATAGGGGTCCTCTCGACTTGAGACTTTCTTCTTAACTTTTCAACGTGACTTTCATTAAGCAATGTATGGTACTGTAAAGCAATTACTTTGATGCAAACAAGCGTACATTTGAATCCAAGCTCTGCTACAAACCAGTTTCCTCATCTGCAGTAAAAGGTCAGTAAGTTAAAACTCAGTAAAAATTAAATGGTGTAATTTATGGAAAGCACTCAGGCAGTTGCTAGCAAGTAATTGTATCATAAACACAGTATATACCTAAGTACTTCAAGAACTCCATGGAAAAAATGGAATTCAAAGATAATTTTATTTTGCTGCAAGAAAGTTTTGAATCCATGCATATCGGGAGCGTGAGGGGTTCTTCAAAATGTTCGTGGAAAACTCATTGTGGAAAAAGTTTGCATGCATTTCAAAAATTCTGCACCAAGATTTCTTTAATTCCATTTTCCCAGGAACATTTTGAAGTACCCTTGTATATGGATATATGGTATATTATAAAATACAGTAAAATAATATTCATTCCTCAGCAAATGGTACTCACCGTTTATGCCATTTTTGTAATTATTACTAGTGCTGCTGGGGTGGCTTTCTGGCAATTTCCTGTACAGAGAAATGAGCATGACTGATCTTTCTCTATTGGGCCAGTGCTCTCCACTTTCCCTTTCTAGAGAAGCAAACCCCAGCAGCCCCAGGGTCACTCATGGACAGTGGCCAGCGCTGGTGCTCAGTCAGTGACACTCAGCTCTAGAGCTCCCTAAAGCACCACCCCAACCCAACATTCATACTTCTTCCTGCCTTTGCTCACGACACTAAAAGGTTAACATGGTAATTAAAGCATGGGGTCCTAATTCTTATGATATTAATTAAAGTGAAAGCTGCAGATGGTGTTTAATAACAACTTAGTCCCAGAAGGTTCCAGGCACTTTACCTAAATCAAACATATCATAAAGTTGGCATGAGAATCACAGAACCTGGCCCTGCCACATCTGGCCAGGGACACACGTTTTCATCGAGAGTGAAAGCAACAAGCCATCTCTATTCCTGATGCAGATGTGGCCTGAGACGGCTTTGGTGTGATCCCACCCCACCCGCTCTAGGAGCCAAAAATAAAGGCGTATTGATTGCAAAAGATTAATAACGGAGCTTGAGAAGGAAAATGGTGCAAAACACCTTTTTCTCTCCTTTCGTGATATAAATGCTTGCCGCCCCTACAACCTAATTTTGTCACCCAGCACATGGGAGTATATTAATTAAAGTGACACCAAGGACAGGAAAATCTGAGCTCTTGGGGTGATGACGGGAAATACATAAATATGCATCTCCACGCTGCCTCAGGAAGGGAGGCGCGTTGCCAGGCAAGATCGGCGTAACTCCACCAAGGGCAGGGTGCAGAGGGGCCTGCGAAGCTCACCCTTGGAGGGCAAGGCTCTGGTTCTGGCCAATGCACACAAAATGCAAGCAAGGAAGCTGGACAAAGAGCAATTTGCTGATGGCCCACCTCTTTTGTAAAGAACTGGACCATCCCTTGTGTAAGTGTCCCCCGATTGGGGCTAGTGTTTAATGAATATGTGTTATGCACTCTACTTTCAGAATACAGATCATCCCTGACTTAGGGTGTGACTTAATGCTCTTTTGACTTCACGACGGTATGGAAATGACACGCGTTCTGTAGAAACCGTACTTCAGTTTTGAAATGTGGGATCTTTCCTTGGGCTCGCTGTGTGCAGTCCAATCTCATGATGCCAGGGGGCAGCAGAGGGAGCAGCACCCAGCCAGGCCCACGGACACAGGGGAAATGACCTGGACACTCTGCAGGGTGCTGTGTTGCTATCTTGTGATTTCAGGAGGTTAGAGCCATCCCGTGCATTTCTGAACTTGGGCATTTTCAGCTTACACTGGGTTTCCCAGGATGTAAGGCCATCATAAACCGAGCAGCACCTCTGCATGGGGAGAAAATGGTGCCATTTCATAGCAGAGGAAACTGAAGTCCAACATGGTTAGTTAATGGCTCAGCAGGAACCCAAAACCAGTTCTGATTAAAAGTCCTCCTCTATATTGCTCTGATAAAAAGGAGGCTTGGGACACCCAGGTAGAACCAGTAGTGTTTCCCATGGTGCCAGGCCTGGAGCAGATTGGGGACCTCCCTCCAGGGTCCGTGCTGACCCTCAGCCAGGGGCAGGGCCAGGCACTGGCAATCCCCGGTGAAGACGAGATTTCACTGAGGTTGACTTGTAAGTCTAAGGCGCCAGTGGATGATTTTGGAGATGTTCATGTTTGCCTGGTTGTATGTAGGTCAATTTCACTGTGATCAATAAATCAATCTCAGCAGCCAACTGCACGGCTATGTGCCCTGATTTCAGCTAACACATGGGATGTGACTTCAGCTCGCCTTAGCTTCCTCGTGGTCATTACCTATCGGCATCTCCGCCTGGACATCCGTGGGCATCTAGCATTTGCCTGGACCCAAGTGGACCGTGCTGCCCTCCCCACACTGGCTCCTCACTTATATGCCAGGTCTGGCACCACTGCCCACTCAGTGCCCCGAATCAGGACCCCGGCTGCTCTGCCTGTTCTCTCCTTTGTCTTTCTCCTGTGTGCCATCCTCTGACAGGTGCGACCAAGTACACACACCCCAGGCTTTCTCAGATCCGCCTTCTCCAGCACCAGTGCTACCGCCCTAGCTCAGGCAAACCCCGAGCACATTCATCAGGTAGTCATGAAAGACTGCTAAGCAGAGGCAGAGAGGAGCAGGCTCTTGGAGAAGAGCTGAGCCTCATGAACAGCGGGCAAGTGGGCTGACCCATCTTCCCTGCTCCTGGTGCTACCACAGAGACAACGTGACCATGGGATCAGTGTGGCTGAGCTGGGTATAAAACAACACCCACATTTAGCTCCTGGGAGGCCTGTCTGCCTCTGCTTCCTCTGTGGTATGCTGGGCTTCCTGGGAGAACTCTCCTTAGCAGCCTCTGTGATGACTAGCGTGGGACAGAGCAAGCATGCTATTATGCAGCAACTTCTTCCTTACCCAGAGCCATATATATCAAACACATGCACATACATTATGTCTCTGGTTTGCCCACTTGCTCCCCTAATAAACTGCATCTGACACAAAAGGAGGAAAGATGAATAAGAGGAGATTATTAGGGAGGACTTGCTGTATGGGGAGCACTGCTCTGAGCATTCACAGAACAACCTAGCTAAAACCTATTATTATTCTCGATCTACAGAAGAGAACTCTGGAGCCCAGAAGGTTAATTAATTTGTCCAGTGTGACACGTCCATTTGCTACTGGGTCCAGGCTCTGAGCTCAGGCAATCTGCCTTCCGAGCACACATGCTCTCCTCACCTGTGCCAATGCTATAAGCTCAGGAAGATGCCAACCATTCTGTCTTCTTCCCCTGTGTGGCCCAGAACTGAGTGTAGCACCTGACACTTGGTAGGATGTCAACAGCGACACTGGGAGTAAAGGGTGGCTGACCGCATGTGTGTCACTGCTGGAAATTGGTCCTGGGCTCAGCAGCGCTCCGTTCCTGGCCGTGTTGTCACATGGGCTTCCCTCTCCCCCAGCAGGAAGTGGCTCCTCCTCCTTCCCTGCTTCTCCCTCAATTCAGGCAGAGCCAGCGCTCTTACCAGGAAGGTGGCTAACTTCCCCACCACCTCCCCAGCCCCATGCAAGGGCCAGCCAGGCAGAGACGATCCACCATCTCGCCCTCTGAGATCTCCCCATGTTCAGAGGAAGCTTCCTCCCCAACCCTGGCCACTGTGTTCTGACCACATTATTCTAAGTTAATGCACATTAGTGGTGTGAGGGCATCAGGAATGCCAGCCACACAGCTGTCACACACAGGAGCTGGGGAAACCCTCCCTGGGAGAGCAACAGCTCAACACAGCTCTTCCGGGTCAGAGAAAGAGAGAGAGAGAGAGAGAGAGAGAATCCTGTAAAAGACCACAATGCACAATGAGGGCCAGGCAGAGTGTCTGTGTGTGAACAAGAGTGTGAGGCTGTGACACCGTGTGTGTGTGTGTGTATGTGTGTGTGTGCAGGTCCCCACCTCTGAGCTGGGGGGTCAGTGGGCTAATGCATATCCTCTTGGTGTAGAGTTCCGAGACAGAAGGAGGAAAAATGCGCTCATTCTTTACCCAACAAGAGAAGCCACTTAGGAGATCTCACACAGAAGCTACTGTGTGAGAGCAGAGTCGGTGCTGAGTCACAGATAAACTCACAAATTGTCAGAACAAGGAGGCAGGGTTGGAAATCTTGTAAAATCCCTTCCCTTCACAGAATGAGATAGTGAAATCAGAGAGGATAGTGAGTTTCCAGGGACACACAGCTGCTGAGGACTCTCTGCCCACTGAAATGCAGAGAGAGAGAGAGAGATACAGAGACAGAGACAGAGACAGAGAGAGACAAAGAGAGAATGAGAGATTGATCTTCCATCCACTGGTTCACTCCCTAAATGGCCACAATAGCTGGAGCTGGGCTAGGCTGATTCCAGGAGCCAGGAGCTTCATCTGGGTCTCCCATGCGGATGCAAGGGCCCAAGCATTTGGGCCATCCTCTGCTGCTTTCCCAGGTGTATTAGCAGAGAACTGGATCAGAAATGGAGCATCTGGGACTTGAACAGGCACTCCAATAGCGGATGCTGGCATTACAGGGGCTACAAAACAAAACTGGCCCTGTCAGTGGGATTTCTGGGGGCTTCTTCACAAACCCAGAGCATAAGGGGTCTCCAGAAAGCACAGATCCCCAGTTTTCACTAGAACAAACCTTGAATCTTTTCCTTTCCACATTGAAGGAATATCACTCCCCAACAGAGGGAGAAGCTTCAGGAAAAAAAAAAAAAGCCAGAAACAAAATATCAGAAGTTCAACAAGGGACTTAAGGAGCAGAGAACATTAAAGAACAGCCTCCAGGGTCCACAAGGACCAAGGGGAAGACACTGAGAACATGGGAAACACAAGGGAGTGCCTTGAAGCCCCCTGAGGTCCTGCGTCTGTGCCCCCTGCTCAGGGCCAGCAGGTGCATCCTCCCCCTCAGCTCATGGGGTCCCTTATCTTGCTGAGTCACTAGACTACGCAGACTGCTACCTCCTGGCAATTTCCCTGTCCCCGCTTCCCCATCTCAAGGCTGCACTCTCTCTCTCTGGTTCCTTCCTCCATCTGCCTGGGCCTCCTCCCACCCCTCACATCGGATTTCCTGCAAGAATGCCATCGCTCAACCCTCTTCTTCCCAAACCAGCTCACCGTCTGACTGCCGTATTTCCTCTCCAGCCTCTGACACACTGGGCTTTTCTACATCTTGGTCCACTGCCTGGTGCTATCAGAGCATACCGGAAACGGGAAAACTTACAAAGGAAAGAGGCTTAACTGAAATTGAGCTTCAGGCAGGAGAAAGTCCAACAATGAGTGACCACATCTGCTCAGCTCATGGCACAAAGCAGAAGGGAAGCACTTGCATGTGGAAGAGAGGGACAAAGAAGTGGGTCCCCAACCCTGAGAACTAATGCAGTCTCATGGGAAAGACATTAAGGTCCCCAACCCTGAGAACTAATCCAGTCTCATGGGAAAGACATTAAGGTCCCCAACCCTGAGAACTAATCCAGTCTCATGGGAAAGACACTAAGGACCTCACTCTTCCAGCACCAGCAGGTGGTTTCAACATGAATTTTTATGGAGAAAACCTCACTTGTACCATAGCTTCTGCTTTGTTTAAAATCAGAATTTTATGGCCAATACTTCCCCCTCATTTTTAGGGAAGGAGAAACGATGCCAACCACCACCCTTTTAACTCAATCTTTTTGTCACCTGTCTGTTGTAGAAGCCTCCTCCTGGGCTTCCAGTATTTCAATCTCTCTCTGCTCTTTCCAAGCCAATAATTCTTTGCATATCAGTCTTCTTAACTGATAGATCTGTTTTTTTTTTTTTTTCACAGACTGTACCTATGTTAAAAATTGTCTGTTCTTCTTTCCTGCCTTTCACTACATGCCCTAGTTGCCACACCTGTCCAGGTTCAAGGATGACTACCTTTGAGCCTCCTTCTGTCCACTTTTGCAACAGGATGTGTGTGTTTGCCCTTCCCTCTGGGCCTCCTCTCTGGCTCATGAGCTGTGACTTGGCCTGGAGTTACAAAGCTGCTGTCCAGTTGGCTTGCCCTTTGAATTCACTAGGGGATGAGCTATGCATCTCTAGCTGGTGGTGCACATCACTCCAAAAGCAGGTACCCAGGAAATGTGAGTGAAGGAGAGATCAGATAGATGCACGGCTTCCATATCTCCCTCTGCATAGTTCAAAGTTCATGAAAGATAAATGAGAAAAGTCCTATTTTTGAGCGAATGGGTTATAAAAGCTCAGATGGCGTATCCCACATGGCATTTTAGAATATTCCAGGAATCATCACATAAATCATATGGATTGATTAAGGTAAGTGTCCTAAAAAATCAACTGCAATTAATTCCCCCATTTAAAAGATGAGCTAGGGGGCTGGCACTTTGGCATAGCAGGCTAAGCCCCAGCCTGCAGTACTGGAATCCCATACATATGCTGGTTCAAGTCCTGAATGCTCCACTTCCAAGCCTGAGAAAGCAGCGGAAGATGGCCCAAGTCTCTGGACCCCTGTACTCACGGGGGAGACCCAGATGAAGCTGCTGGTTTCTGATTTTAGACTGATGCAGCCCTGGTTGTTGTGGCCATTTGGGGAATGAACCACTGGATGGAAGAATTTTCTCTGTCTCTCCTTCAATTCTACCTTTCAACTAAATAAATAAATCTTAAAAAAAAAAAAAAAAGATGAGCAAACAGACCCTGAGAAGTTGAAGATCACAGAGCTAAAATTTTGTGGAACTGCATAACCAGTTACCATAGAAAAGTTAAAAGTGATCACTGTAGGGTTTTATAATTGCTACCTAAATCCATTCATAGCAAGGTCAGACGGATTACCTGCCTCTGACACCCCCAGTGTATGCTAATGGGAGGCTCATTAACTATTAATGCAAATCCTAATCAAAGACATATTAGGTCCCTTATCCCAGGAGGAGATAAATGTAGGACAAACCCTGGGCCTGACGCTCAGACACACAGAATTGTTCTGCCTAATGCGCTGAAATGTTCCATTGGAGCCTATTGAAAATTATATTTTAGAGCTCATTTTGGGATCATGTTCAATGTACTATCGATGACTTTACAACTGTTTCAGAGGAGATAAGGGACCATACTTCAGGCGCAATGCTGTTTGTGTCATTACATCTTAGGAAAACTGGCCAGATAAAAGAGACTCCTAGTCCCAGCCACAGTTTCAGAAACTATTCACTCTGAGGCCTAGAAGTGGAATGATGGTGTCTTCCTGAGGGCAGCACATGCCTGAGAGCCAGGACTAGGAGGGAGTGAGGGGAAACTTCAGAGCCAGCAACTGATCCTGCAGAGAAAGCCTGGAAGCCAAGTGGCCTCTCCCTGTCCCCCATCCTCTGCATCCGCCCCAGCTTCTCCCAGGCTAAGGGACAAGGATGATACAGGAAGAGCTCAGACACAGAGCAGGGACTTGGGATAAGGGTTGTTGGGAAAGGCTGCTTGGAGGAGTGGCATTGTCCCTATGTCACGTGGAGAGTCCCCTGACCCCATATGCATACCATGCCTGATGTTCCTTAGGGGCGACATCTGAGGAAATGACAAAGAAAGTTAATTACAGTGTGTGTGTGTCATGGAGAATGAGCCCCCACTGCCCGCCTCATTTTTATCTCTCCCAAACAGAGGCAGACCGCAAGCACAGTGAGTTCAATGGCAAACTCCAGGGACCGGAAGGACAGTGTCCCTCAGTGTCTGGTGGGACCCTTGCTATAAAGTCATGTCCAAGCCTGGTGTGATATCAATCCTCACAGGCAGAACTGGTCAGATTTAGTGTGCTCACGAGAGGGATACTCTTGGTTCTTGACCTACTGGGCAAAGCCAGAGGCCAGCGTGGGGTCCATGTTGGGGGACCACGGGGAGGTGCAATTAAGTGTCCAGTGACCCTGTGAGGGCTGGGACCTGCCTGTGAAGTCATGACTGAGATTTGAAGATCCACAGTTGGGCCCTGGTTTCTAAACCCTTGGCTTGGTCAAAGGGCAACAGACAAATTCTGCCTCCTCTCTTGCCAGTGCTGTTTCCACTACAAAGTCTGTGCAATGCCTCCAAGGATCCGATCTGCAGGTTTCCTGTGGCAGCAAAGAACACAGTTATGACCTGAGTCCCTGTTCATGGGAGGGAGGTCACCCAGAACTGTCGCAGACATGGCTGGTGCATGGCCTAGAACCCTGTGTGCAAGATGTGCTCATCCCTCCTGTGCACCCAGAACTGTCGCAGACATGGCTGGTGCATGGCCTAGAGCCCCGTGTGCAAGATGTGCTCATCCCTCCTGTGCACCCAGAACTGTCGCAGACATGGCTGGTGCATGGCCTAGAGCCCTGTGTGCAAGATGTGCTCATCCCTCCCGTGCAGGTCAGCTGCAAACAGCACAAGAGGGTTGCCTTCCACCGAGGGAAGCTGCCTCCCTTGGAGATGCAGTGCGAGAGGCAGCCCCTCTGCCTAAGGCAGATCTACGTCTGTGGGGAAACCTGCCCTCCAGAATTCTGCTCTCTTGGGGTTGGCTGGAGCTTGTTTCCAGCTGACACCACACTCTTGCTTAAAATCTTTCCCTGCCTTGCTCTGTGTCCCTCATCCTGCTTCACTGGAAATGCCCCCTCCACCCATAAGCCATTTGTGCAAGATTTCCCAGCTCAGGCTCTGCTCCTAAGGGTTCCCAATTTGAGGCCAGAAAGTCTGGAGCTTCTTGTCACAGTGGAGCTGCAGCTTCTGACGAGCCACTCCCAGTACCTACCCTGCAGGTCCCAGAAAGCTGTGGGGTGTGGCGCTGAGCTCATCGGAAGCACCCTTGATGTCCCAAAGGTCTGACTTGATGCCTAAAGCTGCACGTCACCTACAGTCTTTGCACGCCTGCTTTTCCATCCCCCTCAAGTCCTCAGGAGCCAGGTTTTGCAAGGACAATTAACTTCCCTTGCTCATCAGATTCAAACACAATTAGTCACTGGGTTTGCCATTAGTTAATGGCAGGCACAGTTATCAGAACCATCATTTTTCTGCTGAGAAGGAATAAAGTAAAGAAGGCCTGGGAGAACACTTGATCCTCAGGAGGTATTGTTTGCAGATGAGCAGAGACACCCATTTGTCAGGCCCTGAGTCTGTGGCACATTCTAAGCAGCCCATGATGATGACTTTAGACTGTGGGTCAGGTGTCCTCTGATAGACTCAGACTCAGGAACACAGCCCACCTCTTCAGTGCTAAGCCTGGAATTTATTTCTGAATCTAAATGTTAAATGCCAAAGTGTTCATCATCGTCAGAAAAACAGGACAAGTGGGACTAGGATGGGGCTAGTGGATTAAGCCACAGTTCGTAATGTCAACATTCCCATACCACAGGGCTGGTTTGAGTCCTAGCTGCTCCACTTTTTCTCCAGGTCCCTGCTAATGTGCCTGGGAAAGCAGTGAAAGATGGTCCAAGTGCATGGGTCCCTGCCACCCATGTGGAAGAGACTAGGAGGGCATACCAGGCTGCCAGCTTCAGCCTGGCCCAGCCCCATCCATTGTGGCTGCTTAGAGAGTGAAACAACAGATGGAAAATTCTCTGTGTGTGTGCCACTCAGCCTTCCAAATCAATTATCAATCAACCAATCAACCAATCTTTGCACCTAAACCAGAGCACCATTTGAAAACAAAATTAGGGGTCCCAGCAGCTCGGGCGGCGGGAGCCGCGGCAGCGGCAAGGCAGCCCAGCTCCGCGAAGGCTTTCGGCGCGCCGCGGCCCGCAGGCACCCGGCACGCGCCCTCCCGCCGCCAGGATGCCCAAGAGGAAGGTCAGCTCTGCCGAGGGGGCGGCCAAGGAGGAGCCCAAGAGGAGGTCGGCACGCTTGTCGGCGAAGCCGGCCCCCGCTAAGGTGGAAGCGAAGCCCAAGAAGGCCGCCGGGAAGGATAAGTCATCAGACAAGAAAGTGCAAGCAAAGGGGAAGAGAGGAGCAAAGGGAAAACAGGCCGAGGTGGCTAACCAAGAAGCTAAAGAAGACTTGCCTGCAGAAAACGGAGAAACGAAAAACGAGGAGAGTCCAGCCTCTGATGAAGCAGAAGAGAAAGAAACCAAGTCTGATTAATACCATACACCATGTGTTATCAGTGGTCCCTGTCTCCCTTCTTGTACAATCCAGAGGAATATTTGTATCAACTATTTTGTAAATGCAAGTTTTTTAGTAGCTCTAGAAACATTTTTAAGAAGGAGGGAAGCCCACCTCATTCCATTTTTTAAGTGTAAATGATTTTTTTTAAGAGGTGAAATCATTTGCTGGTTGTTTATTTTTTGGTACAACCAGAAAATAGTGGCATATTGAATTCTGGGAGGCTTTGACTGTCTTGGGTGTCAGCTTAACATTCCATAGGTGGGGGTGGTTTTTATATCTTACAGTACAGCGCATACTAAATGGCAATTTGGAGTCTCAATTGTGCATTTAATCTGTCTTGAATATTTTCAGTTACTTCTTCCATGTTTTGTAGAATTGTTTCCTACAGAAAACCACTCCTTGTTCTGTCAGAACCATGTGCACTCTGTAACATCTTTGGTTGTGGTAGTCCAGTTTTCCTAATGATTTTGTTAATGTGCCATGAAAGATTGAAAATTTGAGTGTCGTGTATATGCTATTATATTGTGAATGGGTGGGATTTATGTAACAGCAACATTTGAAGATACCTGTACTTGATAGCTTCTTAAGGAAGAGTTGCCTCCAAATTTGAAGCTGGAAAGTCACGGAATAACTTTTAAAAAAAGAATGACAATTCATGGCTTTTTAGATTTTTGGTACGTATGTTAAGAATTGTGTACAAATTAAAATGTGTGTGCTGATTCTCACCACCAATAAAATCTCAATTATGGAAAAAAAAAAAAGAAAACAAAATTAGACAGGGGTAAGTAAGTTTTAACTAAGACCAGAGTCCGAATGAGCTGGCTGTAGGCAGGCTGAGATTGCCCCAGTCAGCATGCTCAGCCCAGGGTGACCCGAGAGCAGTGGGAAGAGCCAAGGCATGAGTCATCCTTGTGATTCCATTGAGGAAGAAAGTCAGGCTAGGGGCTCAGTAGTTTCCTGGCACTGGAAATTGAAGGGTGGGCATTTAACCTAGCTGCTAAGACACTGGTTGAGATACCCACATTCACTACTCAAGTAGCTAGGTTCCCTTCCTGGCTCCAGCTCCGGTTTAGATTCCTGTTAATGCAGACCCTGGTGGGCAGCAGTGATAGACTGAGTAGCTGGATCTCCGCTGTACATGTGGGAGATCTGAATTGAGCTCCCAGCTCCCAACTTGGGCCCAGCCCAGCCCAGACCACTGAGAGCATTTATGTACTGAACCACGGAATGGGAGTTTTCTATTGCTGTTTGTCTCTTGGTCTCAAAAAGCAATTTGAGAAAAAAAGCACAGAATTGGGAATTGAGAAGTGGGAAGGAAAAGAGACACAGTCATTTTAATAGAGACCCATCATGTGCTGGATGCATGCACATAGTTGTCTATTTTCATAATTTTCAATGCCTGGTTGATATTTCTCTCTAAGAGCCAAAGGTAGCAATGACAAGAAGATACCCACCCACATCAGCCAATTATAAAAGTTTATGTGATTCTCACCCCTCCTCTCAACGTTTTATTTTCAATACTTTTCTAGAATCTTAGCTGGATGGGACCTTACATAGAGACTTGACATCTTTGGTCTCTGCAAGATAGGAGTGAATAGGAGCTGTGAATGAAAAGTCAAATGTAGGGTTAAAGAAACTGTGGAGACCACTCCAGGGAAAGGAGACCACAACAGGGAAAGAAGGACATGGTGCATTCGTTACTGAAGAGATCAGAGAGCAATGAGCACATGGGGACAAAAACTCGAGCAGCTGGAGAGAGGGCTGGTGCTGGAGTCTCCCCCAGACTCCCAGAATGTACTCAAATCTACAGAAGAATGAACTCAATCACAATACACGCAAGCAGGATGCCAGTTCTTATCCCTTAGTGACTTGGCACTCAATGGCCAAGAGCCCCATTTCCTTACTCTAAGCACTGCGCCCCCCACCCTTGACATCCAAACTCTAAATTGGCCCAAGTTGAAACAGGGCCTAGGGTTTGGCTTCCTGGGAAAATGTCAGGTCATCATGAGCCTTTCATTGGAGGTCTCAGAGCCCCACTGGGTGCCAAGAGGAACGATCATCCTTCTACTGGTCAGGGTACTCCAGGAGAAAACCTTGTGTGTGATGTGGGCAAAGAAGGTCTTCTTCTCAGTGATGTCCCTAAGGAAAAGGGCTTGGCCTCACACCCTCATTTATCCCATCCACACACACTCAAAGTGAATTGTGGTGTCCTTGGGCCCTTTCTCTTACCCAGAAGCAGACATTAGAAACTCAGAAGAGCAGATTTCAAGAAGATGCAATACCTGCTGATGGGCTTGAGTCCTTCCCCAAACGGAGGCCTCGCTAGTGTTCTCACCACAAGCGGCCCCGTCCTCCCTGCTTCCCTCTCCATCTGGATTTCAACTTTATTTTCATTTTCTTCAGTTTCCCTTAGAGACTTAGCCTCATTCAGCAGCCCCCTGTGGCTCCTCTCAATATTATTTTTATTTGTGTTCCTTGGAAACACAGGGAGATAGAGAGAGAGAGAGAAAGAGCAATCTTCCACCTGCTGGTTCACTCCCCAAATATGTACAACAGGCAGGGCTAGGCTGGGCCAAATCCAGGAACCAGGACTCCATCTGGGTCTCCAGGTGAGTGACAGGGATCCAAGTACTTGAGCCATCACCTGTGGCCTCCAAAAATGGGCATTAGTGAGAAACTGGATCAGAAGCAGATATGGATACAGATATGGGATGCAGGCATCTCAAGTAGCAACTTTAACTGCTGTACCAAACGCTTGCCCCATCCACTCAGTCTAAAAGCTTGATCCGATTTGCCTCATCCTAAAATGATAACTCCAACATGCAATCCCCCAACACCTTCCCCTGCCCAACAGTGCCACTACCGCTGATGCAAGCTCCTGGCTGTCTCTTCCCTTCCTCTCACCATTAACGTTCTCAGTAACAATAGAGCCTCTCCTCTTCAACTGTGCTTTATATTCCTTCACATTCAAATGACACCCTTAGCAACGAACTTTCTCTCTCCATGGATAAAGGAGAGGGAGCGACACTCAGCTGAGTCCCACACTGCTGCCTAGCATGCGTCATTAGAGTTACTCTGCACCTGACATAAGAGGAAACAGGCTCTCAAAGAACATGAATGGCTTAATGTGTTATTTAATCCAGTCTTCTTTCCAGCCTGCGAGCCCATCACAGCAAGGCCTTGGAATTCCCCTGTGGAAACCACAGAGGCAGTGATGGTGGAGGCAGAGTTTCGATGTTCCCCTCCCCCGGGGCATTCTGAGACCTACTCTGGACTGCACCTGCTCCTCTGATGCTCCCTGGAGCACCATGGCATCTTCCTGTGTTCCCCCAGGCCTCTCCTCCACCTGTATGCTCACACCTGTCTGCGTCTTCCTCTGCTATGCCCTACAAGTGACCCCTAACCCAGGTCTGTCCAAGTGCCCTGACTTTCCAGTTACAGTAGTGTCTCCATTGGGAATCTGTTCACAGCTACAGAGGTGCACATCTTCTCAGGAGACTCTGAAGTTGCTGGATTTAGCAGCCATGACTCCTTCCAGACCGGAAGGGGAATGCTTCCAGCTGTTCTTCAACCCAACTGGAGGGGTGTGGAGCGACCCTTTCAGAGGAAGGGATAACTGAATTGTGTCTTAAAGAGATCAGTTCCCTGGGGAGGCATGGGAGCAGGACTTTCCAGACAGCAGAAATTGGGGCGACCCTGGTCTGCTGGGCAAACATGACAAGCATGGTATGGAAGTGGAGATGGTAAGAATGTGTCCAGAGGAAATGCCACCCTGCTGGCTCAGGAGAAGGTACAAGAGGACTGAGTCCCATAACCAGAGGAGAAAGTGACTGTGAATGAGCACAAGTGACATGAATGAGCATGGGGACCCATTGACAAACCACCTGTAAGGGGCACTGTGGTGACAGAGACACAGTCCAGTGTCTGTGTGACATTGCATGATGGCCTTGATCTTGATGAGCCAAGAGAAGGTAGTGGGTCAACATGGGTGGTCACAGGAGGGGTCCTGTGGCCCTGGAAGAGGCAGACCAGGCTTCACAGCCTGTGTCCTAATGTCCACCATGGCAAGACACATGGTGGCCTACACCACCAACCTGCTCCTCCCTTTGGTGCCCCAGATGGTGCTGTCAGCCAATTCTGGGAGGCCCAGGACCTCCCAATCATGCAGAAGAGCCAGTACCAGGACAAATGAGTCTGGGGTGTGGAGGGTGAAGCAAGAGGCGAGGGGATGGAGCAGCAGGCAGATCTAGAGCACAAGTTGAACCCCCTCCACTCTCCTCCTTCCAGGCCTCATCCCACAGGATACTAAAAAAAATGGGAATATTCCAAAGGACATGGGAGCTGACTCAAAGAGCTCCTACTGGCCAGAAATGAAACCATAAGAACAATGAAGTGAATATGTTAGTATTGGGTTATAATTTGAAGATAAAATATTCATGAACCTGTATTAATATAAATTAAGACTCAATAACTAAGTGACTGGGAGAGTTGATATAAAGCTCCCTTAGAGAAGAATTCCAGATCACTTGGTAGATGCTTCCAACTCCATGAAGTGAAAATTAATATGCCCTCAATCCTGAGTGTGGGCAGTGCCTAATGACTTGCTTCCAAAGAGTAGAATATTTGTTTCCACAAATACAAAAATGTAAATTCACTTTGGAGAAACCTGCCAGGCACGACCTTGGCCAGGAGAACAAGATTAACATCACCAGTGGTGGGTAACGTGCATGGCATACAAACATGACTTCATGGGGGAGAACAGCTCTCCTTTGCAGTCTTCTTCCCCTAAACCCATGAGCCCAGTCTAACCAGGAAACACATGCACCAGCAAAAGACAACTTAAGGGACCTTACAAAATATGATTCAAGATTGCCAAGGTCATGAATAGAAAAGAGAGAGAAGCCGTCAAGACCACAGGAGAAATAATGGCACACAAAGACCAAATACATAATGTGCTGTCCTGGATGGGATCCTAGGATGGGATCATTTTAACTGGGCAGAAGTAGAGAAATCCATATAAACTATGGCGTTCAGTAAATAATCCTACACCAATGTTGGATTTTAGCCAAAGGCAAATGTCCCACAGTAATGTAAAAACATTAACAATACAGGAAAGTAGAGACTTGGTACTATCTGTATAATTTTCAACAAATATAAATTATTGTAGAATAAAATGCTTACTTAAACAAATCATGGCAGAAAGACAGACTCTTTGATAAATGTTTCTATAAAAACTGTTTATCTGTATGGGTTAAATGGCAATCTCCAAAATAAATTCCAAATGGATAAAAGACCTACATGTGAAAATCAATACTGTATAATTTCTAAAATAAATTATATGACCTGGCGTTAAAGATGATATTTTCAAAGAGCATACAAATAGAACAAACCCTAAAAGGAATAACTTATCCAGTTAACTATATTAGTATTAGAATCTTCTCACAATAAAGATGCTATAAATAAAATTAAATGTAAGCCCTGTAGAAGAAAAGTTTAGCTCACAGGTAACGTATAAATGTAAGATGAATATAATGCAATCTTTAAAAAGAACAAAAATATGCATAGGATATGTGCAAAAGAAGCCCAAATAGAAATAAGCTTATGAAAACATGTTTGGCCTCATTTGTAATCAGAAAAATCCAAATTAATATAGTCATTAGATAGCATGTGATATCCATCAGATTTTCAAAAATGAAAAGTGTGAAATCAAATATTCATAACGTTGATAAACAATGTGTACTCTCAGACACAGCTACTGACAATGTAAATTTGCAAAACCACATTAGAGAGTAATTTGCAAATGTCTAATAAAATTAAGCAGGCCCATACCAATGAGCCAGCAATTCTAGTTCAAGGTACGGACCCAAAGGAACACATCCATCTGCTCCCAAGATATATACAACAATGCCCACTGCAGGGCTGTCAATGCTGGCCTGCTGGCAAAATTCTGAAACAACCCAAATGTCTGCAGGCAGTCAGCAAGGCACAGGACGGGTCTAAAGTTAACATATATCTCATTATATGGTATCTAAATAAGTAGAGTATACCTAAATGTACCAAATATTGATTGCCAAGGCAATGACATCAATTTTCCATTATATGTTGATTATATAAAATCTAATACTGTATATTTTTGAAAACATATTAATAAAGTAAAGCTATGTTAAAATAGTTAAAATATTACATGTTATTTTCAGATCAATTTTATACATTAATATATATTTCCATATATGAACTTCCTGAACTCTGAATGCATGTCAGCAAGTGCCTATATGTGGAATAGAAAAACATGAAACTAGCTCTAAGTTCAATTTGTATTCAAAAGCATTTTATATAATTTTTATTTCAAAAAACATGAAGTGCAAATGAGTATTTTTCCTCCCCACTCCCTTTTTTTTTAGTGGTTAAGATTCCCGCCTACTTCATCAGGGTGCCTGGGTTCCAGTGCTGGCTCCAGCCCCAATTCTGTTTTCCTGCTAATGTAAACCCTGGAAGGCAGTTATGGTGGCTCAAATGACTGGGTTCCTGCCCCCCTGGTGGCAGACCTGGCTTGAGTTTACAGCTCCTGTCTGTGTAAATAATATAGCTCTTGGCTACTAACATAAACATGAAGGGGACGAACTGTCACACCATCACTCAAACAATTGCAACTCTAAAATGGCAAATGTGTCATTTCTTCACAATCATTTTTGGATCTGGTACAGAAAGCCTAAGAAGAAAACATTTAAATGTGAAAAGTCAATTGCCTAGCCCAGGCAATTGTGGGGATCCTAACAGTGAACCAGCAGATGGGGTCTTTGTATGTCTGTCTGTCTATCTGTCTGTCTGTCTTTCTCTATTATCTACCTGAAGATGGACGGATCTGTCTATATCTATCTACTCTATCATCTCTCTCTCTCCTTTCAGATAGAATAAATAAATAAATAAATTTAGAAAAGCAAACTGATGAAGTAACATTTATTACATGTGGGAAGTGGGGTATAAGTGTTTGTTATACCAGTACATATAAATATATTTATTTTTCACCTGTTTAAATATTTTATACAAATACAAGATAGTTTAATGAGATGTGAGCTATGATCAAAATACAGATAATGGGTTGGCACTGCAGCTCACTAGCCTAATCCTCCGCCTGTGGAGCCAGCACCCCAGGTTCTAGTCCCGGTTGGGGAACCAGATTCTGTCCCGGTTGCTCCTCTTCCAGTCCAGCTCTCTGCTGTGGCCCAGGAAGGCAGTGGAGGATGGCCCAAGTGCTTGGGCCCTGCATTCGCATGGGAGACCAGGAGGAAGCACTGGCTCCTGGCTCCGGATCGGCGCAGCGATCCCTACAGATAGTGATCAAGTTCTGAGTTAATCTTCATATAGAATTAATATTTAGCAACTATGGATAATTGTCGTATAGAAAAAAATAAAAATTCATAATTTTGTCATGTAAATATCATAGATAAGAAAAATGCTTAAGGAAATGGGAGAATATTTGTGTAGGACAAGTTCCTTATTTTCCAGAGTAGAAATTCAAAGGAAGGAGCTCAACGTACACCAACTTATTTACCTTTTCCTGTCTGACCTTATCACTACAGAAGGATAATGTAGGAACTAATATTCTTTGATTTAAAAAGTCTATCAAAGTTCAGCAATATCGTTAGTTTTGCTTGTAGTCATTTTTCCTCGAAGTCAAGTAAAAATAAAAGTAATAATTTTTGAAAAGGAGGTTTATTATGTGATCCCATATTTTCCTATATTCCTCTGCCTCTGCATATGCATAAGTATGCAGATCCAGATACCTAAAATAATTTTCTCCAAGTAGAAGTGTTGATGGTTTAGGGAAAGGGAAATTTTTTTGACAGGCAGTTAGACAGTGAGAGAGAGAGACAGAAAGAAAGGTCTTCCTTCCGTTGGTTCACCCCAAAATGGTTGCCACGGCTGGTGCGCTGCACTGATCCGAAGCCAGGAGCCAGGTGCTTCTCCTGGTCTCGCAAATGGGTGCAGGGCCCAAGAACTTGCGCCATCCTCCACTACCTACCCGGGCCACAGCAGAGAGCTGGACTGGAAGAGGAGCAACCGGGACAGAATCCGGTGCCCCAACCGGGACTAGAACCTGGGGTGCTGGTGCCGCAGGCGGAGGATTAGCCTAGTGAGCCATGGCGCCGGCCTAAAGGGAAAAATGTTTGATGATTGACTTACTTTTTAGGGTTTGAAATTTTGGTAAGAATAAGAAATGCAAAATACAATGTGACCATTACTATTTTAAAACATATAAGGCCATGAGAATGAAGCACAAAGTTCTAGAAACAGTGTGTGACAACAGATATTAATGAAGATAGCACCAACTAAACCAGGGAAGTTTAAGGAGAATTTTCGGAGAAGCAGAGCCCACTGGGTTTGGGCGGGGGGAAGGATGTGAAGTTTCAAAAGGAACTGAAGGAGTGAGTGTTTGGGAGAGGAAGTTGGGGGAGGTAAATTAATGGGAAAACAACTGGTTTACTGACAGCAAAATGGCTGTACTTACATACGTAGGGATACTGAATATTAATGATGCCATTTCAAAGAGGGAATCGGCCATGCATGCAGGTCTGTGAGGAGTCCAGGGAAAGCACTGAGAAATGGATTGTTCAGAATTCATGGAGGATGCACCTAGGGTGGAACTTGAGTGCATTCCCAAAAGGAAAACAAGCTTTCCAGGAAGGTGCGGGGAGCAAAGCATTCCAAGAAAGAGAGAAAACATTTCTGACTGCAAAAGCAGAAGAGCAAGACAACTGGCTGTGACCCAAATGTCACAAAAATGCAAGGGCCAGGAGCCCTACACAGACTTTTTCTTGGGGGTGGGCGTGGAGCAGTTGGGAAGGCATTGAGCAATGATGTGACCAAATGTGGTTTGTGTTTATAAAAAATACTGAGATGGTATCAGATGAAAAAAAGCATAAAGGATGGATTTAAACATGCAAAGATGGGGAAGAAGCCATCCAGGCCCTGAGCACCTACTCCAAGATCTGGAGGAATATTTATGAGGCAGGCCGAATCTCTGGGAGGCAAATGGTTTCCTGTGGGAGACGAAGACAGGCTGGGGGTCAAGAGTGGCTGAGTGACCAGGCGGGTGCACTTCAGCCAATGGGCAGGGTTGGCAGAAAGGCTCAGAGTCTAGCTAATGAGCTCACTGTGGGACATGTTGCATTTAGGTGCCTGGCCTGGCCCAGGGCCCCAGGTGTTAACATCTTCAGCATCTGGTGGTAATTGAAGACTTCAGGGTAGGTGACATTGCTCAGAAACGGCAAGGAGTGAACTCAGCAGTAAACAGGATGTGCAATCCTGGAAATACACAAGTCAGGACCCCCTCTCCTGCCATTAACTGACATTCTTTTCAGGCAGCCTGTCAGATCCCATTTATCCATCTTGTTGGTTCTAACACTGTGTTCCTTCCTGCTGGCATCATTTATAATCCTGATTCGATCAGTCAACATATTAGGCTTAGGCATCCCAGGCTTTCCAGTTGAAAATGGCTCCTGTAGAACACTCACTATTCTCCCCATTGGCTAATAAGATAAAGATAATAAGATAAAGAGGATAAAAAGTCACACCATCACTCAAAAATTACAGCTTTGTAAAATGGCAAATGTGCCCTGCCTTTGCAAGCATTTTTGAGTCTGGAACAGAAAGTCTGAGAGGAAAACATCCAGATGTGAAAAGTCAACAGGATAAGATGTAAAGGCAAACAGATAGCAAAGTAAAAAATTACAGGGGAGGATTGAAATTGGTGAAATGAAATCCACACAACAGAAAAAGAACAGTATAATCTGTGAAGGATGTGCTCCAAAAGTTGGCTCCGAATCCAGAGTGTAAGGCAATAAGAAATGGAAGGAAACTGAACAGAAAAAGACAGTGTTAATGGAGCCTAAGGACCAGACCAGCACCCTCAGAATACAGGAACTGCTGAGACGCCTGCAAACAACCATAGAAGAAGTAGTAACCACAGATATAACTGAAGAAAAAGATCCTCAAATACAATGAAATAAGTATGAACATGAGAGAGTTCACATTCCAAAGAAATCCAATGAGGAGGAACAAATACTACTTATACAAATGCTAACACCAATCTGTTTAAAATATGCTATGTAGGGGCTGAGTGCTTGACCCAACAGTTAAGACACCAGTCAGAGCAGCCACAGCATACACTGGAGAACATGGGCTTGAGTCCTGGTTCCAGCTTCCTGCTAATGAGGGCCCTGGGAGGCAGCATGACTCAAGTGATTGGATTCCTGCCACCCACCTGTGGGACTTGCAGTGACTTGCCAACTCCCTGCTTCGACCCCTGGCTGCTGTGGGTATTTGGGGAGCAAATAAGCAGATGGGAGCTGTCTGTATGTGTCTCTCAAATCCTCACAAGTAAATAAAACATATCCTACAGGAATATTTTTTATAAAAGGTTTGGAGAACAGATTCAAAGGAAGGAAAACAAAGCTGCCCATTTTATCCTGTGGAGCCCTACATGCTACATAATATGAACTTGGACACATCCAAATATTTTTTATATATAAAGAATCAGAAAAAAACACATGTGAAGAAAAGCAGGAGTTCAGGAAAAAAAGTCTATGTTCTATTGTTGAAGTGCCTACTGAAAACAGTTCAATGAATCAAGAGTTAAATTGACAGGAAGAATCTAAGTACAGAGAAACTGTACCTAAAATTAGATTTCCCAAATAACTTATCAGCAGAAACAACACTCAACTTATAAGAAGGTTTTAATAAAACATTTTAACTACACCTATTTGAGCTCACAATGAATTAAATCTGCAATAAAATAATTATACATTGACAGATACAGTCTTGGCCGGCGCCGCGGCTCACTAGACTAATCCTCTGCCTGCGGTGCTGGCACTCTGGGTTCTAGTCCCAGTTGGGGTGCCAGTTCTGTCCTGGTTGCTCCTCTTCCAGTCCAGCTCTCTGCTGTGGCCTGGGAAGGCAGTGGAGGATGGCCCAAGCACTTGGGCTCTACATCCGCATGGGAGACCAGGAGGAAGCACCTGGCTCCTGGATTCAGATCAGTGCAGCACGCTGGCCATGGCAGCCATTTGGGGGGTGAACCAATGGAAGGAAGACCTTTCTCTCTGTCTCTCTCTCACTGTCTAACTCTGCCTGTCAAAAAAAAAAAAAAAAAAAAAAAAGAAAGAAAGAAAGAAGCAGTCTTGTGTTTCTATATTTTGTGACTGTTTTCCTTTATTTTAGTTGTCTTTATCAAGTGTTATTTTTATAACTTTATATAAAACACCTGTGTACTTCAAATTATGTACTGTTCATAAAATTTATTAATATGTCTTTGCTATCCTAATACAAATGTTGAAGACAATGGTACCAAGTCAGAATTCTATAACATTCAACCAAACAACTATTTGGCAGGTCAACACAAATATTCATTTATTAATTCTCCAGGATAGTTTTTCATTAACTGCAAATTTAATTAAATACTACTTAGCTTCCTATTCATGAGAATACTATGCAAAATCACCAAACATTTCTGAAACCAAGACATACTTCCCAATTTGCCAATCTAATCAGCCTGTCAGAAACAAAGAAAAATAAATTTCTTTCTTTTTTATTTTTATTTATTTTATTTGACAGGTAGAACTACAGACAGTGAAAGGGAGAGACAGAGAGAAAGGTCTTACTTCCATTGGTTCACCCCAAAATGGCTGCCATGGCCAGTGCTGCACCGATCCAAAGCCAGGAGCCAGGTGCCTCCTCCTGGTCTCCCATGCACGTGGAGGAGCCCAAACACCTGGGCCATCCTCCACTGCCCTCCTAGGCCACAGCAGAGAGCTGGACCAGAAGAGGAGCAACCAGAACTAGAACTGGCACCCTTATGGGATGCCGGTGCCACAGGCAGAGGATTAACCAAGTGAGTCACAGCAATGGACCCAATATCTTTCTTTTTAAAAAAAAATATATTTATGTATTTGAAAAGTAGAGTGACATAGTGAGACAAGGAAAGACAAGACAGATCCTCCACCTACTGGTTCATTCCCTAAATGGTCCCAACCATCAGGGCTGGGCCAGGCTGACACCAGGAACTAGGAACTCCATCCTGGTCTCTCACCTGAGTGGCAAAGGCCCAAGCACTTGGACCACCTTCCACTGTCTCCCAGGCACATTAGCAGGAACTAGATCAGAAGTAGAGCAGCCAGAACTTGAACCCACACTCTGGTATGGCATTGCATATGGTAGCTTAACTCAATATGGTTTGTTCTTGTGAATTGGAATTGCCTCCTAAGGATCATATTTTACTTTCTAAGTATTTAGTCTTTCAAATAAGCCATTTACAAATTTTGCCTGACATCACAATACCATATTTCAAGACATGTTACAGGGCAATTATAATCAAAATAGCTTGGTACTAACATAAAAATAGACATGTGGACCAATGGAACAGATTAGAAACCCCAGAAATTGATTCACACAAATTGTTGAATTTTCATGCATCTACAACCAACTAATCTTTGACAAATGAACTAAAATCACTCCCTGGAGAAAGGACAGTCTTTCCAACAAATGGTGTTGGGAAAATTGGATCTTCACATGCAGAAATGAGACTCCTACCTTAAACACTATAATAAGCCAACTTATAATAGATCAAAAATGTAAACTTAAGACCAGAAACTATCGAATTACCACAGGCAAATATAGGGTAAGCAAGCAAGACATTGGCCTAGGCAAAGACTTCTAGGGTAAGACCCCCACAAAGCACAGACAATAAAAGGAAATTACATCAGGCCAAGAAGTTTGTGCACAGCAAAGGAAACACTCAACAAAATGAAGAGGCAACTGACAGAGTGGGAGAAGATATTTGCAAATGATACATCTGATAAAGATTTAATATCCAGAATATATAAGGAGCTCAAGAAATTCAGCAACAAAACATACAATCCAGTTAAGAAACAGGCTAAGGATACGGCAACAGGCATTTTTCAAAGGATGAAATACAAATGATTAAAAGACACATAAAAAGATGCTCAGGATCACCAGCCATCAGAGAAATGCAAAATAAAAATACAAATAAAAACCATGAGGTTTTACCTCACCCCAGTTAGAATGGCTATCACTCAGAAATTTAAAAAAAAATGCTAGTGAGGATGTGGAGAAAAAGGTGGGAATATAAATTAGTACACTCATCATGGAATACAGTAAGGAGATTCCCAAAGGAAATGAAATCAGCATATGAAAGAGTTATCTGCACCCCCTTGTTACAGAAGCTCAATTCACCATAGTTAAGATATGGAATCAGCCGGTGCCGCGGCTCACTAGGCTAATCCTCCGCCTTGCAGTGCCGGCACACCAGGTTCTAGTCCCGATCGGGGCGCCAGATTCTGTCCCGGCTGCCCCTCTTCCAGGCCAGCTCTCTGCTGTGGCCCAGGAAGGCAGTGGAGGATGGCCCAAGTCCTTGGACCCTGCACCCCATGGGAGACCAGGATAAGCACCTGGCTCCTGCCATCGGATCAGCGTGGTGCGCCAGCCGCAGCGGCCATTGGAGGGTGAACCAATGGCAATGGAAGACCTTTTTCTCTGTCTCTCCCTCTCACTGTCCACTCTGCCTGTCCAAAAAAAAAAAAAAAAAGATATGGAATCAACCCAGATGTCCATCACCTGATGACTGCATACAGAAAATGTGGTGTGTGTGTGTGTGTGTGTTTGTATGTATGTGTGTGTGTGTATATATATATATATATACATATACATATATATATGATGGAATACTACTTAGCAATAAAAAGAATGAAATCCTGTCTTTTGCAATAAAATGGATGCAACTGGACACTAATATGCTTACTGCACTAAGCCAGTCCATAAAAGACAAATATCAGGCTTTCTCTTATTTGTAGCTAATATACAGAATACACAAAATGTAATGTATATGAGTGAAACTGGCATCTTGAGATTTGATTATTGTCTATATTGTCTGTACTTCTGAGGAACAGTGGCCATAATGCTTGCTGAATTCTACTTAGTGGAGGACTAAGCTTGTGATTATGAAATAAATTGAATATATATTATTGTAAAAATTAAAAGAAAGATAAGAGAGCCTGGAGGAGGGAGGGTGGGAAATAAAATATATTCTTAACACTATATATATGAAATACATAAAATCTGTTCCCTTTATAAAATCAATAAAAATAGTTAAATAAAAATTTATATTACAATGCTACAGTATAGTATTGACATAAAAACAGATCCACAGACCAACAGAACAGAATAGAAACCCTAGAAGGAAACCCTCACAGCTGCAGCCAACTGATTTTTGATAATGTTGCCAAGAACTTGCAATAGAAAAGCACAGTCTTTTTCAATAAATGATGTAGGTAAAACTGGATATCCAAATGCAGAAAATGAAACTAGATCTCTATCTCTCACCCTGTACAACAACCTACTCAAAATGCATCAGACCTAAGTGTGAGGCCTGAAGCTTTGCAACCATTAGAGGGAAAAATATGTGAAACACTTTAGGACACTGGAATGAGCAAGGATGCTCTAGACCAGGCCCCCAAAGAAACAGGAAACAGAAGCACAGACAAACAAGCAGGATTTCATCAAACTAAAGAGCTTCTGCATGGCAAAGAAATAATCAACTGAAGTTCACTCTTCCAAGAAGCAATTACAAACTGGTTTTCATCTAGGTTTCAGAAAATTTTCTTTGATTTTTAGTATTTGTCCTTGATTTGTTTTCATCTTAGGTATTCCCTATTATCTGTCAGTTGCAGTTCTCTCTTTTCAATAATCACCCTGAATTAAACATTCCCTGAATTACATTTATTTCTTCCTTCCTTTCTTTTGACCTTTTACTAAAAATAAGGCATATCTATTATTTTTATTACTTTTGTATGCTCTCAATTTTAGTCTTCATTTATAAATGATTGTTTTAATTCTTAAATAAATTGTGCCTATTAAATTTGCTATAGTAAAAAAATCAAAAATTCAATTATTCAGCTGTTTCTCAAAAAGTTAAACATTTAACCATCTCCAGTACTATGATGCCATGCTGAGTTTCAAATATTATCAGCAGCACATTGGCCTATACATATATATCTACAAATTATGTCTTGATGGTTTCCCAATTGAATCTGGAAGTAAGCTTTCAAAAGGTATCAAGGGAAAGTTGGATTTATTTACTTATTGAGAACCACTGAATGTTAACTCCATGCTGGGTCTTACATTGTGTATCTTTTTTTTTAAAGATTTTATTTACTTATTTGAGAGGCAGAGTTACAGAGAGAGGGAGGGAGAACCATCTGCTGGTTCATTCCCCAAATGACCACAACGGACGGAGCTGAGTCAATCTGAAGCCAGGAGCCAAGAGCTTCTTCTGGGTCTCCCATGCAGGTGCAGGAGTCCAAGGATTTGAGCCATTGTCCATTGCCTTCCCAGGCCAGAAGCTGAGAGTTGGATCAGAAGAGCGGCAGCCAGGACATGAATTGGCCTACTATGCCACAGCTATCTTAACTAACAGACACAATGCACCAGCGCATTGGTAGGACTATGACCACTTGGAGGTAAGAAAGTTAGAGCTCAGATCCCAAAGTGATCATCTAAAATCACACTCCAGCAAGCCTCTGTGCTGGCACAGAGAGAAAATCCAGTGATTTTTATATGGCCTCCGTGATTCCACTCTACTCCATTACGCATTAATACAATCCAGGATTCCCCTAAGCACTAACCTCTTTCCTTGCATTTTTTTTAAAGTCAAAAGCAAAGTTCGAAATCAATTCGACCAAAGTATTACCTCACCTGCATATTTCCAGAGTGGAAATTCATTCTGTAGCTTGGCCCTACTTGCAAATCCTTTCAAGTAAATATCCTTGTTTTGTTCTGTGACCCTATGCACTACCTCTGGACATCCAACCCCATGATGCCCCTTTCTTGTGGAGACCATTTGTGATTAGACAACCACCAATTCATTATTTAAAGACTTTCCCTTCTAGAATCATAGCCTTGGACCTCAGAATGTTCCCTTTCCTGTGCACTGAGCTAACTGCCACGTTCTGCCCACCCCACCTTCTATTTCTCATCTGGTAGAATACATTTCAACAAGATGATGATGCTTTCTCCCAAACCTCCCATTGCTTGCATTATCAACCAATTATTTTCTTTCCATTATTGTAAAAATATGAACAACTCCGTGTGGCTCCAAATTCTCCATAAATATTCTGGCTGTTTTCCAAGGCACTCGACCCGGACTTGTTGGAAGACAGTCGCTGAATACCACGAACATCTGGGAACAGTCACTGAGCAGCAAAAGCAGTGAGCAGCTCCCCCAAACTACCTTGTTTCAACTTCAGAACAGTCTGGGGCAGGGATCCCAGTGGGCACCAGGTGGCCTCAAGTTGTCACCGGCTCCCTCTTGGTACTTTCCCACCCTGTTGAACAAGCAGAATGGGGCAGCTCATTCTCGGCAGCAGCTCAGCCTCCTGCTTCCAGCAATAGCCATACTTACACAACCTCCTCCTTACAGCCACCCTTCTCTTCTAAGAGCTTTCAAAGCTAGTTTTCATTGTTATATTCTTGCCTGCTGACTCCTAATGAGTGACGTGTCTCAGAATCCCTCGACGACTCACTTACAACCTTAGTTGCCTCCTGTAAGCCCTAGCTAAGTGCCAGAGCCCTTGCTTAGCATGGAGACTATATGAAGGTGGCACAGTCCTCACCCCCAAAGAAGCTGTGATCTATAAAGGAGAGAGTTTACAGATGAACAGTAATAACTCAACTTAGTCAGTTCAGTGATAGAGGCACAAGGAGAACAAATAAATGAGTGGTGAAAGTCCAATTTAAGAAGCTCTATACAGGGGCCAGCGCTGTGGTGCATTGGGTACAGCTGCTGCCTGCAGTGCTGACATCCATATGGATACTGGTTCGAGTCCCGGCTGCTCCTCTTCAGATACAGCTCTCTGCTATGGCCTTGGAAAGCAGCAAAAGATGGCCCAGGTGCTTGGGCCCCTGCACCCACAAGGGAGACCTGGAAGAAGCTCCTGGCTCCTGGCTTTGGATCAGTGCAGCTCCAGCCCATTGCAGCCAACTGGGGAGTGAACCAGTGGATGGAAAACACCTTTCTCTCTCTCTCTCTCTCTCTCTCTCTCTCTCTCTCTCTCTCTGCCTCTCTGTAACTTTGCTTTTCAAATAAATAATATTTTTTTAAAAAGCAGCTCTATACAGAAGCTGCCATAAAAGTAATAATGGAAAGAAAATCCCCCAATATTAAAAACAAAACAAAACTGCATCCTGACAATGTCGACATCTTGAACTCCTAAGTACAGGAAGTACATCCAGATACTCAACAAGGCTTAGCAGTGTGAGACATCACAGAGCATCCATGTTTCTCTAAAGGGAAGGCTGGGAAAACATCCAAGGTCAAGGGCAAAGTTACTGAGCCAAGGAAGAGCGCCTTGAACCTGAACATTGGAAAGAACCACTGGAGATTTATAAGCAAGGGATTGACTTTGATCAGAATTGATTTTACAAAGATTTCTCTACTGGCAATATAAAGGAGTAAAAAAGTGAGGAAAAAAAGGTAAGTCAGAAAACTTCCATTGTAAACTAAATGGCCATTGGGGCTGGGATGTAGCTGAGAATACGACCTGATGCATACTTCAGAAATTTAGGGGGTAGAATGAATGGAACCAATCAACAGAGTCATTGCATGGAATGTGGAGCAGATCAATATGTACAATGACCCCATTTTTGCTAAGTTAAAATATTTAGGGAGAGGGAGAGTGGGATGAAGAGGTGGAGTACAGGGGATTTTCCTGTGCAGTGGGACAGCTATGTTTGATATTGCATGTTGAACACATGTCATGACTCAGTCATCCCTCAGCTCTTGAGGATTGGCTGCAAGACTTTCCACAGATAGCAAAATCTGCCAAGGCTCAATTCCTTTCTGAGAAATGACACAGCGCTTGCACGCAACCTACACACATCCTGCTGTATACTTCAAATGATCTCTATTCACTCACGATGCCTACTACAATGGAAATGCCATATACACAGTAGTTGCACTGTACAGTTTGGGAATAATGACCAGAACAAAATCTACAAATATTTAGTACAAATGCAATTATTTTTTCTTCAGTGTATTCCATCCAAGGTTGGTTGAATACAGTTCTACATGTAGGCAGAACTTGCAGATAAGGAGGGTCAAGGGTACACTTATCATCATTCATGGAATATACAGGACAAAGAAGGAGTCTCAAGTAAAGGATTGTATTCAGTTGGTAATAATGCGTGACAGTGGCTCATCACCTGCAACAAATGTCAATAAAAGGGGAAGATGGGAGAAAGGGAGGAAGGGCTACATGGGCACTCTGTACTTCCTTCTCAATTTTCCCACAAACCTCAACTTTTCAAAAAACAGACTCTATTAACATCTTCTAAAAAACAGGAGGTGGGAGAAATACCAATTTGAGATTTCCAAGTAACCTGGGCATGTCCAATTTAGGTTCATCATAGAGGGTCATCTTGTTGAGTGCCATCTACTTAGGAAGAAAGCCCACGGAAGAGCTGCCTCCACACTTCCTTAAGAGCTCAGCATCAGCATTGGAGGGTTGGACTCAATGTCATTGGCATTCCTTTGACAGACAGATGCTGCACTTGTAAGAGAATTGGACATGCACCCCAACACAGGAGTTGCATAACATGCTTGCCCTTCAGGAACCTTGATTTTCTGAATTATATATTTCTTACCAATATATCGTGTGTTCATAAGCCTGAGCAGGAAGAAATTCTACAGCCAGGTCGTGCATATGGATGACTTATCGCAGCTATAAAATCTGGATGTTTCCAATTCATGAACCTTGCTGCTCAAATGTGAATCAGAACACACAGTGCAGACCGCATTCCTCACAAGCCTAAGAAGTCTATGAATACAGGAGCAAAAGAGGAATGAAGAGGCTGAAAGCAAAAATCAAAAGATGTAGAAGCACTCCAATTTGACCTTTAGGAAAAAATGTGCTGTTGACACTTAGCTCGGCAGGATATTGATGTGTAGACCTTACATAAACATTTGTCTTCCAGCTAAAAATAAACAAACAGGAAAACAACAAACCCACCAAACAACAGTTGAGCCAGCTCCTTGAATGCAGAGCTATAAATGGAGCATGACCCAAGCAAGAGGGAGCACAGAATAAGCGACTCTGGGGTTGAAAAGAGATGGTCACGACTTCCCAGCTGTCATGGACGCACCTCGGGGACACCTAATTCATCACCTTCAAGGATGTTTATCCAACCTCAGACAGGTCTGACACCAAGAAAGCATTCCTTTTTTTCCACATGAGCTGCATTCTGTCTCAAACTCTCCTATCCAAAGTTCCTAGTTTTCTCCACATGGACTAAGAAACCAGGTCAGCCTTTAGGAATTAATTCTTCCAATTACCATATGCATTAGGTGTATACACTGTGTCAGGCGTTGCACTAAACACTGGTTATTCAATGGGGGAAACACAAATGCAGCCCTTGGATCCCCAAAATTTATTATCTAGAGGAATGGATGCATATTAAACAAAAAGTTAGCTCATAAATTCACAGCTACACAGTGTGATCACTGCAAAGAATCACAAGCGTTTGGGGTGATGACACAGAAAAATTGAGAGAGGTGATTTGAACTGAAGGGTGTTGGGGAAGGTCACTGAGCAGGCTTCAGGACTGAGAGAGAGTTGGTTGGGTCACAAACAGAAGAGTATCCCAGAACGCAGGCAGCCTATCTGAAGACCATGAGCTGGAATCTACCCGTGGTACTCAAGGAGCAAACAGAGCGAGGAAGCAAGACAGTGGAAGAGGTGAGCAGAAACCAGAGAGGGGGTGCGCAGAAACCCCCCATGTCATGGAAAGTCTTGAAATCACAGTGCTTGTTTTCCTTTCTAAAAATTCTTTCCACTACTCTACATCTTTGCACTTACATATAAATGTTTAGGATAATCATGTCATTTTAAGTTTTTTAAAGTCCAGCGGGGTTTTGACAAGCACTGAGTCTGTGCCTTGGGGAGACTGACCACCTCAAAAATATTGCATCTTCCAGCCATGAATGCCAGATCTTCTTTAATTTCTCTCAGCAACATTTTATACTTCTCAAGGCACAAATGTTAGCTATCTTTAAAAAATGTGTTTGTATCAATCTTTATGCTTTTATGCTATGGTAATGCTTGGATTTATTTTTATTGTTTCCATTACTGGCTGTTACTATCCATAAATGCAAGTGTACAGGGGAGGGCATTGTAACTCAGGGGGTTGAATGGCTGCTTAAGATGCCTGCAACCCCTATGAGAGTGCCTGCTTGAGTTCCAGCTACTCTGCTTCTGTACCAGCTTCCTGCTGATGTGCCTGGGAGGCAGCAGGTGATGGCCTGAAATGAGAGCTCTGGATGGAGTTCCTGACACCTGGCTTCAGCCTGGCCCAGCCCTGGTTGTTGCAGGCATTTGGGGAATAAAACAGCAGATGAGCAATCTCGCTCTCTCTCTCTCTCTCTCCCCAACCCACATCTCTACCTCTGTCTCTCTTTCTCCCTGTGGCTGTGACTTTCAAATAAACTTTAAAAATATAATTGTATAATGACTGTTTCCTGCAACATGAAATTTACATACAAGATTTAACTGTCTTAGAAAGTTGCTCTTATTTTCTACTAAGACCATCTTGTCACCACAAAATACAGGTACCCCACCTGTTCAAGTCTGGATGCTTTAAGTCTTTCATTGTTGTCACTCAAGTCACAACATAGTTTCTGATCTTAAAGCAATGAAAATTCCATCAGGTATATGATCAAAGTCAGTTCTTGATTTCCTTCATCATGGTACGAAAGCTTCCTTTAATTTCAAACTGACTTATTTTAAATCATGAATGCATGTTGAATGTTGTCAGAGGTTTTTCTACATTATGATGATCGTGTGATTATTTTTCAGTAACATAAAATTATTATGAATAAATTTTTAAAGGTATGTAAGAATTATGCCTTGAAACTATAAAATGTTACTGAGAGAAATTAAAGAAGATCTAAATGAATAGAAATATATTCAATATTCATGATTGGAGGACTCAATATTGTTAATAGGGCAAATCTCCACAATTAGGATATTCAATGCAATCCCTATCAAAACCTCAGCTGAAACAAGCTTGTATCTCAGAGATAAAACTTCATTTGAATATGACATATTGTCCTTTTGATTTATCACTGTACTAAACCTATTAATATTTTGTTGAAGACATTTGCATCCAACTTCAACGAAGATAATGATGTGCAATTTTCTCCTATGATCTTTTCCTACTTTTGTTATCAGGATTATGCTGGGTTCATTCAATGCATTTAAAAACACATTTTCTCCTCTACTTTCTGACAGAATTTATGATTCGCATGATTTCTTTGGAGGTCAGACAGTGCCAGCAGTGAGGCCATCTGGGACTAGCATGTCATAGGTGGCAGTGTGTTTGCTCACAAACCCAACATCTTGTTTTTTAAAGAAATCTGTCCATCTCACCTGGGTTATTGAATTTATTGGCACAAAGTTGTTGCACTGAGGGCTGGTTAATGACACAGACATGACTGGATACACACGTTGACTTGTTTAGGGCTCTCATTCAGGAGCTTGGCTCATGTGAGGACGGCAACTGAGAAGTCATCCGAAGCCTGGGGGCCCTGGGAAGCTGGCAGTGTGGCCCTGTCCAAGCCTGGAGCCTCACGCCCAGGGAGGCTGAGGCTGTGAGTGCCAGCAGGAGGGCTGCTGGGTGAGTCCTAGAGGCTGAAGGGCAGCCACTGACATCTGAGCCCACAGTGGAGCTCTCCCAGCAGGCGGCCACTTCACCTTCTGCAGTTGCTCCAGACTCACAGACAACTGGCACTGCCCACCCTCATCCAGGTCAGGTCTCCCACCCAGTCCATGTGGACTCACACGTCAATCTCCTGTGAAAACACCCTCCCAAATACACACCTCAAATAACACCCAAATAATGCTTCTCCAGGCTTCTGGGTATTCCTTGATCCAGACAAGGTGACACCTTCAGATTAACCGTCACAATAATGTTGTCCTATTATCATCTCCAACTAAAGAACCTATAGGGGAATGTCTCTTTTCACCCCTGATAGTGGGAATTTCCATTCCTCTGATTCATTCATCTTGGCTACTCTTGCTTGGAATTTGTATAAGGTTAAGTTTTTAAACTTATCCAACAGCCAACTTTTAGCTTTTCTAATTTTCCATGCTGTTACACATATTCTCATTTTTTTCTTAAAGTTATACTGAATTAAGCTTGTTCTTATTTTTGTCTTCTCTTAAGGGCAAAACTAAGAATGCTGACTGTCTGCAAAAATAATTTTGCTTCTAATAGAGGCATTTAAAGCTGCAAACTTTCCTTTAAGCACTATTTTCACTACACCCCACAAATTTTGATATGTTGTATCCCTGTTATTATTTCATTAGAAATATGTTTATAATTTCTTTTCTGTTTTTTATCCTTGGTACATGAGTTATTTTGAATTATGTTATTTAATTTCACTGTGAGTTTTCTAGATGATTTTTTTATGGATTTCTGGGTTAATTTGATTGTGGTGGTGAAGCCTACTGAAATTTAACTCTGTTGCTCAACTATTGTCTTTCTTGCACAGAATTTTCTGTGCATTCTAGAAGAAAACTTGTATTCTTTGGTTTTGGGGTGAAGTGCTCTATAAAGGCCAACCATCTGACTCCTGCTTAGGATCTTTACTCATATGTTAATCTATACGATGGAATTCTCACATTCAAAGTGACAAGGACCCATGTCCTAAACAGTCTTGAAGTTCAATCTCTAAAGTACTTGATCCTCAGTAGCCCTGGACAGTTCATATGATCCCCATTTTATCCACAAATAGCTTTAAAACCCTCGGCATAAGTATTATCAAAATCTACATGTATTTTTCTTTTTAAAAGATATATTTAGAGCCCAGCATTGCTGGGATCCCAAGTGCATTCGTGTGTCAGGAGCTCCACTTCCAATCCAGCTCCCTCTTAATGGCCTGGGAAATGCAGTGCAGAATGGAGCAAAGTGTATCTAGTGTACTTAGGCCCCTGCCACCTAGTGGGAGATCCAGATGAAGCTACTGGCTCTTGGCTTCAGCACGGCCAAGTGCTGGCAGCTGAAGCCATCTAGGGAGTGAACCAGCAGATAGAAGATATCTCTCTGTTTGCATCTCTTCTGTCTATCTCTGTAATTCTAACTTTTAAAATAAATAAGAAAATCTTTAAATATATATATAAATATTTAAAAGGTGGAGTAAAATAGAAAAAGAGGGAGAGAGAAAAAAAGGGAGAAAAAGAGAGAAGAGATCTTCCATCTACTAGTTCACTCCCCAAAAGCCCACAACAGCCAGGGCTGAGCCAGGTCAAAGCCAGGAGCCAGAAACTCCATCGAGGTCTCCTACATGGGTGGCAGGGACCTAAGTACTTGAGCCATCATCTGGTGCTTCCCAGGCACATTAGCAGGAAGCTGGATCAGAAGTGGTAGTGGGACTTCATCCCAGGCACTCCAATATGGGATGTGGGTGTCCCAAGCAACAGCTAAACTCACTATACCACAAAGCCCACCCCAAAACGTAAGTATATTTCTATTTATCATAATAATTTCACTTATCAGTATATATTTACATTTGCTTCATGTCTTTTCATGTCCTGAGCAATCTTTTTTTGCATTACTGAATAATATTCCATTGTTTGGATGTACCATGGTTTATCCATTCACCTAGATATCTTGGTTGCTTACAGGTTTTCAAAATTATTAATGAAGCTGCTGTAAACATCCATGTGCAGGGTTTTATGTGGGTACATTTTTAAAGTTATTTTGGTAAATACTAAATACTGCTGGATCGTATGGTTGCAGAATGCTTAGTTTTAGGAGAAACTGACAAAGGGTTTTCCAAATGTCAGGATCCTAGATTGTGGCCATTCTGATAAGGGTATCATGATGTCCCAATGTTGTTTTCATTTGCAATTCTCTAATGATCTAAGATGTCGAGCATCTTTTTCTTGTGTCTGTTTGCCATCTGTAAATCTTTTTTTTTTAATTTATTTTATTTATTTGAGGAGCAGAGCTACAGAGAGAGGAAGAGAGAGAGAGATCTCTTATCTGCTGATTCACTCCCCAAATGGCCACAATGGCCAGGGCTGGGCCAAGCCAATGCCAGGAACTAGGAATGTCATCCATGTTTCCCACATGGGTGCAGAGGCCCAAGTAGATGGGCCATCTTCTGCTGCTTTCCTAGGTGCATTAGCAGAGAGCTAGATCATAAGTGGAGCAACCAGGACTCAAATCGGCACCCATATGGTTGTTGGCATTGCAGGCAGCTGCTTAACCTGTTGTACCACAATGCTGTCCCCTACATCGGTAAATCTTTAGTGAGCTTTCTGTTTGGATCGTTTGCCATTTTCAGATGGTTTGCCTTCTTACTTTTAAGTTTTAAGAGTCCTGTGTGTATTTTGGACACTTGTCATTTATCTTATACATGTTTTGCAAAGATTTCTCTCACTTATTTTATCATTCCTTTAACAGTATCTTCCACAGAACACTTAAAACTTAATAAATTCTAAATTTCTCTTTTCAATTAATCGATCATACTTCTGGTGTTGCATCAAAGAAATCATCTTCAAGGTCAAAGTCATCTAGATTTTGTTTATCATAAAATGTTTGCGAATAATGTTACATTTAAAATAAAAAGGTTATAGGAAATGTTGTGTGAGTAAACATTATTTATTTGCATCAATATGATTGGAAGGAAAATTACCTTGTGACAAATTAGGCTTCTGATGAATTCCATCTTTTTATTTTCTCCTCTGAAATTGTTTGGATTTGTGGGTAAAGGCAGAACTCTTACTATAGATTGCCCATTTTCCCTTAGCTTAGCAGAAGGATTTATCTGTAGGAAGCATTTGCTCCTATTAATTTGCAAATTTGCTATTTCCAAATTCAAGGAACAGATAAGCAAACATCTGAAAGTTGCCAATTACATCAACCTCCCTGTTTTACAATACAGAAGATGCAGTCATCTGAGAGTTGGTGACAAGTACAAAACAGAGCTGACCACTTCCTACAATATCACCTCTCCCACATCTCCAAGGCCTACTGCCTTACCTTAGACCAGAACTCCAAGTCTCAAAGCTGTCCCTCCGACCACCAAGACCTTTACCAAAGATCACAAACAGCAGTGACAGTATCCAGCTTCTCTGTTGCCCTTCCTACCTGCCTGGGAATGGCCTAAGCTCTAACACGTATTCATTGATTCTCCCAGTAACCCTGTGAGGTGGATGCTATTCTTACCCTATGTCCAAATGAGAAAAGAGAAGTACAGAGAAGTGAAGTGATTGCCCAAGATCAGACGGGTAGTGAGAGAGAGGATTTGCACCCAGGCAATCAAGCCCCAGTATCCAGGCTCATTACAGCCACACCCCATTGTCCCTCTGGGTCCTTCCACTGCTCTCCTGCTTTCCAACATGAGCCTCTGGGCTAAATGTGATCCCGCTCAGTGTATTCCCCTAGAATTTTAACCAAAATATTTCCTAACTTCAGGCACTGATGAAATCAGCAGCCTGCAGTGTCCAACTGCCTGCCAGTTCCACCCTTGCCAAATGGCTGGGCTGTCATAGTAACAGGTGAACGCTCACTGGGAATTGTAATGCACATGAAAGCAGGTACTGCATTTTGAGACGTGTTCATGAGCCAAAAGTGAGATATGTGCTCCTTGATTAATTCACCTCAAATCTACCCCAACGATTAGGTAAAAATTGCTTAAGGTACTTGTTAAGGGTATCTCTGTTCTCCGGAAGATTTTAATCTCTCTAGGTTCTTATGAACATTTTAAATGTGGGCATTTATATGGACAGAGTAGATTACAATAATAATTGAATGCTTTATATTAGCTTGAAAATTTATAGATTTAAGATTATTTGGCTTACTGAGGAATATATTAATAAAAAGAAGACAGCTATGCATAATTCATCTTTCTAGATACGTGCTAAAATTACCTGGCAATTTTTTAAGCCACAAGGATCACATTTCATGAGCAAGGGAAGGATGCTATCCACTTATCAAATACTTTGAGAAAGGCGAGGCGCTTGCCTTAGCAGTTAAGACACTGCTTGGGACACTGCAGTGCTGAGTTCCAGCTCTGCTCTTGGTTCCAGCTTCCTGCTAAAGCACAGGCTGGGAGGTGGCAGGTGATGGCTCAAGTGATTGAGTCCCTGCCACTCATGCAGAAGATCTGGATTGGACTTCAAGCTCCCAGCTATGGCCTTGCCCAGCCCTGGCCATGGTGGGCATTTGGGAAAGAACCAGCAGATAGGAGTTTGGCCTATCTGTCCATCTTCCTCTCTCTCTCTCTCTCTCTCTTGGTCTCTCAAATAAATACAAATTTTTTAACTGTTTGAAAAACTTCTAGGGGAGAGGGAGATAACTGATGGGAGACAACAATGAGAGAGTCAAATCCATCTTGCTTTGAAAATGCATCATCTTAGTGGTTTGTTTTTATATCTAAAGATAATGAAGTTCAAAGGAGCAACAGTGGAAAGCCCCTGAGGTCCTCACAGCTCTGTAGGGCTCTGCATGCACAAATCCCAGTTCACTGGCATTGTCTCTGACAAACAGCAATTTATCAGTAAATAGCAGAGCTTAGTAATGTGCATAAGAGTTTATGAAAAGCAAGAGCATAGTGTTTTGTCCCACCATAGTGTCAATCAGATGCTAGAAACAGAAACTTCACCACGTGGGCAAAAAACTCAGAAGGGAAAATGCCCCACTATTTCACAGTACTAGCATGGAATTCACATCACAGCCTTCACCTGCACAAACCCAGAATAAGATTTGAGAGGATGACTCCAGCCAGGTGTACTACTAGGAGCTCCAAGGGGCCGGCGCTGTGGCACAGTAGGTTAATCTTCTGCCTGCGGAGCCAGCATCCCATATGGGCGCCTGTTCTAGTCCGGCTGCTCTACTTCCAGTCCAGCTCTCTGCTATGGCCTGGGAAAGCAGTAGAAGATGGACCAGGTCTTTGGGCCCCTGAAGCGCCTGGCTCCTGGCTTCCGATCGCCACAGCTCTGGCCATTGCGGCCATTTGGGGAGTGAACCAACAGAAGGAAGACCTTTCTCTCTGTATCTCCCACTCACTGTCTATAACTCTAATTCTAATATAAAATGAATAAAATATTTTAAAAAACACATGTATCTGTGTTTATGGAAAGAATTCTCCACATTGAAAACAAAACAATGAAGACAACATGGAGGTACAAAGGTAAGTTTCAACATAAAAGACACAACACAGAAATATGTCTATGTGACAACTCCACTAAAGAAAGGAAGGAGGAGGGGAGAGAAGTGTTGTCGTGGTCGTAGAATTGCTTATTATTTTAAAGATTTATTTATTTGTTTGAATGGGAGAATTCAGATATAGAGAGGAAGAGACAGAGAGAGGTCTTCTACCTTCTGGTCCACCCCTCAAATGGTCACAATAGCCAGGTCTAGCCCAGATTAAAGTCAGGAGCTTTAACCAGGTCTCCCACATGGGTGCAGGGGCCCAAGCACTTGGGCCATCTTCTACTGCTTTCCCAGGTCATCAGCAGGGAGCTGGATAAGAAGTGGAGCAGCAGGGACTCCAACCAGCGGATGGAAGACCTCGCTCTCTCTCTCTGCCTCTCCTCTCTCTGTGTAACTATTTCAAATAAATAAATCTTAAAAAAAAAAGATACTAAAGAACTTTTGTTGGCAACTACATATTTTTTAAAAACTGAAGTAGGAATTTTTTGTGGTTTGTGTATTATAGTACACATCATCATATCAGGACTCTTTATAACAAAAATTTTAAATAAAATAGTGACTGAGAAACAAAGGATATACCTGCAAAGTAGGATGAAGAAAGACTTGAAAAGGAAATAAAAATATTCAAGCAGAATTTATATAATCATTATAATTGCTGAAAAGTATATGACGACTAGAGAAAATGCATTATCTCAGGGGATTTGCTTTTGTATCAAAAGATAACAAAGCTCAAAGGAGCCACAACGGAAAGTTGAGGAAGACAAACCAAGGAGTCCCCATAACAAATAGGAAAAAGGAGACAAATTGAAAATGATCAAAGAGCAGGATATAAATAAAAGACTCACAGTACCAACACAGGAAGTTAAGGTTCCTGGAAACAAGATAAAAGTAAGCAGGACATAAATAATAAGGAAGGATTTAATATTTATAGGTGACAAAATTACTGAGCTGAAGGTGCAATTTTCTTTTTGCCTATCTAGAAGACTCAAGAATTCTAACCAAATGGATGGCACTCAAGCTGGCTCTAATAAATACAGATGGTAGTTTTAAAAACCAATGATGTTGGTAAGGGCAGGGACAAAGGGAAAAACAAAAGTGAAGAAGTGGAGGAAGGAGGGGGAAGGAAGGAGAAGGACAATAAAGGAGGAAGAAACAGAAAAAGGGAGAGGAGGAGGAAGTAGAGGGGAGATCAAGAAAATGTAGAAATGGGGCAGGACATAGGGGTGAGGCAGAGGAGTGAAGACAAAGGAGAAGAAAGTGAACAGGAAAGGAGAAAAGAGGAAGAGGAAAAGGAGAAGGAATAGAATAGAGAAGAAGGAGGAGAGAAGAGGGTAGGAGGAGGAGCAGAAAGAAGGGGGGACAGGGGAGAAAAAGAGATGGGAGAGAAGGCACCATGTGGGAGGGACACAGAGGGAAGGAGAGCGGAAGGCAGGAGGAAGAGGCCAAGGCTTCCCTCAGCATTGCACACAGAAAGCCTGCAAGGAGCAATCTCCACAGAGTAATCGGGGCAGAGTCTTCTGTTCTAGTGAGTTTGTTTGTTTCTTTATTTATTTGAAAGGCAGAGATACAGAGAGAGAAGGAGAGGGAGAGAGAGAGAGAGAGAGAGAGAGAGAGAGAGAGAGCACTTCTATCCACTGGTTCACTTCCTAAATGGCCGCAATAACCAAGCCCCAGTTACTTGAGCCAGCTTCCACTTTTTCCCAGGCCATAACAGAGAGCTGGATGAGAAGAGGAGCAGCCGGGATTGGAACCAGTGCCCTTTGCCAGCACTGCAGGCAGACGCTTAACCTTCTACACCACAGTGCCAGCCCAGAAGGAGAGTCTTGGCTCAAGAGTATTATTCCACCCAAACAAGTTTAATTCATGTATGAACATAATAGAAAAAAGAGTCTCAGATGTGCTATCTCAGAAATTAGCTCACTCTTGTTAGGTATATTTCTCAAAAACCTACTCTGGCTGATCAAAAATGCCTAAGAGTAAAGAAATGAACCATGGCTAAATCATGGGTTTAAGAAACCATCAGGGGTCAGTGCTGTGGCACAGTGGATTAAGCCACTCCTTGGAACACTAGCATCCCATCTGAGTGCTGGTTTGAGTTCTGGCTCCTCTACTTCCCATCCAGCTTCCCACTGATGTGCCTGGGAAGGCAGCAGAAGATGGCTCAAGGACTTCAGCCCCTGCCACCCCTGTGGGAGACTAACATGGAGCTGGCTTCTGGCTTTGGCTTGGCCATTGCAGCTGTTTGGGGAGTGAACCAGTAGATGGTTTATAACTACAAACACTTAAAAGTGAAAAGAAAGGCATCGAATCAGAAGTTAACTTTACATCTTGTGGCATCAAAAAGAAAGGGACTCACTAAATTCAAAACTAGCAGAATGCATAACACCCATAGGAGCAGAGAAATAAGATGGAGAATATAAAAACATCACAGAAATCCACAAAATCAAGGGTTGGTTCTTTAAAGAAATCCAATATACTGGTAAACCTTTAGTTATCTTGACTAAGAAGAAAAACAGAAGACCCAATAATGAGAATCAGAAATGAAATGAGGTTTATTACTCCATATATTATAGAAATGATAAGTGGCTGCAATCAACTATTACGAACAATTATGTGCCAACAAATTGGATAACCTGGATTAAGTGGACAAATTTGCAGAAACACTCAACCTAGACTGAATCATGAAGAAATAGAAAATCTGAATAGACCTATTACCCATAAGGACATTGAATGAGTAACGAAAAACCTGGAAACATAGAAAGGCCCAGGACCATATAATTTGATTAGTGAATTCTACAAAATATGTAAAGAATGTACAGTGATTCTCCTTGTATTCTTTTTTAAAAATTTCAATTCATTTATTTGTACTGTATTTAAAAGGGAGAGACAGAGAGAGAAAGAGATCTTCCATCTAGTGGTTCACGGCGAGTCTTTTATTTATATCTCTAAATACTTGCAAAATCCAGGGATGGGTCCAGCTGTAGCCAGGAGCCCTCACACCAGGCACTCTGACATGGGATGTGGGCCACCTAAGCAGTGTCTTAACTGCTGTGCCAAAGGCACACCCCATACTCTTATCAAAAATTTAAAAATGAAGAGGAGGGAACCCTTTCTGACCTACTCTATGAGGCCATCATTGTTACCCTGGTTCTGAAGCCAGGCAAAATCACTACAGAAGAAGAAAACTAAGATGAATACTGCCAATGAATATTTATGTAACATTCCCAAACAAAATTCTAGAATCTGCATTCAGCAGCATATTGAAAGGCTTATACACCATGACCAAGTGGGATTTATTTCTGGAAGGCAAGGATGTTCCAATATACAGAAATCAGTCAATGCAATATACTACATTAACAGATTGAAGGAAAAACCCCACACAGTCCAGCACTTCCATGATTAAAAAGTCTATACAGTAAGGGCTATAAATTCTTGGACTTAAAAAAGCATCAAAATAAACTGATCTTTTAATTCCGACCTGTCACAATGTTTTGAAGCCCCCTTGTATGAGAAATCTATGGCTCACGTCATATTCATGATGAAACACCGAAAGCATTTCCTCTACGGTGAGGAAAAGGAAATGGACATCTGCTTGCACCATTTCTGTTCAACAGTACCAGAAGTCCCAGACAGGTAAGAACATTAAACAATAAAGTCATTCATATTTGAAAGGAAGAAGTAAAAGTGTTTCTAGTCTCAGAATGATTTAATATGCAAAAAACACTAAAATTAAATACATAGAAATAAATATTCACACATCTATTAAAATCAGTAAACGAACTTAGTGAAAATGCAGGGCAAAAATCAACGTAAGTATTAGTTGTGTTTCAAAACAGTAACAATGGAATGTCTGAAAAGCAAATTATAAAAACAATCCCACACACAACAAAATCAAAAAGGATAAAATAATTCAGAATAAATTTAACCAGAGAGGCAAAAACATACCCACTGAAACCTATAAATGGTCGCTGAGATACAAATAAATACAATGATATCCTCCATAAATGGATTGGAAGATTTAATAACATGAAAATGTCAATATTTTCAAGAGTGATCTATTTTTTTAAGATTTATTTTATTTATTTGAAAGAGTTACAAAGAGGTAGAGCCAGAGAGAGAGAAAGAAGTCTTCCATCCGCTGGTTCACGTCCCAAATGAACTGCAATGGCCAGAGCTGAGCTGATCTGAAGCTACGAGCTAGGAGCTTCTTCCAGGTCTCCCAGGTGGGTGCAGGGGCTCAAGGAGTTGGGCCATCTTCTGCTGCTTTCCCAGGCCACACCAGAGAGCTGGATTGGAAGTGGAGCAGCCAGGACTCAAACCAGTGCCCATATGGGGATGCTGGCACTTTAACCTGCTGCGCCCCAGCGCCAGTCCCCCAAAGTGGTCTAAAAGTTTGATGAAATCTCTATTCAAATTCCAAGGTTTTTTTTTTTTTTGAAATAGGAAAATCCATAAAATTCATATGGAATCTCACGATATACCAAGTAGCCAAAACAATTTTGAAAAAGGACACAGTTGGAGGGCTTACATTTCCAACATACTCCAAGGGCAGATTTTGGTCTATAAGTTACAGCACCGATCTATCAGTACACTGACATTCCAAAGTGCCTGGGCTTGAGTCCTGTCTACACTCCCAATTCCAGCTTCCTGCTGAGGCAGACACTGGGAGGCAACAGGTGAAAGCTCCAGTACTTGCATCTCTGCCGCCCAAATGGGAGACCCAGACTGAGTTCCCAATCCTGGCTTGGGTCTGTCACAGCCCTAGATGTTGTGGGCATCTGGGTAGTGAACCAGCAGATAGGAGTTTTCTTGTGTGTCTCTGTCTCTATTTAACTTTCTCAAATAAATAATTAAATAAATACTTTAAAAACATTCTCCAAAGTTACAGTAATGGATACAATGTGGTACTGGCACGAAAAGAGACAAAAGGCAAATTGACTGGAACAGAGCACCCAAAACAAACCCTCTCACATATGGCTAAATGGTTTTAAACAAGGATGTAACCGTTACCCTGATTTCAAAACCACCCAAAGATACTACAAGAAAAGAAAATTACAGGAAATTAACCCCGATGAACATCCATGAACAAATCCTCAATAAAAGTAATAAGAATCCTAGTTCAACAACATGTGAAAAGGATCCTACTCCATGCCCAGTGAGAATTTATCCTAAGGTTGCAAGGATGTTTCAACATATGCAAATCAATAAAGGTGATTCATCACATTAACAGAATGAAGGATTAAAAATACACATTCATCTCAACAGATGCAGAAAAAGCATTTGACAAAATTAATGATAAAAAAATCTTAACAAATTAACAAGAGAAATCATGCATCTTAACATAACAGAGACCATAAGTGGCAAGCCTATACTTATCATCATATTAAATGGTGAAAATCTGGGGCTGGCACTGTGGTGTAGCGCTTTAGGCTGCCGCCTGCAGCACTTGCCTCCCATATGGGCACCAATTTGAGTTCTGCTCTAGTTCTGATCCAGCTGTCTGCTCATGTGTCTGGGAAAGTAGAGGAGGAGGGCCCAAGTGCTTGGGCCCCTGCACCATGTGGGAGATCCAGAAGAGGCTCCTGGCTCCCAGCTTTGGATCTGCCCAGCCCAGGCAGTTGCTGCCATTTGGGGAGTGGATGGAAGATCTCTGTCTCTTCCTCTCTCTCTGTAACTTTGCCTTTCAAATAAAGAATAAAAGATTTAAAAACAATGGTGAAAAGCTGAAGGGAAGGATACCCATTCTCATCACATCTATTCAATATAGTGCTGGCAGTACTAGCCAGAGAAATTTAGTCAACAGAAAGAAATAAAAAGCATTCACATTGGGAAGTAAGAAATAAAAACTGTCTCTATTTGCAAATGGCATGACCTTCTATATAGAAGACATTAAAGTATGTCACCAAATCAGTGTTAGAACTAATAAATGAATGCAGTAAATTTGCAGATAGAAAATTCACATGCAAAAATCAGGAGTGCTACTACAAACTAACAATGAACTATTAGAAAAAGCAATTAAGAAAATAATCCCATTTGGAATAGTATAAACAAGAAAATTCTTAGGTATAAATTTAAACAAGGAATTGAACCATCTGTACATTGCAAAGTAGAAAATGTTGGTCTAAGGAATTGAAGACACGAATAAATGAAAAGATATCCTGTGTTGATTGACTTAAAAAGATTGTTAACAATATGCATACTACCCAAAGCAATGTAGAGATTCAGTACAACATCTATCAAAATTCCAATGATAATTTTCTCAGAAATAGAAAAAAATATCCTAAAGTTCCAATGGAATCCTAGAAGATTCTTGAATAGCCAATCCTGAGCAAGAAGAACAAAGCTAGAAGCATACTACCTGATCTTAAAATGTAAACAAACAAATATTATAAAACTGGAGTAGCTGAGCAGAAAGAAGACTGGCATAAAGACACACACAGTAGACAATAAAGAGTACAGAAATAAACCCGTACAATTAGAGTCAATCAGCCTTCATTTGGTTTTGGTCCAAAATTGCCGGTGGGGAGGAAAGTCTCTTCAATGAATGGTGTTGGGAAAAATGGATAATCACACATGGAAGAATTAAAATAGAGCCTTATGGCAACCATATTAAAAAATAAACTCACAGTGGATTAAAGATTAAAAAATAAGATCTGAAACTGTAAAAGTTCCAGAAGAAAACACAGGAGCCAAGTTTTAAGATATTGGTCTGGGTAGTGATTTTTCAGATGTGATCCCCAAGGCACAGGCAACAATAGATTAAAGAGAGTGCATCAAACTGAACATTTTCCATACAACAGCTACAGAGTGAAGAGAGAACTTAAAAAATTACAGAAAATCTTTACAAACTATACATGTGATGATGCATTAAGGAGCTCAAACAACTCTATAGCAAGACAAAGTAATATCTCACAAATAGGCAAAGGACCTGTATATATATTTCTCAAAAGACATATTAATGGCCAACAGGTATATTAAAAATGTTCAATATCTACCAGTACTCCCATGTTTACTGCAGCTCAATTCACAATAGCTGAGATATGGAACGATCATAGATGACTGAATAAAGAAAATGTAGTATAAATACATGATGGAATACTACTCAGCCTTAAAAAAGAATGAAACACTGACTTTTGCAACAAAATGGATGCAACTGGAGATCATTAGGCACAGTAAATAAGCCAGATCCCCCCAAAAAATATATCATTTGCCTGCTAACTACCTCCAACTTCGTTAAGCTGTGGGGAATTACTTCCCTTTTGAATCAAAAAAAGAGAGAGAGAGAGATTTACCACGCCTAACCCGGGAGTGTCACCTTTGGCACACCAAACAGAGCTCTCAGGCCACACCCATCTCAAGCCCTAAGGCTCCATCAAAAACAGATAGTCCACTTAATCTAGAGTCATAGTATAACAAGAAAAAGCACCACAGTGAAGAAACCAAATATCTCCAATATGCCAAATAATACGCAAAAACCGAGGTAATAAAAACAAGGAAGTCACCATGACGCCCTCAAATGAAAAAGACACCCCAATTCAAGATTATGAAGATGATGAGATAGAAGAAATGCAAGAAGCAGATCTCAAAAAATTGATAAGAACATTAAGAAGTTCTCAAAAACAAATTCTTGAACTACAGAAATCCTTAATGGACAAGATAGAAAATCTCTCTCGTGAAAATGAAATATTAAGGAGGAATCAAAATGAAACGAAACAACTAGTACAACAGGAAACTGGGATAGTGACTGAAGTGAAGAATTCAATAGATCAAATGAAAAACACAATAGAGAGCCTTACAAACAGAATGGGTGAAGCAGAAGGGAGAATATCGGACTTAGAAGACAGAGAACAGGAAAGGATACAGTCAGACCAAAGAAAAGAAGAGGAAATTAGAAATCTAAAACATATTGTCGGGAATCTTCAGGATACTATTAAAAAACCCAACATTCGGGTTCTAGGAGTTCCTGAAGGCATGGAGAGGGAGAAAGGATTAGAAGGCCTTTTTAGTGAGATATTAGCAGAAAATTTCCCAGGTTTTGAGAAGGACAGAAACATCCTAGTACAGGAAGCTCACAGAACCCCTAATAAACACGACCAAAAGAGATCCTCACCACGACACGTTGTAATTAAGCTCTCCACAGTGAAACATAAAGAAAAGATCCTAAAATGTGCAAGAGAGAAACGTCAAATGACTCTCAGAGGATCTCCAATCAGACTCACAGCTGACTTCTCATCAGAAACTCTACAAGCTAGGAGGGAATGGCGAGATATAGCCCAGGTAATAAGAGAGAAAAACTGCGAGCCCAGAATATTATATCCTGCAAAGCTATCATTTGTGAATGAAGGTGAAATAAAGACTTTTCATAGCAAACAGAAATTGAAAGAATTTGTTGCCACTCGTCCAGCCCTGCAACAGATGCTTAAAGATGTGTTACACACAGAAACACAGAAACACGGTCATCAATATGAAAGAAGGTAAAGGAAGGAAACGTCACAGCAAAAGATCACAGGGAATTCAAAGCATATATTAGAACTTATCTTTGGCAAATGGCAGGGCAAAGTTACCACTTATCATTAGTCACATTGAACGTGAATGGCCTGAACTGTCCAGTTAAAAGACACAGATTGGCTGATTGGGTTAAGGAACAAAACCCATCTATTTGCTGCTTACAAGAAACACATCTTTCCAACATAGATCCATACAGACTGAAAGTGAAAGGCTGGAAAAAGATATACCATGCCAACAGAAATGAAAAAAGAGCAGGCGTAGCCATCTTAATATCGGACAACATAAACTTTACCACAAAAACTGTTAAGAGAGACAAAGAGGGGCACTATATAATGATTAAGGGATCAATTCAACAGGAAGATATAACAATTATCAATGTATATGCACCTAACTACAGGGCACCAGTTTATCTAAAATATTTGTTCAGGGACTTAAAGGGAGACTTAGACCCCAATACAATAGTACTGGGGGACTTCAATACTCCACTCTCAGAAATAGACAGATCAATAGGACAGAAGATCAACAAGGATACAGCAGATTTAATCAACACTATAGCCCACATGGATCTAACAGATATATACAGAACTTTCAATCCTACAGCTAAAGATTTTACATTCTTCTCAGCAGCACATGGAACCTTCTCTAGGATTGACCACATACTAGGCCATAAAGCAAGTCTCAGCAAATTCAAAAGAATTAGAATCATACCATGCAGCTTCTCAGACCATAAAGGAATGAAGTTGGAAATTAGCAACTCAGAAATCCCTAGAGCATACGCAAACACATGGAGATTGAACAACATGCTCCTGAATGAACAATGGGTCATAGAAGAAATTAAAAGAGAAATCAAAAATTTTCTGGAAGTAAATGAGGATAACAGCACAACATACCAAAACTTATGGGATGCAGCAAAAGCAGTGTTAAGAGGAAAGTTTATATCAATAGGTGCCTACATCAAGAAATTGGAAAGGCACCAAATAGATGAGCTTTCAATTCACCTCAAGGATCTAGAAAACCTACAGCAAACCAGACCCAAATCTAGTAGGAGAAGAGAAATAATTAAAATCAGAGAAGAAATCAACAGGATTGAATCAAAAAAAAAATTACAAAAAATCAGCCAAACGAGGAGCTGGTTTTTTGAAAAAATAAACAAAATTGACACCCCATTGGCCCAACTAACTAAAAAAAGAAGAGAAAAGACCCAAATCAACAAAATCAGAGATGAAAAAGGAAATGTAACAACAGACACCACAGAAATAAAAAGAATCATCAGAAATTACTACAAGGACTTATATACCAGCAAACAGGGAAACCTATCAGAAATGGATAGATTCCTGGACACATGCAACCTACCTAAAGTGAAGCAGGAAGACATTGAAAACCTAAACAGACCCATAACTGAGACAGAAATTGAAACAGTAATAAAGGCCCTCCCAACAAAGAAAAGCCCAGGACCAGATGGATTCACTGCTGAATTCTACCAGACATTTAAAGAAGAACTAACTCCAATTCTTCTCAAACTATTCAGAACAATCGAAAAAGAGGGAATCCTCCCAAATTCTTTCTATGAAGCCAGCATCACCTTAATTCCTAAGCCGGAAAAAGATGCAGCACTGAAAGAGAATTACAGACCAATATCCCTGATGAACATAGATGCAAAAATCCTCAATAAAATTCTCGCCAATAGAATGCAACAACACATCAGAAAGATCATCCACCCAGACCAAGTGGGATTTATCCCTGGTATGCAGGGATGGTTTAATGTGCGCAAGACAATCAATGTGATACACCACATTAACAGACTGCAGAAGAAAAACCATATGATTATCTCAATAGATGCCGAGAAAGCATTTGATAAAATACAACACCCGTTCATGATGAAAACTCTAAGCAAACTGGGTTTGGAAGGAACAGTCCTCAATACAATCAAAGCAATCTATGAAAAACCCACAGCCAACATCCTATTGAATGGGGAAAAGTTGGAAGCATTTCCACTGAGATCTGGTACCAGACAGGGATGCCCACTCTCACCACTGCTATTCAATATAGTTCTGGAGGTTCTAGCCAGAGCTATTAGGCAAGAAAAAGAAATTAAAGGGATACAAATTGGGAAGGAAGAACTCAAACTATCCTTCTTTGCAGATGATATGATTCTTTATTTAGGGGACCCAAAGAACTCTACTAAGAGACTACTGGAACTCATAGAAGATTTTGGCAAAGTAGCAGGGTATAAAATCAATGCACAAAAATCAACAGCCTTTGTATACACAGACAATGCCATGGTTGAGGAAGAACTTCTAAGATCAATCCCATTCACAATAGCTACAAAAACAATCAAATACCTTGGAATAAACTTAACCAAGGACATTCAAGATCTCTACGATGAAAATTACAAAACCTTAAAGAAAGAAATAGAAGAGGATACCAAAAAATGGAAAAATCTTCCATGTCATGGATTGGAAGAATCAATATCATCAAAATGTCCATTCTCCCAAAAGCAATTTATAGATTCAATGCAATACCAATCAAGATACCAAAGACCTTCTTCTCAGATCTGGAAAAAATGGTGCTGAAATTTATATGGAGGCACAAGAGACCTCGAATAGCTAAAGCAATCTTGTACAACAAAAACAAAGCCGGAGGCATCACAATACCAGATTTCAGGACATACTACAGGGCAGTTGTAATCAAAACAGCATGGTACTGGTACAGAAACAGATGGATAGACCAATGGAACAGAATTGAAACACCAGAAATCAACCCAAACATCTACAGCCAACTTATATTTGACCAAGGATCTAAAACTAATTCCTGGAGCAAGGACAGTCTATTCAATAAATGGTGCTGGGAAAACTGGATTTCCATGTGCAGAAGCATGAAGCAAGACCCCTACCTTACACCTTACACAAAAATCCACTCAACATGGATTAAAGACCTAAATCTACGACCTGACACCATCAAGTTACTGGAGAACATTGGAGAAACCCTTCAAGATATTGGCACAGGCAAAGAATTTCTGGAAAAGACCCGGGAGGCACAGGCAGTCAACGCTAAAATCAACTATTGGGATTGCATCAAATTGAGAAGTTTCTGTACTGCAAAAGAAACAGTCAGGAGAGTGAAGAAACAACCGACAGAATGGGAAAAAATATTTGCAAACTATGCAACAGATAAAGGGTTCATAACCAGAATCTACAAAGAGATCAAGAAACTCCACAAAAACAAAACCAACAACCCACTTCAGAGATGGGCCAAGGACCTCAATAGACATTTTTCAAAAGAGGAAATCCAAATGGCCAACAGACACATGAAAAAATGTTCAAGGTCATTAGCAATCAGGGAAATGCAAATCAAAACCACAATGAGGTTTCACCTCAACCCGGTTAGAATGGCTCACATGCAGAAATCTACCAACAACAGATGCTGGCGAGGATGTGGGGAAAAAGGGACACTAACCCACTGTTGGTGGGAATGCAAACTGGTCAAGCCACTATGGAAGTCAGTCTGGAGATTCCTCAGAAACCTGAAGATAACCCTACCGTTTGACCCAGCCATCCCACTCCTTGGAATTTACCCAAAGGAATTTAAATTGGCAAACAAAAAAGCGGTCTGCACGCTAATGTTTATTGCAGCTTAATTCACAATAGCTAAGACCTGGAACCAACCTAAATGCCCATCAACGGTAGACTGGATAAAGAAATTATGGGATATGTACTCTTTAGAATACTATACCGCAGTAAGAAACAACGAAATCCAGTCATTTGCAACAAAATGGAGGAATCTGGAACACATCATGCTGAGTGAAATAAGCCAGTCCCAAAGGGACAAATACCATATGTTTGCCCTGATTGGTGACAACTGACTGAACACCAAAAAGGAAACCTCCTGAAGTGAAATGGACACTATGGGAAACGGTGACTTGATCAGCATAGCCCTGTTAATGAACAACTTAATACATTATCCCTCTTGGTAGTTTTTTTTTGTCTGTTCTACTTAATATGACTGGTTTAATTCTGTAATTAATACACAGTTATTCTTAAGTGTTGAAATTTAACTGAAATGTGATCCCTGTTAAACATAAGAGTAGGAATAAGAGAGGGAAGAGATGTACAATTTGGGACATGCTCAAGCTGACTTGCCCCAAATGGTAGAGTTAGAAACATACCAGGGGACTCCAATTTAATCCCATCAAGATGACATGTACCAATGCCATCTCACCAGTCCAAGTGATCAATCTCAGTTCACAATTGATCATAATGAAAGGACTAAGAGTCAAAGGGAGCACATAAACAAGTCTAGTACCTGCTAATACTAACCGATAGAATAAATAAAGGGGAGAGTGATCCAACATGGGAAGCGAGATACTCAGCAGACTCATAGAATGGCGGATGTCCTAAACAGCACTCTGGCCTCAGAATCAGCCCTAAAGGCATTCGGATCTTGCTGAAATGCCCATGAGAGTATTTCAGGCATGGAAAGCCAAGACACTCTGGCAAAAAACAAACAAACAAACAAAAAAACCAAAAAAAAAAAAAAAAACAAAACCTAAATGAAAGATCTCTGTGAGTGAGATCCCAGTGGAAAGAATAGGTCTTCAAAGAAGGAGGTACCTTTCTCTGAAGGGAGGAGAGAACCTCCACTTTGAATATGACCTTGTCTAAACAAGATAAGAGTCGGTGAACTCAAAAGGCTTCCATAGCCTTGGAAACTCATGACTGGTGCATAGGGAGATTACTGATGTCATAAACAGGAGTGTCAATTTGTAAAGTCAACAACAGGAGTCACTGTGCACTTACTCCTCATGTAGGATCTCTGTCCTTAATGTGCTGTACATTGAGGCTTAATGCTATAACGAGTACTCAAACAGTATATTTCACTCTGTGTTTCTATGGGGGTGCAAACGGTTGAAATCTTTACTTAATGTATACTAAACTGATCTTCTGTAAAAAAAAAAAAAAGAAGAAATTATCAACTCCCAACTTGACTCTCGCTGGGATTAAACATGACAATAGGTCTGATCTGATTTCATCATCATTTAAAAAATTATCTATTATTTTTCACTTTATGTTTGTGTGGGAGCTAACTGTTGAAATCTTTACTTAATGTATGCTAAACTGATCTTCTGTATATAAAGAGAATCGAAAATGAATCCTCATGTGAATGGAAGGGGAGAGGGAGTGGGAAAGGGGAGGGATGCGGGTGGGAGAGACGTTATGGGGGGAAGCCATTGTAATCCATAAGCCGTACTTTGGAAATTTATATTCATTAAATAAAAGTTAAAAATAAAAAAACTGAACTCATCAAAGCTGAGACCAGAATGGCGGCTGAAGGAAATGTGAGGTTTTGGTGCAAGGTAGAAAAGTTTCAGTTTCATAGGATGAGTAAGTTGTGAATGTCTAAGCACTGGTGGTAATCATTAGCAATGCTATAGATATAGCTGGAATTTTTACTAAGAAGCTAAGATCTTATATGTTCTCACCACATACGCACATGATGGCCATGTGAAGTGATGGCTATGTTTTCCTTGACTGTGGTCATCATTTCATAATGTATTGTGTCGTATGGCACACACACACACATATGCAGTATATCCATTAGAGGATTGCATTTTCTTTTCTTTCTTTCTTTCTTTCTTTCTTTCTTTCTTTCTTTCTTTCTTTCTTTCTTTCTTTCTTTCTTTCTTTCTTTCTTTCTTTCTTTCTTTCTTTCTTTTTACAGGCAGAGTTAGACAGAGAGAGAGAGACAAAGAGAAAGGTCTTCCTTTTCCGTTGGTTCACCCCCGATATGGCTGCTATGGCTGGTGCGCTGCAGCTGACACGCTGCGGCCGGCATCCAAAGCCAGGAGCCAGGTGCTTCCTCCTGGTCTCCCATGCGGGTGCAGGGCCCAAGGAGTTGAGCCATCCTCCACTGCCTTCCCGGGCCACAACACAGAGCTGGACTGGAAGAGGAGCAACCGGGACAGAATCCGGCACCCCAACCAGGACTAGAACCCAGGGTACCGGTGCTGCAGGCAGAGGATTAGCTTAGTGAACCACGGTGTAGGCCAGAGAATTGCATTTTCAACAAGTGATGCTCAAGGAACTGGACAAATGAGAGAAAGAGAAAGAGAGAGAGAGAGAGAGAGGCTTCAACCTAAACCTAAGCCTCAAACTTTATACAAAACTAATTGTTTGCTGAATTGTAAAACTGCAAAAATTCAAAAGATTTAGGTGGAAGGAGAAAACACAAGACAATCTTCAGAGTCTCTGGCTAAGCAAAGATTTGACACCAAAAGCAGGATCCATAAAAAAAAAGTTTCTAAATTGAACCTCATCAAAATTAAAACCTCTTCTCTATGTAAAGATTCTGTTAAAGGGTTGAAAAGACCCCTTAGAATGGTAGGACTTATTTGCAAATCACTTACTTGACAACGCATATCTAAACTGCATAAAAAGCTTTCCAAATTCAAACAGTAAAAATCAATCACTCTCATTGGAAAATGAACAAAAGACAAAAGCAGCTATTTCCCAGAACAGGATGCACAGATAGGGAATGAGCACAGGAAATGGTCCTACTTCATGAATCCTTAGGGAGACGCGAAATGAGACCCACACAAGACAGCTCTGCACACTACCAGCATGGTCAAAGGAAAGACAGTTACACACCAGGTGCTGGCAGAGATGCAGAGAAGCTGGACCACTCCCCCACTGCTGGCAGAAATGTAAAATGGTATGGCCGCTGTGGAAGGCAATTGGATAGTTTAAAAAAAAAAAAAAACTCAACATGTAATTACCATATGACCCCGCAATTGCACTCTTGCATATTTATCACATGTAAATGAAAACTTATGTTCACACAAAAATGTGCACCCAAATGTTCATACCAGCTTTATTCATAATTACCAAGAACTGCAAACAACCCATATGTCCTTCAATGGGTGACTAAACAAACTGTAGTACACAGGATGCCACTCATCAATACAAAGCAATGAACTATTAATACACACAATAAGCCGGATAAATGTACAAGATTATGCTGAAGGAGCTAAAGCCAAAAGATATGACCCATTTGTATAACATGATTGGAAGCATAAAATTTTATAATTAGAGGGCAATTAGAGATTGCCATGATTAGGGATGGAAAGAGAGGGCAAGAACTAGGAAGAGGCAAGTATGGTTATCACGGGATGACACAAGGGATTCCTGTTGTGATAGGACTGCTCAGTGTCTGTGCTATGGAGGTGGCTACTCACCAAATGCACACAGAGACCAAATGCATACAGAGACACAGAGACACACAGAAAGACACAAAGAACCAAATGCATACATACACACACAGAGAGACACAGAATCAAATGCACACATACACACAGACATACAGAACCAAATGCACACAGATATACACATACAGACCAAAATGCACACACACAGACACAGATGCATACAGGAGGGGAAGGCTGAATAAAATCCATCAATTCTATCAATGTCAGTACGCTGCCTGTGGTACAATACTAACTTTTCAAAATATTTCCACTGGGTAAGACTGGGTAAAGGACACTGGAAGACCGTCATATTGTCTCTTAAAATTGCACGCGAATCTACAATTGTCTCAGTCAAAATGTCAGTTTAATACAGACACTAGATAATATCATACTTAACCTTGAACCCTGATCAAGGAGTCTGAACTCTTTGAGAAGCTCATTGAGTGTGGCTGGTTTGAGGACAGCCACGATGCAGAGTGGATGTGATAACAGAGCAGGATGGATTACAGAGGCTACCGAAGGCAGAGACTCAGAAAATCCCAGCTGTGGCTCAAATGAGGGGTCATATGGAAGCCCACAGAGAGTGCAGTGAGTGTGGAATAGATCTGTGAGGCGGCCACATCGGCAATCACATTCTCGATGTGCATTTCTGAGTCTGATCGTAAAATAAAAGCATTTCCAAGAGGCATCCATCCATCCTGAACTCATTCTTCTAGGCCATCATTTTAACATTTTGTAAAAATGAAGACAGCCTTTGAGTCCTTGGTTTCAATAATTTTTAAAGGTTTCATTTATGTATTTTCATTTTATTTAAAAGGCAGAGAGAGGTGGGCGATGAAGGGCAGGGATCCTCCATCTGCTGGTTCACTCCTACAATGCCCACAGTAACTGAGTCTGGAACAGGCCAAAGCCTGGAGCCTGGAACTCAATCCAGATCTCCCATGTGGGTGGCAGAGACCCAAGTGCCTGAGCCATTATTACCTGCTGCCTCCCAGGGTGTGTGTAAGTTAGCAGAAAGCTGAAACCAGAAGTGGAGCCAGGACTCAAACTCAGGCTCCTCAATATGGGATGTGGGCATCCCAACAGCATCCTAACCTCTTTGCCAAATGCCTGCCCTGGTTTCAAAAATTGTTGAAATGTAAGTGGAATAAGTTTTCTATTCTTTGTGATAATTGGCATGTTTTAAATCACTTTAAGGTATTTGAAGATTTGAAAAATATTAGACTTGTGACTTAAATTAATTTTAACTAAACATTGATAAAATTTGCTTAAATGTCTGCGAACAAGTTTAAATGTCAGAGGAAATTTAATTTGTTAATCTTAATGTTTGATTTGTTGACTTTTGTAAGCAGCATTCAAAGTTCAAAGACATGAATTTATACATTTATGCAATTGTACAGGAAACAAAATACAACAAGAATGAAGCTCTTCTCTTGGCATGAAAGATTTTAGTTATCTGACTGCAGATCCAGGATCTGAGTCTCTCTGTGCCCTCAGGTTCTATCCACAACACCTGAGAGCCCTGACAGGTTTGTACCATGTCTTACATCACTCTAGATCTAGAAGAAGGAACAGGCTTACCTTATGGGGTTGTCCATCCTGGACACTGTGAGGAAGGCAGCAAGGTTGGCTGTGTAGGAGGAGCACACGATGAGGGTGAAGAGCCACCAACTGCCCATCACAATGCGCATCGCCATGGAGTTCACGGAAGATTCGCCACCTGCAGAAGGCAAGCAGGGTGAACTGGTCAGTGGTGATGGGGGATGGGAGCTTCACTCCCTTCCCCAGAGACCTGCTCTGCCCTGTGGCTAGGCCAGGGGACCAGGGAAGGGACTGCCCACTGCGTGAGGGGAACTTTGCTGGTAGCAGCCAAGACGTCTACAACTACTGATCTTGGAACAGGATGGAGGACCACAGAACACGCAGGAGTCCAGACGGGCCGTGCAGGGATAAGAAGCTTGCCACAACACCGGGGACAGAATTCTGAATGCCAAAACCTTCTCACCAAGGTGAGAACTCCTAGGGCAGCATCCCCCTCTGATTCCAAATCCACGCAGAGTAGACTCAGAGATTTTGTAAATACAGGCTGTCTACCCAGAGGGTTCCAGAGCTTTCTTTTCAACCAAGGAATAAGATGTACCCTACGACTTCTATTAATATTCAACCCTCACTAGAAGACTTTTTCTCCAGGATTCTCAGAAATCATTGCAAGTAACTTTCAGGGAGAAGCTGCCTCTTTCAGGCCAATTATTTCTCCTTGGTCCCTTAGGTGGTAGCAGAGGAAAGCTCCTCACTGCCCACCTATTCTCCTTATATAACCTTGAAAAGCTTTCACCAGGGTAAAAACAGGACCACGACTCACATTAGGAACTTTGCAATTTGTCCTTTTCCACCCCAAATTGCACGGTGCAGAACCCTCAAGCAGAGGAGAATGCCTAGCAGACTGCAGTACAATCGGGATTATTTTCCCCCATTATGACTGCAAATTTAAACCAGATGCAGGGTTTCTCCTGACAACCTCATGTGCCTAGCAATCTAAGGTGGGAGAGGAGAGACGCTCAAGGCAGAACTCCAAAGTTAATTTTACCTAACGGGGAGAATCAGGATCTGAAGTTGAGTTCTTTGTTATCATTTTATTCTGTTTCAATCTGATATCACATAGAGAAATTGGGGCAGTGTGATATTAGGACTGTGTTAGAGATGAAATCAAATTGCATTTAAAATGACTGGGTGAAGTCATTTCTAAGAACACTGCCCACAGGGAAAAGTCCTTCCAGGTCCTCAGGGTTAACCAAGGCCAGGAGACAGGCAGGTACCTTGCTGCACGAAGGCTCCGTACACAATCCAGATGGCGCTGTGCAGGGTGGCAGAGGCGGACGGTCGCGGCTGGGTGGCACTCTGCGCCCTCACAGCCTGGATCCGGTTCAGCACAAAGATGAGCACCCCCACCACAGGGATGGCGGCGGCGATGCAGGCCCACACCGCGAAGTCAAAGGGTGCGAACAGGGAGAAGATGCTGATCTTCTCCTCGGGCTTCTTCATGAGGATCCCCACTGAGTAGTCCATGTACCGCTTGCTGAAGTCCACGACACTCTCCCTCTCGGGGGTGATGGTGATGGCTGAGATGGCCACGTCTGCTCTCTGAAAGGCAAACCAGCTCTTCAGTCCATGCACCCCCGACCCTCCAGGGCTTCTGTGCAGAGGAAGCAGAATTGAGGGTTGACTCCCTGCGGCTCTGCACCCTGTAAAGTCAAGTCCAACACACTGCTGTCTGCTGTTGCCTCTCCTCTCTTCTTCCAGGGTTATCCAAATTTCCCCTGGATAGCAGGGCCAGTCTCCACAACACTATCACCCCATCGATCCCTCTCTTTTCTAAAAGATTTCAGCAATTAGATGGTGAGCTGTTCAACCATGGTGAACTTCACTAACATTTGGGGCCTGGATTGTTTTATATGCAGAGTAAAACTCCCGAGGAATAAAGGGTCATCTACTGGTTTCTGTCTCCCACCATTCCCTATCTCATGGCCTACAGACACATGAGCTGGTTTTTCCTGCACCCAAGCCATACTGTGAAGGGTTGCTCTGCACATGCCCTATGGTGACCTCAAAATGTCCCCCAAGAGTTCTGCTTCCAAAAGTGGCTTCATTTAAAAAACAGACAAATGCTCCAGTAGTATGGACCTGGACTGGAGATGAGGCTGCCATGTCTGGGAGAGGTTAGGAGCCTCACTGCCTAGAGAGAGGGAGATGGGCTATATGGTCTAGTTTGCTGTGGCTGTTAGAGTGCTGAGAGGCATGGTCATCACTTTGATCTTGGCTCTGGGACCTCCAGGTAGGAGGCATCAGCAGTGATTATGGTGTGTTTTTGAACAGCCAATCCTGACCACCGGTTTGACCCATGTGTCAAAGTGGGGGAAAGGATTTTATAAGATTGAATGTATGGCTTGGAAGTGCAGATAAACTGACATCCAACACCATCTAGAGTACAGAGGACACAAGATGTGGGAGAGGACTTTGTTCAAGCACTCCTCTTACACTTGTCACATCTTTCATCTCTGGTTCTTGCCTTTCTTTCCAGAAACCCAATATCCAGTTGTTGCTTTTAGGGTTGGGAGAGTTTGGGGCATATTTAAGGGTAGGTTTATACTCTAGTGTACGTAAGGTCTACAGGACACACTAGCGAATCAACTCATGACAGAGGTGGAGGGGTTGACCAGTGACAGGAGAGAGACACTCCCCCCACAGCAGGACAGGGCAGGCAATACTTGCCTATGGAGGGGAGGGCAGATGCCAGCAGGTATGTATTTTATAAGGAGTAAAAATTAATTTCATGACCAGAAGTCTCAATTTCTTTCCCCCAATATAAGAGGAGGATGGAGGCTCATTAGGGAGCTCTAGGAGAAAGGGAAACTTTGGAAGACGTCTTTGAGGGATGTGGCCAAGGGGACCCACAAAGGGTAAGCTTGGGGGTTGCGTTGCACAGAGGCCCAGCTGAGGCTGGAGAGCAAAGCTCAGACCCTCATCTGAACAGATTCATCATTTTCTTCTCTACTTGCGTGCAGCAGCCTGGCTATCAGAGTTAAGAAGGCCAAGAACAGAACCAATTCAGGGCTTGGATGCAACAGGACATCGGGAGCATGGGTGCATGAGGGATGAAAGGAAGAGAGGCTCTCTCTGTGTGGTCAGCCACAGAGGATGTACCAGGCAGGGGAGGCTGCAGTGCCAGGTGGGCACAGAAACATCTGAGTAGGATAGACTCAAATGCACGGGCTAAGTGGGAAGAGCCAGAGGCAAGAGACCATATATTGCATGAGTGCATTTGTATGAAATGTCACAACTGCAACTCAGCAGAGATGGAAAGTAGATTAGTGGTTGCCTTGGGCTGGGGGCGGGAATGGCAGTAACTGTAGATCGGTAGGGGAGCCCGCAGTGGGATTATAGCAGAGCTCTCAAAGTAGATTACAGAGATGGCTGCACACTCAGTACAGTTACTCAAATCATTGCATTGACATCTAAAATGGCTAACTTACGTAGTGTCTGAGATTTCCCACAATAAATTTGTTTCTCAAAAAAGATAAAGGGAAATTGGAGTGATCCCAGGCCTAGTGCCTACCTTGATACCTTTAAAAAGCAAAGAGCCTGTGTCTGGGGAGTAAAGACCCCAAAGAGGTCGAAGCAGAACAAGCTGTGGTCCAGGTTGGGGAGGGCGGGCATGACAGTTATGGTGACTAATGTGAGATACTAGCAACATGCATGGGTGCAGGGAGTCTACACACTGGGAGTCAAGGGCTGTCCACAGCACAGTACACAATTGTCAATGTGTGTGTGTCAAAAGTAAGAATGAGTCCAATGCCACTGTCAGAAGTGATGGTGGGGAAATGATTGACAGGTCCCTAGAATCCAAAGGCAAGGCTGGGGGTGAGAGGGACTGGCCTCAAGCCCCGAGTTCCCATGAGGACACGGGTTCTGCAGGAGGGATGAAAGGTAAAGATCTGAGACAAGTATGCAGGGCTGGGGATGTCACACCACAGACACATGGCTATGCAGAACAGTCACATACGCATGCTTACGCAAATGCCAACATGCACGTAACCCGCTATTGACTCTGGGCAAGAGGAGAAAGGGCACTAGGTCCCTGTTTCAGCCCCAGGAAGGGGGATGGGTCTCCTGATGAGAGTGCTACAGGGTAGGCATGGTGGATGGGCTTGGAACAGATGAAAGAAATGGTTAGGGAGGGAGACACAGAGCGCTGGAGGAGAAGAAGGTAACAGAGCAGTCACAGGTGCAGAGGAGGGTAACCAGACTCTTTAGCTGGACCAACAGCATAATGGGCCAAGTTGTGAGGCCACCCAGGGGCACACCAGGGGCCCCTTGTCATGAACCAGCTTGTGGGACCTACCTTGCTGATAAGCTCCCCGATCATCCCGTTCCAGGAGGTGTTGTGGAGCTGGTGACCGTACCTGCCATCGGGGGCCTGGTAAATCTCATACTTGAAGCCCAAAGCCTTGGCCAGCGCATCCAGGACATCGATGGAGAACCCCTTGTAGCGCTTAGGCTGCCCAAGGATGTTCTCAGCCACCATCACGAAAGGCTCTTCCTGGGAACAGCAGAACGAACGATCTTCATTAACACCCATGTCTGGGGTACAGTTGGACAGACCCATCTAGGAATCCTAACTTGAATTGTTAGCATTTACCCAATTTCGACCTGGAGGCTGAACTCCTCTGCCCTTTTCTAAAAGCAGTTTATGGGCAATCAAGGAACAGTGTGCAGGACAATCACCCCAATCAGCAGGTCAACACACAGCCATGCAAATTTACCTGTCCTGTGTGACGTCATCCCAGGCTGTGCCCAAACCCCAGCTCGTAGAATAACAGCCCTCGTTTTCCTACTTTCATTTGTAACACACTCTGTCCTTAGGAAATGCCATAATTTTAGGAGACCTACATAAGACATGTGACACTTCTCATCCAGGATAATAAATGGCAATAAAGATCTGAGATATTAAATTGAGAGAAGACTGTATTTTATCTATCAGCTTGTACTAGAAAATAGATGCTGATGAACCAGCCAAGGTCATGCTGTAAGTGAAAGGGTAGGCTCGAATTAAAATCCACAGGTTCTGAGCCCAAAGCTGTGCTGTGTGCACACCCACACATTTTGTGCTGTGTCATGCGTGGAGCAGGTGGCTCCCTGGAAGGCAGCCCAGCCTCCCCCTCACGCTCCCCTTCCTTCTTGCAGGAAACGGAACAAGAAGGAGCTTTGGGCAAAGGGTGGCAGAGCCTATATCTCATTAATTTACTGTTGTTGAGAGAAAAAGATACAAGGCACATTCAGGGTCTGCAGAAACACCAGGGGCTTCTGTGCCTGCTGGAACCGAGGGGAACATCTGGACCATGTCCGACCCAGCTCGTAAGTAAGGGGTAAATCCGAAGTCCCTTAGAAATGCAAAAGTCTATGATCCCAGGGCAATGATGCTGGCCCAAGCAACTAGCAAGTGCGTTTCATCAGGAAGTTTGTGTCATGTGGGCCACCCAGAGTGCTGGGGGCTGAAAGAACTTCCTCCTCCCAGCACCCTTCTGGGGACCCTGGCTGCCCGCACCACTCACCTGAAGACCAGCAGCCAGTTGGTCAAGACCCTGTTGATGCCCAAGGAGCAAAGGAGCGGCAGAGCGCCCTCTTGAGGTCAGCGGTGGATCTGGCTGCAGGGCCCCTGCTCTAGAGCAGTTTAGGGATCTCCCTTGGAGTCTTACCCTTTCACAGTTATTTGATTGAAAGGCTCGTTTGCTCCTCAAGATCCCCTTTCTCTCCAAACACAGCCCTAAACAGACAGCAGCCTTAAGCTCCCAGAATATCCCCGTGATCCTACCAAGACAGTCACCACTTTGAGAGCCAGTCCTTGGAGGCGGCTGCCCATGGGCCTCTCCTGTAGGCTGCCATTCAGGCCTTTCTCTGAGTCCCACGTTGCCAGCTGTGGAGGAGAGGGAGTGTGAGACACACACACACTGTACAGGCACCTGTGCATACCTTAGGAACACGTTTCCTAAACTGGGAACCTGAGTCAGGCAGGGAGGTGGGCAGCAGCCCTGTGGGCTTCCCAGAGACCCAGATCCATCCTGCAGTTGTAAAGGAGAACAGAGAGGTCCATTGCCTCCATCAGCTCACCCAGGCCTCTGGGACTGCGGGTATCCCCAAAATGCAAGCAGTTGGGAAGAGCTTGTCACTAGGACAAATGTTTATGTCCCAATTGTATTCTGTCTGCACACAGAGGCTGTGTCACTTTGTCTTCCACAAAGTCTCCTCTTTCTTTAATCACTCCTTTGACTTTCTTAGGCCACAGGGCCTTAAATTAAACCATTGCCACCGCCACAGGCAGGCTAGGGCTCAGCAGTAAAGCAAGTAACAAAAGCCCAAGTGTGCAGCTTCTCTTGCACCCTGGTGCCTACTGCAAGCATGGCCAGGAGCTCTCTGCATGTTTTCTCTGTAGTGTAAATGCCATCAGATAGGCAGCAGAGGGGGAGAGCACAACAAATATTCTGTGTGTGTGCCACATCCTTCTGCACTTCCTGGCTGTGTGCAGTGGCTCGATGCAACTGTGCCAGGTGCCCTAAGGTGGTGAAGACTCTGCCATCACTCGGAAACAACAGAAGAGACACAGTTGTTCCCAGGACTCAGTGGCCTGCATCCCTGCAGGGCCAGAGCAAAAATGGCCACCTCTTTGTCTGGTCAATGATTCTCAACTATAAACTGGAGACAGGTGAGAGAAAATACAGAACATACTGGCCCCACTTCAAAGCAACTAAATCAGAGCCTTAGGGTAATATCCATGCCCTTGGAACGGTCCTGCCATGCCCTTCTGGAATCCTTGGCTTGGCTGCATAGTAGGATCTCTCAGGGAGCTCTTTAATACCCTGAATGCTGGGCCCCACCCCCAGAGATTCTGAGCTAAGTGATTTAGATATCATGGTCTAGATATGGTGGTTACAGACAGCCAGGATTCCGAGCCACTGCTGTAGGTTGAACCAGTAATTCTCAAATGATGATGCACACACAAATCACTCAGGGGTTTCGTATGCACTTTCTGATTCTAGGCTTGGAGATTATTTCTGTCTAACAAGCTCCTAGGTGCTGCTGCTTGCTGCTGCTCCATGGATCACCATTTATGTAAGGATCAGACAGCCATGTGCAGTGCCTATTCTTTGTCAGGAAAGACCCCAAAGACCCCTAGTTGACCTGAGCAGCGGAAATATTCCTCTGGCACTGTGGGACCTAGTGGAGCCATCCGCAGCTCCACAGGAGGACATGAGCACTCCCCCAGCACCAACCACAGCCCTGGCACTGACTGCAGGGTCTGCACACTGAGCCCTGGCTATGAGGTCCAGAACTGCAGTGACCATTCCACCTGGAAGATGATACACCTCTGGGGCCTCAATCAAAACCACCAGGATGAGGAAGGGGATCCTAGAGCCAGTTTCCAAGGAATCTGACATGTCCTACTGTCACTTTGAACACGACACCTACCCAGACAGCTCTCTCCTAGCAGGATGTCTAGCAGTGATGAATGTGAATTTAGTTAAGAGTGTGGCCATGCACTCTGAAGAGCTCCCCCGGCCCCCAACCACCAGATTATTTCAGAAGGCACTCCAGTGAAAGCAAGTTAAGATATACCCAGAACTCTGGTCGAGGACATCAAGATGCTGATGATACCAGACTTTGGGAACCGGTACGGTGGGAAGGAAACATGGATGCTTCTCCACTGGTTCTGAAGAAAGAGTCCTAAGACCTCAAATTGATTCCTGCAGCTGGATTACAGTGACAGTCAGAGGGAAGACGACAAATTCCGAGGAGGAGAGCAAAGGGATTGATTCTCTGCCTTCTTTGGATACCTCAGTGGGGACTCAGGGGGCAGGGATGGTGTGTGTTCACCATGACATAATGATGTGCACCCCCTAACTGCTCAGTCAGGTACTGGAGCTGCTTAACCCTCATGTGTGTTCTGTACTCTTCCAGGCCTGGGTAGAGTTCTGAAGGTCTCCTTGAGCATCCCAGTGGCTCACAAGTTGATAGTGGAGGTGGTTGTTTCTTAATCCTGGCTTCAGAGTTCAGAGACTGGACGCACTGTCCCACGCCAGGATCTGAGTTCCTAACACCTGGTGCCAAATGTTTCCCACCCCAGACCCCTGCACAAGGACGGAGCATGCTGGCCCCCTGCTGCTCTGGTTTAGATGAGCAAAAGAAGCAGGGCTGTGCTTGATCAGGCAGGCTTTACCTGCCTGTCTACCAGGAATGCATCAGGCATGATGGAGAATGAAGCAGGAAGAAGGCGTTGGGACAGAGCCCTGTACTGCCAGGGTGCTAGCTCAGCTCTAAGAAGCTTCCAGCCACTGCCTGGCTGCAGGCAGCAACTCCTCTGCCTCAAACCTTCCAACAGCCTGCTCACTGGTCTCATTAACCCACCCTTTCTCTCTCTCTTCCAGCCTTGTGCTATGCTGGTGGGTGCCTTTACAGGAAGCAAACCCAAACATGAACTATGCCAGTTAAAGAAAGGTCTTCCCAATCCCAGGCCAGCAATGGTCCTCAGCCACACTTCACTTTGTACAGCTACAGCACACCGTCTTCCCTCCTGACCTGGGCTTCAGCTCCTTCTGCCTGGAGCGCCAGTTGTCTTCCTCGGGATCTGGTAAATGCTTAATGATTTGAATTATGTATTTACTTGAGAGAGAAAATTCATTCACTGGTTCACTCCCCAGATGCTCACAAAAGCTCCGACCTGGGGTCAGTCTGGTCACCCACTGGGGTGGCAGGGCCCCAGTCATGTGATCCATCACCACCACCTCCCCGGGTCTGCATTAGCAGGAAGCTGGAGTCAGGAGCCAGGGTCAGGTCTCGAACCACTCACTCCAATATGGGATGCAAGCATCTTCACCAATATCTCAGTGACTAGGCCAAACGCTCACCCCTTAATCATCTGTGTGGGTTTTTTGCAAATAAGCTTTCACTTTGGAGTAGTTTTGGATTTACAGAAAAGTTGTAGGAGTCGTGCAGAGAATGTCCATATGCCCCACTCTCTGTCATTGAGGTGTTAACATTACTGTGACACACTGACCACACTGATTACAACTAATGAATGTGCCACTCAACCTGCAATAGAAATCATCTCTGGGGCTGAGTCTGCGAGGCAGCTGTGGGACCCAGCTTCCTTGCTGTGTTCTCTGGGTCAAAACCCCATCTTCCTAAGCCATCTGGTCTCAGGCTCTGCGGCTCAGACGTGCCTTGTTCATTCCTGTCCACCATGCACCAAACACCACATCCTTCTCTCCAAGATTTGCTTCTAATACTGGTGTAGCTTTGGGGATGGAGATGGGAAGCTGGGAATAAGTAGGTGTGTGTGAGCCTGCAGATCTCTGCTCCTTGCTCTCACCCCTTCCCTGGGAAGCACAGCATTAGAAACAGTGAAAGCAAGTCCACAAATATTTGTTCAATTAATTAAACTGCTCTGAGATTCCATTTTCTTATCTATAAAATGGAAGAAAACCATCTTCCCTGCTTACCAAGTTGAGGGGCTATTCATAGGAGAAAAGAATTTTGAAATAATCTATTATAAAATAGCTTAATTAAGAAACACAAAGTAAAGAAGCAGATTGTAAAACCGCATGTCCTGTGCAGCCTTAATGGTGTTTAAAAAATAAAACAACAGCTATAGTAGAAGGAGGAAAGGATATATTAAAATGAGATACAGTAAGCATGTGTTACACGTGGTTGGTGGAATTAGGAATAACCATCATTCCCTTCTTTATGCTCCTCTGGGTTTTAACAGGTTTCTCATTCCTTTCACAAGAAGAAAAATAAGCCTTGGATAAAAATAATTGGCATAGGTGATTAAGCAAAACCTTTATCACATGCACTTCTACGAGAGGCAAATGTCAAGGGTACAAAAGGAGTCAAGCGATCTGCCAGTACCCCAAGGCCCACGTGAGAGTCAGAACTCACAAAATCAGTGTTCTGGCGCCAAGGAGCTGTGGCCTGGGGGTGCACTCCTACTGCAGATTCAACCAGCGTCTCTTATTAAAGACCCCTCCACACTGGAGAACGGCTCCATAAACCTGTTGTAGCAGGGTATAGGGACACAGCCAGAGCTGAAACACAGATGTGTGAGGTCAGGCAACGTTTTTCCACTAAGAATGACAGCACCAAAGCATCTCAGTTAATATTCAGATGACCCCGATACAAGAGCGCCTTTTAAAACAAAGTGGGGCTGGCACCGCAGTTCAATAGGCTAATCCTCCACCTGCGGCGCTGGCACACCAGGTTCTAGTCATGGTTGGGGCGCAGGATTCTGTCCCGGTCACTCCTCTTCCTGTCCAGCTGTCTGCTGTGGCCCGGGAAGGTAGTGCTTGGGCCTTGCACCTGCATGGGAGACCAGGAGAAACACCTGGCTCCTGGCTTTGGATCAGCGTGGTGTGCTGGCTGCAGTGGCTATTGGGGGGTGAACCAACGGAAGAAAGGAAGACCTTTCTCACTGTCCACTCTGCCTGTCAAAAAAAAAAAAAAAAGTGGAATTTGATGAGAGGTGAAAAAAAAAGGTTTCTCTAAAGCTGTCATCATCCTTATCTTTTTGTCTCAAAGTGCTCGGGACTTAGTTATTTTTTGTTTTGTTTCAATGCAAGCATCTCTCTACCTGGCCGTTGGGCATCCTGCACCCTGACAAAGAAAGAAAAACTACTTCAAAGCAAAACCCAAATTCTGCCTTTCCAACACATCAAAGTGCAGCTGTGTTCCCGGATTCGGGATACTGCATGTTGGGCAGGAGACTTTATTATTCCCTCACATCTGGACGAAGCTGAGCGCCCCAGGCTGCGCGAATCTTCCTGCTTCCAGGAAGTTCTGTGCTCTCGCCCAATTCTAAAGACTAATCAACCTGCATCATTTCTGAATGAAGCCATCCCTCTGAGCACCCGTTACATTGGAACAGGACAGAGAAAAGCATAATTCAGAGGAGGGAATCCAGTGGAAATTTTTGTTTGTAATGCAGCCTTTAAATGTATCCCCAACCACGCAGCAGACAACATTAAGAGAGACTGTGCCCTTACCTGTGTCCCAAGAACACTGGTGCTCCCTACTTGCAATGCCATGGAAAATGTTTCAGTCAATAAAAGCCGAATGGGGCAGAGAGGCTTGATAAATGGGAAGCCAAGAAAACCTTTTACCCACGGAAGTCCTGACACTTCGTCATAAGGCTCCATTTGTACACATGTGCATCTACTCTGACTTCTCCTTGTACTTTGCAGACAGAACGCTGTTTATGGGATTGATGAATTTATGGCCGCAGACACCCACTTTTGACAGCTGACCTGTCAAGACCAACACCTGAAAAACTAATTTCCAGCACTGTTAAGCAAAACGAGCACTGCTTGTATTTGATAAGACAGCTATGGTTTTCATTCATGGCTGTGATCTGCCCTGGCCGGGCCAGAAACGTGGGTAGAGCCAGAGGTGATGGCACAATCATCACTTGGAAGGAGATGAATGGTTTCCAAATCTGATTATGACAAACCACTGTTCAGGAGATCAGCCAGTCGGAGAATAGATTTCATAAATCACTGGCCTCAGGAAAATGTATTTCCTGAGTTAAGCGGGGTGTTCTTCATGTTGGAAGTTACAGGGATTTGGGACTCTGTGGCCTGCCCTTAAGAAAGGCAGGGCTATTAACCCTAAGTGGGTCAGGCCTCTTTTGGAAGATAGAGCTTTGTGATCTGTGACCTAGGGACAGATTATTATCTCTTCTTGGGGATGGAAGATGACAAGAGGAGACAATCCAACCACCTTACAGCTCAGAGATGGAATAAGACCTGTGTCATACATCAGGGAACCTGGAAAAATTCATGAAAAATGGGATTAAAAGAGAAGTTTATTTTGGTGTAAAAAAAAATGGAATCCATGCACAGTTTTTTTTTTTTCCATGAACTTTTTGAAGACCCCCTCATATGCAGCCATGCCATTTCCTGGGAAGAGGAGGGAAGGAACAAAATGAGGGAGGCAAGGAAGGGTTTACTTTACCCAAATTGTCTGTTACACTTTCAGAGCTGAGTGGAGCATACAGCTTATCTCAGGCAAGAGAGCACTGAGCACGTGTGGTGACGTTGTTATGACCCTGAGTGTCTGACCCCAGGGCCGTTGCTGAAGTCCCATGTGAGCTGCACCCTCAGCAGCCAGCGACTGTGTCAGCTGAGTGCAGGTGGCCTCTGTCAGGACACAGGCTTCAGGAATGATGGCCATGGGGGTTTATTATCAAGTGTATAATAAGCCCTCTATTGCATTTTGCTCCCTTGTCCATTTGCACTGGAAAACAAAAAGGGCACAGTGTGCATTTCAAGGGATCACTGTGCTGGATGGGGATGGGGTGAGGGGAGGACCCTGTAATGAGTCAGTTTGATTGACCATTCAGCCAGCCCTGATGGTAGACAGTTGACTGCAAGTATTAGCTTTGGCTGAAAGCAAGGATAACACGTTTTAGACACAGATGCAGCATCTCAGAAAGAGAATCTAAGCCTCTGAGGGTACAGCACTAACATTGGTAGCCAGGGTTCCTGAAGTAAGGTTTAATTTGAAAGTTCCTCTGGGGAATTACAGCATATCGGTGCCACTAAGGCAAGGCTTTGGAGGTTAAGAATCACAGTAGTTGGCAGTCAGCACCAAGTCTATATATACCTGCACCAAGTCTATATACACTGCACCAAGTCTATATATATCTGCTGAGAAATGGCTGGAACCACACCATACAGGATGGGGGGACTCACTCTGTGATAGGGGGAGGCCTGGACGTCTCCCTCTCAGCCAAGTCCGTCTGCAAATGGAATCGAGCATTTGATGAAAGCTGTACTATCTTAATACATGCCACAGCAGAACAAGGGCTGCATTTCCAGAGGGCAGAGCTATAAAGAACTGAAGAAGAGTGAAATAGGCCAGGGGAGCTGTCAGGCTTGGGGCTTCATGAAAAACCCTTAGCAAGGATGGGAGAAAGAGACTGCCCCTGCAGTGTTGGCAAGGAGCAGGTGACACCTGAGCATAAATGCTTTGAGCCCTGGCATCTGGATCATGCACGAGGGAGCCGACAGATATACCTAACTCCAAGTCTCCAGTCTCCAGAAGACCAGGGCACAATGGGCTCCCTGGGCTAGAAGTACTGACAGATTCACGAGCACCAGCAAAGGAGACTTTCTGTCATGTTAAGGGTGAAGATAGGGGCATCCCCTCTTCTGCTTAAGATACAGAAAGCAGCAGGAAGATGTTGTGCTGATTTTCACCACAAGAAAAGAGCCAGGTAATCACCAACAACCTATTTAACAACAACGAAAAGTCAGCCTTTAAGAGACTTGCAGTCACCAGATCATCTCTGCCCTCCAGGGAGAGAGGGCATCAGAAAGGTTTCCTCTTTGCTGAGCGTGGGTCCCTAGAAGTGGCTGTTACAAAAGTAAACAGGAGGGAAAATAATGTGGAATTTTAGCAAAGTAAGGAAGGCCATGTGTGGTCCAGCAGGACAGTGAGAGTCCCCAGGAGCTCCAGCACCTAGGGAGGGCCCCCCCTATTCATCCACACTTTTCCACCACGTCTCCAGCAAGTGGAGTGGGAGAAAGCAAAAGAGAACACAGCAGCCCGCAGTCAGGGGACAGGATCCCACACGCGCATTCCCAGTCTCAGAAGTGTGTCAGGTATCTAAGAAGAAAGCTTACAACTCAGTGATAAGATGCATCCAATTTTTAGAAATAATGAACTTATTTCTCCAACGGAAATATTCACATGGAAATATATATGCTCTGCATCGTGAGTCACCAGGAACATGCAAAATAAAGTTACCAGGAGATAATACTGAATGTGAACAGAATGGCTAAGATCAGAGACTGACTTTATCAAGTGTTGCTGAGGATCTGGAAGGCAAAATATGCAGTCACTCTGCAGCAGGGCTGAGCAACTTCTTCCACAGGTAGACATACACCTGCCATGGACCCAACCAGTCCATCTCCGGCCATTTATATAATGGAGACACAAAAGGTCATCAAAACATTCATGAAGTGAAACCAAAAGTATATATTTGGGAAAAAATCTGAACTCCATACACATGAAAGGTTTTCAGAAAATTCAAGAAAGAAGCATATTATGAAAAATTATGCATAAAATTCAACATTTTCTGTACCAAAATAAGTATCATTTAATTCTATCTTTCCATGAAATTCTTTTAAAGTTTTATTTATTTATTTGGAAGGCAGTTACAGAGAGACAGAGGCAGAGAGAGGGGGAGAGAAGTCTTCCATCCACTGGTTCACTCCCCAGATGGCTGAAATGGCTGGAGCTGCACTGATCCGAAGCCAGGATCCAGGAGCCAGGAGCTTCTTTCAGATCTCCCACATGGATGCAGGGGTTCAAGGACTTGGGCCATCATCTACTGCTTTCCAGGCCATAGCAGAGAGCTGGATCAGAAGTGGAGCAGCTGGGACTGGAACTGGTGCCCATATGGCATGCTGGCCCCACAGGCGGCAGCTTTACCCACTATGCCACAGCGCTGGCCCCATCCATGAACTTTTTGAAGTTTCCTCATATAAAATACATCCATACAATGTCTACATAGCAACTTTATTTATAATAGCCAAAGGAGACAATGTGTCCAAGTACTGATCAGCTGGTAAATGGGTAAACAAACTGTAGTTTATTGATACAACAAAACCCTACTCAGCAAAAAAACACCCAAGATGCTGTCATGTGCAAAAACTTGGATAAGTTACAAAAGAAATAGGCCAAGTGAATACAGACAGATGCAAAAGATGGTGTAATTTATGATCTCTTTTTATGACATTTTTGCAAAGGCCATATTCTAGGGACTGGAAGCAGATTATAGGTTGCCTGGGACTGCAACTGGGCACAGGGTATCTAATGCAAAGAGGGAACAGATACTGTTGGGGACAATGGAAGTGTCCTATACCTTGAATCTCCTGGTGATACTATATCCATTGGTCAGGAATGATCAAACCTCAACTGAGGGAATTTATTGCAGATAATTCACCTAAATAAACCTGAGATAGCCATAATTATTTTTGAAGATAATGGAGCCATGTGCTAAGGAGGGGTATTAATGATTAAAGGCAGGGAATTCCAAAATAAATCCTTGGCTGACGTTACTGCCTCTGGGTGATTGCGTTTTGACCATGGAGCTAGAGGCCATGAAGTAGGCAAGAAATTGTCTACCAACCTCAAAGAACTAGAAACATTCTTGCTTGAGATTTAGAAGAATGTAAGTGCAGTTTTACCTGCAAGTAGCTTCATTGTGTGCATGGGACAAACAGCTTACATAACATTACACACACACACACATACACACACACACACAGTAGGTTCAGCTTTTTAAACTCTGATTTCTTTTTGTGAGATGGTGCGTGTATATGCCTAAACCACAAAAGTAGTGATATGTGGCTGTTTCTAGCATTGGGTAGAGTGATGCGATCACATGGAATGTTCACCTCTTGTACAACATAATCTTGTAATGTTTGAATTGTTTCACACAGACAGGAAACCATTGGTTTCTTTGGTTTGTTTGTTTATTTGTTTTGGTTTTTTTTTGGTGTTTTTTTTTGGGGGGGGAGACAGGCAGAGTTAGACAGTGAGAGAGAGAAAGACAGAGAGAAAGGTCTTCCTTTTTCCATTGGTTCACCCCACAAGTGGCCGCTATGGCCGGTGTGTTGCGGCCGGCGTGCTGCGCTGATCCGAAGCCAGGAGCCAGGTGCTTCCTCCTGGTTTCCCATGTGGGTGCAGGGTCCAAGGACCTGGGCCATCCTCCACTGCACTCTGGGGGCCACAGCAGAGAGCTGGACTGGAAGAGGAGTGACTGCGACAGAACCAGCACCCCAACCGGGACTTGAACCTGGAGTGCCAGTGCCATAGGCAGAAGATTAGCCTAGTGAGCCACGGCACAGGCCACCATTGGTTTTTATAATCAGATGAAAAATGAGGAAGCAATTTTCACTTTGAAACTGCACTGTGATCTAGCTTGTGATGGCAACATAGAGGTTTGTATCCCTCTCTAATTGTTTTAGGGACATTGATTTTGTCTCTCTAAATAATCCACAAATTCTAGCAGAGGTGTTTCTGCAGAGGGGTGAGCTAGACTGGCATTCTGTTTGTTCTACTCATGAGCAGAGGCAGTTTGGGTAAGGCATTGGGACTGCTTAGATTCCATTTTTGGGGCTCACAGAGTCTCACCCATAGCTCCTATGAGATATTTTGTTATTGTTCTCGGCAATCTTTTCTTTTCTCTTCATTTGTACTATGCTAAATCCCATACTAACAACTTATGCAATTCTTGTTAGTTTGAATTCACTAGAATCAATGGTGCTATACACACTGTACATCAGTTGAAAGTATGATAAGATCTGTTCTGACAGCCAGGGCTGTGAGTGTTATATTGGAAAAAGTGGCAGGTATTTCCCATTGGATTCTCCCTAAATCCCTGGCCAGCCCCTCTCCCTGGAACATCCTCTCCTTTCTTTGTTCTCTAGCTCTTTGAAGATCATTCTAGAGGTTCTTCCTTGCACTCCAACAGTGTCTCCCTTCCACAAGCCCATAAATTGACTATAACTCTGTGGGAATCCTTACCACCACATACTAAAACACCATGCCTATCCACTCACAGACAGACTAAATCTCTTTGAAGGCAAGGCTATCTGCTTCACTTTGCTTCACTCAATAAAATCTTATTAGAAATATTAATAAAATCGATCATTCCTTTGGTGCTTCTTCATTAACTGGCTGCAATTTCATGATTTTCTCAAACTCTAGCTACCGGGTCTTGTCCCATATCTGAAGCTCCCCAAAGCTACTCTCACTCAATATTGAATTTTTCACATTGGTTTAAAGTTCCTGGACGGATTTTCTCTTTGGCATGACTTTGTGTTGAAAACTTACTCTCAGACTTCTGATCTTGAAAAAGGTTGGTAAAATGAATGATTCAAATGGTGTTCTTACAAACCTACTTTAGAAGTCTCTACCTCTGGACTCTAGCTGGTGCATGGTTTGATGGACAGGAGCAGCTCATCTTGGCCCCTCCCACATCTACTGAACCAGTGTATGTGCTTGAACAAGAGCCACAGGTGATGCACAGGTGTAGTAAGTGACCAGAAACACAAGCTCTGGATCATGGCACCAGTATTTCTTGCCTTAAACCTCTGTGAGCTGTTTTACCAATCTCTTAGGTCCTATCTTATTCAGCTTCCACCCAGAAGCCAGTTTTCTCTTCTTTTTTTAATGAAAACAACTTTATTCCACTCTCCTTAATATTCCCAAGGGGTTTTCTATTAAGCTTGACTATCTTTTCTGTGGTCTCTAAGAGTCTTCAGTCCTCTCTGCCCTTCATATTCACCTTGTGCCACTTTGCACACTGTGCCCACAATCCAGACACAAGCCACCCTTCACTTTTTTCTCTCAGGTCAAGTTCCTCACTGCTTAGAAACATTGTGCACACCCTCCTCTCCCCTGATAACTCTTATCTCTCCTATTCAAAACCCATGGTTGCCTTGTTCTCATTTGGCAGGTCTTGCCTGATGGGTTTTCATCTTGATAAAGGCTTCCTGGGTCATTCTTAAGTACTTGTAATATTCTCAAATACAGGATCTTGTTATTTTCTTCCTAACTCCCAAAGACGCAAACTCTGAAAACCACTGCCCACGATGAAGATGACACCTGCTTTTCCCATCATCATAAACAAAACATGTGATACAATATTTGGCACATAGCATGCACATAGCAAATATTTATTGACTAACCAAAAAATTAAGAGCTAGTCCAGGGTCAGTGTAATTTTCAGAAAATGGCAGACAGTAAATATTTTAGACCTTTGGGTCATATGGTCTTTATGGTCAACTACTCGATGGGTATAGATGGGTTCCAATAAGCTTTATGTACAAACGAATGTTGGGTTGGATTGAGCCCAAGGGTGACAGTTTGCTGACCTGCGATTGTCAGTCAATGCCTCTATTGCTTCTTCCATAAAGAATATTCTCTCCTCCATTGCCGTTCTCAAAACATGACTCTTCTTTCAAGGTTTGCCATTAAAAAATGGTTTAATGTCATGCTTTCAGGAAACTAAATCTTATCCCTCCAACCACAGTGACAGATCCTCCTGCATCCTTAAATCACCATGCTTAGCCTTTTCCACGGCTAGAGCGAATGCAGGTTTTGCTGACAGCTCCTGCAGCAGATTGCATTCTCTAAAGATGGCTATGATGATATCCCCATCCCTCATGCTCTTCTGCAATGTGACTCCACCACCCACTATTGAGAAGTGGAGTCTAATTCTTCTCCCTCTAAATCTGGTCTGAATCTGATGCTACATGTTTTGAGGCTAGGTTGGAAAAGGCCATGCAGCATCTGCCTGGTTCTCTCGGGGATGCTCGCTTAAGCACAAGGCTTTTCACTCATGATGCCATGGACATTGGGGGCCAGATAATTTTTTTATTGGAGGAGGGAGGCTGTTTTGTGTATTCTAGGATGTTTAGCAGTAACCACTGCCCTTCCCAATTAGGTGCCAACAGAATCCCTGCAGAGTGACAACCAACGACGTCTCCAGACATCGACACACTTCCATTGGAGGACAAAATTACACTCTGCCACAACCCATTAAGAATCGGTCACCTAATGGAATCCAGCTGCCAAGCCAAAAGATCACACATGTGTGTTCCAGTGGACAGTAGCAAAGGGACCCAGCCATCTCTGCCAAAGCACCAGACAGCACACAAAGACATTTTGGGCTTTAGGACCAGCCCAGCCAAAGTCAGGTACCACCTAGTGGCCTCCACTGATGTCAGAAGAACTGTCAAGCCAAGTCCTGACCACATTTCTGACATTCAGGGGCAGGTGTTTGGCCCAGCAGATAAGCCACCTGTTAAGGTGCCCACCCAACATACCTGTGCTACTAATTCCAGCACCCTGCTCATGTGCACCCTGGCAAGCAGCAGGTGATGGCTCTAGCACCCTGGTCCCTCCCACCTCTGTAAAAGAACTGGATTGAATTCCTAGCTCCCAGCTTCTGCCCTGGTCAGTTCCAACTAGTGTGGGCATTTGGGGAGTGAAGTGATGGACTCTCTCTCTCTCTCTCTCTCAAATTGAAAAGAATCACAAAAATTTCTGATATACACAATCCCTGAGATATAAAATGACTAAATTTGAGTCTTTTTCATGACATAGAAATCACAGTAACTCAAAGAGAATTTTGTACCTGGAAACGTAGTATTACTGTTAAGAAAAAAAAATAAAACAGAATATGGAGAACTGACTTTGGAGCTGAGCAGAGGCAGAAGCTACAAAGTCCTTAAGAAGATTTTTGGTAGACATAATGACAGAAAATATTGGAAGCCAGAAGAAGAATTATTTTTATTATATAGTGGCCAAAAGCTGTCACCTGAAGCAGTATAGAACGTAGAAAATCTGCTTGATAAACTGATGAATCTGCCGAAGAGCATATCTGGACAGAACTGTGAACAGATCTACGTATCACAAAGTGTGCACATACTCAGATACACACAGGTAGCTCTTCCATGGATTAAAGAAGGAACTCAATTCTCAAGGAGACTACAGATAAAATTTATAGAGGCCACAGCCTTCTGGACTCAAAAATGAACCTATTTGTTAGCCTTAAGGAGAAAACTCCAAAATAAGAGATGCTCTCAATGCAAAGATGAAATATTGCAGAACACCTGGGGGAAATGCAGACCCATGGGAAAATCAAAGGTCTGACTGCAAAACCATTTCTTCAGGTCTCATAAGTATTTGAGGTGGTGTCTGGCAGACCTTTCATAGCAAAGGCTCCTTACAATCTTTTTTTTTTAAATTAATTTATTTATTTGAAAGGAAGAGTTACAGAGTGGCAAAGACAGAGAAAGAGAGAGAGAGAGAGGTCTTCCATCTGCTGGTTCACCCCCAGATGGCTGGAACAGCTGGAGCAGTACCTATCCAAAGCCAGGATCCAGCAGCTTCTTCAGATCTCCAATGCAGGTGCAGGGGTCCAAAGACTTGGGTCATCTTCCACTGCTTTCCCACGCCATATCAGAGAGCTGGATCAGAAGCGGAGCATCCGGGACTCAAATCAGCACCCATATAGGATGCCAGCACTGAAGGCGGCAGCTGTACCTGCTTTACTATCTTAAAGGTACACATCACAGACTCTCGATGCCAGATAACAGAGCTTCTAAAAATCTATAGCAGCTCATTTGTAAACACAAAGAAGAGCCTGTCTCAGAGAAATTCATGGCTGTGCCATCCTCTGATGTGGTGAGCAGCAATAAATGGGATAGAAAACCCGCACACATTTTAAAGGAATTGTAGGGGTGGCAGCACAGCCAGTGAGCCTAAATGAGATGATGCCAAATGGAAACCAAGTTTAGATCCCTGAACTTCTATGCTAAGAATGTGGCTCAAAAATGATTCAGCTGCAAATGGAATCGATCTGTTCTGTGGAAATGGAAGGATGACTTAGAAAGCAGAATCAAAGATGTCAAGGAGACAGAGACTCATTCCCAGGAAGCAGCCACATGCCCTAGGCAAGGAGACAATGACAAGGAGCCCAGATGCATATCAAAATTGCTAGGAACAAGTGCTTCTGTGTGCCTTCTCTCTCCCCCCTGCCCCACAGAGGCAGATGTTACAGTTATCACATCACCGTCTTGCCTTTTTCCATGGCATGTGGCTGAGTCCTATGACTTGTGCCCTTAGATGAAGGTCTTCAGATTGAGAACTATGAGAAGTCTTCAAAAAGTTCCTGGGAATGCATACAATGAAAAATACTGTGCATGGGTTTCAAGAAGTATCCTGCAACAAAATAAAACTGTCTTCTAATTCTATTTTTCCAAAAACTTTTTAAGTCCTCCTGATAAACTTAGGATGCCATATCCAAGGAGCTTCATCTCTAATTCAGTCTGGTTTAGGTGACAAAATGTTGGATTCTGAGTCAAAATAGTAATGAATGGGACTTTGGGGTTCTCAAGAAAGAGACTCGGAGTAATTTTTAGTTGAGAGAGAAGTGGATCATCATGTCCGGAACAAGCACTCTTCAGGGCATCAGTGTGAGAAGGTGGGGCTCAGTGGGAGGTGCCTGGACCTTTGGGGTAGAGTACTCACATAAGCATTCATGCCTTTCTCCAGAGGGTTCCTGCTCTCATGGGACTGAATTAGTTACTCCAAGAGGGGGCTGTTGCAAAGCAAAGCCAATTCCTTCTGTTCTTGTGTTCTTCTATGTACATCTGCTTGCCTTTCTGCTTTCTGCCATGAGTTGAAGCAGCACAAGGCCCTCACTGATGCCATGCTCTTGGACTTTCCAGTCTCCAGAATCACGAAACAAAATGAATCTTTATTATTTATAAATCATTAAGTCTTCATATTCTGTTATATCAACACACAACAGACTGAGACAGGTGTAAAAAAAATGGTTCTTCCCTAATTTTCCCTAATTTTCAGAAGCTGAATATCACTTATGAACATAGATGCAAAATCCTCAACAAAATACTAGCTAACTGAATTCAAAAATACATCAGAAAGATCATTCACCTTGACCAAGTGGGATTTATCCCTGGAGGGCAGGATGGTTCAACACTCACAAATCAATCAATGTAATACATATGTTAACAAAGTGAAGAACAAAAACCATATGATAATCTCAATAGATGCAGAGAAAGCATTTGATAAAATACAATATCCTTTCATGATAAAAACCTTAAGCAAATTAGGTATAGAAGGAACATTCCTCAACACAATCAAGGTAATAACAAACTCACAGTCAGCATCCTATTGAATGGGAAAAAGTTGGAAAAGTTGGAAGCATTTCTACTAAAAACAGGAACCAGACAAGGATGCCCACTATTGCTATTCAATATAGTTCTGGAAGTTTTAGTCAGAGCCATTAGGCAAGGAATCAGGGATATAAATTAGAAAGGAGAAAGTCAAATTATCTTGTTTGCAGATGACATAATCCTACCTATAGAGGAACCAAAAGACTCTACTAAAAGACTATTGGAACTCATAAGAGATTTATGTAAAGTTACAGGATATGATACCTACACAAAGAAATCAAAAGCCTTTGTATACACAATGTCATGGCTGACAAAGAACTTTTAAGATCAGTCCAACTTATAATAGTTTTAAAAAACATTAAATATCTTGGTACAATTTTAACCAAGGAGGTGAAAGATCTGTACAATGAAAATTACAAAAAAAATTAATGAAAGAAATAGAAGACGACACAAAATCTGGAAAAATCTCCCCTGTTTGTGGATTGGAAGAATTAATATTATCAAAATGTCCATACTACTGAAAGCAATTTATAGAGTCAATGGGATCCCAATCAAAATATCAATGACATTCTTCCTTCTCAAATCTAGAACAAATGATGTTAAAATTCATATGGAATCATGAGACCCTGAATAGCTAAATTAACCTTAAGCAACAAAATCAAAGCTGGAGGCAGCACAGTATCAGACTTCAAGATATACTCATGGCAGTTATAATCCAAAAAGCCTTGTACTGGCATAAAAATAGACATGTAGACCAATGGAACAGAATAGAAACCCTAGAAATTGATCCACATATCTATGGTCAACTAATCTTTGACAAACAAGCTAAAATGAATCCCCGGAGAAAAGACAGTCTCTTCAACAAATGGTACTGGCAAAATTGGATGTATTTGTGCAGAAGTATAAAACAAGACCAAAATCTTATACTTTATCCAAAAATCGACTCACAATGGATCAAGGATCTAAATTTATAACTCCATACCATCAAATTACCAAGGGAAAACATTGGGGAAACTCTCAAGACTTTGGTGTAGGCAAAGAATTCTATTAAAAGTCCCCAGAAGCACAGACAATTAAAGCAAAAATAGAAGAGATTACATCAGGGTAAGATGCTTCTGCACTGCCAAAGAAACAACAAAGAGAAGAAGCAACTGACAGAATGGGAGAAAACTATTTGCAAACTATGCAACTAATAAAAGATTAATGTCCAGAATCTACTAAGAGCTCAAGAAATTCAAAAATAACAAAATAATACAGTCAAGATATGGCAAATGACATGAGCAGGCAATTTTCAAAGGATAAACTTCAAATGGCCAACAGACATGTGAATAAATGCTCAGAAACACCAGCTATCAGGGAAATGCAAATAAAAACCACAATGAGGTTTCATCTCACTTGAGTCAGAATGGCTATCATCTAAAAATAAAAGAACAATAAATGCTGGCCAGGATGTGGGGGAAAGGGTACCCTAATCTGCTGTTGGTGGGAATGTAAACTAACATAATCATTATGGAAGTTAGTATGGAGATTCGTCAGAGATCTGAAAATAAATCTACCATATGACTCAGCCATCCCACTCTTGGGAATTTACCCAAAGGAAATGAAATCAGAATACAAAAGAGTTATCTGTACCCCCATGTTTATTGCAGCTCAATTAACAATAGCTGAGATATGGAATCAACCCAGATGTCTACCAACTGATGACTAAATAAAGAAAATGTGGTATATATACACTATGGAATTCTACTTAGCCATACAAAAGAATGAAATCCTTTCTTTTGCAACAAAATGGATGCAACTGGAAACCATTATGCTTAGTAAAATAAGCTAGTCTAAAAAAGATAAATATCATGTTTTCTGTGATACGTGGCAGTTAATATAGAATACAAAAATATATGGAAATGATATGGTCACTATGGGATATGACTGCCATTTTTAGTTCATGTTTATATTCTTCTATACTTTAACTAGTTGGATATTATGATTAGTGGTGAATTAAGCCTGTCAATATTATGTCCTTGCAAAAATTGATGAAGAGAGGTGACGGGGGACAGGGGAGTGAGGAAAGTGTGGTCATCTTCTTGAAACTGTACCTATGGAATGCATAAAATCTGTTCTGCATATAATAATAAAAATTTTTAACAGGCAAATGGTAATACTTTAGCTACCAGTGAGTCTTCCTTAGATTACTCAGTACATATAACTCAGATATGAAGGTAATCAAATAAAGAATCTTTCTTCCTACAACAGGAAAAATGAAAATAGTCTGTACATTACTTTGTAAGATTTAGAGAGGGTTCAATGAGCTTTAAAACCACATACAGGGAAATTAAGTCATAGCAGTGAGGTGCACCTGCCCATCATGACTGTGTTTCTCCCAACAGAGTCATAATGAGCAGCTGAGAGTGTGTGCCTCTATGTGGCCACCCAAGATGCTGGGCTTGGAGAAACAATACAGACATTTGCAAGTGACTGAAAGAAATGAAATGGATCAGAATATTCATATACCTCTTTCTGGATTGAGTACAGTATTGAAGTCAAAAACATTGAAGATCCAGAGTGAGGTTGAGAAACATCACATGACCTTAGTAAACTCCTCTGACTCTCCACTCTCTCTTCATCATCACCTGAAACCTGCAGGGGAGTGGTCTTAACACCCATCACTTTGCCAGTTAAACCATGTACAAAAAGAAAGAGGGCTGAGAGCCACAAAACAGAACCATTGACATTGCATTAACAACACGAATGTAATCGTTATCTTGGGCACAATGAGGTTGCACAGACTTCAAATTGACTCCTACCTCAATTACATACTAATTAGGACCTTGAACCATTCACTTTTTAGCCTCAAGTTTTATTTCCCTAAAATAGAAAATACAATATTATTGATATCAGATCTGTTTAGGCTTTTAGTGAAATAAAATTTATGCCCTGGGCTCCAGGTTACATATGTAGGTCCCAGCCTGGCATCTCCACCTGAAAACCCACACAACATCTCAAAGTGAAAAATCTCCAAAATAGAATTGTTGATCCTCAGCATCCTCAAACACACCTCACACTCTGATCTCAGTTCCACATCTCCCTCCTCTCTGCCACAAGCACCACTGCCTATTTAGTGGCTGAAACCAAAGACTTCACAGCCATCCTTGACTTCACTCCCTCTGTAAAAGCCATGTGCTGGCCGGTGCCACGGCTCACTAGGCTAATCCTCCACCTTGCAGCGCCGGCACACCGGGTTCTAGTCCCGGTCGGGGTGCCGGATTCTGTCCCGGTTGCCCCTCTTCCAGGCCAGCTCTCTGCTGTGGCCAGGGAGTGCAGTGGAGGATGGCCCAAGTGCTTGGGCCCTGCACCCCATGGGAGACCAGGATAAGTACCTGGCTCCTGCCATCGGATCAGCGCGGTGCGCCCGCCGCAGCGCACCAGCCACGGCGGCCATTGGAGGGTGAACAAATGGCAAAAAGGAAGACCTTTCTCTCTGTCTCTCTCTCTCACTGTCCATTCTGCCTGTCAAAAAAAAAAAAAAAAAAGCCATGTGCTAATCATGCTGCGCCCACTGCTGAACTCAGTCCTGAACCCAGATGTCCCTGTTGCTACCTCCCAGGTCCCAGCACCACTATCATCTGGATCACTGAAACCACTGTGCAGCTCATATCCTTTTTTCTACTCTGGTCTCATGTGGTCACAGGCAGTCACTGTTCATCAAATACCAATTTGCTCCCCTCATTTCAGGGAGGTCAGTGCCACATTCCTGAGTCCTGACAAGTGAGAATGTCAGCAAAGGGGTTTTGGATTTTTGTCCTAGAGCACACACAAGGCTGTGTGCTGCTTCTTCCATCCCTATTTCTTTAGTGATAATCTTGGCAGTGGCTTGTTGATAAATCAGAATCACAAGACAGATGTTGCCCAGTCCCTGAGTCACTGCACAAAGATATTCCAATAGAAATACTCAATCACACTGGGCTATTTATGAACAAAAAGTAAATCTTTATTGCTTTAAGACTCTAAAATTAACATGGTCTAGCCTATCCTGACCATAACCCATCCTCCATACAGCAGGCAGAGTGACCCTTCAGAAACAAAGATCATTGCATGATACTCTTTCATTTCAGTGTCTTCCTGGCACTCATTTACAGCAAGATCCAAATTCCTAACCATGACCTTCATTTACATGACTGGAGCTCAGCCTAGCTAAGGACAGTCTCCCACCTTCTCCAAGTTACCTAAAACAGCCACACTGACCCTATTTCTATTCCCCAGACGTTCCAAGAATATTCACAATGCAGAGCCTCTGTACACACTCTCCCACTAAAAATATTTCTCCCCAGAACTAGTCTTAGCTGACTTCTTGCATTAGTCAGTCCTCTCTAAGTGGAATCCCCTATTCAACCCCTCCCTATTTTCCCATTTCTGTTTCTGACAGTATGCCTGACTGCATGAAATGATCCAACTTACATAATTACTTAATTGCAAAAAAGTTTCTACATTTGTTGACTGTCTCCCTCCACCGGAATATAAACTGCACAAGGACAGATGATTCTTTAATTCATTTTCAGCCGCACCCTCAACACTTCAGTAAAATGCCTGGCACGGAGGAGGCTTTCAGTAAAAGCCAGTGACTACTGCTATTGTTATCCCAAAAAGTGAAGACATGCATACCTATATTTACAGCTAACTAAATTCCATTAGGAATATCTATTCCTAGAAAGGTAGGTGTCTGAGTTAAAGATCTAGAAGAACTCTAATGTGAGATCAGGTAGAAATTTCCATCAACCAAAACTCAGAGAAGATTTTAAATACATGGGAACTTCAGGAAGTTTGTGGAAAAGTGAAATAAAATGATAAGTTTATTTTGACACAAAATGTTTGATTATGCATACAATGGGTCCTCAAAAAACTCATGAAATATGTGTATTAGTGACAAAGATATGCATGGATTTTAAACATTTTTTTGCATTAAGAGCCAACACTGTGGGGCAGCTTGTTAAACCATTGCTTGCAATGCTGGCATTCCATATCAGAGCACCAGTTTGAGTCCTGGCTGCTCTGCTTCTGATCCAGCTCCCGGCTAATGCTCCTGTGACAGCAGCCGAAGATGGTCCAAGTACTTGGTCCCCTGCCACCCACATGGAGACCTGGGTGGAGTTGCAGGTTCCTGGCTTCAGCCTGGCCCATCCCTGGCTATTTCATTCATTTGGAGATTGAGCCAACAGATAAAAGATCATTCTGTCCATCTCTCCTTCTCCTCTGTCAAATTTTCAAATAAATAAAATAAATATTTTAAAAAGGTAATCAAAAAAACTTACCTTTTAACTCCATTTTCCATGAACTTAATAAAAAGATTTATTTAGTTACAGAGATAGAGGGAGAGAGAGAAAAAGAGAGAGAGACAGAGAGAGAGAGAGAGAGAGAGAGAGAGATTTCTTCCATCTGCTTGTTCATTCCCCAGATGTCTGTAATGGCCAAGATTGGGCCAGGCTGAACCTAAGAGCCAGAAGCCTCATCCGGGTCTCCCATGTGGGTGGCAGGGACCCAAACACTTGGGCCATTTTTTCCAGGTACATTAGGAGGGAGCTGGGTCAAAAATGGAGCAGTTGGGACATGAACTGGTGCCCATATGGGGCGCCAGCATCTCAGGCAGCAGCTTTACCCACTACACCATAACACTGGCCCTCCATGAATTTTTTGAAGTAGTACATAAGTTAATGACTACATTTTAGTCAAAGAATATATAAAACCTTTGTGGAATGTTAGCCATCAAAGAAGGAGGTACCTTTCTGTGAAGGGAGGAGAGAACTTCCACTTTGACTATGACCCTGTCGGAATAAGATCGAAGTCGGCAAACTCAAAAGGCTGCCATAGCCTTGGCAACTCATGACTAGAGCCTAGGGAGATTACTGATGCCATAAACAAGAGTGTCAAATTGTTAAGTCAACAACAGGAGTCACTGTGTACTTACTCCTCATGTGGGATCTGTCCTTAATGTGTTGTCCAATGTGAAGTAATGCTCTAACTAGTACTGAAACAGTATTTTACACTTTGTGTTTCTGTGTAGGTGCAAACTGATGAAATCTTTACTTAACATATAATAAATCGATCTTCTGTATATAAAGATAGTTGAAAATGAATCTTGATTTTCCACATGCAGAATCATGAAGCAAGACCCCTACCTTACACCTTACACAAAAATCCACTCAACATGGATTAAGGACTTAAATTTACGACCTGACACCATCAAGTTACAAGAGAACATTGGAGAAACCCTTCAAGATATTGGCACAGGCAAAGAATTTCTGGAAAAGACCCGGGAGGCACAGGCAGTCAAAGCCAAAATCAACTATTGGGATTGCATCAAATTGAGAAGTTTCTGTACTGCAAAAGAAACAGTCAGGAGAGTGAAGAGACAACCGACAGAATTGGAAAGAATATTTGCAAACTATGCAACAGATAAAGGGTTAATAACCAGAATCTACAAAGAGATCAAGAAACTCCACAAAAACAAAACCAACAACCCACTTCAGAGATGGGCTAAGGACCTCAATAGACATTTTTCAAAAGAGGAAATCCAAATGGCCAACAGACACATGAAAAAATGTTCAAGGTCACTAGCAATCAGGGAAATGCAAATCAAAACCACAATGAGGTTTCACCTTACCCCGGTTAGAATGGCTCACATACAGAAATCTACCAACAACAGATGCTGGCGAGGATGTGGGGAAAAAGGGACACTAACCCACTGTTGGTGGGAATGCAAACTGGTCAAGCCACTATGGAAGTCAGTCTGGAGATTCCTCAGAAACCTGAAGATAACCCTACCGTTTGACCCAGCCATCCCACTCCTTGGAATTTACCCAAAGGAATTTAAATTGGCAAACAAAAAAGCGGTCTGCACGCTAATGTTTATTGCAGCTCAATTCACAATAGCTAAGACCTGGAACCAACCTAAATGCCCATCAACGGTAGACTGGATAAAGAAATTATGGGATATGTACTCTTTAGAATACTATACCGCAGTAAGAAACAACGAAATCCAGTCATTTGCAACAAAATGGAGGAATCTGGAACACATCATGCTGAGTGAAATAAGCCAGTCCCAAAGGGACAAATACCATATGTTCTCCCTGATCGGTGACAACTGACTGAACACCAAAAAGGAAACCTCCTGAAGTGAAATGGACACTATGGGAAACGGTGACTTGATCAGCATAGCCCTGACTGTTAATGAACAACTTAATACATTATCCCTCTTGGTAGTTTTTTTGTCTGTTCTACTTAATATGACTGGTTTAATTCTGTAATTATCACACAGTTATTCTTAAGTGTTGAAAATTAACTGAAATGTGATCCCTGTTAAACATAAGAGTGGGAATAAGAGAGGGAAGAGATGTATAATTTGGGACATGCTCAAGCTGACTTGCCCCAAATGGTAGAGTTAGAAACATACCAGGGGATTCCAATTCAATCCCATCAAGGTGGCATGTACCAATGCCATCTCACTATTCCAAGTGATCAATTTCAGTTCACAATTGATCATAATTAAAGGACTAAGAGTCAAAGGGAGCACATAAACAAGTCTAGTATCTGCTAACACTAACCGATAGAATAAATAAAGGGGAGAGTGATCCAACATGGGAAGTGAGATACTCAGCCGACTCATAGAATGGCGGATGTCCTAAATAGCACTCTGGCCTCAGAATCAGCCCTAAAGGCATTTGGATCTGGCTGAAAAGCCCATGAGAGTATTTCAGGCATGGAAAGCCAAGACACTCTGGCAAAAAGATCTCTGTGAGTGAGATCCCAGTGGAAAGAACAGGTCTTCAAAGAGGGAGGTGCCTTTCTCTGAAGGGAGGAGGGAACTTTCACTTTGACTATTACCTTATCTAAACAAGATAAGAATCGGAGAACTCAGAGGGCTTCCATAGCCTTGGAAGCTCATGACTGGAGCATAGGGAAATTACTGATGCCATAGACAGGAGTGCCAATTGGTAAAGTCAACAACAGGAGTCACTGTGCTCTTACTCCTCATGTAGGATCTCTGTCCTTAATGTGCTGTGCATTGAGATTTAATGCTATAACGAGTACTCAAACAATATATTTCACTTTGTGTTTCTATGGGGGTGCAAACTGTTGAAATCTTTACTTAATGCATGCTAAACTGATCCTCTGTAAAAAAAAAAAAAAGAAGAAATTATCAACTCCCAACTTGACTCTCACTGGGATTAAACATGACAATAGGTCTGATCTGATTTCATCATCATTTAAAGAAAATCATCTATTATTTTTCACTTTATGTTTCTGTGTGGGAGCAAACTGTTGAAATCCTTACTTAATGTATACTAAGCTGATCTTCTGTATATTAAGATAATCGAAAATGAATCTTGATGTGAATGGAAGGGGAGAGGGAGTGGGAAAGGGGAGGGTTGTGGGTGGGAGGGACGGTATGGGGGGGAAGCCATTGTAATCCATAAATCGTACTTTGGAAATTTATATTCATTAAATAAAAGTTAAAAAAAATGAATCTTGATGTGAATGGAATGGGAAAGCTAGCGGGAGATGGGAGGGGTGTGAGTGGGAGGGAAGTTATGGGGGTGGGGGAAGCTATTGTAATCCATAAACTGTACTTTGGAAATTTATATTTACTAAATAAAAGTTAAAAAAAGGAAGAAAAATATTGAAATTATTTTTTAAAATAACACAAACAAAAATGCTAAGCAAAACGAGAATCCCATAAGAAGAGACTTGTTTTCGTTTTGTCTTGGTAAGAACTTGGGCATCAGCTCTGATTGGTTGAAAGGTGTGGTACTCCAGTTTCAAGACAGGATCACTCTCTTAGCCACCTCAGCAAATCACCTTACAACATAAAACACGTGTTAAAATTGCAAAGAAAGGAAACCAAAGCAAATGCTTCCATAAAAGATAATATCTAGTTACCTAACAAGCATGGGGCTATGTCTAATCTAATAATATAACAAGGCAAGTGGTGGTGATACATTATTTCTTTCTCATAAAAATAATTTTCAGTGAAATAGCTAGTGACGGCACAGTGAAATGGGCACATATTACAGAGTGAGCTGACACTCTGTGGTGGGAAACTTGGCGTTGGAAGCACAACAGATACTTTTGTTGACCATGACTTCAACTCCAGGGAACTTCCCTAATGAAGGGTTTCCACAAACTTGAGACAAAAAGTTCTGCAGCAAGATGATCATCAGAGAGCCAAACATAATGACAAAAACAAAAATGGAAACTCCCTAAAATCCAATCACATGAGAACTATTAAGTACTTATGATCCACCCCCTGCATATAACACTAAGCGGCATGAAAAGAAACGACTTGAGAGATAATAATCCTTTATCAGTAATGATTATCCTTGGTATTCTCATTATCACTGTTAATCAGCACCCACATTAGCAAAGGTCAAGGCCCTACACCTTGAGTGGTGATCATCAGGAGGGGAATTTGTAACTGCTGCAGAATGGTTCCGTTGGTAGAAGCAGCATGTGCTATGTGTTGCTGGGTGGAGAAGAGGCTTGGGGGAAGCAAGGCATTGAGCTGAGGGGAGATTCTTGGTGCTTACCTTCTTGTAATCTCAAGAGAGAAGAGAGCCAAGAATGTACAAGGATCCAACAAAATGCAACAGAAATCCCAGGCTAATTCTGAATCCAAAGACACCTCTGAATTGCAAAGACACCTCTTCTGGTTGCCCAGGTTACGGGCCCCCTTCTCTCAGCAGTGATATTATAAAGGAGACAAGCAACATGCAATGAAGGAAGCAGATACGCACACAGAGCGAAATTGGCCCTAAGAAGCTCTGCCTTGGGGCAGGTCTGCGGGAGAGTCTGGAAAGTCTGTGCAGAAGACAGAGGGGACACTAGAAGGGAAGCATTGTATTCAAAATAAGGAAGGCCAGTTAAATCAGACCTGTTGTCACTCCCACTAAGATGGCCCCGTGACACCAGCAAGTCCACATGGTACTAGGTGCTCAGTCTGGTGCCTTTTGTTATCTGGAAGAGTAAAACACGGGACCAAAAAAATTATAGAGGTCCATGTCCATAGTGTCTTTGGGGCCATATAGGGAAAAGGAGAGATTACATGATTTTTAAAAGATACAAAATATAAATATACTCTTTCTACAGCCATATCATATTTAATCCTATATATGTACATGTATATAGTATATATAGCAATATGGGGATATATAACAAAGAGAAAAAGAGAAAGGGGGGAGAGAGGGAGAGAGAGATCCTTAAAAATGAAGTTATTACAGAACTGTCATTATCACTCAATGCCTTTTTAAAGCTTTGTTATGAGCTTGTCTCACTTCTAAAATGTGAACACTGAAGTATAATTTTAAATAAACCCGGTTGGGGCGCCGGATTCTGTCCCGGTTGCCCCTCTTCCAGGCCAGCTCTCTGCTGTGGCCCGGGAGTGCAGTGGAGGATGGCCCAGGTGCTTGGGCCCTGCACCCCATGGGAGACCAGGAAAAGCACCTGGCTCCTGGCTCCTGCCATCGGATCAGCGCGGTGCGCCGGCCGCAGCGCGCCGGCCGCGGCGGCCATTGGAGGGTGAACCAACGGCAAAGGAAGACCTTTCTCTCTGTCTCTCTCTCTCTCACTGTCCACTCTGCCTATCAAAAAATAAAAATAAAAATAAAAAAATAAAGTCATGCTGCTATGCAAGCCCAGGGGCTAGCTGACAGTGATCATCCCCATGCTTACTCTGGGTAGCCTACTCTGAGAAGGCAGGACAGAGACACACTAGCCTCCCCCAAATGGAGTTTCCTTGATCCACATTCTTTAATGAAGCTTAGAATAGACAAACTGCAGAAAGAGCCAATGTGTCCCTTGAGTGTATCTTTATGATCCTTGCAATTGGTACAAGACCAAAGTACACACAATCCCAGCCCTGAGGCCCTTTATGAGTTAGAACTGGTGGAAAACACATCCCAGGGCTGGCATTGAGCTCACACTCTTGGAGACACACTCCAGCTGAAGAGTCCAGAGGTCAAGCTGTGACTGACCACATCTGAAGTTCAGGAGGTCTTGGAGCTTACCACATGCCCCCATGAAAGAATGCTCAATCTCAAACCAATAAACACAAGCTTACTTATGGCTTATACATGTGCACGTAGTACTATAACAGTCACACACGCATACATAATCGGGTTTTCACAAGTGGAGATACAGATGGAATGAATTATTGCCGAATGTCTTGCCAGACTGGGTAGATCATATCATCATTAATGATTGAAGTGCCACTCCTCTCCGGCCCAGATGAAGTAACCTTTGTCCTACTTAGTGAGTTAGTTCTTAGAAGTAACCTTTGCCCTACTTAGTGTGCTAGTTCCTAGAAAGAGCCCTAGGCACCAGCTGTCACTTGAGATGTGGTTAGCAGCAGGAACCCCACCTCGAGGCTTTGTGATAACTCCTAGTTGCAGAGCACCTTCTGGTGAGCAGCAGATATCCCACCCTAAAGTCTTAAAGTGACTCCTGTGATAGCCAGAAAAATTTTCCCTCCACTAACCTCCTCATTTAAATCCTCCAATCAGTGTGTAAATCGTGTGTGTATCATTTAAACCCTCCAATTAGCGTGTAAATTGTGTGTATTAAGTAAATTATGTGGTTTTTCCCTTTAAAAATGCTCATTAACAACTGTTTGGGGCTTCTTCTTTGGATGGCTTTGTGCTGTCGAGAGGCCCGTCTGCGCAGACGTTGAATAAATCCTCTTGCGTGTTGCATCTACTGGTTTGGAATCTGAGTCTTTGGGGTGCGCATCTCGACGTGTCGGGGTCCTAGTTCAGGAACCCAACATTTCATGGGTGCTCGTCCGGGATTTGTATGCCCTCAGACTCAATTCTAGAAACCAGTTGGAGCTAAGAGCTAGCTCATCCACGTGGTTGTTGTGGTGTCTGTTTGTGTGTTTTGATTTTTTGAAAATTGTACGTACCTCTACAGGGCTCGTATTGTTTAGTGGACCAGTGGCGGAGGCAGATGTGCCCTGAGACCCCTGGGCCCACCCTGGAGGCCGCTCCAGGGGTTCTTTGGGGGAGAGAGAGGGATCGAGTTTCTCTCCTCCCCAGGGGGTCTAGCCATAAACAGCTACTCCCCTCTTGATTTGTACTTTCGGTTTGCTGCTGATTAAATGCCGTGCGGCTTTTGGGATTTGTTCTGTTCATTTGTGTAGTCTGTATTCTGTACCTTGTCGATTCACTCGCCACACCCATGAGTCAACAACTAACTACCCCTTTAAGTCTGACGTTAGGACACTGGAAAGAGGTCACGGAACGAGCACGTAACCAGTCAGTGGAAGTGCGCAAGAAGAAGTGGCTAACTTTCTGCACTTATGAATGGCCGTCCCTTGAGGTCGGATGGCCACGAGATGGCACGTTTAACCTTACTACTATCTTGCAGGTCAAAAGAAAGATCTTCCAACCAGGATCAGATGGCCATCCAGACCAAGTGCCCTACATCATCACCTGGGAAAACCTCTCCCGATATCCCCCTAAATAGGTTAAGCCTTTTCTTTCCCCATTGGGAGCGCAAGCCCTGAGTCCAGCTCCCTGGCCTTCCTCCACCCCACTCACACCCCCACTTTCCACGCCGCCGCTTCCCTCTTCCCTTCTCCCTTTAAATGAACCACCTAAACCTAAGTCTAAGACTCCGCCAGTTCTTCCAGATTCCCAAGATGATCCCCTACTCCTGGAGCCTCCCCCTCCATACCCCCCTCAGGCCCTACCACAGCCAGTCCGGGAACCCCAGGGCCTTGAGCCAGTCTCTCCCGGCTCCACTGAGACAGGGGAGTCTGCCTCCCCACCCCCTACTCGCCTATGACTGCAGAGGGAGCAGGCCGGAGGCCCAGAAAGTGTTTGGACCTCACAGGCTTACCCTTTATGGTTGGTGACCGGTCAGATTCAGTATTGGCTGTTCTCTGCCTCTGACTTGTACAATTGGAAAACTCACAACCCCTCCTTTTCCCAGAACCCTCAAGCTTTAACCGGACTAATTGAGTCCATCTTACTCACCAACCCACCTTGGATGATTGTCAGCAGCTTTTGCAGGCCCTCCTCACCACGGAGGAAAAGCAACGAGTCATATTGGAAGCTCGCAAAAATGTGCTGGGAGCTGATGGCAGACCAACTCAACTGCCCAACGAAATTGAAGACGCCTTTCCCTTGACTTGCCCGGACTGGGTCCACAACACCGTGGCCGGTAGGGAGCGACTCCGTCTCTATCGCCAGACTCTGCTAGTGGGTCTCAAAGGGGCAGGAAGGCGCCCCACCAATTTGGCTAAGGTAGGTGCGGTTGTTCAGGGCCAGGAAGAAACTCCAGCAGGTTTTTTAGAACGATTAATGGAAGCTTATTGGATGTACACCCCTTTTGACCCTCTGGCTGATGAGCGACAGTCAGACGTGATTATGTCGTTCATCGGACAGTTGGCCCCCGACATCCGAAGCAAACTGCAGCGGCTAGAAGGGCTACAGGGGTATAAATTGCAGGACCTATTAAAGGAGGCAGAAAAGATTTTTAACAAAAGGGAAACACAGGAAGAAAGGGAGGAAAGATTACGTAAGGAACAGGAGCAAAGAGAGGATAAACAGGACAAAAAACGAAGCCGGGAGCTGACCAAAATCTTGGCCACGGTAGTGCAAAGTACTGGACAGGGACAGCCAGGTCAAAATAGGGTCCTGGGAGACAAAAGAAGGCCCCGAGTAGAATGAGACCAATGTGCCTACTGCAAAGAAAAGGGACATTGGGTCAAGGACTGCCCCAAACTACCACAAGAAACTAAAAAAAGAACAGCTCCAGTCCTAGCCCTAAAAGAAGACAAATAGGAAAGTCAGGGCCAGGAGCTCCCCCCCCCCCAGCCCAGGGTAACTCTCAATGTAGGGGGGCATCCAGTGATCTTTCTGGTAGATACAGGGGCACAACATTCGGTGCTAACCCATGACAGGGGGCCTCTAAGCTCTAAAACTTCTTGGGTCCAAGGAGCTACTGGGGGAAAGTTGTACAGGTGGACGACTGAATGAAAGGTTCACTTAAACACTGGACAAGTGACTCCTTCGTTCCTATTAGTGCCAGACTGCCCCTACCCCCCTGCTGGGCCAGGATTTGCTTTCTAAGGTGGGGGCTCAAATTCATTTCCATGACAAGGGGATTTCAACCACAGACCCGCAAGGACAGCTCCTTCAAATACTGACTGTACGCCTAGAGGACGAACATCGGCTGCTCAAAAAGGGCCCAGTAAATGCAACCCCTCTAGAACCTAAGTGGTTAACAGACTTTCCTCAGGCGTGGGCGGAATCAGCGGGGGTGGGACTGGCAGTCAACCAACCTCCCTTAGTAATTAACTTAAAGCCCTCTGCCACCCCAGTGTCGATTCCACAGTATCCTATGAGCAAGGAGGCTAAAGAAGGCATCAGGCCCCACATAAAGAGACTGTTGCAGTTGGGCATTTTGAGACCGTGCCACTCGCCTTGGAATACCCGCCTCTTCCCAGTCAAGAAACCAGGCACAGGGGATTATAGGCCAGTACAGGACCTACAGGAAGTTAACCAAAGGACAGAAGACCTACACCCCACCGTGCCTAACCCTTACAATCTGTTAAGTACCCTGCCTCCGAGTCATCAGTGGTATATGGTGTTAGACCTTAAAGATGCATTCTTTTGTCTAAGACTTAGTCCTATAAGCCAGACCCTGTTCGCCTTCGAGTGGAAGGATCCGGAGACCGGATTCTCCGGGCAACTCACCTGGACAAGATTACCACAAGGATTCAAAAATTTGCCCACCCTGTTCGACGAGGCCCTGCACCAGGACCTGGCAGACTTCCGAGTCAACAACCCCAGTGTAATCCTCCTGCAATACATGGATGACCTGCTCTTGGCAGCGGAAACTAAACAGAACTGCCTAAAAGGTACTGGGGCCCTGCTAAACCAACTAGGGAAACTGGGGTACAGAGCGTCCGCGAAAAAGGCGCAAGTGTGCAAAAGACGGGTGACTTACCTGGGATATTTACTAGAAGGTGGCCAGCAGTGGCTAACAGAGGGCCAAAAACAGATAGTTGCCCTAATTCCACCACCCAAGAGCGCCTGGCAGGTGCAAGAGTTTCTCAGAAGCGCGGGCTTCTGCTGGTTATGGATACACGGATTTGCGGAACTGGCAGCGCCTCTGTACCCGCTTACTAAACCCAGTACCCCCTTCCTATGGGAAGCAGAGCACCAAAGGACATTTAATCAAATCAAGAAGGCCCTATTGGCCGGCGCCGCGGCTCACTAGGCACACCGGGTTCTAGTCCCGGTCGTGGCGCCGGATTCTGTCCCGGTTGCCCCTCTTCCAGGCCAGCTCTCTGCTGTGGCCAAGGAGTGCAGTGGAGGATGGCCCAAGTGCTTGGGCCCTGCACCCCATGGGAGACCAGGAAAAGCACCTGGCTCCTGGCTCCTGCCATCGGATCAGCGCGGTGCGCCGGCCGCAGCGCGCCGGCCGCAGCGGCCATTGGAGGGTGAACCAACGGCAAAAGGAAGACCTTTCTCTCTGTCTCTCTCTCTCACTGTCCACTCTGCCTGTAAAAAAAAAAAAAAAAAAAAAAAAAAAAAAAAAAAAAAAAAGGCCCTATTATCGGCCCCCGCCCTAAGCCTCCCTGATGTGACCAAGCCTTTCACGCTGTACATCGATGAGCAGAAAGGAACAGTGAAGGGCGTCCTGGTTCAAAAGCTGGGACCTTGGAAGAGGCCAGTGGCTTATTTCTCAAAAAAACTGGACAATGTGGCTGCTGGATGGCCCCTGTGTTTGCGCATGGTGGCAGTGGTAGCAGTCCTTGTCAAGGACACAGATAAGTTAACTCTGGGACAAACCCTCACTGTGGTGGCCCCCCACGCCATTGACTCCATTATTCGGCAGGCACCGGATAGGTGGCTCTCCAACACCCGAGTGACTCACTACCAAACTATGTTGCTCAATCCGGAGCGGATTCAGTTCGGGCCCGCTACTCCCTTAAACCCAGCAACCCTGCTCCCGAACATGGAGCCCGATGCCTGGGTGCCCCATGACTGTCACCAAATCCTGGCCGAGACCCATGGCACCCAGGAAGACCTGACGGACCTGCCATTGCCGGATGCAGAGCACACTTGGTACATGGACGGGAGCAGCTTCCTGCATAATGGTGAGCGGAGAGCGGGGGCAGCCATGGTAGATGGACACTCCATAATATGGGCGAGTGCTTTACCCACAGGAACTTTGGCCCAAAAGGCCAAGCTTGTGGCCCTTACATAGGCTCTCAAGCAGGCTAGCGGAAAAAAAGATCAACATTTATACTGACAGCCGCTACGCGTTTGCTACAGCCCATTTCCATGGAGAAATTTACCGAAGGAGAGGCCTTCTAACTTCAACAGGTAAAGACATCAAAAATAAGACCAAAATTTTAGACCTCCTACAGGCGCTTTTTTCCTACCCAAAAAGTTGAGTATTGTCCACTGCCCAGGACACCAGCAAGGAAATGACCTTGTAGCAAAAGGAAACAGAATGGCGAACGAGGCTGCTAGAGTGGCTGCGTTAGGCCCGCAGGTTCTACACCTAAGTGCTGTGGAGGCCCACCATGCGCCAGATCACAAGCAACCCCCCTTCCTCTATTCAGATCAAGACTTGGATAAAATCCAGCATCTAGGGGCGAACTATGATGAACAAAAAAAGGTTTGGACGTATCAGGACAAAGTTGTCCTGCCCCATGAAATGGCTCATGAACTATTATCACAACTTCATAAATGGACTCATCTAGGACATAAAAAATTAAAAATGCTCTTACAACAAGAGATCCTACCTTACTTTATCCCAGAACTTAACGCTGTAGTACAACAGGTCACTGAATCCTGTGTCCCCTGCGCCAAGGTTAATGTGGGGTGCCTCAAACTGCTGAAAGGAGCAAGACTCAGGGGAGAGTGACCAGGAGTCAGTTGGGAAGTGGACTTCACTGAGGTTAAGCCAGGAAAGTATGGTAACAAGTATCTCCTAGTTTTTGTAGACACCTTCTCAGGCTGGACGGAAGCTTTTCCTACCAAGCGAGAGACTGCCCAAGTTGTCATTAAAAAAATCATTGAAGACATCTTCCCGCGGTTTGGTCTCTCTCAGGTAATTGGATCCGATAACGGACCTGCTTTTGTCTCCCAGGTAAGTCAGATGGTGGCCAAGGCATTGGGGATAAATTGGAAATTACATTGCGCTTACAGACCCCAAAGTTCAGGACAGGTAGAACGAATGAATAGGACAATTAAAGAGACCTTAACTAAATTGGGTATAGAAACTGGCACTAGAGACTGGGTCCAGCTCCTCCCCCTGCCTCTGTTCTGGGCCCAAAACACCCCCGTAAACCATGGACTAACTCCATATGAAATAGTGTACGGAGGACCCCCTCCAGCCACGAGTCTCCTTGACTCCGCATTAGATCCCTTTATTGATATGCCTAACTTGCAGGCTCGACTGAAGGTGCTCCATATCATACAGAATCAAATTTGGAAGCCCCTGGCTGCAGCTTACAGGACCGAGACCACGTCAGTGCCTCACCCTTTCCAGATCGGGGACTCAGTCTACGTCTGGAGGCACCAGTCCAAGACTCTCGAGCCACTCTCAAGCGACGCTGGAAGGGCCCGTACACTGTGCTACTGACCACTCCAATGGCTCTCAAGGTGGACGGAGTCACTGCCTGTATCCATGCATCCCACATCAAGCGAGCGTCACCGGAGACCAACGGGACCTCGGGCGAGTCACCACAATGGAAATTACAGCGCACTCAAAATCCTCTCAAGCTAAGACTTTTAAAAACTGCATAATGCTTTTAATCTTGCTTGTCTCAACTGTGACGGCCAAAGCTCCTCATGCCCCCCAAAACCTAACTTGGCAAATAGTGTCGGCCACGGGTAACATTGTATGGTCCCGCAGCTACCTCATGCCTCCTGGACACGGTGGCCCCCCTCACCCCGGACTTGTGTGACCTGGCGGATGGCTCGGAAAATTGGGAAGTCCCGGAGGAATTTTCCCTTGAGGAAACTAATGCGGGACCTACTGGTCTAAAAATGGGGATTATCCTGGGACCTTCTAGGCTCCACCACCTGCCCAGATGTAACAAGCCCAACTTTCGAGCCTCCCTCCAAACCTATGACTTTTATGTGTGCCCCCAGAGAGATAGAAAGGACTCCTACAAACGTAATTGTGGCGGGGAAGAACAATTCTTTTGCAAGGCTTGGGGTTGCAAAACCATGGGAACTATGTACTAGAAACCCTTTTCCAACTGGATCTCATTAGGGTTATGCGGGGCCCACCAAGCGGGGGGGTCCTACAAGTAACCTCTTTAGCATAACCTTCACAGAAGCAGGACAAAACTACCAAAAGTGGGTAGCAGGTAAACAATGGGGCCTCCAATTGTACCAAAATGGCCATGATAAGGGTCTCATTTTTACAATTTGGCTGAGCATAAAGAGCCCAAACCCAGTGCCAGTAGGACCCAACCTGGTCCTAGCAGAACAAGGACCCCCACTATTAAAACGCAAAAAAAGGGGCAACTGTCCGGGCTTGAACAACCACCCCAAGCCATAATACCCCAACCCGAGGAGTTTATACATCTGTAGCGCCCCATGCAAAAGCCTCATCTCCTCTGAACATCAGCCAAATGGAAGCACCATCCCCTCTAACAGCAAAACCTCCTTCACTAACTGGACCACTGCTCGCCCGGCCGCCCACCTGCCGCTCCGCGCGCCCGGCCGCCAGCACGATCGCCGCGCAGCTCCTGGCCTACTACTTCACCAAGCTCAAGGATGACCAGATCAAGAAGATTGACAAGTATCTCTACGCCATGCGGCTCTCCGATGAAACTCTGGTAGATATCATGACTCGCTTCAAGAAGGAGATGAAGAATGGTCTCTCCCGGGATTTTAACCCAACAGCCACAGTCAAGATGTTGCCAACGTTTGTAAGGTCCATTCCTGATGGTTCCGAAAAGGGAGATTTCATCGCCCTGGATCTCGGGGGGTCTTCCTTTCGGATTCTGCGGGTGCAAGTGAATCACGAGAAGAAGCAGAATGTCCACATGGAGTCCAAGGCCTACGCAACCCCCGAGAACATCGTGCATGGCAGCGGGAGCCAGCTTTTCGATCATGTTGCTGAATGCCTGGGAGACTTCATGGAGAAAAGGAACATCAAGGACAAGAAACTGCCCGTAGGATTCACCTTCTCGTTCCCTTGCCGACAATCAAAAATAGACAAGGCTGTCCTGATCACCTGGACAAAGCGATTCAAGGCGAGCGGCGTGGAAGGGGCAGATGTGGTCAAGCTGCTGAACAAAGCCATCAAAAAGCGAGGGGACTATGACGCCAACATCGTGGCTGTGGTGAACGACACGGTGGGGACCATGATGACATGTGGCTACGACGACCAGCAGTGTGAAGTCGGCCTGATTATTGGCACCGGCACCAACGCGTGCTACATGGAGGAGCTGAGGCACATCGACCTGGTGGAGGGTGACGAGGGCAGGATGTGCATCAACACGGAGTGGGGGGCCTTCGGCGACGACGGCGCCCTGGAAGACATCTGCACTGAGTTTGACAGGGAGATCGACCGGGGCTTGCTCAACCCGGGGAAGCAGCTGTTCGAGAAGATGGTCAGTGGCATGTACATGGGGGAGCTGGTCCGGCTGATCCAGGTCAAGATGGCCAAAGATGGCCTCTTGTTCGAAGGGCGAATCACCCCAGAGCTGCTCACCCGAGGGAAGTTCAACACCAGCGACGTGTCAGCCATCGAAAAGAATAAGGAAGGCCTCCACAACGCCAAAGAGATCCTGACCCGCCTGGGAGTGGAGCCGTCTGACGATGACTGTATTTCTGTTCAGCATGTGTGCACCATTGTCTCGTTCCGCTCAGCCAACCTGGCAGCTGCCACGCTGGGCGCCATCTTGAACCGCCTGCGGGACAACAAAGGCACGCCCCGGCTACGCACCACCCTCGGTGTCGACGGCTCTCTGTACAAGACACACCCACAGTATTCCCGGCGTTTCCACAAGACCCTGAGGCGCCTGGTGCCTGACTCCGATGTGCACTTCCTGCTGTCGGAGAGTGGCAGCGGCAAGGGGGCTGCCATGGTGACGGCGGTGGCCTACCGCCTGGCTGAGCAGCACCGGCAGATAGAGGAGACCCTGGCCCACTTCCGCCTCACCAAGGAGATGCTGCTGGAGGTGAAGAAGAGGATGCGGACTGAGATGGAGGCGGGGCTGAGGAGGCAGACGCACGACAAGGCCGTGGTCAAGATGCTGCCCTCCTTCGTCCGCAGCACCCCCGACGGCACCGAGAACGGTGACTTCTTGGCCCTGGATCTCGGAGGAACGAACTTCCGCGTCCTGTTGGTGAAAATCCATAGCGGGAAGAAGCACACAGTGGAGATGCAAAACAAGATCTATGCCATCCCTCTGGAGATCATGCAGGGCACCGGGGAAGAGCTGTTCGACCACATCGTCTCCTGCATCTCCAACTTCCTGGACTACATGGGAATCAAGGGCCCGCGGATGCCACTGGGCTTCACATTCTCGTTCCCCTGCAAGCAGACGAGTCTGGACGCGGGAATCTTGGTCACCTGGACCAAAGGCTTCAAGGCAACTGACTGCGTGGGTCATGATGTAGCCACTTTACTGAGGGACGCCATCAAAAGGAGAGAGGAATTTGACCTGGATGTGGTGGCCATGGTCAATGACACGGTGGGCACCATGATGACCTGTGCCTACGAGGAGCCCACCTGCGAGGTTGGACTTATTGTAGGGACGGGCTGCAATGCCTGCTACATGGAGGAGATGAGGAACGTGGAGATGCTGGAGGGGAACGAGGGGCAGATGTGCATCAACATGGAGTGGGGCGCCTTTGGTGACAACGGTTGTCTGGATGACATCAGAACCATCTATGACCGACTGGTGGACGAATATTCTCTAAACGCTGGGAAGCAGAGGTACGAGAAGATGATCAGCGGCATGTACCTGGGGGAGATCGTCTGCAACATCCTCATCGACTTCACCAAGAAGGGCTTCCTCTTCCACGGGCAGGTCTCCGAGCCACTCAAGACGAGGGGCATCTTTGAGACCAAGTTCCTCTCTCAGATCGAGAGCAACCGGCGGCGCTGCTCCAGGTGCGGGCCATCCTCCAGCAGCTGGGTTAAACAACCTCATAAAACGGGCTTATTCCATTATTAATCATGCCAATCCCAACCTGACCTCCTCTTGCTGGCTTTGCCTGACCTCCAGTCCACCATATTATGAAGGCATAGCAGTCACTGAACCCTACAACGCTACTAGAGGTGTTTAATGCCCATGGGAAAGAATGCAGCCCAGACTCACTTTGACCCAGGTCTCCGGTCAGGGAACCTGTGTGGGGAACCTTCCCCCGTCCCATGCCCAACTATGTAACAACACCATCCCCAGTGTACAGTTAGCAACTTATGCTTATGTTAGCCCGGGCTACGGCAATTGGTGGGCTTGTAATACGGGACTCACTCCTTGTGTGTCTCCCTCAGTTCTTAATGCCACCCAGGATTATTGCGTTATGGTGCGGCTGGTGTCCCCAATAATGTACCATCCGACTAACACCCTAGAAGAGTTCTATGACAAACATCCCACTCGTTTCCACAGAGAGCCGGCCTCCCTAACCTTGGCAGTCCTATTAGGTCTGGCGGGAGTGGGGACTGGGGTAACGGCCCTAGTTAAAGGTCCTCAATACTACAATGAACTGAAAGGGGCCATTGATGAGGACATTCAGGCCCTAGAACAATCCATAACCAGGCTAAAAGAATCTCTTACTTCTCTGTCCAAAGTGGTCCTTCAGAACAGGAGAGGACTTGACCTACTCTTCCTAGAGAAGGGTGGCCTCTGTGCAGCCCTAGGCGAGGAGTGCTGTTTTTACGTCGACCACTCAGGAGTCATAGAAGACTCCATGACAAAACTTAGAGCTAGGCTGGACAAGAGGCGTAGGGAACGAGAGGCTCAACAAGGCTGGTTTGAAGGATGGTTTAACACAAAACCCTGGCTGACCACCCTTGTATCCTCAATCATGGGCCCCCTCATTATCCTCCTCCTGATTCTAACCTTTGGTCTGTGCATCCTCAACTGTTTACTCCAGTTCATACGAAGCCTGGTGTCTACTGTGCAAGCTCTAGTACTCACCCAACAGTACCAACCCCTCTGGAACAAAGGAAGCACATAAATTTTAAGATTAAAATTTGCCCATAAGAAAAAGGGGGGGGGGTGAAGAGCCATTCCCCTCCGGCCCAGATGAAGTAACCTTTGTCCTACTTAGTGAGTTAGTTCTTAGAAGTAACCTTTGCCCTACTTAGTGTGCTAGTTCCTAGAAAGAGCCCTAGGCACCAGCTGTCACTTGAGATGTGGTTAGCAGCAGGAACCCCACCTCGAGGCTTTGTGATAACTCCTAGTTGCAGAGCACCTTCTGGTGAGCAGCAGATATCCCACCCTAAAGTCTTAAAGTGACTCCTGTGATAGCCAGAAAAATTTTCCCTCCACTAACCCCCTCATTTAAATCCTCCAATCAGTGTGTAAATCGTGTGTGTATCATTTAAACCCTCCAATTAGCGTGTAAATTGTGTGTATTAAGTAAATTATGTGGTTTTTCCCTTTAAAAATGCTCATTAACAACTGTTTGGGGCTTCTTCTTTGGATGGCTTTGTGCTGTCGAGAGGCCCGTCTGCGCAGACGTTGAATAAATCCTCTTGCGTGTTGCATCTACTGGTTTGGAATCTGAGTCTTTGGGGTGCGCATCTCGACGTGTCGGGGTCCTAGTTCAGGAACCCAACATGACTATTTCAAGACCCAGTATATGAGGGTTCTTCAAAAATTGGTGGAAAACATATATTATGAAAAAAATCATGCATGTATTTCTATGCTTTGCACCAAAGTGAACACATACTAACTTGTGATGCCATGCCTGCACAAGATCTAGTTCAAAGCACTAAGAAGAACAGCCCTAAAGGGACTGGCACTGTGGCTCAGCAGGTTAAACAGCCAACTACAATGCCAGCCTCCCATATGGGTGATGGTTTGAGTCCCAGCTTCTCCTTTTCTGATCCAGTTCCCTGCTACCACATCTAGGAAAGCAGTGGAGGATGGCTTAAGTGCATGGGCTCCTGCCATCCACAAGGGAGCCCTCGATGGAATTCTAGGATCCTTTCTGCAAGCTGGCCAAGCCCCAGCTGCTGAGGCCATCTGTGTTTTGAGGAGTGAATCAGCAGATGGAAGAGCTCTTTCTCTCTAACTTTGCATTTCAAATAAATAAATAAATCTTCTTAAGAGAGAGAGAGAGAGCCCCTAACAAAGCAACAGAAATTCTGCTAAATGCCTAGTAAGAATAAACAGCAGGTCTGTGGCAAAGCTTGATGGAAGAATGGTGAAAGCACCAAAAAGTGCAGGAGGACAACGCCCCCAAAGAAATCGGCAGTTCACACATGGATGCATTATCTGTTGCAGCAGCTCATCCACCTCAATTTGTGAGGCAGAAATTAACCCTGTCCATGCCCTAATTGAAGAGGACCAATGCTAACCAGGTGAGATGGTACAAAACACCACCTACATCTCAATTCAATTAGCTTACACAATCCCGGCTGAAAAATTAAAGCAGGCCAAATTTTCTGCTCCATAGTCAGCAGCAGACAAGAACGGAACTTCCAATGGAAATGCTAAATAACGAGGATCAAGATGCTGAAGCATTTCTTCCAAGAAGGGCAACAGGAGATGAAACCTGGCTTTACTGGTATGATCCCAAAGGCAAAGCACAATGCAAGCAGTGGCTACCGAGAGGTGGGAGTGGTCCAGTCAAAGCAAAAGGGGCTCAACTGGTCAAGGGCAAAGGCTGCAGCAACAGTTTGGGGGATGTTCTAGGCATTTTTCTGGTTGGCTTTTTGGAGGGTCTAAGAATGATAACCTGTGCTTATTTTGAGTCTGCTTTGGAGATGCCAGCCAAGGCTTTAGCAGCAAGATGCCTGGCAAAGCTTTATCAGCAAATCCTTCTCCACCACCACAATGCTCCTGCTCAGACTGCTTACCAAAAAGGGCAATTCTGCAAGTGTTTTAAAGGAAAATCATTGGGCCTTTGATTTGGCTCCTTCTGACTTTGTCTTCTAACCTTAAGAACTCTTTAAAGGAACCCATTTTTCTTCAGTGAATTGTGTAGAAAAGATCGCATGAGCACGGGTTAAAAGCCCAGGACTCTCACTTATTTAGAGATAAACTAAATGGCTGCACGCATCACTTACAAAAGTGTCTTGAACTTGACAGAGCTTATGTTGGGAAACACGGTCCACATTTTAATCTTATTTTCAAAGTTTTCAAAGACTTATTTTATTTACTTGAAAGATAGGTTGAGAGAGAAAGAGAGTGACCAAAAGAGAAAGAGAGACCAATCTTCAGTCCACTGGTGCACTCCCCAAGTGCCTGCAGCAGCCAGATCTGGGCCAGGCTGAAGCCAGGAGCCTGAAACTCCATCTGAGTCTCCCCTGTGGCTGCAGGAGCCCAAGCGCTTGGGACATCTTCTAATGCCTTCCCAGGCACATTACCATGGAGCTGAACTGGTGCTCCAATGTGGGATACTGGCAGCACCGGACTGGTTTCACCCACTGTTCCACAATGCTGGCCCCTCTACTGCAATCTCACCTACATTATTACAGCATTTTTGAAGTTCTCCCATATACTTAAGGCAAAGTCCATCGTTAAAGAGTGTCAGTTTAATTTGATATTTTAAAACATTCTTTTGAAAATTAGAATTTTAAAATCAGCTTCTTGCCATGTCAGAATAAAACATTATTCATTTATTTTATTTGAGAGGCAGCGAGATGGAGTGAAAGAGCTAGAGCTAGAGGCAGAGAACTCCCATCCGCTGATTCACTGCCCAGAAGCTGCACCAGGCTGAAGCCGGGAGCTGGGAACTTAATCCAGGTCTCCCACTTGGGTTGCAGGAACCCATGAACTTGAGTCATCACTGCTACAACCCCTGTCCCCCAATAGGGTGCACATTAGCAGGGAGGCAGAATTGGGAACAGAGCCAGGACTTAAACCCAGGCCCTCTTACGTGGGATGTGGGCATCCCAAGTGGTGTCAACCGCTAGGCCAAATGCCCACCTTTGTTTTTTAACTCAAAGCATTGCTGACAGGGAGCTCAGACAACAATCTGAAGAAATGCCCACTCTGCTGTTTTCCTGCTGTTATCCACACTTGCCTTGCCAGTGTTACTTAGCAAGTTATTACAAAATCATTGCAAAGTTTTACAAAATTATTACAAATAATTTAAGCTAGTTTTCCATTCCTCTAAGGGTTTTTGTACTTAAAACAATATTATGCATCAACCCTTTACCAGATAAATATGAATTACAATGCATTACAAATAATTGAAATCAAATAAAAACACAGGGAGCTCTAGCAAACCATACACCTTCTGAAATCTCCACTTGTCCCCTGGGGTATCCCACATTCCACACTTCAGTGCTACTGAGAGTGTAATCTGTGGGCCAGCATCAGCCCTCAAACTATCTCCAGGCCTCAATGAGATAAAGTAGAGAAATGAAAACTTCTGGCAGCCTCAAAGATAACACTATGTCATCTCATTTCACTCTACAGGGAGAGGTTTGTATTTTTTCTATTTTGTATTCATTATATTTTATTTTTTGAAATGCCTGTTACTAGGCTTTATGAAAGGAAGAGTTGTAGACAGATTGAAAATAAAACCACTCATCCCTTTACTACAAAGAGTTGAGAAACACAAGCATGCGTGACCCCTGGACAGATGCATGTGGACAGAGGGAGGGTACTGCCCAGCCAGAGCAGGCAAGGCCAGGACAGAGGCCTGCAATGCAGAGGCAAAGACATAAACTACTTTGAGATTCAGGCCATGTATCCCCGACATAGAAAATGCACAAGGAGCCCCATGTGCCAGTTCCTTGGGTCCTTCTCCCCAAAACAATGAAAGAGATGACCTGGAAACAAGAGGGTGTTGCTGGCCAGAAGTTCTGTGCAGAAGAGCGGATTCCAGACTTCAGCTAAGGAGTGTCGCATGCTGCAGCTACATCCCAAGGTATGTAGGGTAGGGCACCTCATCAGACCCTGAGAAGCAACCGGAAACCATGCACAGGGTCTCTGGGCAAGCAGGGAAGGAAAAGAATACAACCGCACAGGCACTCCTCCCAGGCCTGCCTTCCTCTCATACCCACGACGGTGTCAGGTATTCTTCCAATATGCCTATCAGTCACGGCTCCAACCTGCACCAGAGTGGTCTACGTGGATGCAGGCAAGCTCCTCGGGGCACTTTCCCACCAGCACTAGCGTCCACGCATGCAATTTCCTTCTCAAGCTTGCAGGACCAAAGATCTACAAAGAGATGCTCTAAATCCACTCCGCTTCACTCAGTTCTGGGACCTTCTCACCCATGAGATCAGCCATCTAGTGAAACTTCAGTCTGTAGCCAAGATCCACATCCCACCAGCCTACATGACCACCCAGACACTTCAACAGAGTGGAGGCAGGGGCTCCTTCCAACAGAAGTGTCGTTTTTCCAAATCCAGGTAAGGGATCACAGAGTTGCTCCTTCCACTGAATCATCCACAGAGCCACTGATTAAAGGAGCACGGGTCGAAGCCTAGCACCTCCCAGAATGGGAGAGGCACAGGTGCCAGGGATGAAGGAAGCCCCATTGTGTCCTGGGGAAATGTGAAGTCCATAAGGGAGAGGATTACAGGAAGTACTTAAAATAACAGGTTACACCTGAGCAGAGGGCGTGGGGCATGCCCTGCGGAGGAACAGAAAGCAGGGTGGGGCCGGCGCTGTGGCTCACTAGGCTAATCCTCCGCCTAGCGGCGCCGGCACACCGGGTTCTAGTCCTGGTCGGGGCGCCAGATTCTGTCCCGGTTGCCCCTCTTCCAGGCCAGCTCTCTGCTGTGGCCAGGGAGTGCAGTGGAGGATGGCCCAGGTGCTTGGGCCCTGCACCCCATGGGAGACCAGGAAAAGCACCTGGCTCCTGGCTCCTGGCTCCTGCCATTGGATCAACGCGATGCGCCGGCCGCAGCGCGCCGGCCGCGGCGGCCATTGGAGGGTGAACCAACGGCAAAGACCTTTCTCTCTGTCTCTCTCTCTCACTGTCCACTCTGCCTGTCAAAAAAATAAAAAAATAAAAAAATAAAATAAAAAGAAAGCAGGGTGGGCCTCTGAGTCTAGGAGACGGGGAAAGGTAGGGCAGAGGGCGAGATGTGATACTGACGTTACAGAGAAGGGCATGAAGACCACTGCTGGTTAAAGGAAGGGCATCCTCAAGGCAATGGCGGGGAAAGACACAGTGCTGTGGGAAGAGATCCCTCCAAGAGGCAGGGACAACAGGCACAGTGGATAGAGGATGGCCTTGAGTCATACTTGGGCTCAAATTCTACTTCCTCACATTACAGACTGGGTGACCTTGAGCCCATAACGGAGCCTCCTTGATGCTATGAGGATTTCTCCACCTGCAGAATAATGAAACTACAGCCTTCCTTACCTCAAAGGGTTATTTGCAGGCTGCGTAGGAAATGAGCGGCATATCAGAGGTGCTGAATTTAGTTTCCTAATCGTCCTGATTTTCTCCTAGAGAGCTTTTGAATTGGCTGAGTCTTTCTGCACCCAACAGCCATTCCTGGTAATTGGAGCCGCCTAATCATGTGCCTGTGAGTTTTCAGTCTTTGCCTCTCACCAGCTCCTCCTGTTCTCCTCAGGAAACATGTTCTTGAGAGTCCCTTGTTCCGAAGCTGGTGGAGAAAGGCACCCAGACTCTGGTGTGACCTGCACAGGTGTTTCAGTTACCCACGGCAGCAGAAGGAACCACCCTGAACCTAGGTACTTAAAGCAGCCGCCTTTTCTTGCTTTCGACAAGTCAGGGAGCTAAGGGACTGACACTCTGTGGCAGATCGATGGGTAGCTGGGGTCAGCTAAGACCATGGAGTTGAATTGGTCTTTTTCTTCCCATGCCATAGATTCCATCCGGAGCTCTGCAGTGTAAGGCAGAAGCTGTGCAGTCCACAGAGGCTGCAGAACATCTGCTGTGTCACTTCTACCATGCTCCAATGGTGAGAGCCAGTCACAGCCAGCTGGGATTCCCAGGGCCCCGTCAGCCTCTGCTCTACAGGGGAGGAGCAGTGGATTCATGTGGCTAAGGGTGAGCACACTGAAATGAGCCGGAGGAGGTGCCACGTTCCCTTCTCAGGCTCTGCCACGGTGCCTCTGTGCAGGTCACCTGGGCACCTCTCCAGGGAACACAGAAGACAAAGCAAGCCCAAATGCACATGCAGTGGGGGCTGTAGGAGCTCCATCACCCAGGCCCATCCAGAGGCCCCACTCCTGCTGAGGTAGATGGGAAAGAACTGGGAGAAACCCCCTCTGTGGTGGCACAGGCCCCTCCCCTGGCCCAGGGTCTCAGTCATCTCATCCCTCAAATGAGGGCCATGATATCCCAACCTTGCAGAAGCCTCTGTGCAGGTGCAAGGGCATGTAGGGTGGGGCACTGCTTGGAAACAACCCTCACCTGTGCTATTCACCTGCACTCTGTCCCCAGCTTACACCACATCTGCTCTTTCTCATCCCCAGCCACAAGCATTCAGCCATGTATCCATTTGTCCTATACACGGAGCTGTGTGTTCCATCCTTCTTAGTCCCCAAACACACACGTCATGCAAGGTGCTGCTCTGACAACCACACAGGTATGAACTCCTGGAGCAGATGTGTAGCATAGCAGTTGAGACAGCTAAGACTGGGATGCCTGCATCACATATCACAGTATTTAATTTGATTCCCAGTTCTGGTTCTTGGCAACAGCTTCCTGCCACTGCAGACAAACCCTGGTAGGCAATGGTGATAGTTGTAGCAGCTGGGTCCCTGTCACCCATGTGGGAGGCTGGGGTTGTGATTCTAGCTTCCTGCTCTTCGCTCTGACCTGGCCCATCCATAGCTGTTGCAGGTTTGGGGAGAGTGAAGCAGCAGATTCTCTCTCTCTCCCTCTCTCCCTCTCTCTTTTCCTCTCTCCCTCCCTCCCTCTTTTTCTACCAAAGGAAGACAGGAAGGAAAAAAAGTAATTTTTTGTTTCCAAATATATGAACTCTCTAGTTGTGGTGATACCTTTCTAAGGTAGGCACGATTACCAACTCCACGTATGAGCAGATTGAAGCAAAAGTGGGCTTCCAGTTAAGGGACCGATGACCACCTTTTCTGGTCACAATGTGCCCATGTTCTCATAGCTACTCTCACATTACCCTTCCAGGGCCCTGGCTTCTGGGATATGCCTTGAGCCAAGAGCAGGATCTAAGGTGTGAGAAGCACACCAAGCCAACAAGGGGAAGCCCCAGAGCTCAAGATGCATCCACTCAGCGGATGTTCCTCCACCAGCAGTGGTTCCATAGGCACCACCTCAGTGCCTCTAACTCAAAATTCTGTCACCTGCTTTCACTAGGAAAACACCCAGCCCCTCACTTAGGAACACTTCCCTGCACAGCCCACCTGGAGTCAACTCCTTAACACAGTTGGTGCAAGCAAGCCTCTGGTCCCCAAGATGCTGAGGGGCTCATGCCCAATCTGCACACGAGTGGGGTGAGGGCAGAAAATCCTCCCACCTGCCCACCACGGGGGTTGGCATGGCTGGGAATAATGACTTAGTGGTGTCTGAAGAGGAAACAATAAGAGGATACTACATTTTGGGTGTCTAACATTCAAAGCATCCACAGGATGGTGGCTGAGCTTCTTAGAGAAAGGGTGGGAGGGCTCACACAGTATGACAGAGCCAGTGCAGAGGGGTTACAGGAGGTGTGGTTGGACTGTGTGCTATGAAGGGTGGTTGAGCTGCAACCAGTTCAAGTCTAGTTCCACCTCAAACTATTCTGTGCAAACCTGAACGCATTACTTGAATGCTCAAGCCTTGGTTTTCCTATCTGCAAGGTAGGGACAGTCATATCCACCTGCTTTATATAAGATCACATGATAAGCCTGCTAAAATGTGTCTGGGGCATTCTTGGAGTTCATTCCTACACTGGGAAGCATTCTAAGGGGGAGGCTTCTCCAGGCTCTCCTCAAAGGAAGAAGAGAACCATGTGCAGCTCTGCACTCACACTCTGCTTCAGTTTCTGCACCTGCCGCTTCTTGGTCATATCATTTTGGGCAAGTTCCAAGGCTTCTTTATACCCTAGATTTTTCATCTGTAAAGCGAAGTTAATAACCATTTCAATGATCTCTATCTGCATCATAAAATCATTGCAAAAACAGTAGTTTAAAGCAACAATCACTCACCATTGTTTTATTTATTAGAACACGCTCTTGCAATTTGGACAGAGTTTGGCAATGGCTCATCTCTGCTCCATGTGCTATCAGCCATGGTGGACCATGGTGGCTACAGAGACTCTTGCTTCACTCACATGGCTTCATTCACATGACTTCACTCACATGGCTGGAGACTTGGTGGAGCTACCAACCAGGAGCTCAGTAGGGGTTGCAGGCTAGGGCCTCAGTTTCCCGGCACACAGCCTCTCCTCATTGCTGAACATTGTGGCTTCAGGGTACTCAGACTTTGCATGTGACAGCTCACTTTGGGGCCAAATGAGGGGCTGTCCAATATCTAAAAACTGAGGCCCAGCCCTGTCATATATCAGTTCTGTAGCATTCTGTTGATCAAGTGGATCACAGGGTGGCCCAGGCTGAAGGGGACTTGGAGAATGTGTGATACACTGGGGACCATCGGAATAGCAGCTCTTACCACAGTCCTGTCTTCCCCATAGGGCTATGGGTGGGATCAAATGTACCCACATAGCTATAGCACTTACCCATGCATGAGTGCTCTGCTGATGCTGACAGACAGTACAGTGGAGTGGCCAAAGCTGGGGAAGCCGACTCCCCTAAGATTATTTAACTCTCACCATTTGCTAGGGGGAAGGCTACCTAACCACTGTGTGCTTCTAAGCCTTCATCTATGTAATACAGATAATAACAGTGCTTGCCTCTTGGAGCTGTTGGGAGGACACACATTGATGTCTGTGAGTGCTTAAAATCACGCCTGGCATGTACTGAATGTGACACAAATGCCTGCCATTGTCATGCTCCTAACCGGAACCCACTCTGATCTCCGGGTCTCGGCCTCCATCAGGTTGTTAGCATCAACACTTCCCGTGAAGCAAAGTGATTCTGCAGAGGCACTGTCTTCCGCCTTGCCTCTGGATGTGGCTCAAGGCCGCCGAGTGCCTTTTCATTCCTCTGCCTCCCTGCTGCCCCCTGATGGGTCCAAAAACATTCCTGTTGACTCTTGGGACAGCCTTGGGTCTACTGCACCCTGACAACCCAGAGTCTGGACAGGCAGCCAAATGTACCTGTTTTTTTTTTTTTTTGGTGGGGGGAGCCCTGAAACTCCATCCTAGACATTCCCCATCTCTGCACCTCTGCTCCCTGCTGGAAAGGGTCACACTTGTTGGGCTTCTCTGTCTTCACAAACCATCCACTCTCTTTGGAACACATCTCCCTGACTTTCCCTTGAGTAATCACTACGTGGAAACAACCCTCTTTAACCAAAGAGAACTGTCCTCCTGGGTGGTAAAAGGCGATTTCCACAGGGATAGAAAAATAGCATTTTTTTATCCAATCCATAATTAGGTCTTGGAGAAACAAATTAAACGAAGGAAAAATTATGTTTCTTTAAAGCGTGAATACTGATCTGCATAATGATGTACATTTAATGGTTTTAATTTCCAAGGGAAACTATTTTTAAAATGAGTTTGGAAAATGTATTTTTCCCTTCAATTCCACGTCTATAAAGTTAAGTCCCCAGGCCTCCGCTACATCACTCCAGCCTGTAATCCCAGCTAATTAGTGATGGCATTTTCAACCTAATAGAGTGAAAGTGTCTTCTGCCACTGAGGGCGCCCTGCCACGCCAGGTAAAGAATTAGTGCAAGGGGGGCTGGTGCTGTGGCGCAGTGGGTTAACTCTCTGGCCTGAAGTGCCGGCATCCCATATGGGTGCTGGTTCTGATCCAACTCTCTGCTGTGGCCTGGGAAAGCAGTAGAAATAGCCCAAGTCCTTGGGCCCCTGCCCCCATGTGGCAGACCTGGAAGGAGCTCCTGGCTCCTGGCTTTGGATTGGCACAGCTCCAGCCGTTGCAGCAAATTGGGGAGTGAACCATTGGATGGAAGACCTCTCTCTCTCTCTCTGCCTCTCCTCTCTCTGTGTAACTCTGACTTTCAAATAAATATATATCTTTAAAAAAAAGAATTAGTGCAGGAAAGAAGCAGCCCCCAGCATGTGGTATGGAGACTTGCTCTCTCTTGCCCCTGCCACCACCTCGTTCTCAAGCCCTGGGGCATGGGCAGTCTCACTGGGACCATGGTAGTAACCATGGTTGTCAACATGGATGTATACAACAGCATTCTAACACCCACTTTTGTTAGTAGCACTTCACTGGGGGTTGATGCTTAATAGCTCTGTCCAATGTAAGTTGGCAAGGGGTTCCCACAATTAATTTTGACCTATGCATTTGGCCAGAGGGAGGGATATGGTTTGGTCTTATCAAATATCTGACATTAGGCAAGCACTCAATCGATTTTAGATATTATTATTATTTTTAGCATGATTTGAGCAACTCAGCTACAGAGACAGTGCCTCATACTTCCCATATTGTAAGGGAAGTTAGAGGAAATTGCATGAGAAATACACTTGGCCCTCTGCCTGGCTCACAGGCCACTTTCAACTTAGTTCTCTCCTTTTGTCCATCGTGGGCTTGCTCCATTCATCTTCTCAACCAGAACTAGTCAGCAGTCTATGAGAGACAAACACCCTTCTACTTGCAAGCCAGTTTGTGTCTTGGGAAATCGTATAAGGCTGGTCACTCACTGGGAGAGCTGTGAGACACAGGTCAAGACTCCATGTGTATTTGCAGCACATTCTGCGCCTTCTCAGGCACAGACTCCCCAATTTTCCTCTTTTCTCTCCCCTAAGAGGCCCAAGAAGTAGCAGGTAAGCCTGGATGTCCTATGCAAAAACCATTCTACTTTGCTGAGAGTCCAGGCTTTGGTGGAACACCCCTGCCATTTGAAGCTGCTTCTCATGGGTACCGAACCCAAGCAGGGCCATTGAGTCCCACCTGAAGCAGCAAGGTGCTCAGCGGAAAGCAGGAAGCAGAAGTGGGCATATTTTCCTACTAAGAACTCACACTCATGTGATGTGGCTTCAGCACCCGGGGCACAGGATGATCTAATAGCACTGCTAACCTGAAGCTTTTAAAGGCTTCAGCATTTGGAGCCTTGACGAATTCTTGACAACTCCTGAAAAGATAAAAACTCTGAACTCAGCTGTGCAAATAAAATGTAAGTTTTCATGAGTATCCAGGAAGAGTGGAGCATCTGCTGTGCACCAAGAACCTGCCATCCACTGTTTCAGTTTAGACTCTCTGTGATGCTTACAGCCAGTGTTAACAACCCTCACTGAGCCAGAGGAGCTAACCAGTTAGCACCTGATCACACATCTAGTGGAAGATCCACATGTCAAACACCAATGGTTTTATCTCCAGATGAAACCCAGATAGCAGCTTTGAAGACAGCTGGTTTGGGATTCAGCACAGTTAGCTCTGTGTAGAAGGGAGAAATTGACTGCTGTCCCTTCCAGTTTTAGATCATCCATTCAGACAAATATTTACTGAGCCCTTTCTGTGCAGGTGATGTGCTGGGGGCTGGGGATCCAATGCTGAGTCATGGACGAGGTCACTGCTCTCTCAGGGTCCCCTGTGTGCAGAGGTAACAGCCACACAGATGACTAATTACACTATTGTGCTGTGCCAGTGAGTGCAGAGTAGCCAACCCAATGCAGGGTCATCAGCGGAGGCCTCCTAAAAAAGCAGCAATGACAATGGGTTCTAAAGGGTGTCTGCCATTGAAAGGGAGGAAGGCACGCAGGGGGTCAGGAGACAGGTGCGCCTGACCCAGGCCTCCATGAGGTCACCATCCAGCAGAACAAGCTCTGAAAACGCTGGAGTCCACATGAGCCACCTCAGTTCCCCCAGATAGAGTCACATCTCCCACGTCCTGCTTGGCAGCTCACTTGCGTATTCCAAGCTGAATTCTGCAATGCAGAAGAGGTGAGGATACCACAAGAACAGAGAACAAAAGAAATGCTTGAGATGGGAAAGCATTTTTATCAGCATACTTGAAATGCGGTTTGCTCCTCTTCAATATGTGGAAAACACTGACAAGTCTTTCCAACATATCTCAAACATCTGCTGAGTGGGCCCAACGCCCCCTCCTTTTTGCTCCACCCACAATCTCTGTATGCACCAAGCCTCATATTAAGTGGCGCTCAATTACAAGATGTATAATTCTGAGCCATAATCAAGTGCCTGGACAGGAGCGCTCCTTTCCCGCACTGTCCCCTGGGTGCACACGGTGATGCCCACGTAAAGCATGTGCGTGATAATTAAATTTGGCATAATTGCTTTTCCAAATGATCACCGACACTCCGTTGTTCTGAAAGGATTAATCCTCAGAGCCTTCCAAATGCAGTCTGGTTCTTGGATCTAAATGAGATTTCAAAGAATGTAATTTATAATAACCACAATCCCTAATGCGCACTTTAATATATACCCTTTCTTTGTTACAGTCGCTTGCTGGTCAAATCCAACCAAATTAGAGTTCTCCCAGGGAGATGAGCTACCTGTCCACAGATGCCAGCTGGGCTTTCACAGACGGCCTACTGTGGAGCTTGAACGTGAGTCACTCCCAGACCAACCCTAGTGCATGGGTCGGCTTCTTTCTTTTGAGCGAACTGGACTGCTCCATGAGCCAGGGACAGAAGAGATGGACTCTGCTTCCTCCTTTCCTGCTGACCACAAAGGTGGCCGGGGTTTTGAGTCACAAGAATCCAGGACCCAGGAAATGCAATGGAGAGGCAAGAGAATTCCCAGGCTTCACTTAAAAATGCACGACTGTCAGCTTGAAGGGCAGAGGAAGCGGCGAGTGCCTGCTAGGAGCTAGGTGAGCAGCCAGGTGCCTGGGAGCCATTAGCTCACTGATGAAGCAGAATCATCCTAGAGAAGATACTTCTAAGCCCTTCTTAATACAGGGCACCCCTGAGCAGCCTCAGGGTTAAAACCAAGCCCAAAGTCACACAATGCTTGCAACTATAGCTATGAGACGACAAACTGCATCTTTCTGGAAACTCAACAAGCACAGCAGAACACTTGGGAAGAGGCACAGGTGGATGGCAGCCAGACAAGGGCTTCCTATGACCTGAGCAAGGATGCTGCTCTTTTTGGAAATCAAGACTTGACTTTGGGGAGGACTGGCATGGTGAGCTGGGGTCTTGGTGTCTGTTGTCAATGGCCCAGAGCCAGCTGCCCACCCTGGAGCTCTCATCTCCTTTCCTCTGAGGTCCTACCTGTGTGTTCTCTGCATTCTACTCCTTGGAAGAAAAGAAGCTACAAGCTGTCTGCCTGGGATGCCCAGAGACTGTAGTTCCCAGCTGTGCTTTCTCTTATAAAAAAGAGCAGGTGCAATGATAATCTTTGCCAGGGTCTGAGAGGGGAGGACGTGGGAAACCAATTTTCCCCCTGTCTCACCAAAGGCCCCCAGAATATTGATGCCTGGCACTCCTACCTCACTACCTTCTAATTTGCATGATGCAGCTTATCTTAGACAATGCTTTCCGGATGCTGGGTGATTTCACTTCACTGTACCTACTGATCTGATTATGAAAACTCCAGGTGACCAAATATTGTCTGCAGTCATCGCCAACCTGTGCCTCCCGTATAATACACAATTTTATCTTATTCTCTAGAAATGCAGAGCACAGATGGCTTCATGTGGCGATGTGGGTATTCCTGCTATTTTAACCGACATCCTCGGCATCCTTTAGAATTTTCAGCATGGAGACAGATTTGAATATGTATAACATTTATTAACTGTAACATTAGCTCTGACATTTCAATTTAATCAGTGTTACTACAGACGAGCAAAGCGATTCTCTCGTACTCATACATAAACAGTATTATCTTTTCATTTCCAAAAGGTACTCTTTCGTGATCTAAGACACTCAGGGAGTAATTTCATCTCTGTGTGGGGAGGCAGGAGAGGAGAATCTGGCAAAGCCTCTGTGAGGCCGCATCTGAAGATTAAATAATACATAAATTATAGAGGAGGCCATGGAGAAGCAGACCTCTGGAGACTGCTGGATACTGCAACATTAGATCTTCATAAAAGTGAAATAAATGTTTTCTGCTCAGAGAAATCCAGTTTGTTCAGGAACAGGGCAATGGTTTCTGAAACTGTGAGTCTGTCCACGGGAGGTGACAGGAGGTGACCAAGATGCTCAACAAACCCTTTCCAGGCCAAGGGGCGGCCGTGCTGAACACTCAGAGAGCCAGCATCTCTCTGCACTGCTGAGCCCTGTACAGTAAGGTGGCTGGATGAGCGTCCTTCTTGGTAAGGGCACCTGTGGCAAATCCACCCACTGCACAGTCTCAGAAATAACTACACGGCCCTAGTCCCACCCTGCGCAGCACTTTCTAGAGGCATTCACAAGCCCTCAGTGGGAAACTCCGGGAATAGAGAGAGCAAGACTGAGCCAAATGAGGCTTCTCTGGTCCCCTAAGTCCCCTGGGATCCAGGACAATGCAGGACAGAGGCGCAGGGTCCAAGCTGTGCTCAGGGGATGCTCCAACCTTGGGAAATACCTGTGCACTTCATTCCTGAGTCCTCTCTGACTCCACAGTAAACCTGAGGCCTCCAGTCCATCCTCCACCTTAGCACCATTGCTGCACTCTCAAAAGGCAAACATTTTTGAAGCCACAGCTTGCTCTTACTTCAACTTGCACCTCTGGTTAGTGCAACACAAATGCCACAGGACAGACTCAGGCACAATCCAAGGAAAAGAAAAGGGGAAAACTGCAAGCAAAAATCCAGGTCATTCAATTAAAAACTATTTGTCTGAAAATAATGGTGGTAAGATCACAAAGCCCAAGTGACCGCAGGGACTTTTCTGGGTCCCAAAGAGGACCAAGCAAGTGGTTAAATGGCCTCTTCAGGATAGCCGGTGTATCTTCATATCCAAAATTGATTAGGAATTTAGGATGTTCTGGGTGCTGAACAAAGCAACTGACATCTATCTCATTGAATATTCAAGACAACCCCATGACTTGGTATTATAAATATGATCTCAATTTTTGAACAGATGAAACCGAGACTCAGAGAACTTGAATAACCAGTCCACAGCCACACAGCAAGAAAATGGTTCAACTTGGACCTGGTATCTGCCTTCAGGTCCCAGATAACCATCCCAGGGTCATAGGAAGTGATCAGGAGTTCCCCTAGGGGTGGCCCTGTGGTGAAGTGGGTAAAGCTGTGACCAGCAGTGCTGGCATCCCATATGGCAGCCAGTTTGAATCCTGGCTGCTCCACTTTCGATCCAGCTCTCTGCTATGGCCTGGGAAAGCTGTAGAAGATGGCCCAAGCCTTTGGGCCCCTGCACTCGAATGGAAGACCTGGAAGAAGTTCCCGGTTCCTGGCTTTGGATTGGTGCAGCTCTGGCCATTGCAGCCAACTGGGGAGTAAATCAGTAGATGAAAGACCTCTCTCTCTCTCTGCCTCTCCTTCTCTTTCTGTGTAACTCCGACTTTCAAATAAATAAATAAATCTTAAAAAAAGAGTTCTCCTAAGAACTGCATGTGCAGAAGAGGATTTAACTCAAAGGGATGGTGGCTCAGTGCCTTTCTTTTGCTCTGGCCCTCCAACAGCTAGGGAAGAGCCCTAGCAATGTGGTTCCATGTGTCTATGGTTTTGTAAATCTTGCAAAAGTAGGATACTTAATTGGAATCAATAAAGACCACTCTCTCAGCCAATTTCTCCTTAGTCACACTTTATCTCGAGTCTACTGCTGTTGGTGCAGCTGTTGAGACATTTGGGGAAGCTGAATTTTGGATACGTTTGATGTGAGTTCAGTGGCATACGTTTTCATGGTCTAATGTATCTTCTGTGCATTGTTAACTTCTTGCTAGCTGTCTCACGGTGGAAATCCAGGAATTTGGTTAATCACCCTGTGTGCTGACTCACCCGACCCACAGAGGCACACAGGTGAGGGGGTGTGGTGGCAACACATGTCCCATATCAGAAATACGTGGTGGAGGCTGCCACTGTGGTGTTGCTTGTTAGGCTGACATTGGCAATGCAGTCAGCCCATCCCAGAGCGCTAGTGAAAATCCTGGCTATCCTTCTTCTCCTCTCCTCTCCTCTCCTCTCCTCTCCTCTCCTTTCCTTTCCTTTCCTTTCCTTGACAGGCAGAGTGGACAGTGAGAGAGAGAGACAGAGAGAGAAAGGTCTTCCTTTTCTGTTGGTTAACCCCACAATGGCCGCTGCGGCCGGCACGCTGTAGCCGGCACACCACGCTGATCTGAAGCCAGGAGCCAGGTGCTTCTCCTGGTCTCCCATGTGGGTGCAGAGCCCAAGGATCTGGGCCATCCTCTACTGCACTCCCGAGCCACAGCAGAGAGCTGGATTGGAAGAGGAGCAACCGGGACAGAATCCAGCACTCTGACCGGGACTAGAACCCAGGGTGCCGATGCCACAGGTGGAGGATTAGCCTATTGAGCCATGGCGCCGGCCCCTACCCTGCTTCTGACCCAGCTCCCTGCTAATGTGTCTGGGACAGCAGTGGAAGATGGCCAAGTGCTTGGGCCCCTATACTCATGTGAGAGACCTGGAAGAAGCTCTTGGCTCCTGGCTTTGGTCTGAATCAGCCCTGGTTGTCACAGCCATTTGGGGAGAAAGCCAGCAAAAATAAGAGATCTTCTCTCTCTCCTCTCTCTCTCTCTATAACTCTTTCAAATAAATAAATAACTGTTAAAAAAAAAAAAAAGAGGCTGGCACCACGGCTCACTTGGCGCCAGCATCCCGGGTTCTAGTCCTGGTTGGGGCGCAGGATTCTGTCCCAGTTGTTCCTCTTCCAGTCAGCTCTCTGCTGTGGCTCAGGAAGGCAGCGTAGGATGGCCCAAGTGCTTGGGCTCTGCACCTGCATGGGAGACCAGGAGGAAGTACCTGGCTCCTGGCTTCGGATAGGCACAGTGCCGGCAGTAGCAGCCATTTGGGAGTTGAACCAATGAAAGGAAGACCTCTCTCTCTCTCTCTCTCTCTCTCTGTCTAAACTCTGCCTGTCAAAAAAAATATGTGGTAGTACAGAAAAAACAAGGTTTGACATAAGCAAGTTAGACATAGGAAAATCTACCAAATCTTGCAACTTGCATATGATGGAAACTTGGGTGAGGTTTCCACGAATCTGACAACACAATTACATTAACAACCCATTCCCAGTGATGAGAAACAAAATAAAATCTTTCTGAATAATTATTAGTAAAACACTTCCAATCAAGGGCAATGAAATCAGCCCAGGGAAGAGACATCTGCCTTCCCATGTTCACAGTATCACTGTTCACAATAGTCAGGAAATGGAAACAGGCCAAGTGTCCATCTGCTGATGAACAGATGAAGAAGCTGTTGTCCATATACATTCGCGGGGAATAATAGTTGGCCTTAAAAAGTCAGTTAAATCTGGCATTTGCAAGAATATGGATAGAGTTGCAGGTCACCCATGGTAAGTGAAATAAACCAGGCACAGGAGAGACAAGTATCACAGAACTTCACTCTCATGATGAGTTGATCTCATGGAAACTGAGGATAGAATGGTGGGTTACCCATAGCCAGGGAGGGCAGGATGTTGGTGAGGGAACGGGGAGAGATTACCCAACAGGTGCTAACTGATACTGAGATTGGAGTAAGAAGTTCCAATGCCTTATGTCCTAGTAGGGTGACTACAGATAATGATAATGTAGTGCACATTTTTCTTAAAAAAAATGGAAGAAAATATTTTTAAATATTTTAACCCTAAAGAAGTGATGAATGTTTGAGGAGAAACACATTAGGTCACATAGACACATATATGTAAACATCAAATGGTATCCCATAATGTGTACAATTTTATGGCAGTTAAAATTGAAAGCATTATTATTTTTTTTTATTTTTTATTTTTTGATAGGCAGAGTGGACAGTGAGAGAGAGACAGACAGAAAGGTCTTCCTTTGCCGTTGGTTCACCCTCCAATGGCCGCCGTGGCCAGCGCGCTGCGGCTGGCGCACCGTGCTGATCTGATGGCAGGAGCCAGGAGCCAGGAGCCAGGTGCTTTCCCTGGTCTCCCATGGGGTGCAGGGCCCAAGCACCTGGGCCATCCTCCACTGCACTCCCTGGCCACAGCAGAGAGCTGGCCTGGAAGAGGGGCAACCAGGACAGAATCCGGCGCCCCAACCGGGACTAGAACCCGGTGTGCCGGCGCCACTAGGCGGAGGATTAGCCTAGTGAGCCGCAGTGCCGGCCAAAAGCATTATTTTTAAAAGGAAATTCAATCAACCAAACTGGGAGAAAGATTTAATTATCTTTCTATTCTCTATGTAAAACATTAAGTTCATATGAAGAAGAGATCAAAGAGTAGATGGAAAAAAAAGAGAAAAAAGCTTTCCTATGTTTTCATTGTTTTTTTTTTTAATTTTTTATGTATTAGTTTTCATTTTATTTGAAAGGCAGAGAGACATGGTGAGAGGGAGAGAGACAGGAAGACAGACAGTTTTTTTATCAGCTGGCTCACTCCTCAAACACCTGCAACAGCCAAAGCTGGGCCAGGCCCAAACCTGGAGCACAGAACTCAATCTGGATATCCCACGTGGGTGACAGGGACCAAGTACTTGAGCCATCACCCATGTTCTGCCTCCCAGGGTGCACATCAACAGGAAGCTAAAATTGGAAGCAGAGGAGCTGGGACCAGGCACTCCAATATGGGATGCAGGCATCCCAAGCAGTCCCTTAGCTGCTGCGCCAAAAGCCCACCGCTGTCTTCTATGATTTTTTATTATGATTTGTTTTCTCATTAAATAAATACATTAAAAAATAAATTTGCCTTTAATGCTGATTTTGCAGTCGGCACTTCATGATCTCTGAAATTGCACAGACTTTGTTCTCACCAAAGCTGATTCCAATCTGCCTGGGAGGCCCTGGAAGAAAAAGACCTTCTAAACTATAGATAAGGAAATATCCACTTATCCAGTCCACATACATGGTTATCAGGCTTCAGTGGGGTCTATAAGTTCTCGGTTATGTGTGTTTGAGCCTTTTGTAGAGCTGTGCCCAGAACTCAGCACCAGAAGGGGGACTTCTCAGGTACGGCCATGGTAAAGGTCATAACTAACAGCTGATGTCTGGCTTTGCCCACTAGGAAATGTATGGCCAAGTTTGTGCACAATGTAGACCTCGCAGGAACTCCTCTAATTTACATGGGCATGAACCCAGCCTCCTCCATACCACCACCCCCATGCCTAACTTAATTCACTTCTTGGCCTTCATTAGCTACCCGTCATCTTTGCGCATCCTTTTTTTGGCATATGTTAGCTAACTCAAGTTCTTCAGCAGATTAGATTCATTAAAAATGCAAATAAATTTAAAAGCATATCTAATATTCAAAGAGCATGCTCATTTTTATAATGGGAAAATCAATTTTATTACAGAAGGGCATAAATAGGCAAACAGGATCCCAAAGTCCCAAGTCACTTCATTTTGCTGGAGTCTGTGGCTTGTTATTAACTCCCCAACAGCTGCTGGGGTTTGGTGGGGGAGGAGGGAGGTGGAAAGTGGAATTTGGGGAGGGAGTGGATATTCCACCATGAGCTTTTCACATGCCTGACAGCTGAGAAGGCAGCCCTGGCTTTATGCACCCTCTCTGGAATGTGGCCTCTATCCCATTGTTATTTCTTCAGCACCCATTCTGTCCTGAGGCTGATTCCCTTGGTAGAAATTAGCAAGCACGGGTATCTGCTGAGAGCTCTCTGCTTGCACAGGGCTGTGGTTGGAGCCCTCACTGCAGCCAGGAGGGCACAGCAGAGGCACAGAGCCTCCTGTTGCATTTGTAGAAAAGAATCCCACTGTGAAGTGAAGCAGACCGCAGAGGCTTGGGGGGCAGGAGACAGCCTTAAGAGATGCATGGTCATCAAAGCAAAACAAGAAACACCAAGCCCAGGGAGCTTGGCAAGAAGTTTCATCACCTTCCTAAGAAATCTCAGGTCCCAATCCACTAAGTCAGAATGAAAGCTGAGGCTGTTTTTGTTCCTTATCCAGAGTCTAACCAAGTGTGGAAAAAAAGAAGTCCTTGATAACTGGTGCTGGGACAACTGGATGACTCTGTGGAGAAATACTGAGTGGGATCCATGCTTCACACAAGGCAAACAATGTGCCAGGATGAACTCCAAAAGGATCAAAGGTCTACATGCATCAAACTGAAACCGTAGAAAACACTAGAAGAAAACTTGGATAAACTGTTAAAAATCTAGAGTCTATAAAAGAAAAGAATGGTGGCAAAAACCTTTCACGTGGTTAAAAAATAATGCTGTTTTCATAACAAGAAAGAAAACACACTAACACTATTTTGCAGAAAATACTGGTGATGTACACTCCAAAGGATAATATCCTTAATGCACAGAACTCCTACAAATCAACAAGAGCTACATCAACAACCCCACTTCGAACGCAGGGAAACTCAATGACCAGCAGTTAACAGGAAAACCCAGGGCTCTGAAACATTTGAAAAGATCCACAGCCTCACGCAGGATAAGAAAAACACAATGCTCTGTGTTACATTTCTTGGAGCTGCTGTTACCTTTCTTCACCTAGCAGAAGGGCAAAACTCCCCGAGTTAGGTACAGCACTGGGCTGACAAGGTTATAGGAAGGTGGGTATTCAAATACCTATTGAGAGGAACTTAGCAACGTTTAGCAAAGTCACACACACAGACACACACTTTTAACCAGCAATTCTATTCTATGTTTTTTGGTGCTTAAATGAAAGATATTCTAACTGTCTCGTGAATTAATGCATAGTCACAGCAATTTATTCAATAATGTAGTCAACAGCGAAAGATTGGAAACAGCCCAGTGTCCATCTATGAAACAAATCAGGTTCTATTCACTCAAAGGGAAGTACACTGAAAACAAACAAAAAATCCCACAGTAATGAACCTGGAAAAAGAATCCAGAAGTTCTTTTTGAACTAATTTGAAAACATCTGCAAGGGTATTGGTGAAAATCGAGAAGGGTTAAAGAATATAACTGTTAAGTCAACAACAGGAGTCACTGTGTACTTACTCCTCATGTGGGATCTGTCCTTAATGTGTTGTCCAATGTGAAGTAATGCTATAACTAACTAGTACTGAAATAGTATTTTACACTTTGTGTTTCTGTGTGGGTGCAAACTGATGAAATCTTTACTTAATATATACTAAATCGATCTTCTGTATATAAACAGAATTGAAAATGAATCTTGATGTGAATGGAATGGGAGAGGAAGCAGGAGATGGGAGGGGTGCAAGTGGGAGGGAAGTTATGGGGGGGAAGCCATTGTAATCCATAAACTGTACTTTGGAAATTTATATTTACTAAATAAAAGTTAAAAAAAAGAATATACATTCCTATTTGTTTATGTGTAGTTTAAAGGATTTTACACAGGAAACTAAGACTAGCAAGTATCTCTTCAGGTAGGGAGGAAATGAATTAAACACACAGAAGTTATTCTCTTTTTTTAAGATTTTATTTATTTATTTGAGAGGTAGAGTTACAGCCAGTGAGAGGGAGAGACAGAGAGAAAGGTCTTCCTTTCATTGGATCATCCCCCAAATGGCCGCTACGGCCGGCGCTGCACTGGTCTGAAGTCAGGAGCCAGGAGCTTCTTCCTGGTCTCCCATGTGGGTGCAGGGGGCCAAAGCACTTGGGCCATCTTCCACTGCTTTCCCAGGCCATAGCAAAGAGCTGGTTTGGAAGAGAGCAGCTGGGACTAGAACCGGCATCCATATGGGATGCCGGCACCACAGGCTGTGACACAGCACAAGTCCCACAGAAGTTATTCTGTTTGTAGATGAGGCAGAGAATTTTCACTATAGAATTTTTCAAAAATTATTTTTGAACCATACAAAGGTATTACATGTCAATACTTTGACAAGTTTTTAACCTGATGATAGATGGTATTTCTAAAATCATACTTGTCTGAGATCAGAAAAAAAAACATAATCAGGAAAGCAGTCAAATATTTTCAGTTGTGGCATAGCAGGTAAAGCCGCTGCCTGCAAGGCCAGCATCCCATATGGGCCCTGGTTTGTGTCCCGACTGCTCCACTTCTGATCCAGCTCCCTGCTAATGGCCTGGAGATGGCATATATTGTTTGGGGACCTGCCACCCATATGGGAGACCCAGACGAAGCTCCAGGCTCCCAGCTTCAGCCTGGCCCAGCCCCAGCTGGTGCAGCCACATGGGGAGTGAAGCACGAAATGGAAGATCTCTTTGTCTCCCCCTCTCTCTTTGTAACTCTGATTTTCAAATAAAAACTAAATCTTAAATACACACACACACAGTTTCCTGTGGGAGGAGCTAGTATTGTGGTGCAGTGGGTTAAGGTGCTTGTTAGAATGTCTGCATCCCACATTGGAGCACTGGTTTGAGTCCCAGCTTGTGATCAGTTCCTTGCTAATGCACCTGGGAAGGTCATGGATGATGGCCCAGGTACTTGGGCCCCTGACACCCACATGGAGCTCTTGGTTCCTGTCTTTGGTCTGGCCCAGCCCCAGGTGCCATGGACATTTGAGGAGTGGGAATAGGCAGAGTTAAAGAGAAAAGGAGAGACAGAGAGAGAGATCCTCCATCCGCTGGTTCACACCTCAAATGTCCAGGTTCCCAGCCAAATCATCAACACCCTTAGCCTTGTGTGTTGCAGGAGATGGTGCCTAAGACCTTTGCCATCTTGAGAGAAAGCTACAAAGATTCAGCAAGCAGCTATTGGTGCCACCAGCCCAAAAGAATGAGTACTTAACACACACAATATGAAGTAAAAAGTAATCTTCAAAGCAACCCTGTTTTATAAGTGGCAAAAATAAGACTCAGATCAATTTCATGATTTCCATAACAAAAAGCGTGGAGTAGACCATAATAAAGAACAGGATATAAAAGCTTACCAAATACAGAAGAAATGCTCTCCCTTCCTCCACACACTGACAAGGCAGGGCCGGAGTCTTGTCTGGGGTGGAGATAGAGGCCACCCTCACAGTGAAGCGGTGTAGCAGGAGGGGTGGGTATACCAGAGGGTGGGGGCAGGGGGCAGAAGGTGAGGCAAGTACCTGGAAGCCAGCCCTGAGGAGGGGTCTTTCTGCCGAGCCTGATAACCACAGCCCCAACTCAGGCTGCAGTGTCTTAGTTCCTGTGCAAACAAGCAAATGCAGTCATCCCTCCAAATCCATGGGGACTTGGCTCCAGACCCACTGTGGGCATCAAAATCCCAGGATGCTCAGGTCCCTCCTATAAAATAGTAAGTGTTTGCCCAGAACCAATGCACATCCTCCCGTACACTTTAAATCCTCTCTAGCTGACTTGCAACACCTATCCAATATGAATGCTGTGCAAATAGTTGGGATTCTGTATTGTTTTGGGGAACAATGACCCAAAAAAAGTCTATACATGTTCATTATACTTTTTTGGAAATCATAAAATTTTTATCTAGCTTTTACTTTTCTATATTTTAAAAATTTTACTAATGTCTAATATCCATACTTTTTGGTGGGGTACCCTACAGTATTTCAACACATGTATACAGCAGAATCGTAACCAAATTGGGCAAATAATATTTCCATTTTCTTATATTTTCATTGTATTTGGAGGCCACCAGCTCCTCTCCTTCAGTTCTTCAGACAGTAAATAACACTTTTTGTGAACTATCGCTGCCCCAGCATGTTGTGTGCACACCGGAACATTTCAATTCCACCCAACTGTGCCTTGGTTCCCATTATCCAACCTCCCTTCCCCACTCTTCCAATCCCTAGTAATCATTATTTTACATTCAGATTGATTTTTTTAAATTTCTGTTTCCTTGAAAAGCAGAGAGACAGAGAAAGCCTCATCATTGGACAGTCCCTGGGATTACGGCCAACATACAGAGGAAAGAATCAGTCCACGCCCCAAGGCATTTCTGCATGTCAAAATGAGGGAGCCCAGGACCCAAAGCAGGCCAGTCTAGCGTCACCCACGGCTCCTTGCCAGCATGTACACACTAAACAAAACACAGTGGAGGCCCCTTGTGATAAATATTTACCAACGGACACCAAGATTTAGGTTTCGATACAAACAAATTAAAAAGGCTCCATTAAGACTGTCCCTGCCTTCACTGTAGCTAACACAGAACCACTGCCTTTGCTCTTTGGAGATGATGAGTTAAAGACATACAAATAGTGTGAAACCTCAGTGGCTTGTCTCTTTCTACCAGCCCCTCTGCCTGTTTGGAGTCGTCTTTTTCTTCCTTAAATAAAACTTCACTTCTTCTACTCTCCCCATTGTGTCTGCTCTCATAAACTGTCATCGACACCAGGACACAAACAGGGATTCATGTCCCCAGTTTTGCTGCAACTCATTTAACTGATTCTTGGGCATCCTGTTGAGAGGTTTTGTTGCACACGAGGTCTGCAGGAAGAGCTCCGACTCTCTGAGGAACTTGAGAGACTGATAAGCTGAAGATGCGAGCAGCAAACAGAGCAGCTAAGGCTGTCCTGGTGGAGGAAAGCGATTCAAGGAAGCCTGCCCAGGGAGCAGCAGCTGTGGGGAAGGCGCTCTAGTAGGAGCCAGAGAAGCCAGGAGAGCTCAGACACATGGGAGGCAGGAAGGAAACTCCAGCGGGAGCCACCGGCAGTGAGCAGGACCATGGAGTGAGGAGGTGATGAGCTGGAGTGAGGAAGTGAAGAGCTGGAGTGAGGAGGTGATGAGCAGGTGGCTCACTGAGGTCCCAGGAAGCCCTGGAGGGTGCAGCAGTGAGTGAAATCTGGCAATGTCACTCCAAGGCCAGGTTGCCAAGAGCCACGTGGCATTTACAAAAACTACATAGATTTGATGTGCTTCTCGTCTTTGCTTTAAGGCCCTTGAGATACTGCATCAAGCAAATGATGTACTTCCAGAACTCAACAAGTTCACTTTCTAGAGTGCAAGGGAGGGATTGCCTGTAAGAGTGATTTCAGGGCAAGGGGACAAGAATGCCACCAGTGCTGTGCAGATGGTTTGGATTTTAGCTTACCTCAACAGGAAACCAAGAATTCCCAGCAGGAGAAAGATCTCAGGAAGGTATGAGGGGTCTTTCTCCAAAAGGGTCCTGGAAAATGAGTCTCATGAGAAAAAAAGAAATGGATTTAAAAAAATTAACCTCAAAATAACTTTAGCTTTGAATTCCATTCTTCCCATGAATTTCTGAAGTCCCTTTGAACTTTTGAGAACCTTCCTGAGCTGGGGATGAAGTCAACGGGAGGTCTTCAAAGCTGGGGTCTCACTGACACTACCTAGGAAGAGTGTGGAGCAGAGCATCCCAGCATCCCAGCCAATGGTCATCAATAAGAGGTGGATGATGGAGGAGAGGCATCAAGGAACCAGAGACAGAGCCAACCAGCTACCTGGAGAAGAGTTCTGGGAGTGCCGTGCATTGTTGTGTTTTGAGGTATTTTCAGTGCTCCCAGAGAAGCTGGGTGAAGAGGCTCTACCCCTCCCAGGAAGGGAAGTGTGTGCACAGGGGGCCTGGCCCAGGAAGCCTGCTCTCAGTGTCTGGAGTTGCTCGCTCTATGCAGGCCTCCAGGCAAGCACAGAAAACACATCAAGCAGAAGCAAGGGTTCCATTCCTGTTCTCTTGCTTGACTCTGCTGGACCATTCCAAGACCTGCCTCGGCACAGTGAAAATCTCTCCTTTCTGGGTCTCCCACCTGGGTTTCACTGTGGCTCTCAGTTGCAGATGTAAACTGAGCACCTCCTATGTGCCCCCAGTAGACAACACTCCCAGATGCTTCAGAAGGGCAGAGACGGAGAGAGCACCAAGTTCCCCTGCAAATGAGAAAGGACAGGCTCACTGCTCCTCTGCCCACCCAGCCCCGGCCTTTCTGTTTTAATTACTGCATGTGAAATCCCAGAAAGATTGGACAGCCTTCGACAGCACTGCCTGCCCTACACACAGACATGTGACAAGGTTAATTACATCGTCTAAAGAGGGCCTAACTGCCCCTTGCAGGCATGTTCTGCTATCCGTGTGCCCCTGAGTGAGCAGTCAGTCGTCAGTGCTCCTAATCTCCCACAACAGTTGCTGCAAAGCAGCTGCCGGGTCGAGCATACAAAGGAAGAAGGGAGCCAGGTGCAGAAATGATGGGCAGCTCCTATCCTGGCACCACGTCAGGGAGGGGTTCCTCTGTCCATAGAAGGATTCTATGGAAACATGCCTGGGAGGGCATGGGACAGGGGGTGCGATGGGAGGACCTGGCCATGTACACCTTCCCCAACCAGGTCCCTTCCACCTGCACAAGCCCGAGTCAGGCTCCTTCAGTGCTCAGGTAGTGCCGGGTCAGAATCCAATGAAACGAAAGGAGCAAGGCAGTTCCACCTTGTGCCATGCTGGGAGGGCCACCTTGGCTGCAGCCAGCCCCAGAGCTGCAGAGCAGACCTACCAGGTGGGATGGGAATGGTCTCTCTGGGGAAGAGAGGGGGGATCTGGGCTTTCACTGAATGCCGCCTCTCACAGGAGGCAGAGATCTGTCACTGTCGCACATTCCTTTTGTCCCAAACCAAGCCAGATGCCTTCGAGGGGCTCTGGAGGGAGTGGGAGGGCCCCTGGGGCTGCTTCCCAAAGGCAGAGGAGGACTCTACATGTGGAGCTGAGAGCACTTCTTTGTGAACACTTGATGGCACACCTGGTTGCCTCAGGTCAGCTCCAGGTGCAGCTTGTCCCCCTTGATCCACTGCCTCCAGCTGGGACACTCCTCTCTTCCTCCTCCTGTGTATGCACACAAGACATCGCCTCCCCAGCTGACCAGCATCTTACCACACTAACTGTCCAGGCCCTCAGCACACTCTGTGCCCAGGCCATGGACCACTGGGCTCTTCGTGGCTATGGGTGTGGCAGTCCAGATGGACTACAGCCAAGGCCACCAGCAGTTGGGATTCTGGGATGTGCCTGGTCTCAGCTGCCAGCAGATCCCCGCAGAGCCACAAACCAAAGTCAGCTTGGTGCAAGTCATGGAGGAAGGGAGTGAGGGCAGCCAGTGAGGGCTGGCGTCACAGAAAATGTAGGAGCCCAGTATCCCATCCCGCACCCCTAGGTGCAAGTCTTAAATTTTCCGCTGACTCTTCATATGAGCGGAGAACACGATTTAGCCTAAATTATCCTCAGTTCCCCCTTCAGCAAAGCGTGGGTGTTAAGCCCTCCTAGGAAGGTAGCTGCCAGTACTCAGGGTGGCTGCACACCAAGTGCCTGGCATGCAGCAGGCCTGATGGGTGGTGTTCCTGCAGACTCGGTGTGAAGGCACACAGTCTGGGTCCATTGCTACCTCCAGTCCTGCTGAGCTGGGAGAGCTGCAGGGAACCACACCTCCCTGTGTTCCTGTTTGTGAAACAGAGGCCAGTATCACTACCTAACCATGAAGGCCCACACTGTGCTGTTATGGGGAGGAAATCTGTTTGGTGTAAAGTGTTTTGAAGGATTCCTGGCACACAGTAAGTGCTTAATAAATATTTGCTACTGTGATAATTTCTGGCAGGTGTAGTCCTGTCAAGAGGGACAACCAGGAGGCCCTACTCATGGCCCAGCAGGTATCTATATGGCAGCCACAGGTGTGCTGCAAAGGAGGCCCAGGCCAGAGCGTGGCTCAGGGGCTCACAAGTGTTGAATGATTCTCCATATCTCAGATGCTTCCTGCAAGCCCTGCAGAGCTCTGGGGACCTCACCCTGGGGTTCCCAGTAGGAAAGGGAGATGAGAAGGTAACTGCTCACAGGTTTAAGAGTTGACATTTGAATCTCTGCTCTCAGAGAGTGTAGGCAGCAGAGCTCAATTTTAAAAAATCAATATTAAATCAAGGATAATTTTCCCTCTGTTAGAGAGAAACAGACACTAGTTCTCCTGGACTCTTGAGTCATAATATCCTCTGGGGAAGCATGTTTCCCTTCTAATATTGAGGCACCTCTGTTGGCTCCACATGAGCACCGTTAGCACTGCCAGAAGTTATCTGCTTTCCTCTGGAATAAATCCTTACTGTTACTATGGTATTACGTGTCTCTGATGAATGAATATTCTTCGCTTTTGTGAGATATCACATGACTGCGTCCATGAGCCACGACAGAGTGGTGGACGGCCAGACGCACACATGTAATTCAGATGGGAAGACTGCTGTATGGCACTGGGTAAGCAGCTCAGATCCAGGTTACTGAGTAACAGGCTCTCAACCAGAGGGCTTGGCTCAGGAAATGCCAATTCATTACTCTAAGCCTCTGGAGTAAAATCTGTTTTTAATGAACACCTACTATATTGCTTGGCCTTGTGTCAAGCATTTTACACAAAGGATCACAATAAGCCTGTGAAGTAAAAATCATCGTCTCTGTTTACCTGTGAAAAATGAGATCTTTTGTGTATTTAGAAAATCCAGTTCAACGACATGTTGTTAGTAACTTGCTGGTCCTAGATTTGAACCCAGGAGTGTCTGGACTAAGAAGCCATGATCTTAATCACTAGCTCTGACAAACTCTTACAGACTGCTGATTTAGAAGGCTGTGAATTCTCAATAGCTTAACATTGGTTTGACCTATTTTTGTTCGTCTTTTGTCTCAAAATTAATCTTCCTAAAGGCATAAATTAAAAGTTTAATTATAATAAATCCAAATTAATGTTCTCATAAGAATTTCATAACATTCCTAAGTTGAAGAGCCAGTGAGGTCTGGGAGCCAGGATCGTTAGCACAAAATGATAATGACAGCAATAATACTAATTACAACACTGAGCAATTAACCCTCAGACCAGAGACGTGTGTGCACATGCGCACACACACACCAACACAGTTGCACACAACAGTCTGGATCTACATCCTAGCAACATGCCAAGGAAATGGTTGGAGATTTCATGGACTCTATCTTTCATAAGGTTTCCATGGTTGGATAATAATATTGCCTACTGATGATCTGCACACGGAATGTCTTCATCATTTTGACAAAAGTCTATCATGCATACTGAGCCATGTCCTAAACCCTGAAGACCCAGCAACAAAGCAAGCAAGCAAAAATCAATGCTCTCCTGTATGCTACCGTATAGTGGAGAGACAGTGACACAAAATCATGGTAAAGACTCTGGTAGAGAGTGTGATGGTTTATTTTCTGCATCAGCTGGACGGGTCCACAAGGTGGCCAGCCATCTGACATCATTCTGACTGTTTCTGTTAGTGTGCTTGGGGTGAGATTAACATTTAAATCCAGAGACTGAGTAAGGCAGATGGCCCCTGAGAACACACGTGAACCTTGTCAATCAGTAGAGGCCTAAACTGAACAAAAAGGCCCCCTCCCCCAAAAAAGAAAGAATTCTTCCTGCCTTCAAAGGGGGCCATGGGCTGTCTCCTGCCATCTTGCTCAGATGAAAAATCAGGTCTTCCTGGGTCTGGAACCCACTAGCACTAGGATTGGAAGGTACGTCGTGAGCCCTGCGGGTCCGCAGGCTTCCAGGCTCCCCTGGGGCTGCACCATCACCCTCAGCTCTTGGGGGTCTACAGCTTGCAGACTCACCCTGCAGATCCTGGGTCTCTAATTGCATGAGCCACCTCCTATCACCTCTCTCTTTACTAGCACCCTATACATAAGTATAAAAATCTCCCATGGGGTGTGGTTGGTAGTGTGGTAGTGTGGCAGAGCAGGTTAAGCTGTGGCTTGCAATGTCAAGTATCCCATATCAGAGTTCCAGTTGAGGTGCAGGCTGCTCCATTTCTGATCCACCTTCCTGCTAATGTGTCTGGGAAGGCGAGAGAGAATGGCCCAAGTCAAGTATTTGGGTTCTTGCCATTCACCTGGGAGACCTGGATGAAGTTCCAGGCTCATGGCTTTTGCCTGGCCCAGCCCTGGCCACTGCAGCCATTTGGGGAATGAACCAATAGATGGATGATCTCTCTCTCTCACTCTCTCTCTCTGTCTCTCTCTGTCACTCTGCCTTCCAAGTAAATAAATTAATAAGTACACAAATAAATAAATCCTTTTTAAAAGTCTCCTATCTGTTCTATTTCTCTGGAGAGCCCTGGTAGACCTACACAGAGAGCTGTGTGCTAAGAGTAAAGGAGATGTTAGAGGCAGAAATCTTAAGTAAACAAAAAAGCCTCACTGAGGAGTACTTGAGGAAGCAAGGGCAAGGCAAGTGAATAGCAGTGAGAATGCCAGGCCAATGGAACAGCAAGCGTAAAGGCCAGGAGGAAGACAAGTGCCCAGCAGGCAGACAGAGCCACAGGGAGGCCAGCCCACTGACTTCAGGAACTATTGTAGAACAGTATACAGAACAATACATTCTATGCCTGTGAACAAGCCAGAGTATGTGTGTGCCCAAGTCTCTTTCCAGGAAGAATTTTAGGCAGCAAAAGAGACCATGCACTGACATGAGATCAAAAGAAGAAAAGAAACAAATTGAGGTGGCAATGAACTGGACCATAACCTAACTGGAAATGCCTAGCTGCCAAGGTGACCTCCACACCTCCAACGAGTGAGGCTCACTTGGGTGCTCAGACTCCTACGAGTCAGCACCAGCAGTAAAATGTCATTAGTCCCGATTCACTCCATCCACAGACAGATGTAGACAAGTCACTTGGGATCACAGCAGCTTTCAGCACTGCAATGAGAAAAAGACTCTCCTGGGAGATGGTCAAACCAGACTCAGAAACACAGTGGACAACAGCACCATCAGCACTATCCTTGCAAAAGAAGGCAACAAGAAACTTCCCAGATGCTTTGTCCTCCATGGCAAAGGGCTGGGCACTCGAGCCGGGTCCACAGAGGGTGCAGGCAGAGCTGGGCATTGGAGGCTGTCACCCTCAGACCAGCCCGACTGTAGGGCATATTTTATATTACCTGGAAGACAGGCCAGACCTCTTGCCCTCACGTACGCCTCACTGCTGATTTATAGACAGTGAACACGGTGCTGAGCCCAGGTCCAGGCTGGCACTGCCCCACATGCTGCTGCAGCATCACTCTTGCTGTTGCCTGGTGAGCAGGGCCCTCAGGCAATGGAGCCTGCAGAAGAGATGACTTGCTGCTGCAGGAGAGCAGGATCCCACAAGGAACACACCCCACCTGGGCTGAGGCATGAACAGATGATTGCTACCAGGTCACCTTAGAAAGTTGTTGGGGGTCTGCACAGGGGTATGGGGCCTGCGTGAACACTTCCTCCCATCGGCAGGGCTGCACCCTTTCACCCTGAACCAATGTAAGGCTGTTTTCTCCAGAATCACACCTCCTAGAGAAGAGCAGCCTATGTGAAAGTCTGGCCACACCTGGGACGCTATCCGCTATGTGACGTGAGAGGTCAGGGGGTCCTGGGGGCCCCTTGAGAACAAGAGCATGCCACTTCCCATCTCCATGGGGCTTCCTGGGCGCCGGCTGGAACAGTGGGATGCCAGCCAAGGCATCCAACTCCAGTATCATCTGCTGCAGATAAAAAGGAGTTGTGAGGCACCTTGCAAAGAAAGTGACACACATGTTAAGAAGGGTGACGTGCGGACCTTCTCTTGGAAGAACTGTTTTGAAGCACTTATTGTCTGACCAGGAATCTTCCAGCTCTTGATGTCGGATATCTACTAAGGGACGTTTCCTCTTATCTTAGCAGCAGGCACCTGCTCATCCACCAGCATGTGTATGTATGTGTGTGTGTGTGTGCACAGACTCACGGGCAAGCTCACCCACAGGCACACAGGCACACCTCCTCCACACACTTCCAGGGAGCCTGCCCTGGGGGACGCTAACCACAGCCAGGGCCAAGGACTCGCTGGGGCTTGTGGGAACTCAGCATTGCTCTGAGTGACTGCTGGGGACATTCTGCGCTTCTTCCTCCTGGAGCGAGGGTGGTCACTGCATTTATCTTCCCTGGTGCTAGGGCTGGGGGAGGGCTGCAGACCCCCAGAGGCCCTGGTTTGTGTTTTAGCAAACACAGGTCACAGAATGATGAGGAGCCCCATGTGAAGCTGACAGAGTCTAGTTGGTGGCTCTCAGATGGACCCAGAGGTGGGGTAGGACTTGTCTGTAGGAAGGAAGGGGGTGTGTGGTCCAGGTGAGGCAAGGAAGATGGGGCACTGTTGTGCCCAGGACTAGCCGTGCTGCATTTCATTGCTGATGGAATTCTTTCCCCTCAGAGCACACACTTGACCTTCATCTGGCCTCATTTCCACTTCCCCATGGCTGGGGCTCAGTTCTGCTCAGTGAGGTATGAAAGACGACGCTTCCAAGCCTAGCCAGAGATGCACCATAGATGGGCGGCGCTGTCCCTTTTCTACAGACAGCATGCTTTCACCCTGCATCGCTTCACAAACAGTCATTCGGCCTGGGGCCTGGCTTGACTAGGGGGCAAACACACACAGAGGCATACACGCACACACACACATATACCCACACAATGCATGCACACATGGATGATAACACATCCACACACACATGCATACTGACACACCTGCACATATGTGCACATAATGCCCACACATGCATGCCCACCTACATGCATGTGCACATACACACACGTGTGTACATACCCATACACACGCACCCCTGAGTACATACACACACACACACACACACACACGCAACCAGACATTGTCATCTTGGATTTTATATGAATGAGGAATAAACTGAAAAGAGGTTTTTTTTTTTTTTTTTTTTTTTTTACTTAGAGGCTCAATATTCAAGGAGTTTTCCCCTGAACTTGTACTGAAACTGTGACAGCAACAGGCCTCTGTCAGGGGCACTTGTGTAAACCCAGGGAAACAACTCTGGTACTACAATAGCTCAGAGCGAGCAAAAGAAAGAGACCCACAAAGAGAGAGACAGAGTGTCATGGATGACTGTTGTAGAGGCAAAAGAGATGAGAATACAGGCCCTGGGAGGAAGCTGTGCTAAGCCCCCAGTGCCCTGGTATGGAGCAGGGGAGGGGGGCTTCCAAGCCTTAAGATGGGTGAGAACTCAAGCCATTTAAACATATCCAAAGGACTTGCAATGCCAGAATCCCATGTGAGCATTGGTTCAAGTTCTGGCTGCTCTGTGTCTGATCCAGCTCCCTGCTAAGGCACCTGGCAAAGCAGCAGAATGGCCTGAGTGTTTGGGCTCCTGCATCTACATGGGAAACCCAGATGAACTTCCTGGCTCCTGGCTTTGGCCTGGCCCAGCCCCAGCCACTGTAGTCATTTGGGGAGTAAATCAGTGAGAGGAAGATTCTCTATCTCCCTCTCTCTCCCTCTCCCTCTCCTCCTCCCTCTCTCTTCCCTCCCTCTCTCCCTCCTTTCCTCGCTCCATCTCTCTCTGTAACTCTGACTTTCAAATACATAAGCAAATCTTCAAAACAAAGAAGCAGGACCTCCAGAATCCAAGGCTTGCAGGTTCCAATAAAAGAATCCGTCCCTACCAATCCCAGGGACGTGGGAGCCGGCTTCCCTTCCCTGTGGTCCTGGCACCCAGTGCATTCAATAAAGGAGCCCATGGAACCTTATGATGGAGCTCTGGTGAAACATGGTTTGGACACAGCTGTGTTACCACAACCACCACCACCTCCTATACTTTTAAGCCTCGAGTCCAGGAATCTGCCTGGCTCAGAGAAAGAAATAAAAAAAGGAAAACTGGCTAGAAAAATGCATCAAGGGGCTGGCACTGTGGCATAGCTGGTAAAGCTGCCACCTACAGCATAGACATCCCACATGGGTGCTGGTTCAAGTCCCAGCTGCTCCACTTCCTATTCAGCTCCCTGTAATGCATCTGGGAAAATCAGCAGAGGATGGCCCAAGTACTTGGGCCCCTGCATTCACTCACATGGGAGACCCAGAGGAGGCTCCTGGCTCCTGGCTTCAGCCTGACATAGCCCTGGCCACTGTAGCCAGCTGTGGAGTACACCAACAGACAGAAAATCTCTCTGTCTGTGTCTCTCCTTCTGTCTCTGTAACTCTTTCAAACAAATAAATAACTCAGATTTTTTTTAAAAAAGTGCATCAAACAAACACGCACACACATACATGTCACACGCTCACAATATCTGGCCACACTATGCTGAGTAAAACAAAAATGCTGTTTTCCATGCGATTTCCTCCACGTAATTATCTTTCCCAAATTACAGAGGCAGTGAGTCCTGATTGATGGACGGGAAGCTGCCTGAATCACAGGCCGGCTCCAATGACACAGTGTATTTGTGTCATCCACCACACATCCATCAGGCACCTGCCACGTGCCTGAGAAACTGCATGTACAGGGCACGACCCCTGCTCTGAAGAGTGCTGCAGCCACACTGTGCAGCTGGTACCGGCCCCACGAGGCCCACAAGGGGCACCTCTCTTGCTCTGCTCTAGAATTCAAGCTGAACCTCTCCCCAGGAGTGGATGGACTCTGGGGATGGGACAGCCCCTCCTGGGCTCAGGGGCCCACCCCCAGCAGGCACATGGGACACCAAGGGGCAGTGGGGCCTCTCGAAAGGCAGATGAGGGCTTGTTCATGGAATGCGGGAACCACGGGCGGGTGCAAGGCGGCATGGTCCCCACAGCCCGCCCCACCCCGCCTCCTCACTCAGGGCTTGCTTCTATTGGCAGTCTCCGTGGTGTACATGCACATTTAGATAAGTGGCACTAAAATAAAATGGCCTGTAATTATTGTTATAGATTACAGTAATTACAGAGGGGGGAAAAGGCCGATTAGATTAGCACACCCCCACCCCCACCCCCACCCGGCCCCAGCTGGGATCAAGGGGATTTGTGCAGAAGGCGAGGGACCCGCTGCCAGTGTCAGATGTCACTATGGCCACATTGGGCGGCGAAGGGCAGAGGCAGTGGGAGGCACAGGCTCCAAAGCTGAAAACAAACCTGCCATTAGGGACTGGGGTCTTTCTCCAGCCTGCCTGGGGTTCCTCTCACATGACAGGCAGGGCACTGTGCACTGGGGCCTGAGTCTCCTTAGGGACAGCCCTCCTCACCTCTTCCCCAGCTCCGGTCAGCAAGTCTCCCACCAGTGCCTCACAGGCCTGCCTGGGAGCACAGCATCCCCCCAAGGATGCTGGTGACTTTAAGCAGGTGGTGCTGGTAGATGCAGGGACCATACCCATGCAGGCGTGGTGCTGACATCACAGGTGCAGCATCCAGGTCCTATGGTGCCTGGCGAGGAGGAGGCCCTGCCTGATGTGTGAGCTGCTTCCCCAGGTCTGGCTGTGCCCGGGGCCCCTGCTGAGCCTACTGGAATTCTTGTCCTCACTGTCCTGGATCCGAATGAACACTGAGATTGCCAGCTGCCATACAACCCAAGGCAGGGGTGGCCTGTGGGTTAGAGACTCTAGCATGAGCAGCTCCGACCTCGCCTGCTGGCTACATCCTCACCTCCGTGCAGACTCCCTCAGGGGCCCCGCCCCCTCACGCATCCCTCCTCCACGAATGGGAGCCTTGCTTTGAAACTGCTGCTCTGGGCTGCTATGACACTGTGGGGAGCAACTGGGAGCAACTCAGACTAGACTAAGTTACTGGAATTAAGACTTATTCTGTGCATCTGCTTTCCCACAATATGGCGCTGGGAGAGGAGGAAACAGCTTCTACACAGCTGCCTCCAGTTCAACCAATAAACAGCAGGACCTGCTCCTGATTGGAGGAGAGCAGCGTACTTGGCATGTGGGTAGTAGAGTTGGGATTGGTGGAAGAGGACTATAAAGGAGGAGAGAGACAACATGCACGAGGAACATCTATCTGAAGGAACACCTGAGCAGCCCCCGAGAGAGCCGGCCGGCGGTGTGCCGCTCCCCCGCGGAAGTGGGGAAAGTGGCAGGGGGAACCGCCCTTCCACGGAGGTGGAAGGGACGGTAGCCAACCCAGGAAGAACCAGCAGCAAACCCGGGGAGGGCCGAGCAGACAAAAGAACAACGCAGGGTCCTGTGTCGCTCCTCCATGAAGAGGGGGAGCGACAGACACCATCAGCCACAGGCCCGCATATGCATTCCTGTATCTCTGCCCAGGATTTGGTGCTGGTTCCCATCTTCTCTGATCTCCTATCACTCCTGCTAAAACACTGATCACATCACACGTATCTGCTTACTCATCGGTCACCCTCCGGAGACTATAAACTTCATGAAAAAAAAAAAAAAGAAGAAGAACTGAATTTGCCTTTTAATTACCTTTTAGCGGAGTGTCTGACACACAGTAGACACCCATTAGAAGTTGATGAATGAATGAAAAAAATCAGAAATGACGGACGACCTAGCAGCTTGCCAACCTTTCACTGTCTTGATTTACTCCTCTGCAGGGGAAGAGCTCCTTATGCAACATGGGCAGGGGCAGGAGGTGCAGTGAACCTGGCCAGAGAGGCAGATGTCCATTACAACGAGAGAGGAAGGCAGGGGCAGGTCCATGGGTCAGGAAGCCATGGCAGGTCGCAAAGGTGGCTGTGGCTCTCTCTGGGGTGATGCTTGAGTTCGGGAGGAAATTTTTCCAATTTTAGGAACTCTTGGCTGTGGCAGGATGACTCTGCTCCCTGGAGATACGGCCTCACAGACACTAGTTATTTACTGCTGATGCAAGTAAATGAGAATTGTAATTCCATGTGGCCTCCCTTCCTACCAATAGCCACTCCTGCCAGAGCTGACACCCTAAGACATGCCCTGGCCCTTGTGCAGCCTGACTGCTGCTAGATCTGTGTCTCTGCTCTTTATGAGAAAGACGGAGTTCTGCATCAGTGCTTTCTTGAGACTCTCCAAGTTGTTCCTGGGCCTGTTTATTTCTAGGCCCAAAGGTTTGCCCTTGGACCCTGCCATCTGCATAAAGAAGTGAAGTCTAGGTGTGTGCATAGAGAAGGGGCACTGGCAGTGCCCAGTCACCAGGCCCCCATTCTATTCTCCAAGTCCAAAGGCTGGAATGCCTGACACACCCCGACCAATGTTGATGGAGGGGGCACCTGTAGCCTTCCCTGTGGAGCCTCAGGAAGATAACCACTGGGTGCCCCCACCTCTCACTGGCCGAATCCTGCAGAATGCAGCCTCTGTGTGCTCCACATCCTTCCAACATCTCCGTGACTGTCCTCCAAAGCCAACATGTGATGTGTGGGAGACAGAGGAAGTCTGCCCTGGATCCTTTCTGAGCCTTGCACTTCCTGTGGTCAGGTCTCATGGAGGGGTGGAGGTGGGGAGTCAGACCAAGTCTTGTCCTGCCTATGCAAGATCCCATCTCCCTGTCCTCTGTGTCAGTTTGTCCCACTAATGGGTTAGCCGAGATAATGGCCAGCAGCTCCCTGCACACAGCTACTTACGGTGCAAGACTCAGAGACTGTGAGTTAAAAGCTATTGAACATGCACACTTCTTGAAGGAGCCGTCGGCCCCTGAGGTCTCTTAGAGGAGGGCTGGTTTCTTGCCCTCGTTCTCTGTTCCAGTCCTTAATTCCGATCCCCCTAATCCTCAAGGGCTCCCTCACACCTGCTGGCTCCTAGTCTAGTGTCACCCTTCTCATCACGTGAGGTCAATCCTGACTGCAGATGATGGAGTCTCTGACACGGGGCCACCCTGACGCAGCACCCACCCAGGACTGAAGAGCATGGTCTACTTTAAGAGGCAGACGTGGTGAGCTCTCCAGGCCCCCACTGTATCCTAAGAGCACTCAGCCTCTCCTCTGTGCTGGGCTCTGAGTCAGCCTCGTAGGCAGAGGCTTGGGGCCCAACAGCAGAGAGGAATTGTGAAGCCAGAGACACAAGGGCAGCTACAGGGGCTTCTGGTGGTCAACAGGACTTTCCAAGGTGGCCACAACTGGGTGCCTTGGTCCTGCCCTTTCCCTCTGCCTGGCTCCCCTGCTCTGTGACTCCCAACACTGAGCATTTGTCACACATCCTATCACCCACTATGTCCCACGGCCATCATCAGAGCCCTTGGTTCCTTGTCAGCCTTTACCACCCTTTATGGATGATGTCCAGGTGCGTCCTTGCTCGTGGTCCACCCTCTGGGCAGCAGGGATCCCATTAAGATGGGGATGAGCCTCTCTGCTCACTGTCCCACCTGCAGCACTCAGCACACGGCTGGCCCAGGAGAGGATCAGTGAAAATGTACCAGTTGATGGTCATTCAATTCTAATTCTCTCTAAACCTAGGACAGAAACGTGCTTCAGGCCTGAGTGTCTGAGAAGGCTCATCTTTTCCTGGGTGCCTCATTTTATCTTCCCTTAGGCCAGCCTGGCACATTGAATGGAACCTGTTGCCTTCTTCCCTGTGGCCAGTAGGAGATGCACAGGCACAGGTGGTGCACCTGGACTTGACCTCCAGGAACTGACCGAGTCTTTGGCAGACAACACCGGCTGGGAGACCTTCGGGCAGAATCAGGATTTGCTGCCAAAGGAAACTGGGCCAGAGAAGTTGGGGAGCTAGAGGGGAGGGAGAGGGGGAGGCAGGGTGGGCACGTGGACTTTACACACGTAGGTTTCCACCAGCTGCATCTTCATCCTTGCCCTCATTTTTCTCTGTGCCCTGATTTCCCTCATTTCTTGATTAGGGTAGGAGGAAAAAGGAAAAAAAAAAAAACTTTCAGTTGGATATGAAGTATTTCTGTGAGTTCCACTAATCCTTCCTGGGAATGAGGCAGGGTATACATAAATAAATATAAATAAGTAAGTGAGCTCTGTCTTCCCCCAGGGTGCCCCAGTCATTCGGATTTAGGTCATCCGCATGTCTATGATCTATTTTCGAACTTCAAGATTCTGACTGTGTAAGCAGGAAACAAGGCGCTGGCTGGGGCTGAGCCACCTGCCAATGCCAACCAGCTCCCATCCAGGCTGACACTGGCCAGTTATTAGGATTCCAGAGGGGACCTGCCAGCACGCCAAGCCATAGCACTGCGAACCCAGAAGAACCATGAACAACCCAGGTTGTGTCTCTCCTTGGACCTCAAATATAGAAAATGGAGAACCAGGGATAAAAAGCGGGTTTCCCCAAGCTCTGGTGCTGGGCAGGTCAACACAGGCTTCTTACTGTCAAATCCCCTCTGTGATCACACAGTCAGGCTTCAGGTGCCACACTCAGAGCCATGGCCTGATGAACCCCTTAGGCACAACGGAAAGCAGCAAACACTCCCAGGTTTCAGAGCAGACAGGAAGGACCCAGGCTGCCTTGAGACTCAGCCTGGAGTGGGACATTTTCCCAGGGACCCACGTGATTTGGGGTCATTGAGGTCAGAGGGGCAGAGTCAGGGAGCCCCACCACCACCACTCCAGCCTCAGGCAGTCCTCAGTGTCCAGAGATGAGGAATTATGCAAAAGGATCATGGCAGAGTGACCTCATAAAATGCACACCTGCTGTCCTAACTCAGGTTCAATTTACAAGAGTCTGGGGGCCAACGCTACAGTGTAGTGGGTAAAGCTACCTCCTCTAACACTGGCATCCCATATGGATGCTGGTTCGAGTCCTTGCTACTCCACCTCAGATCTAATCCAGCTCACTGCTAATGTGTCTGGGAAAGCAGCAGAAGACGATCCATGTACTGGGCCCCTGCAGCTATGTTGGAGACCTGGAAAAATCTCCTGGCTCCTGGCTTCAGATCAGCCCAGCCCTGGCCATTGCAGCCATTTGGGGAGTGAATCAGCGGATGGAGAACTCTCTCTCTCTGTGTGTTACTCTGCCTTTAAAGAAGGGAAAAATACAGAGTCTGAGTGGCCAGCCCTGCCGTTTCCTTCTTTCCCTGACACGGAAGAGCCCTGAGCTCTGCTTCTCCTGTCTCTTGGCATGGACACCTGCTCCTCCTCTGTGGACAGCCAGGTCGCTTCCTTTCCCACTCTTCTCTCTGCTTCAGGCCTCAACTTGCACGTCTCTGCCTTTTCCTGTGACCCCGCCTCCCCCCACAGCCAGGCTGGGGCCACCTCCCCCATCCTAGCCTGCAGTGTGGACTAGAGGGGGCCAGGACAGCCCCCAGACTCTAATGCAGTAGAGCAAGGCTGTGCCACCCTGTGTCCTCTGTCATTTCTTAGCACCTAACTGCGTGATTGGCAGGTACCAGGAACTCAGTAAATGCAGACGGCACACTCTGCCAAGCACCAGCAGTGTCTCACTCAGCGATCGTCCTCAGGGGACCCGGTTCTTCACTCAGGGGCCATTTCAGGCCTCGGCAAAGAGGACACTGGCAAGAAACCAACAAGGTCTGAGTTGCAAGGGGACACAGAGACAGAGAGGCAAGTGGGAAGTCAGAATCAGGAGGACAGGACAGTCAATCCGGGGATGGCCTGGTCAGGCAGACATGGGGATAGCCACCAGGATGGGGCGAGGGGAGTAGGATTCAAGCCTCATCAACATGGGGGACCAGGATGCACTGGGGTCCCTGGGGTTGGTCCAGGAGCCATGTGGCAGGGATGACTGGGCCCCGGGCCCACTGACCTTCTGGGCTGGCTAAGAGTACTGGGAACCCATCATGCTACTCAAGCAAGGGCATCCAAAGATGGAGAGCCGAGGTGGCTGCCCATGACTGCACGTTTCCTGAGGCTTGCTCACTGTGCAGAGCCCCCTGGCTTCTCCTCCTCCTCTTCGTCATCCTGCACTGCCCCCTCCACCCTGCACCCCATGGCCCTGACCCAGCCGTCCTCATGGCTACACAGAGCGATCTGCAGCCCAGGCTGTGCTGGCCCCTGAGAAGCCTTCCCGGTGCCAGCCACCTCTAAGCTCTGTCTATGGGGCAGAGAAAGGACACTGGCTGGGCTCTGGTCCTAGGCTTCCAAGGTAATGCTTTCCAGAGCACCCCATCATAGCTTGCTTCTCTCCCAGCCCTTCCTTTCCCAAAGACAATGAAGGAACGTCACCCCCAGACTCCCAACCACTGTGCCAGGCAGTGATGACTGAGCAATCAGACAGATGCTGGTGGAAACTATAGTGAGAGATAGGCCCAGGCCAAAGTGAACCAATCTCAGTGAGACGGCATCTCGGAGGCCCAGCCAGTCTGGACCCCAAGCCCTCCAGCCCTCCCCACGCCTTCCTTAACAGGGAGCCAGCTCTGCCTGAAGACAGGCAATCAGCAGAAAGAAAGCAACAACAAACACACATCAGAACTCCCCCCACGGCTGGGGGAAGGAAGGGGAACATCAGAAAAAGCAGATCAAGGAGAGGTGAACTCCATCGCAAGGAACTGTCCCTGAGTGGGGAGAAAAAGATGACACATTCAGACAAATGTTCTTCCCCGTCTCTGAGGAGTCACCGATAGCATGGGAGACACAGGAGTTCAAAGAAGAGAGGATGAAACAACAGAGATACACAGCAAGCAGCTGAGCTGCGGAAAGAGACAAGTCCAGGGGACCCTGGGCTTTTGTGCCGGGGTCAGAGAGGGAGGGCTGCAGTGGGGGCACCCTGGGTGGGTGGCAGCTGAGTCCCTGAGGCCTGAGCAGGAGGCCGGGGAACTGGACCAGGCAGACGGGTGGCCCAGAAGGGAAGCCAGCCCTTGGGCCCAGGATATCCGGGTGCATAGCCCTGGTTCTCTACCCATGCCTGCTTAATATGGGGCACACCTTTCCCCAAATCCTCCTTCCGCAAGCCTGGGACTTCTGACCACCTGGAACTGCCGCCCACCCCACTGGGAGATCGTGTCCCCACAGTGAGTGTCATCAGAGCGCCGTCTGTCTCGACAGGCAGCGCTGATGGCAGTGGCGGCTGCAGCAGCCACAGGAAGAAACAGCTGTAACTGTCACTTCTGAAATGCTGACAGCGTTGTCCCTGTCTCTGATGATGCCTCTGCACTCGGGGCCTCCCATAAATCTTGGGCTGATATTTCCACCAGTGGAGGGAGCCCTGGCAAGGTGCTTTCAATATTTCTCAAATGATTTTTTTTCCCCTTGGCTGTGCTTCCTAAGAAGTCATCAGACACCGGGAGCCAGACTCCTCTTTCTTGCTGGAATGATTCCTTCTCTGGCAGGTTGCATCGTTTATTGTTTTGGATTCCAGCTCATGATCTGGAGGTCCCAGGACCCTGGTCTCTCTCCCCATTCTCTGCTGGCTGGTCAGGAGAGACCCCAATGCACAGGGCAAGTTCAAAGACAGGGCCACCCCAGACCTCCCCAAGGGAAGCTGGTTTCTTTCCCTTGTAATTGGAGCTTCCTGATGCTGGTGCCTGCACTGCAGGCTGGAGTGGGGGTTGCGGTATGAGAGATGGGGGTGTGCTACCTGCTAAGCCACAGCACCGGCCCCTCAAAAACACTGTTACAGTGACAGTCAATCCAGAGTGGGAAGACAAACTCATTGGTCTGTGAACGATTTAACCCCACATTTTCCAAAGTGAACTGCACAGGGCACTCCCCCATCAGTCCTAGGTCCTATGGGAGATGATGACAACAAAACCTTACAGTATGTGGACTTTGTGGTGGGGGGAGTGGATGACACAAAAATTAAACACATTTCATGACTACTGACTTCTAACATGCTGGTGTGCGTTTTGCATCATGAGAAGAGAAGAGAGACGTAACACACAGCATCGCCCATTTAGCTCTCCCTTTGAGAAGCACCTCCTTGAAGCACTGCTGCTCAGAACACACTTTTGGAAAAGCCAAATTAATCTTGCTGTCAGAACAGGTGTTCCAATGGATTATTTCTGCCGAAACGAAGGTTGTAGGTTTTCCCCTGCTGAGGTCATTTGGTTAGCCTCTACCCAGCCTGCCATAATGATTTAAATCACAACTCTGTCACCCATCATTTTAGCTACTTAATGTGATCAGTAACCTAATCATTTGTATGATTTATAACATCACAGGATGAAAACAAACATAGCTATTCCCATCCCCGCGACGGAGTCTTGGAGCATCAATGCTTACAGAGAAAACACCCTCATACTTACAAAAACAGTCAATAATGAGTTTCGCAAGCATGACTCTAACCGTGTCCCGGAATGACAGCTACTTACTGACAGCACACAGAACATGCTTGATGAAATGGGTCTCCGAGGAGGAATGCCAATGCATACCAGAGGAAGCTTGCTCCGTGCCCAGCTTCCCTTGATTATGAATGTCGGTATCCGAAAGATCGGCAGACTGAATAGTGCTACAGTTTGTATGTAGTTTATCTCCATCAACGTTCACCACAAAAGCTGCTTACCCAGGGGTGGGCAATCGGCTCAGCCATTAAGATGCTTCTCGGGACACTCACACCTCCCTTCAGAGTGCCGGCCCTGCTGTCCATCCCAGCTTCCTGCTAACGTGCACCCTGGGAGGCAGCAGGTGATGGCCCAAGTACTTGGATCCTTGCTGCCCACGTGGGAAATCCAGATTGAGCTCCAGGCTCTTGGTTTCAACCAGCTCCAGCCCCAGCTACTGTGGGCATTTGGGGAGTGAAGCAGTGGATTAAAGATCTAGATCTTGTGCTGGCTCGTGGGCCTGGATCAGTTACAGCGAGAGTTGTTTGTTATTAAGTGAGCCTGGCGTGTTCCTCGGTCTACTTCAACAGGTGCCTTTCTACACTTTCCCACCTGCCACTCATCCATGTGTTCCTGCCATGTGACATCGCCCAGCACATGGCCCTCAGTACAGGTCACGCAGTTGCCAGCACCATGCTCTCCAACTTCTCAGCCTCCAGCTCAGAGAGACAAAATGAACCTCTTTTCCTCATGAAGAACACAATATTAGATATTTTGTTGTGAAAACACAAAAGAGAATAAGAGAAAGAGCTCTTGGGCAATCTGCTAAAATTATTTCTCTCAACTGACCATGGATGGGGGATTAAGCAGCTTCAAGTTCAAAAGTTTTCGCTTCTAAACCAGAGCCTAGGTGCAGCCAGTGCTTGCTGCAGGATGAAGACAGAGCCAAGTGCTGGGAGAGGCACTGATGCAGGGAGGTAGCCCTGCACCTGCCTGCTGTGATCAGGAATCAGCATAGCCACACCCCCACGCCCTGCAGGTTAAACCCTCCTGGAGATGTGACATACTAGCATTCTTCCAAGTGATGGCTTTGCCTTCCCCCAAAGAAAGAGCACACTCAATGTGGGCTATTTCCTATCCCCTTCCACTATTTACAAAAATTAAAAAAAAAATTAAAAAAAATAAAATGGCAGAGGCACCATTCTCAACCAACTTCCAACTAAAATATTTATGAAGGCACAGAAATGACACCACAATAAAAGAACATATGATAAAGGACCTGACTGGCAGCCCCTGGTGTAACTATTGGGAGAATTTCCCTTGCATTCAAGGTGGATGGATACGGATCGTGAGATGTGATTGCTGGACAACCCGGAGGGCCTCTTGAGGTCAGCCTTGGCACTCTCAAGCATGGCAGGAGGGCATCCCAGCACCATTCATGCCTTTGCTTGCCTTTGAGGTTGGAGGCCCAGGGTGCAGATCAAATGGACAGTGTACTGTGATTCCCCTACTGTGTGCTGCCCACTGACTCCTGTATGACCCGATTTGTACTGCATCTCCCCAAGGATGTGACAGCAACAGACACAAAAAGATGTCCTGGGTGGACATTCGGTCTAGCAGTTAAGACAATAGCACGGAGGCCCACATCCCTCAAAGGAGGGCCCCACACTGTTCTTGATCCCAGCTTCCTGCTGACATGCACCCTGGAAGGCAGTAGGTGACGGTTCAAGTAGTTGGGTCCCTGCCACCCATGTGGGAGGCCTGAATTGAGTTCCCAGCTCTTAGATTTGACCCTAGCCCAGCCACAGCCATTGCAGGTATTTGGAAAGTGATCCAGCAGATGGAAGCACTCTCTCTCTCTCTCTTTCTGCTTCTCAAATAAATTTACTTTCTTTTTTTTTAATTTTAAGCTATTTTGTAGAATATCAGTCTTACAATTTGCACCTCAAAGGGTTTCAGCTGTCCTCACCTCAAGAAGCTAGAGAGCCATGGAAGGCCCGAGAAGCCACTCAGTAAGACACTGAGTTACTGTTTAGCTTGAGTCAATATCTCTTAAATGCATTAGAATACATGGCACTATTATTTTTCACTTATATATATTTGTGTGTGTGTATTTATATATATATATAAATTTATATATATATTTATATATGAATACACACACACACACATACCTATATATATATGAACTAGTGTTCCTGAAATGTATTTTTCAGTAAGTGCTCTAATCCATTTAGAGAAACTGATTTCTAGAGAATAGGACAGAAGTTGGGGGAGAAAGGAACCAAGCAGTGTGCATTCAATTCTGGGAAGTATGGATCCCAGGAGCAAAGCACTGTCAGCTGAGAAGGATTTACAAAGAATCTCAACATCTTATAGCAGGGCTTGTAATTGCTTACTGCGTAATACCAAGGAAGTGGCCTTGGATAGGACAATGCACAGTGTGGCAAACAGAATTTGCAAAAAATACTAAGAGGACATTTTTTTTCAGGATGTATTTATTTATTTCAAAGTCAAAGTTACAGAGAGGGTGGGGGGGTGGGGGGAGAGAGAGAGAGAAAGAGAGAGAGAGAATCTTCCGTGTGCTGTTTCACTCCCTAAACAGCCATATTACTTGGGGCTGCGTAAGGCTGAAGCCAGGAACCTGGAATCTCCATCCAGATCTCCCATGTCGGTGGCAGGAGCACAAGTACTTGGGCCATCTTTCTGCTGCTTTCCCAGGCCCATTAACAGAGAACTGGATCAGAAATGGAGCTGCTGGGACTCAAACCAGCATTCATATGGGATACTGGCTTTGCAGGTGGCAGCTTTACCCACTACATCACAATGCCAGTCCCTCAGACAGGCTTTTTGGTTGTGTGTGTGAGTGTGTGTGTGTGTGTGTGTGTGTGTGTTTTAACGCAACTGTTATAAAGAACGAGAAGAAGAAAGGAGGCAGAGATGAGAAGTCACAGTAAAAAACAGAAGAGAAGGCTTTGTTAAGGGGGACTTGGTAAGTTAGGCAAGGCAGGATTTCAATAACATCGAGCTTCAACTCCTAACATGTGAATCTACATTGGGTTCAAGGATAAGGAGATTGAGCCAGTGAGGAGAAACCACCCCTCCTAGAAAATGAGAAGGGTATGAACAGGGCAACAACTGGCTCAGGTGACAGATGAGGAAAGCACAGAGAATGGGGATCCAAGCCAGAGTTTTGAAGGATTCCTGAGAGATGAATGCACGAACCAGGAAACCTACAAAAACTTCAGCAGATCCATGGGAGATCAAATAAAGGGTTCTTTAGAGTCAATTCTACTAAAGGCTCCCATCAAACATTCAAAATAAATTTAGACATATTTTCATTTTAAAATATTGAAGAACATGTAGTGTAACAAATTCTTACAATGAAAAAATCATATTGACTAAAAGCTTGTTTTCAGACACACCTTTTTTATACTAAAAAGAACATCTTGTGTAATGACACAAGAAGTTCATGCAAGATTAACAAAGACACTGCAAGATCCAAGAGACTCAGAAATTAATAAAAAAGGACCTATGCAGAACAAGCCTGAACAGATAGTCCACCCACCTAAAAATGATTAGTGGAATTAAGAAATCCAGATGGGCAAATCGTGGTAAAAAAGCAAAAAGTTGGAACACCAAAGTAATGTAGGTACACAGTTAATACATTTTAACTTGCTGATAATTATATGCCAATCTTCCACTTTCTGCTTACAAGAAAATAGATGATCACGAAACCATGCTAATTTCATACTACTGTTTGGAACACAAGAATGCAATGCACAGGACAGTAATAGAACACCCCTGGACCATACTGGGTACCACAGGAAAGCAGAGGGAGAGGGAGAAGAAAGAAACAAACAAAGCATTGCCCTCAGGTGAGGGGCTGAGGCAAAGTGGAGGAGGAAAAAAATAAGTTTACTGCAGGGATCCATTTCCCAAGACACAAAGATGCATGGAATGGTCTTCAACAGCAATGGCCACAGAATGAAATACAAGGAAATAAATTGTAAGATTTGGTATTATGGTGAAATTTAAGAATATCCTAGACAAAGGATAAATGCTTACAGTTTCCAGAGGGAGCACAGATAACCTTTCAGAACAACTTGACAGCCAACCTCTCAACAGCAACATTAGGTTCAGCACGACAATGGAGCAATGATATTACAGCTTTTCAAGCACAGGAACATTGACCTGGAAGTTTATATCCAGCCAAACTGCCTTTCAAATGTCATAACAATCTGTTCACATATACAAGGCTTCATTTGGTTTGTCTCATAAAGATCCGTTTAAGAAAGACGTGAGGGTGGGTATTTAGCTAGTGGCTAGGGTGCCACTTGGGATGTCAGCATCCTGTATCAGAACCTGGGTTTGAGTTATTGCTCCACTCCCAATTCCAGCTTCCTGCTCATTCACATTCTTGGAGGCAGCAAGTGATGGTTCAAGGGACTGTGGCCCCTGCCACACACGTCAGAGACCAAGATAGAATTCCTGGCTCTTGGCTTCAGCCTGGCCTACACCTGGCTATGGTGAGCATTTGGGGAGTGATCTAGTGGATGGAGGATCTCTCTCTTTCTCTCTCCCTGTCTTTCAAGTAGATGGAAAATAAGCGTTGTTTTAAAAGCAAAAGGAGAAGAAAGCATATGCCAAGCAATACTAACAAAAACTGTGTCAATGTCAGATAAAATAGACACTGGGGCACAAAAACATAGAGAAAATAGTCACTATGAACAATCACTACATAGAGAAAATGACCACCACAGTTAAAAGGTTTAATGAACCAAAAAGTATAATAGGTATGTACCTAATGCATTATCCCCCAAAGGTATAAAGCAAACATATATAGAATTACAAAGAGAAATTTAAAAAATCTAGTAACTGAGTGATCCATAGGACATTTTCTTAATCATTATCAAGTAAATCAAGTAAATATCAAAGATGTGAATAGTGCAATTTAATGAATGTATAATTATGTACTGGATGATTTTAAAATACCCATTCTTCTCAGACACACATAGCACATTCCCAAAAAAGCCAATTATATCCTAAAAAAGAGCGAACTATGTTCTAGATAAAATTAAAAGTTAATAACAAAGGTCTGGCATTGTGGCCTAGCAGGTAAAGCCACTGCCTGAGATGTCGGCATCCCATTTGGGTTCTAGTCCTGACTACTGCACTTCCAGTCTAGATCCTTGCTAATGTGCCTGGAAAAGCCGCAGAGGATGGCCCAAGTGCTTGGGCCCCTGCACCCACGTGAGAGACCTAGAAGAAATTCCTGGCTCCTGGCTTTGGAATCACCCAGTTCTGGCCATTATGGCCATTTGGGGAGTGAACCAATAAATAGAAGATTGATTCTCTCTCTCTCTCTCTGTCTCCCTCCTTCCTTCCCTCCCTCCCTCCAACTCTGACTTTCAAAATAAACAAATAAACCTTTTAAAATATTCTAAAAACATGGGGCCAGTGCTGTGGCATAGCAGGTAAAGCCACAGCCTACAGTGCCAGCATCTCATATGGACGCCAGTTCTAGTCCCAGCTGCTCCACTTCCAATCTAGCTCTCTGCTATGGCTGGGGAAAGCAGTAGAAGGTAGCTCAAGTGCTTGGGGCCCCATACCCTGCAGAAAAGACTCCTGGATCCTGGCTTCGGATTGGTTCAGCTCTGGCCATTGTGGTCATTTGAGCACTGAACTAGTGGATGGAAGATCTCTCACCTGCCTCTGTCTCTCTGTAACTCTGCCTTTCAAATAAATAAATATTTAGGCTGGTGCCGCGGCTCACTAGGCTAATCCTCTGCCTAGCCGCGCCAGCATACAGGGTTCTAGTCCCGGTCAGGGTGCCGGATTCTGTCCCGGTTGCCCCTCTTCCAGGCCAGCTCTCTGCTGTGGCCAGGGAGTGCAGTGGAGGATGGCCCAAGTGTTTGGGCCCTGCACCCCATGGGAGACCAGGATAAGTACCTGGCTCCTGCCATCAGATCAGCGCGGTGCGCTGGCCGCAGCGTGCCAGCCGCAGCAGCCATTGGAGGGTGAACCAACGGCAAAGGAAGACCCTTCTCTCCGTCTCTTTTTCTCACTGTCCACTCTGCCTGTCAAAAAAAATAATAATAATAAATAAATAAATATTTTTTAAAAATCTGAACACAAATCTCTAAAACTAAATCTTAAGCAAGTAAACACAAAATCATATAAACTAGATTAAACAAATTAATGAGGAAAACCATGTCATCATAGAGGCAGAGAAAATATTTGAGAATATTCTATGAGCAATATCATATTAAGAATCAAAAGGATTCTTGATTCTAATAGAAACTAACTACAAAATATATTTAATAAGCATAGCCCTATTTATAGAGAAATAATAATAACGATTAAAATCATAAATGTGAAAAGATCTTCACTATTATCAAATTAACTCATTATCATACTAATGTTCTAGAACATATAAATTTGACAGTTTAAAAAGGAGTAAGGAGTATAAAGGAGGAAATAATGATCATTACTTTCAAAGTCCATGGTTATCTATGTATAAAACAAACACAAATCATCTTGAGAAAATTAGCTATAAGAGATGAATTTACCAAAATCTATGGATAGAAAATCTATGTATAAAAGTCCATTGTATTTCTATGTCCCAAAAATTAGAAAAATGTATTTCAAGAGCAGCAGTTACAGTAGTAAACAAATCAAACTAAATATGTACAAGACTTGTATGAACAAAATATAAAAATCACTGAAAGTCATTCAATAATTTTTAAAATGATGTTGTCCATGAACAAGGAAAGACAGACATGATACAGTAATGATAGCACCTCTCTTTAATCGATCTATACAGGAAGAAAACAGCTAATCAAAAAGTAACATTTCATAAGGAACTTTGTAGCAAAAGGAACTAAGAATGGCTAATGCATAGCTGAAGACCTGGAGAGGAGGTCCAGCTTAACAAATTATATCATTTATGTGATTTATTTTAAGATATAAATTTGGATAGTTCAATATTAATGCAGTGAAAGATCAACTGACCAACATAATAGAGCAGAGAATTCAGGAGACACAGACAAATACACTACACACCCACACACATCCCCCCCCGACACACACACTGATCACAATTCAACACACACACACAACCCCCCAATACACATCCCACACATCTACATATACACATACCTCACACACATGCACTACACACTCCACACACACACACATAGACTCACACTACACATATCCTGCACACACACTCCACACATATGAACAAATCCTACACACACACATACCCATGGCACCACCACCACAGGTATATTAAAATCAAATATCACCTCAACTCACAATAGCTAAGATATGGAATTAACACAGATGTCCATCAACTGGTGACTGGATAAAGAAAATGTGGCACATGTACCTGATGGAATACTACTTAGCCATAAAAAAGAATGAAACCCTGTCTTTCTCAACAAAATGGATGCAATTGGAGACCATTATGCTTAGTGAAATAAGTCAGTCCCAAAAAGACAAATAGTATACGTTTTCCCTGATTTGTGGCAATCAATATAAAGACTACAAAAAGTGTAATTTATACGAGCAAAACTGGCATTTTGAGATTTGATTATTGTTTAAATACTGTCTATACTCTTGAGGAACAGTGTTCTTTCCACTTAGAAAAAAATGAATTTGGTTAAAAAATGGAGAAAGTCTTAAAAATCAGCTAGAGAAAAAAAGAAATACTGTTTAGATGGGTGAAAATATAAAAATACTGCAAATTTCTTTCCAGTTACAATATTAGCTGCAATATAATAAAACAAAATAGAAATAAAAGTTGCCAAATATGCAGCAAAAATAAAATCCCTCAAAAAATATAAAGAAATAAAAGACATTTCCAGCTAAGCAAATACCCAACATAAAATGTTAAAGGAAGGTTTTCAGACTGATGGAAAATGATATCACATGAAAATGTGACTCTAACAGATCTACAACAATAAAGGAAAATGTACACATATCACAATCTTTTTTCATTTTTTTAAAAATAGTTGTGATAAGAAAAATTAAAAATGATAAGCTATGGGGTTGGAACACAAGGAGAAATAAAATCAAGGACAATGCCAATAATAATAACAAAGAATTGGCAACTGACAGTATACCAGTACATGAATGATACTGAGATACTAAAGGAAAAAGTGAGAGGTGCTCCATATTCACCCGGGTCTTCTTGGCTGAGGTCATCCTCCAATGTGATTTTCATGGAAATTAAACACGGGCAAGGAGTGACAGTCTCACTAGGTGAAGAGAACAGAACTCAGTGTGTGGTGCCAAAGTTAGAAGGATTTATGAGGTACGTTAAGAGAGGAAAAAGCTAAATGAGAGAATTCCAAAACACCTCGGTGAAACCCGCACACAGAGGCAGGCATTGTGCAGAGCCAGCTAAGCTGTGGTTTGAGTCTGGGCTGCTTCACTTCTCATGCAGCTTCCTGGTGCACCCTGGGAGGAGGGGATGATGGCCCACTAATGGTTCCTACCACGCACACTGAAGACGGAGACTGAGTTCTGGGATCCTGACTTTGGCCTGGCCCTGCCTTGGCTGTTACGGACATTTAGTGAGTGAGCCAAAAGATGGATGGAAAGATTAAAATACAATCACCATAACAAATTTTAAAACTGAACCTCAGTAGGACCAAAATGCTAGTTAGCAATATAATTTTTTTAGTATAATCCGTAGTCATTTGGGGAGTGAACCCACTGAAGGGAATGCTGACTCTCCCTCACCCCATCCCTGCTTCTCTCTCTGTTCCTCTGTCTCTCAAATACACAGATAAAAAATTTGCTTTAATGGTTTCAACACTACAATTTAAAGACAGGCATTAACACAATAAACACAAACCAATAACATGCTTCCTATGGGGCCACAGGTTAAACATACATACCAGATGAACTGAAAATAAGTGGGTGGATAATGACACACCTTTCCAAGTTTTCTGGAATATAGCCAGAGCAGGACTTGGAGGGAAAAGTGTAGAATTAAATATTCATATCAAAGAAAGACATAAAATAACCTAAGTGACCACCTTAAGTAAGCTGAAAGAAAAGAACGAATTAAGCCTAAAACAAACAGTATGGGGGATAAGAGCAGCAATCTTTGAAATTGGAAACAGAAACATAGAGGAAATCAATCAAATTAAAAGCTGGTTCTTTGTAAAGATTGAGAACACTGATAAAACTCTAGCAAGACTGACAAATCGAGGGGTCAGTGTTGTGGCACAGCAGGTTAAGCTGCCACTTGCAATGCCAGCATCCCATATGAGCACTGGCTCGAGTCCTGCCTGCTCCAATTCCTATCCAGCTCCGTGCTAATGTGCCTGGGGAAACAGTGGAAGATGGCCCAAATACCTGGGCCCCTGCCACTCACACTGGAGATCCGGATGGAGTTCCAATCTCCTGGCTTTGGCCTGGCCCAGCCCTAACTATGTGATCATTTGGGGAATGAACCAGCAAATGAAAGATTTCTCTTTCTTTCCCTTCCTCTGTCTGTCTCTCCCATTCTCTCTTTCTCTTCTCTCTGTAATTCTGCCTTTCAAATAAATACATCTTTAAAACAAGAACAGAAAGCCAGCACTGCAGCTCAATAGGCTAATCCTCCACCTGTGGCACTGGTACCCCAGGTTCTAGTCCCGGTTGGGGCGCCAGATTCTGTCCAAGTTGCTCCTCTTCCAGTCCAGCTCTCTGCTGTGGCCCGGGAGTGCAATGGAGGATGGCCAAGGTCCTTGGGCCCTGCACCCGCATGGGAGACCGGGAGAAGCACCTGGTTCCTGGCTTTGAATTGGCACGGTGCGCCGGCCATAGCACGCCGGCCACAGAGGCCATTGAGGGGTGAACCAACAGAAAAAGGAAGACATTTCTCTCTGTTTCTTTCTCTCATTGTCCACTCTGCGTGTCAAAAAATAAAATAAAATACAATACAATAAAATAAATAAATAAATAAATAAAACAAGAACAGAAATGACACAGGTTACTAATATCTGGAATGAAAATAGAAAATTAATATAGACTTTGAAGATGCTAGTAAGGCACTACTGTGAAGAACTACATGCTCATAGATGAATAACTCAAAGGAAAATGACCAATTCCTTGAAAGATACAAACTATCATAGTCTATCCAAGAAGAAATAGATAATGAGTACATACTTTATATCCATCAAGAATATTGAATTTGTTATGAAAAAATTTTCCAAAAAGAAACTGAGGCAAAGATGGGTTCATTTATATAACCAGGAAGAAATATCATGTAGAAATAATCTCTTTAAGAAAACAGAAGGGAAGGGAACATTTACCAACTCATGTTTTGAAGGTAGCATTATTCTAATACCAAAAGCACACAGACTTACAAGAAAACTAGAGAGTAGCAAATCTTACAACCTCAGATGCAAAATGTTCAACAAAATATTAGCAAATTGAATTCAGGCATGCACCAAAGAGATCCTTTATCCACTGATTCACTCCTCAAATGGCTGCACTGCCAGGCTGGGTCAAGCTGAAGCCAGGAGCCCTGAACTCCATCCAGGTCTCCCATGTGGGTGGCAGGGACCCAGGTACCTGAGGATCATCTGCTGCTTCCCAAGATGCACATTAGCAGGCAGCTGGATTGGAAGTGGAGTTGGGACTTGATCCCAGGCACTCTGATACAGGATTTAGCTGGTCCAGTCAACAGCTGCTACACCACAGTGCCTGCCTGGTAATATCACAGTTAACAGTGTGAGACTGAATTCCTTATCCTCAACATGCAGTGCCAAGAACGGAGGCCTTATTTTACAGTTTCTAATCAGCATCACACTAGAAGTACTTGGTAGTGTCATAACACAAGAAAAATAATCAAAAGGCATACAGAAAATACAGATTAGAAAGAAATGGAACTGCTTCTATTTGCATATGAAATGATTCTTCATGTATAAAGCCTGAATCATATAAAAAGCTACTAGAACTAATAGGTAAGTTTAACAAGACCACTGGCTATAAACTCAAATTGGATCACGGGCTTATAAAGAAAACTTTAAAATTTCTAGATGAAACCTAGGAGAAAATCATCCTACTCCTGAGTTTGCAGAAAGCTAAGTTAACACACAAAAAACACAATTCATAAAAGACAAAAAATGGTAATTTGGAATTTGTCAAAATACAAATAAGTTTTACTCTGAAAAAAACACTTAAGAAAAGGAAAAACTGTCACAGGTGGGGAAAATATTTTGAAAACACATACTCAACAAACACATGGTGTCAAAAGTAGACATATAGAGAATACTTAAACGTCAAGAATAATCAAACAAAACAAATGCATTTCTTAAAATGGGCAAAAGAGGAGACACATTAACAAAAAAGATACACAGATGGTATATAAGTATCTAAAAAGATATTCAACATTCTGAGTCATTAGTTATGCTCAAATTAACATTTAAATGAGGCAATACTATCTACGTGAAAGTTAAAACTTTTAAAATACTAATAATTTTAAAAACAGATTTCCAAATGCTGACAAGGATATGGAACAACACTAACATTAATTCATTGCTAGTAGAAATGCAAAATTTTTGTCACTTTGAATAAGAATTGGGCAGTTTCCCATGAAGATAATTATACACTATCACCTGGCCCATTATTCCCATCTCAAGGGGTTCATTCAAATGAACTGAAACTTATCTTCACACAAAAGTCTAAAGGTTGTTTCACAAATGTTGATCATATCTTGTTCCTGAAACGTCCAAAACTAGTCATGTGATGACTAGTTCATAGAAAATGGACTTTAAGGATAATTTTTGTGCAAGTTTTTTTTTTGAAATTCACCTAATTTTTTTCATAACACGTGTTTTTCATGAACTGTTTGAAGATTCTTTGTGTGCAAGGATTTTTAAATGTCATTTGCACTAAAATAAACTTATCTTTTAATCATACTTTCTGTGAACTTTAAAAAAATACCCTGTCATCAAGATGCCCTTCTGTTAACATCCATACACAGGAATTCTATTCAGCAGTGGAAAGAATAAACACTGAATTACAGAGTGGCATGGATGAGTCTTAAATGATTTTGCTAAGTGAAAGAGGACAGATCCCTAAGGCTATTTGTCACATTTACATGAAATTCTTGCAACATCAAAACAATAGGAACAAAAAATGGATCAGCAGTTACTTTCCAGGCACTGGGGAGGGCAGAGAGTCTGTACAAGAAAACTTTAAGGATGACAGAAATATACGTTACCATGTTGGTGGACACACAATGTTATACATTTGTCAAAACCCACAGAACTGTACATCACAAAAATTAAACTCGATTGCATAATCTTTCTAAAAGCTCAAGCCAAAATGTCAGCAGGTCCCAGGATGACAGTGGACTGTGAAAAAATGAATCTGTGTACAAATGTAAATCATAACCTCACTGAAGATGGTGAGGGAAAAGGGAGTTGACCTAAGTAGCTTTGGGAAACAGTGTTTTGCTTGGATACTGAGAAGCTAAATACCAAAAGAAGTGTAGTCAAACACTGTTCTTTAATTGGTAAATTTGTTTCTCACAGTCATGTTGATTAGTAATTCTAATGCTACTTGTATCCAAGGGATGGACAAATAAATAAATAATTTGTAAATAATGAGAGCAAGTTTCTCATCATCAGAGAGTAAAATGACAAGCAAGGAGAGAAGGCTAATGAACCTTTCATAATGGATGAGTTGGAAATCATGATTATTTATACATAAAAATGTGTGTGTGTCTACATGTTCCTATTTAACCCTATCTGTGTGCAGACATAAAGGTACAAAGAGAGAGAGAGAGAGAGAGAGAGAGAGAGAAATACAAGTACATAATGGGCAGCAGATAGATGATAGATAGATAGATGACAGGTGGAAGATGATAGGTGGATACAGATGATAGATAATAGATAGCCAGGTGACAGTTGGATGAAAGATGATAGATGATAGATAAAACTGATGGAAGATGATAGGTGGAATGGATGATAGGTAGATAGATACAGACAGCAGATAGATAAATGAAACATGGTCGATAGAGACATGAGTGTACATGAGCTAATATACATGCATATGTTTCTCTACTTGTGTCTTAGGAGCATTATGTCTCAGTAGCAACACACACATTTATCAGTCAGATTTGCTTTCTAAATACCGTTCCCTAATGAGATAAACCAGAGCCCCTTGGCGACCTAGCTATTTCTGGGTCAGAGGCAAAGAAAACGCAGGATGAGCCCAGAGTATCTTATCCACCTGGAAGTAAAGACATCTTCAGAAAGGGGTTGGGAGGGCAGGTACATGCCCAAAGGAGACAGCAGCAAATTGAGGCAGAACAATTGAATGGTAAAATAAATAACAGCAATATTTGATTATAAACAAAAGAATATCATCAATACACATGATCATGAGCCCACTCCAATCCAACACATATGTAAGCAAATAAATAAATGGATATGAAGTTACAGATCTTACTTAGAATTCTGAATGATGCGAGAAGGGAAACAAATTAGAAAGCACACAGCACCAAGTGCTGCATGCAGGATCCACAGGCAAGCACTAAACCCAGTGGGCAGCACTTCAAGGAGAAACAGGATACTGATGCAGTTCAAAGCCATCTTCTCCCAGACGTGTATTAATTACTGTGATGGTTTTACACATCCACATACTTTTTATACTCTGCACACAAGTGATGGAGCCTGGATCCTCTCCCTTCAAGCATGCTCTGGACTAAGTGACTTGGCTTCTCATGAATAATGGATATAAAGGAAAAGAGTGACTTTACCGTCACCAGCAACACAGGGATTCTGTGTGCCTCTTGACATGATGGGATCGGAAGGACCCTTCAATTCAGTGATGCTTCCCCCATAGCTGCAGCCCCTGTCCAATTGTGAAAACTCCAACTGTGAGAAGATTACAAAACTCCTGATGAACACTCTACAAAGGCATTGATAAAGACAAGGAAATCCTGAGAAGCTGTGTTAGGTTGGAGCAGACTAGGAGCCATCATCACTAAATGCTACTTGGGTTCCTGGCAAAGCTCCTACAGGAGCAAAAAGATGCCAGTGGGACAACAGATGTAATCAATATAGTCTGTAGTTTACCTGACAGAATAGTTCAAGGTTAACCTCTCAAGTCTGAAACCCATGCAATTATTAGATCAGATGTTAGCATTAGAGGAAGGTGGGGAAGTGTAAGAAAGAAGTCTTGGTGATCTGTGCAACTCTTCTAAAAATGTAAAACTATTTCATTATTTTAAAAAATTTAAAAACACAGGCCAATTATGATGGCCCCAAACCTTTAATCCACACCAAGTGTTACCAAGGATGTACAGCAACCAAAATTCTAATACATCATGGGGAGAATTAAAAATAGAATAATCAGTTTGGAAAACAGCTCTGAAGTTTCTTTAAAAATTAAAGATCAGCTTGTCATATGATCCAGCCATTCTCTCTCACTGATGTTTATTCAAGAGAAATAAAAATGTATGTCCACACAGAGACCTTTTTATACAACGTTCCTATCTGCTTTATTAAAAAAAGTCACAATCTGGAAACAATTCAAATGTCCATCAATAGATGAGCAGATCAATGAACTGTGTTTTCCCCATGTAATAAAACTGCTCAGCAGTAAAGAGAAAGGAGCTCTTAGCAAACACAACATTACACATGAGCCTCAAAGTCTTTATTCCAGAAGGGTGAAAAAGAGCTCAAAGTGTAGGAGTCTATATATATGAAATCCCAGAGAACAAGTAAAGTGTTGTGATAGAAAGCAGGTCGGTGGTTGACTGGGAGAGGGGTTAGAGGGAGCAATGGCCTGCAAAGCACAGGCAGAGTTCCGTGGGATGCCAATGTCTGTTGTCTTCTCAGACTGGGTATATAGACACGAGGGTACTTCAAAAGACTAGTGAACAAATGGAAGTAAAAGACAAGTTTGTGTGGATGCTAAAATTTTTGAAATCCACAGTTTTTTCATAACACAAGTTTTCATGAATTTTAAAACACCCTTCATATGTATGATTATATATATATATAATGCATGTGTATTTGCATGCATGTGTATATATGTGCATGAGCACCTAAAACACATTAAAATGTACATTGTAAATATTCACAAATTATTGTACTGCAGTTATCCCTCAATGCAGCTGCAAGAAGCTATTAACATATACACCTGAAATGAGCCCATTATACGAGAGGATTCCAAAAAGTTCATGGCAATTTGCATTATCTTTTAATTATATTTTTCCATGAATTTTTGAAGCCCTCTCATACAATGCCTCAAATACATCCCAAGAAAGCTACAAAAATATTAAAATAAAACAAAAATTACAGAAAATTATGTGTTTTGACAGAGAATTTGAATGTAATTGAAATACATGTCAACAAACTTAAAAAAATAAAATTAAAAAATCAGTGCTCAGTGACTGAAAACAAAGAGAAAGCAAGAAAGAATTAGCATGTGGGTGATGCTCAAAAGTTCTGTTGTATATGCTCAGGGTTCCAGAGAGGAGAGGATGTGCCAGAAGCAATAAAAGATGGGAAGAAGGCTAATTGTCTAAAATCGATTACACACGTGAGCCTGGAGACCCAAAGAATCCTGTCAATCCCAAGCCTGAGAGATGAAAACTCATTCTACCCACAGTATGTACTGAAAACTTAACAACAGCCAGAGAACAATGATAGTTTGTCTTCAAATGAGAAGCAGCAACACGGATAGTATCAGAAATGGTAGATTCAACAAGAAAGCAGGAGAGACCTTTAGGTTCTGAAAGAAAAGTAACTGCTGACTCAGAATTCCATTCCCAGGGAAAATGCCCTTCACTGATGATAGTTTTCAGGAGCATAAGGACTGCGAGAATCCATGGGACATCAGCCAGCCTGCACTGAGAGAATCACTGGAGGATGTGCTTCAGAGCAAGAATGATGGAGAGGAAGACAGAAAGGAGTCAGAACACGGGAAAAGTAACATCTGGGTAAACACAAATAGTGACTGAACAATGTACAAAAACAGCAATATCGTGTGGAGTTTAAAGCGCACATACAAATTGTGCAATAATAATCTGAAAGAGGGAAGGATTTAAGAGAGGTTAACATTGAAAGGTTCTAAAATCCATTGGGAGAGCATAAAAGTTATAATTTACATTAGACTGCAATGAGTCAAAATTTTTGTTTTAATCTCTGAGGTATTCATTAAGAGTACAGTGAATGGCTATGTGAATAACAAGTTAATGGGGTGAGGGCAGAGAACTAATTTTTGAAAATATTTAAAAAATGGAAATATAATTTTAAAAAATTAAAATAATCAAAAAACAGAAAATATAGTTTTAAAGATAGGAAACAAAGAACTGCAAAACAAAACCCCAAAAAAGGAAACAGCAATCAGAATGGAAAATATTTTTTAATACAAATTAAATTGAATACTGGCTATACCAATAGTAATAACTAATAGGATTTTAAATATATATATATGAACACAGAGAAAAAATAATCACATCTATTTTAAATAAGGTAAGAAAGGAGGGGAAAAAAAACAATGAAAAACATCATATACAAAACACATAAGAAAATAACCATAAGCACAGTCAGTCACTACATTAAATGTAGCTAGATAAAATGATAAGATTCTCCTAAACCAAAGCCTAGAATATTCAGAGTAGATTCAGTAAAATCAACAGCAACTCTATGCTGTTTAAATATAACTTACTTTCAATATAAGGAAAATACTTTAAAATAAAACAATGGCAAATGACAGATTATACAAATGTTATCCATAATAAATCAAATATGTAAGCTATATTATTAGAAAAAGCATATTTTAGGCAAGAGACATTACTATACATAAGAAAAAACATGTTATAATGATAAAAGTGCAGTATAAAGAAGAACACCAGTGTTGCTGTGGATTTGTTCCTGAGAGGAAGAGCGTGGTGGGGGCAAGAGGCGTGAAATCACCACACAGACCCCAGGAGTCGGGTGAAAGCAGGCCTGCAGCAAGCAGCCTGTAGATTCGTTTATTTCAGTTGCTACAGCTGCTTATATAGCCAAGGTAGCCAACCCAGTCAAGGGGTGGTCTATGCCCTAACCAATCACAGCCTATTGCCAGACAGTTTCCAAAGCCATCCAATCATTGCCTGTTGCCAGACAGGCTCTATTGCCAGGCAGTTTGTGAAACCATCCAATCACAGCCTGTTGTCAGTCAGGCTCTGTTGTCATGTGGTTTTCAAAGGCATCCAATCATGGCCTGTTGCCAGGCAGTTTCTGTTGTCAGCAGCCATCTTGGCATGACCTTCTCACCTTCTCATTCCACCACATTTCCCCCTTTTCGTTTATTTTTGAGCAACGGGAGGCATGATTCTTGGCCATACCATTGTTGACCCCGTTTCCATGTGGTCTCTGTATGTGGCTGTGCCTGTCTTAGGTTGTCCCCCAGGGGATCTTACCCGTCATTGACTAACCAGCGCTCAAAACAGGAGACCACAGGAGTGCTTGCTCAGATGGGAGTAGGAATGAGGAACAGTGGTAATCAGGAATGACATGACCACACACAGGCTGTGGGCCATTTGAGTGGCTGACCAGAGCTAGTGGAGTATAAAACAGTAGCGGATGTAGCTATGGGTAGTTTTTTTGGGAAGGATGATAGGGCAGGTACGTCCACTAACAAGGCGGACTCTCAGTCTTGTTCAGCTGGTTCTGGTTGGCTATCAGTTGCAGGCTTGATGTTTCTGGCTGGTACACAAATGGGCTGTTCTGCATTCTCTGGAAAGACACAAGCATATCTTCGACCTTTGGTTAGCAGAGAGTGTGGTCCCTTCCATTCTCCTGTCAGGGGGTCTTTCCACCTAACCATAGGGGCTGGGGTCTGGGATGGAAAGGACCCCCAGTATTTATAAGATGGGCTGATCCCTTGGGAATCAAAACTAAGAAAATTGATAGTGAAAAGGACCTCAGTCAAAGCAAGCTGTGGGTCTGGGGGCATATGATTTTTTTTCTGTCTTTGTAAGAGATCTTTAATCATCCTATGAGTTCTTTCAATGATTGCCTGTCCCTGTGGGTTGTATGGGATACCTGTGACAGACTGTATGTTCCAGGATTTCAGGAAGGAATTAAATTCCTGTGATGTATACACTGGCCCGTTATCAGTCTTTATGGTCCAGGGGACACTAAGGACCAGCATGGCTGATTTAACCACCTTTATCGCATTACTAGCCTTTTCTCCAGATTGGGCTGTTGCAAATACAGCCTTTGAATAAGTATCTACCACCACATGGGCAAACTTAAGTTTACCAAAGGAGTTAATGAGGGTGATGTCCACTTGCCAGAGCTTATTAGGAGCAAGGCCTTGCAGGTTCACTCCTGCTTGTTGCAGTGGGCCTAACGGGGTGAGGGGTGCACAATTCTTGCAAGAGCGCACTAGGTGTTTGCATTGGCTCATTGTTAGCTCCGGCAAAAGCAATTTTATGTTGCTTGCTGACATATGAAATTTTTGGTGTACAATACTGGCTTGTTCTAGGTGTCCAATGAAAGCCGTGTTGCAGGAGATAAGATGATCAACCTTTTTGTTGCCTTGGAAAATAAAGCCAGGTAACCCAGTATGTGATTTTACATTTGAGATATACCATGGGTATTTTCTGTTCTCAGTTAGCTCTTTAAGTGTTGTGAATTCTAAATCTAAATTCTAAATCCCTAATAACATAGCTTCAAAACATATCACTCAAAATTAAACTAAAATGAAAGGAGAAACTGACAAATCCCCAAGTACAACAGGAGACAGGAGGACAAAATACACAGTTGGTTTTCAAGGATACATGGACTATTTACCAAGAATACTATAATGCAGTTCTAAAGTATGCCACTTGTGAAGAACCTAAATTGTCCCACAAGTTCTCCCATCATGGCAGAAATAGGTCATAAACCAGTAACAAAAAGATGGCCAGATGGGGCTGGCACAGTGGCATGGTGGGTAAAGCCTCCACCTGCAGTGCTGGCATCCCAGTGCCAGTTTGATCCTTGCTGCTCCACCTCTGTTCCAGCTCTCTGCTATGGCCTGGTAAAGCAGTGAAGGATGGTCCAATTCCTTGGGTCACTGAACCCATGTGGGAGACCTGGAGGAAGCTCCTGGATCCTGGCTTTGGATCAGCGCAGGTCTAGCTGTTGCAGTCAACTGGGGTGTAAACCAGCAAATGGAAGACCCCGCTCTCTCTGCCTCTCCTTCTCTGTGTGACTCTGACTTTCAAATAACTAAATAAATCTTTAAAAAAATATAGATGACCAGGAAACCTCCGCTTCAAATATAAGCAATGTGTTTTTCAAAAATCCATGGAATAAATAAGAAATTAAATAATGTTTGAGTAAGATAACAAAGTAAAACATGTCAAAATATTTGTACAGTAGCTAAAACTACATTGAAAAGAAGAACCATAGGGTTAGATGAAAAGAAGAAAAACAAAAAATAAATATCCCTCATAGATGTCAAGAAGCCAGAAAAAAGAATGACAAATCATAGTGTAGGAATTCAGAAAATAAATAAGAAAACGAATAATTATTTTAAAACATGGTGCGGGTGGGAGGGAAGTTATGGGGGGGAAAGCCATTGTAATCCATAAACTGTACTTTAGAAAATTATATTTACTAAATAAAAGTTTTAAAAAAAAGTCTGAAAAATAGACAAAATACAAATAACAAAAATGAATTATAAAAAGACAGTATCTTTTTTGCTATGACAGTTGACAATTTAGATAAAATTGATAGATTCCTTGCAAAATTACAACAAAACTGACTCAAGAAACAATTTAAAACCTAAATTTACACACTAGCATAGTCTGTGTTCCTGGGTAGATAGGTACACTTCACTATAAAGCAAACCCATACTGACGTGTGTGTGTATGGGTGAGGTTCAACCTGGGTCTGCTCCACTAGTGAGTTCTCCCAAACTTTATAAGAAAGAAGTTGTACTCATGCACACAAACTCTTCCAGAAACAGACAAGAAAACACTTTCTATCTCATTCTCCAAGCCTCAGGCCTCAATAATTGTGACACTGAAATCAGACAAGGCCATCACCACAGAGGAAAACTACAAAACTCTCCATGAATGTAAAGAAATTGTCAACAAGGCATTAGTAAATCACACCCAGTGACAGATAACAAGGATAAGAAGTTATGGCCAAGCATAATGTGAGTAATGACAAATGGCTTAGCTATCAAAAACCCATCAACGTGAGAGCCTCTGAGTGAGATGGGATAGACTCATTTCTCCCTGTTCCTCCTGCTAAGCACAACTATAAACCCCAGAAATAACGCAACAGGCAATCCAAAGAGAACTCTGAAGGGTGGAAAGAAGAAGGCAAACCAGCAGAGCGATCCAGCACTGAAGAAAAAATTTAGGGGCAGGTTATGTTAAGTTCCTCAGTCGACAGAAAAGTGCAACTTGGGCTAGAATTTTCCAAATCCCGATACAGCAACAGAAGGTAGCCCCGGCAGGCTCATGTTCTCTACCAACGAGGCCATTTCCAGGAGGGTGATAACTTAGGAGCTTTGCCAAGAGCAAATGGGCCAGCCCTGGAAGCACCCTCCTTCCACACCAGCCCAGGACTCCCCTGACCTAGCAGAGGCCAGGCAGCTGAGCAGCACTGGAGAGGGGATCTCACAGCCACAGCCTCATAGCCCAGACATCCCCTTTGTCATTGGCACCCAAGACCGTACTCCTACTCCCCACAAACACTGGGCAGGAACAAGGGCGAGTTCACCCCAAGTGCACAGCTCTTGTCCATGAAACCTCTTCATCCCCACAGGCCTGAGTGGTTCCTTCTGCACTGAGAGGTGGCAGAGGTGTGGGGGATGCTGACACACCCAGGCTCCTGTCAAGGGAACGGTCTCTTTCCTTATAGGGGCAGGATGGTCTGGCCACAGCTGTCCCGCCTGCACAGCACTCTTCATCCTCATGGACAACATACTTCTTTCTGTAAACTGAGAATTCCAGGTGGTCCAGCCTGCTCCTCGGGAAGCAGCAGCAGGGAGCAGTGGGGGCCTCCAACAGAACAGGCCAACTACGCAGATCCAAATAGCACCACTAAGTCATCCCAGTGTTTACAATTCAGCAGGCACTGAAAGCACAGCAGAACGAAAGTCGGCCACACAGACCAGGACTCACTACGAAAACAAAAGGCGTAACTGGAACCCAGTCCTCTAATACCATTACCACAATGTTCAGGATACAATTAAAAATCACCCATCATCCCAAGAACAAGGAGAATCACAACTTGGGTGAGAGGTAACAGTCAAATGATGCTAAAAACAAGATGGGCCAGGTTGTTTGAAAGATCTGATGTGCATTTAAAATAAGTCATCATGAAAATGACAAATTCTCCTGAGACCAATGAAAAATGTAGAAAATCTCAGCAAAGAATGAAAAAGTATAAAATAGAAACAAATGGAAACCATGGGCCTGAACAAATACTGTAAAAAAAAAAAAATGGAGAATTCCCTGGATGGAATCAGTCAGAGTTTAGATGATTGAGGACAGAATCAGTAAACTGGATAATGGATCAATGACCTTTACCCCTTATGAGCAACAGAGAAAACAGAGTGACAAGAAATAAAGAGTCTCAGACCTCTGGAACAACAGGAAATGATCTAACAGCCACCATTCTTTCCACTGGAAGACTGGTAGGAGAAGCTACAGTCACCTGAAAGACTACTTGAATACATAGTGGTTGACAACTTAGCACATTCAGTGAGATATAAATATCTACAGATTCAAGAAGACAGGAACCCTAAGTAGGATAAGCTCCAGGAAATCCACACGGAGACAAATCACAATGAAACTTCTGATAGCAAAAGACAGAAAGAGATACTGAAAGCATCCAAGCAGGAACTACCTAAAGGGACATCAATTTAAATGGCAGTAGATTCCCAAACTGAAACTATGAAGACCCGTTAGAAAACAGCAGAGTAGAGTGTTGAAAGAAAAGAATGCACAACCACAATTCTATGTCTGGCAAAGCTATCCTTCTGAGAGGAAAGGGACATAAAGACATTCTCAGATGAAGGAAGACTAACCACACTGGTGGTTGGCAAACGATCCTTCCAGACTGGCTAAGAAGAAAGTTCATTCAGCAGAAAGGAAATGGTAGCAGAAGGATTACTGGGACATCAGGAACTCAGAAAGAGTAGAAACACAAGCATGTGTCATCTTCCTCCTTGAGTGTTTTACACGTTCTGTTTGATGAACAGAGATTGTGATCTGATACTCAAGATGTTGATATTTCCAAACTTAATTCAAAATGGTAAAAAATGTTGATATCAAGATTGTGATAAGTCACATGTGAGGTGTATTCACAAGGTTCATGGAAAATGTTTATGGAAAAAATTGCATGGATTTCAAAATTGTTTAAACCAAAGTAAATTTGTATTCTATTTCCATTTTCCACAAACATTCTGAAATACCATGTATGCATACTGTAATACCCAGAGCAACCACTAAGAAAATTATACAAGATGTACATGAAGAAACACTGTAAAAAGAAAAAAGTCAAGTCCTTAAAATATGCAGGTAACCCCCTTGACTGGCATCATAGAGGCTGCCTCCTTGGTCTACTTTATTAGAGACCAGGAGAATGAGGAGTAAGCTAGCAGCAAAGGATAGGCAACAGGCCAATCAATGGCTGCTTTACATGGTGATCTGCCATCAAGGAGACCCAGCAAGGCCAGTGCACCCCAAACTTGCTGATATAAGGAGCCAGGGCATTGGGCAAACAGTTGTCATGACAGCAACTGCCTTCTGTCAGCTCTGCCAAGAGCAAGGCCACTGGACACGGAACTGCCCTGGGTGTCGAAGGACTCCTGGTTCAGAACCACAGACCTTGTGGCCCTGAGCTCAAAAGCTTTTGGCTCTGCCCAGCCTCTGCCCAGCTTCCAGCTCCAGCCACTGCTATTGAGGGGATGGCCTAGGGTCAGTGAAACGCAACTTGCCTATTTCTATCAGCCTCCTATTCAGCTCTCCTCCTAGTCCAGCCATGTAATGTAAGTCAACAGGGTGCCTCCCTTAAAGGAGATTTGCATCCCTTTCAATTCTCTTCCAGCACCTCATGGATAGGTCTGGGCTTCACACACCCAGCCAGGACTTAAAAGTCTATCCAATAGTGAAAGGAACGGCCGAGAGCCAAGAGCTGCCATAAGAATGGCCTTAATAAAACAGTCCTGGGAAATGGGGAGTAAACTAAGTTCACAGAGAAGGCAGATAGCTACTACCCAGAGATAAGGGCTACTACCCAGAGATAAGGGCGACAGAACATCCTGGTACGCACCTAAGCCCCCTCCCCTGTGCTTGTTCAAGCTTAACAAAGAAACCGCGAGGCACATAGGGCACGTAGCCACCCCTTTCTGCTCTTCAAGTACCCCCTCCCCATATCCAAGCTTAGACACGTAGGGCACGTAGCCCCCTGTTTCTCCTCCTCCTCGACGACCTCCTCCCCTTGTAGTTGCCCAATAAACTTACGCCACCCTATAGTATGTTAATTTTGTGTTTTTGCCCTTTAAAAACTGTGTAAAATGATTGTTCGGGGCTCCTCTCTCTTGCTCGCTGCTTGCAGCAGTAGAGGGCCCATTTGCGCAAATGAAATAAAATTGCCTCCTGCCTTTTGCATCGTCTGGTCTGGAGTCTGTGTTTCTGGGGTCGTCACAAAAGGACACCGCTTTTGGGGTCCTTTATTGGGGGCTCGTCCAGGATTTGGGGGACCCCAGACTCCCACACTCCATCGGCCTGACGGAGGTAAGTTTGCTTACTTGTGTATAATTGTAATTGTGGTTTGTACTGTTTGTCTTTGTCTGCCAGGGCGACGTGGAATCCATCCTGGGGCGCCTGTACAGGCTCAGTATTGAGAATACTGGACCAGTGGGGGAGACAGACGTGTCCTGAGACCCCTGGTTCAACCCTGGAGGACGCTCCAGTGGTGGTCTGGGAAGGAGGGAAAGAGGGCATTTCCCTTCTTCCAGGGGAGAGCCTGGCCAGACGGCCGCTCCCTTCTGAAATTTTAGTTTCGGTTTTGTCTCGGTCTGTTGCCGCGCGGCTTGTGATTTGTGTTCTGTGTGTCACTGTTTTTGTCGCTCTTTGTTTTTTACTGTCTCCCCCAACTGTCGCCATGGGACAACAATTAATGACACCTTTAAGCCTGACTCTAGGACACTGGAAGGAGGTTCGAGAGATCGCCCGCAGTTTGTCGATCGAAGTCCGCAAAAAGGAGTGGGTGACGCTTTGCACCTCCGAATGGCCCACTTTCAGTGTTGGGTGGCCGAAAGACGGAACCTTTAACCTTGACTTAATTTTGCAGATTAAAGACCAAGTCTGCCGTAAGGGTGAAGGGGGACGTCCAGAACAAGTACCCTATGTTACGGTGTGGGAAGACTTGACCCGGAAGCCCCCGCTGTGGGTTAAGCCTTTCATCGAACACGGAGACACAAAAGACCACCAGCAGAAAGATAAGAAGGAAGCTGATAAGAGTCCCAGGCTTCCCCCGCTCCCCTCCTCAGCTCCCTTGACCCCCGCTCCAGCAGAGACCCCAGTACAAGGTCCCCCGCCAACCTCAGATCTTTATCCCCTAAAAGAACTCCAACCATTAAAATCCGCATGTCCACCCGTCCTTTCGGATGGACAGGAGGACCTCCTCCTTATGGATCCCCCACCGCCATACAACCGTCCGGCGTTGAGGGAGATGCCTCCCTCTGCCCCGTCCCCGGACTCTACAGTCCAAGGATCAGGGGAACCACAACCCATTTCCCTACGAGACCCCTCACCACCAAATACCCGCCTGCATCTTCACCGAGAGCAGAAGGGGGGCGGGGAATTTTGGGCAGAATCCCAGGCACTCCCATTGCGTTCGGTGGGGGGGGGGAGCTTCAGTATTGGCCATTCTCCGCGTCAGATCTCTACAACTGGAAAACCCACAACCCCCCATTTTCGCAGGACCCGCAGGCCCTCACGGGACTGATCGAGTCGATTTTGTTAACCCACCAACCCACTTGGGATGACTGTCAGCAGCTTTTACAGGCCCTCCTGACCACGGAAGAGCGGCAGCGGGTTTTCACAGAAGCCCGCAAAAATGTGCCGGGGGATGACGGCCGCCCCACTCAGCTACCTAACGAGATTGATGAGGTGTTCCCGCTGACTCGACCTAATTGGGATTTCAATATGACAGCGGGTAGGGAGCGACTCCGTCTCTACCGCCAGGTTCTCCTGACAGAGCTCCGAGGGGCAGGAAGGCGCCCCACCAATTTGGCCAAGGTACGTGCAATTGTGCAGGGTAGTGAGGAAACTCCAGCAGGATTTTTAGAAAGGCTAATGGAAGGATACAGAAGGTATACTCCCTTTGACCCACAGGCCCCCGACCGGCAGGCTGATGTAATCATGTCCTTCATTGGACAATCGGCCCCGGACATCCGCACAAGGCTACAGAGGCTGGAGGGGTTGCAGGGGTATACACTGCAGGACCTAGTTAAGGAGGCAGAAAAGATTTTCAATAAAAGAGAAACAAAGGAGGAAAGAGAAGAGAGGTTACGCAGAGAACAGGGACGTAGGGAAGACCAGAGAGATAAAAAAAGGAACAAGGACTTAGTTAAAATCCTAGCCACCGCAGTCACAGCACCAGAGCAGACTAAAGGTAGACAAGATAGGGACCTGGGAGACAAACGGAGGCCACGGTTGGACCGAGACCAGTGCACATACTGCAAGGAAAAAGGACACTGGGCTAAGGATTGCCCGAACAAAGGACAGCCAAGGCGCCAGCGGAGAACGATGCCCGTCTTGGTGCTGGAAGACGACAACTAGGTAGGTCAGAGCCAGGCGCCTCCCCCTGAGCCCTGGGTAACTCTAAAAGTGGGAGGCCGGCCAGTCACCTTCCTGGTCAATACGGGAGCCCAACATTCAGTCCTCACAACGGCCAGAGGTCCCCTTAGTTCCAAGACATCATGGGTCCAGGGGGCCACTGGAGGAAAACTGTACAAATGGACTACTGAGCGTAAAGTCGACCTGGCAACAGGGAGGGTCACGCATTCGTTTCTACTAGTACCGGACTGCCCATACCCCCTGCTGGGAAGGGATCTGCTCTCAAAGGTTGGGGCCCAGATCCATTTCCAAGACAAGGGAGCCACAGTAGTCGGCCCCGCAGGCCAACCCCTCCATGTGTTGACCCTCCAGCTGGAAGACGAACACCGCCTTCAGGAGAGCCCCTTATCAGCTCAGCCCCAAGTAACATCTGAATGGCTTACTAAATTCCCCCAGTCTTGGGCGGAAACGGGAGGAGTAGGGCTGGATATCAGACAGCCCCTGGTGATAGTAAACCTGAAGCTCACGGCCACTCCCGTATCAATCCGCCAATACCCTATGGCTGTGGAGGCGAAGGATGGAATTCGACCACACATACAGAGACTGATAAAACTGGGGATATTGAGACCTTGTCAGTCACCTTGGAACACCCCTTTGTTACCAGTCAAAAAGCCTGGCTCTAATGATTACAGGCCAGTGCAAGACCTACGGGAAGTAAACCGTAGGGCTGAGGACATTCACCCCACGGTCCCTAACCCATACAACCTGTTGAGCACCCTGCCCCCAACCCGAACTTGGTATACGGTGCTTGACTTGAAAGATGCCTTCTTTTGCCTAAGACTGAGTCCCCAGAGTCAACCTCTCTTTGCCTTCGAGTGGAAAGACCCAGAGACTGGGTTTTTGGGACAACTAACGTGGACCAGGCTTCCCCAAGGGTTCAAGAACTCCCCTACGCTGTTTGATGAAGCCCTACACCAGGACTTGGTGGACTTCCGGGTAAGCCACCCAGAGTTGACTCTCCTACAATATGTGGATGACCTATTGTTAGCTGCAGAGACTGAGCAAGGTTGCACCAGAGGTACGGAGGCCCTACTCTGTAGGCTGGGAGAGCTAGGATACAGGGCTTCCGCAAAAAAGGCCCAACTTTGCACCCAACGCGTGACCTACCTAGGCTACGTATTGGAGGGGGGTTGGAGGTGGCTGACTGAGGAACAGAAAAAGGCCGTAGCACTCATTCTGCCGCCTAAGAATGCTCGTCACCTCAGGGAGTTCTTGGGCAGTGCCGGTTTCTGCCGCTTCTGGATACCGGGTTTTGCAGAGATGGCAGCATCCCTGTACCCCCTAACCAGGACAAATTCCCGTTCATCTGGGGGAAGGGAACAATTAGCTTTTGACAGAATAAAACGGGCCCTCTTGGAGGCCCCTGCATTAAGCCTCCCAGACCCCGCTAAGCCCTTTACCCTCTATGTGGATGAAAAAGGGGGAATGGCAAAGGGTGTCTTGACTCAGAATTTGGGGCCCTGGAAAAGACCTGTGGCGTATTTTTCAAAGAAACTGGACAGTGTCACCTCGGGGTGGCCCCCTTGCCTCCGCATGATTGCGGCTGTGGCCGTCTTGGTGAAAGACTCGGACAAATTGACTTTGGGGCAACCACTCACCATAGTGGCACCCCATGCCATTGAGGCCGTCATCCGCCAACCGCCAGATAGATGGCTCTCGAACGCCAGGGTCACCCACTACCAGGCCATGCTGCTCAACCCTGAACGGGTCTGGTATGGGTCTGCTGCCTCGCTCAACCCGGCCACCCTGCTTCCTGAGCCGGGGTCTGAATCACAAGTCGACCACGACTGCCACCAAGTGTTAGCTGAAGCGCACGGGACCCGAGAGGACCTGACCGATCTACCCCTGTCAGACGCAGTCACCTGGTATACGGACGGGAGCAGCTTCTTGCACCAAGATGAGAGAAAGGCAGGGGCGGCGGTGGTTGATGGGGAAACTGTCATATGGGCCTCTGCTCTGCCCCCAGGGACTTCGGCACAGAAGGCTGAACTTGTGGCCCTCACCCAAGCACTTCGTGCCGCTGAGAATTGGAGAGTAAATATTTATACAGACAGCCGTTATGCCTTTGCCACAGCGCATATACATGGGGAAATATATCGGAGGAGAGGGTTGTTAACCTCAGGGGGCAAGGACATTAAAAATAAGCAGGAGATCCTAGACCTCCTACAAGCCCTCCACCTTCCTAAGAAAGTGAGCATCATCCACTACCCAGGTCATCAGAAAGGAGATGACGCAGTGGCCAAGGGGAATAGAATGGCGGATGAGGTAGCTAGAACAAGAGCCCTGGACAGCGTCACTCTGGTAACGCAGTCATCTGAAACCTCAAATAACCCGGGGTGGTCATATTCGGAGCAAGATGTGACAGCCATCCAAAGACTGGGAGGCGCGTACAACGGCCAGCGTAAGGTCTGGGAGATCCAGGGGAAAACAGTATTACCAAGAAAGGAAGCCAAGGACCTCATAAAAGACCTCTATAGATGGACCCACTTGGGGCATAAAAAGTTAAAGGCCCTACTGGACAGAGAGGAACTAACCTATTTCATAATAGGACTGAACTCACTAGTAAAACAAGTGACAGAATCCTGTGTTCCTTGTGCAAAAGTAAATCCAAAGTGTCTTAAAGTACCAGAGGGAGCAAGGATGCGAGGGGCACGCCCAGGAACAAACTGGGAGGTGGACTTTACCGAAATTCGTCCCGGTAGGTATGGAATTAAGTATCTCCTAGTATTTGTAGACACTTTTTCCGGCTGGACAGAGGCTTTTCCGGTAAAGAAGGAAACAGCGCAGGTGGTGGTCAAGAAAATCTTGGAAGAAATTTTTCCGCGGTTTGGCCTACCTAAGGTACTGGGATCCGATAATGGGCCGGCCTTTGTCTCCCGGGTAAGTCAGTTGGTGGCCAAGGTGCTGGGGATTGATTGGAAATTGCATTGCGCATACAGACCCCAGAGTTCAGGACAGGTAGAGCGCATGAACAGAACAATTAAGGAGACCTTAACCAAATTAATGATGGAGACTGGCGCTAGACTGGGCCGAGTTATCACTGATGGCTCTATTTCGGGCCCGCAACACTCCCTCCGCGTTCGGGTTGACTCCATATGAAATATTGTATGGGGGCCCTCCCCCAATAGCTGACTTATTGGGGCCCAGTATTGACTCTTATGCCACTTCCCCCAGTCTGCAGACCCGGCTGAGAGCTCTGCAGCTGATTCAAAAGCATGTGTGGGAACCTCTAGTGGCAGTGTACCAATCCAAGTGCCCTACAGTGCCACACCCTTTCCAGATCAGAGATTCGGTGTATGTCCGCAGACATCAGTCCAGGACCCTTGAGCCGCGTTGGAAGGGACCCTACACGGTGCTGCTGACGACACCCACTGCAGTGAAAGTCGACGGGATTGCCGCTAGGGTTCATGTTTCGCACCTCAAGAGGGCACCGCCGGAGGGAGAAGGCCCCGCGGACGACTCAGCCAAATGGACACTCCAACGTACTCAAAATCCCCTCAAGATAAGACTTTTAAAAGCTGCCTAATGTTTGTAATCATTAGCCTGTCCCCTGCACTGCTTATGATTCGCCCCAGTCTCAGTCTCACTTTATCCAACTCGTCCCTTTCTAACCCCCACGAGCCACAAAAGCTCACTTGGGAGGTGATCTCTCCTTCAGGTAGTGTGGCCTGGTTGACCAGCGACACTCAAGTACCAGGAACGTGGTGGCCCTCCCTTTATCCCGATGTATGCAATATTATCATAGGGGTGGATACATGGGACCTGCCTGATCTAGACCATGTCCTGGAATGGGGTGACAATCAGGGTTGGCCAACTATCCATCTCCCCAGTGACCTTCAGGCCGGCTGCAGGACCCCAGACAAACGATGCCGCTTACTGCGCGGCTTGGGGGTGTGAGACTACTGGAGAAACTTACTGGAAGCCCTTCAGCACTGGGGAGTGGATTGTTGTGCAGCGAAATTTTACCTCCGCAGGAAGGGTAGGGTATGGGGACTGCGGTTCTATGCCATGGGCTACGATTTTGGATTCTGGTTCAAAATTAGACTAAAAATCACCTCTCCCGACCCCCTACCGGTAGGGCCTAACAGGGCTCTCGCCCCCACCTACCGACTACAAGAGTCCCTCACCTCCCTCTCAGAGGTAGTCCTCCAAAATCATAGGGGCTTGGACCTGTTGTTCCTAAAAGAAGGAGGGTTATGTGCTGCCCTCAAAGAAGAATGCTGCTTCTATATAGACCACTCTGGGGTAGTAAAAGATTCTCTAGCCAAACTAAGAGAGCGGCTAGAAAAAAGACGACGAGAAAGAGAACAGACTCAGAGCTGGTTTGAGGGATGGTATAACAGGTCACCCTGGTTGACAACCTTGCTCTCCACCATAGTGGGCCCCCTCATTATCCTGTTTCTAATCCTGACCTTCGGGCCATGCATTATAAACTGATTACTCCAGTTTGTTAGGGACAGGCTGTCCACCGTACAGGCATTAGTCCTCACGCAACAGTATCAAGCCCTGGCCACCAGTGACCGTATTGAAACCCCTCATTAACGGGCACACAATTTTAGGATTAAAATTAGTTCAAAAAAAAATGGGGGAATGAAAGGAACGGCCGAGAGCCAAGAGCCGCCATAAGAATGGCCTTAATAAAACAGTCCTGGGAAATGGGGAGTAAACTAAGTTCACAGAGAAGGCAGATAGCTACTACCCAGAGATAAGGGCTACTACCCAGAGATAAGGGCGACAGAACATCCTGGTACGCACCTAAGCCCCCTCCCCTGTGCTTGTTCAAGCTTAACAAAGAAACCGCGAGGCACGTAGGGCACGTAGCCACCCCTTTCTGCTCTTCAAGTACCCTCTCCCCATATCCAAGCTTAGACACGTAGGGCACGTAGCCCCCTGTTTCTCCTCCTCCTCGACGACCTCCTCCCCTTGTAGTTGCCCAATAAACTTACGCCACCCTATAGTATGTTAATTTTGTGTTTTTGCCCTTTAAAAACTGTGTAAAATGATTGTTCGGGGCTCCTCTCTCTTGCTCCACTCCTTGCAGCAGCAAGTAGAGGGCCCATTTGCGCAAATGAAATAAAATTGCCTCCTGCCTTTTGCATCGTCTGGTCTGGAGTCTGTGTTTCTGGGGTCATCACAAAAGGACACTGCTTTTGGGGTCCTTCAATAGTATTAAGCTTAGGAAGCCCTCCCTGCCAGTTCTTAAAAACAGGGCTTTCAGTAACAGCTAATTCAGATAGTCCTGCACCTATTTGGACAGGTCCTCACTGAGGACTTAAAGGGCCTATCTCTTGAGGGGGGTGCACAATAGTCCATAATATAGATGGTTAAATGTAAATGATTTGTTAGTTTGTCTCCTTTCCCAGCCTGAGACTCTAGTCTTGTACATTGGCTTAACTTCCTAGCAAAACTAGCTACTAGATATCCAGAGGAAAGCAACGCATAGCTAGTCCATTAGAGTGTTAATTATTTGACCCTTATCCTCACCCCTGGGGAGAGAAAACCTGCCCCAGAGAGGATATGGGCCATGAAGCAAATTCCTACTTCTGCAAACTTCAGGCACTCCCAGTTTTCTCTATCAGGTTCCTAGATACAGGGAAACAGCACAGTTCCTAAACCAGGCTCTTGACAGGGAGCCAAAGCAGAGCCCCCTCCTTTGGGGAAAAGAGCAAACCACAGCCTTTGCGCAGCTAAAGGATGCTATGACTAAAGTCCCTGTGCTAGGACTGCCAAATCCAGAGAGACCCTCCCAGCTGTACATCACTGGGAGGCAGGGAGTCACCTTAGGAGGGTTAACTCAGGATCTGGGACCTGTTAAGCAACCTGTGGGATACTTTTCTAAAACCTTAGACATGGTTGCACAAGATGGCCTCTCTGCCTAAAGACAATGGCAGCAGCTGCCTTGCTGACAGAGGAGGTATCTAGAATTACAGTGGGACAAGATATCGTCCTTTATACCCCACATCAAATAAATTCTCTATTAGAGCAAAAGGGCTCTCACTGGCTCACAAATAGTAGAATACTGAAATATCAGGTCCTCCTTCTAAAAAATCCTCAGGTAAAAATAAGGCATTGCTCTACTCTAAACCCAGCTACTTTAATGCCACTTCCAGGGGAAAGCGGTCCCCTCCACTCCTGTGCTGAGACTATAGACTTGATCTATGCCAGAAGAAGGGACCTAAAAGACAGCCCCCTGACTAACACAGATGAAGTTTGTTCATAGATGGAAACAGTTTTGTCAGACAGGACCTGCTTCTCAGGGTATGCAACAGTTACAGCATGGCACGTTATTGAAGCGTGCTCTGCCCCCAGGAACTTTTGCTCAGTTAGCAGAACTGATTGCGTTAAACAGAGCTCTAGATCACACAAGGGATTTGTAAGGCACCTTCACTCTGCATGGAGACCTCAGTCTTCTGGTAAGGTAGAAAGAGCCAACCAGGCTCTATGGAAAACATCACAAGTATAGAAATGTGTGCTCGGTAAGAAAGGTTTAGAGGGAAAGAGTGTTGTTGGTAAAAAGGATTAAAAAGGAAAGAGCTTTTTAAATAAGGAAAGGACATGGTTTGTAAGAATCCTGATGGCTAGTTTACTCTAGACTGGAATGGAAATGATGGAATGTTTCAAGTAAGTTGAAGAGGGTGTGTGGAAGTCACAAAAGGTTATGAAAGAAAGAAATATTGGACATGCTAACTGCTGTTCTGGGGGGTGTCTATGCCATGTTCCAGGAAGAATGTTGTCTCTGGGTCAATCAGACTAGACAGGTACAAATCCAAATTTGTACTTTTCCTGGACAAAGCCAAACAGCTCCAGGACCAGGCCAAGCAGGGCTGGGATTTCTGGCCTGACATCTGATCACGGAAATCCTGGCTATTTCCTCTCCTTGGCCCAATAACTTCTGTAATCTTGATGCTTCTCTTTGCACCGTGTGTTTTTAATGCCCTGTTCATTTTGTCTCTAACAGACTAAAAGCTGTCGAACTCCAAATTGTCGTCAGACAAGGCTTCCAGCCCATTCCATTGGATGACCTGAGCAGCCCTCTGGACCGAGCAGCACAGTCTTTCCAAGGCCACTGTTGCACACCATAAGACAAATAGCAAGAGGAAATACCCAAACCCCCTCAATGCCCATATGCCAGCTTTGAAGAACAGAAAATGGAACTCCATCCATAATCCCAAAGAAGAATTTTGGGTATTACCTCTTGAGGGGGGAATGTTAGGTAGGAAGTCAGTTATGAGCTTATGTGTGTGTGACATAAAGGCCTAAAGAGAAGACATCTATGTCAAGCACATGCTGCATCTCAAAGTCATCCTGATGGTGTTTCAGGGGCAGCCTGGTATTCACATCCTGCCCTGCCCCCTTCTACCTGATAACCTGCCAGGTGGAGGTCCCCACCCCTTCTGCCTTACAAATCTTCCACAATCTCCCAGGTGCAGCCCAATATCTGCATATCAAACACCCTGCTCCCTTCCTCCTGTCTGATAACATTTGCATCCATAAAGTCCTTTGTTTCAGACCTTCCAGAGAAAACTCAGGGAGAAGCTTCTTAACATTTGCAAAACTCCCCCCGCCCCCACGCCTCAACTGGACTGCTCGCTCAGCCCTCTGCCTCTCTGCTGAGTCGCCCGCCCGGTGTGGCCAGGTGTAATCTCTCCACTCATCCATGTAACCTCACTACCCCCACCCAGTCCAAGCGACTGGGCACTCTCTCTCAGGTCCTGTATGGGGAGGTACCCATCCGTCTTTACAGATGTCCCCACCCTAATAAACCTTGCTATTTTACCTCCCACAAATATATATATATATATATATGTGTGTGTGTGTGTGTGTGTGTGTGTGTGTGTGTGTGTGTATATATGCAGGTAACCCAAGGAAAGTAAGAGAAACAGAGAAATTAAATATAGAGGAAACAATACAATCGTTGTTTAGAACTTACTTGAATGCTAAGGCAACAATTGCCTTACATTTTAATAATGCAAATACAACCAATAAATGCAGAGATTGGCAGGGTGGGTTATTTTAAAGACAGAACTAAATATTGTTTGCAAGAAACTCACTTCATAGACCGTTTAAAGTCAAAGAATGAAAACTATACCATATAAACATTATTTTTTTAAACTACCAGTGGCCATATGTTATCAGATAAATAAAATTACCAGAGATAGAGGGACATTACATAATGTTAAAAGAACAACCCGGCCAGCATCGTGGCTCACTTGGCTAATCTTCTGCCTGCAGCGCCAGCACCCCGGGTTCTAGTCCTGGTTGGGGCGCAGGGTACTAGTCCCGGTTGCTCCTCTTCCAGTCCAGCTCTCTGCTGTGGCCCAGGAGGGCAGTGGAAGGATGGCCCAAGTGCTTGGGTCCCTGCATCTGCATGGGGGACTGGAAGAAAGCACCTGGCTCCTGGCTTCGGATCAGTGCAGCGCCGGCCATGGCGGCCATTGGGGGAGTGAACAAACGGAAGGGAGACCTTTCTGTCTCTCTCTCTCACTGTTTATAACTCTCTCTCTGTCTCTCTCTCTCTCACTGTCTGACTCTGCCTGTCAAAAAGAAAAAAAAAGCAAAATAAAAAATAAAAAGAACAACCAATCAGGAAGACATAATGATTTGAAATGTAATGTAATGCACCAAATAATAGATCCTCAAAAGACCTGAAACAAAAATAGCTACAGATGAGAAGAGAAATACACAATGCTTCAACTCCAGTCCGGCTTGAACAGCCCCAAGTAATCTGACAGAATTAACAGAAGATCAACACGGATACTGAAAACACTCAAACAGGAATGCCTAATTGACAAATACTGACCACTCCCCCAACATTAGTAGAAAGTGTTCACTGGATAGTCACCATGATAGGCCATGTTCCAGACCACAAAAAAAAAACTCAAAAAATTTAAAGGAGTGGATACATATAGTCTCTGCTCATAGTGGAATTGGACTAAAAGTAAATAATGAGAGACAAGAGGAAAATCTCAAAAAGTGGAAATTAATAACACACTTTATTTTTTTAACTTTTATTTAATGGATATAAATTTTCAAAGTACAGTTTATGGATTACAATGGATTCCCCCTCCCCATAATTTCCCTCCCAATCACAACACTCCCCTCTCCCGCTCCCTCTCCCATTCCATTCACATCAAGATTCATTTTTCAATTATCTTTATATACAGAAGATCAATTTAGTATATATTCAGTAAAGATTTAATCAGTTTGCACCCACACAGAACATAAAGTGTAAAATACTGTTTCAGTACTAGTTATAGCATTAATTCACATTGGACAACACATTAAGGACAGAGATCCTACATGAGGAGTAAGTGCACAGTGACTCCTGTTGTTGACTTAACAATTTGACACTCATATTTATGGCGTCAGTAATCTCCCTAGGCTCTAGTTATGAGTTGACAAGGCTATGGAAGCCTTTTGAGTTCATGGACTCTGATCTTATTTAGACAAGGTCATAGTCAAAGTGGAAGTTCTCTCCTCCCTTCAGAGAAAGGTACCTCCTTCTGTGATGGCCCGTTACTTCTACTGGGATCTCACTCGCAGAGATCTTTCATTTAGGTAATTTTTTTTGCCAAAGTGTCTTGGCTTTCCATGCCTAAAATACTCCCATGGGCTCTTAATCCAAACCTGAATGACTTAAGGGCTGATTCTGAGGCCAGAGTGCTGTTTAGGACATCTACCATTCTATGAGTCTGCTGTGTATCCCAATTTCCATGTTGGATTGTTCTCTCCCTTTAAATAGTCCATGAATAAAGCAGGAAGTCTCAAAGGAAAAGCTTTAGAAAATACACAGAACTGAATAAAAATGATCTGTAACCTATCAAAGTATATGCAATGCAGTTAAAACAGTTCTGATAAGAAACTTTAGAGCAGTAAAAGCTCACATGGAAAGAGTAAAACACAAGGCTGGTTTATCAACATATTTAATAAAATTGGTAAACCCTAGGCATAAATAACTAAATCAATAATAAAGAAGAGGCAAAGTGCCAATGTCAGAAATGACACAGAAGAAATTATTATGATAATGTAACTACTGAAAAAATAAAAGAGAATAATACAAACAACTTCATGCTCATAAATGTGACAAGTTGAAAAAAATGGATTAATTCCTTAAGACTCACAAACAACAAAAAGTCAACCATGACCAAATGGATAATCTGAATAGACCATTAACCATGAAAGAAGTGGATCTGTAATTTAGAAGCCCCAGGGGAAAAAAAATCTCCAAGCCTTATTGATTTCACTGGAAAATTCTATCAAACATTTAAGGAAGTAAAACCAATTTACACAATCTCTTCCAAAGATGGAAGACAAAGGAAAATTTCAATATATTTTATGAGGCCAGCACTGCCCTAATGCCAAAACCAGAGAAATATATACAGTACAGTAATACTACATTCCTGTACTCCTCTGAACTTACAAGGGAAACTTCTGGAATCATGTATCGGCAAATACAATACAACAATGCATTAAAAGGTGTTGAAGATGGTGTGGTACTGACTGAGGACAGGCACACTGATTAATGGGCAGACTAGGGAACCTAGAAATAAATAGTCACAAATACATCCAAATGATGGATGATGAAGGTCCAAAGTTACAGAGAGAGAGGAGAGGCAGAGAGAGAGAGAGGTTTCCCATCAGTTGGTTCACTCCTCAGATGGACGCAATGGCCAGAGCTGTGCTGATCTGAAGCCAGGAGCCAGGAGCTTCTTATGAGTCTCCCATGTGGGTTCAGGGGCCCAAGGACTTTGGCCATCTTCTACTGCTATCCCAGGCCATAGCAGAGAGCTGGACAGGAAGCAGAGCAGCCGAGACTCAAACCAGTGCCCATATGGGATGCTGGCACTTCAGGCCAGGGCACTAGCCTTCTGTGCCACAGCACTGGCCCTTATGAGTATTTTTCAAATAAATAACCATGAAGCAATTATATATCCACAGGCAAAAAAAATTCAAACTTTATAGTTTATGAGCTAATTAATTCAAAATGCATTGTAGATTTAAATGTAAAATGTGAATACATAAAACTTTCAGAAAAAGACAAGGCAAAATATTTGGGATGTGTGAATAGGCAGAATTCTGAGACTTCACACAAAAAGCAGAATCTATAAAAGGAAGAACTGAGAAGCTGAACTTCACCAAAATTAAAAACCTGACCTTCTCAAGAATCCTTAACGGAGAGTGAAGACAACGATAGCATGCAATGGAATATTTGCAAACCACAGATCCAATGAAAGACTGCTATCAAGAATAAGAACTTTCAAAACTCATCTGTAAAATGTAAGCAATCCAATTAGAAATATAGGCAAAAAAAATTTGACAGAAATTTCCCTGAAGAAGAAATCCAGATGGCAAATAAGCACATGAAAAATGCTGAACATTATTGGTCATTGGGGAAGTTCAAATTAAAACCATTATAGGATATCCATGCATAATAATTAAAATAAAAATAGTGCTAACACCATATGCTGTTGAGGATGTGAAGAAATGATCTCTTATGAAACTGGAGTATAAGATGATGCAGCTATTCTGGGAAACTGTCAGGTTTTTTTTTTTTTTAAAGATTTACCTATTTATTTGAAAGGCAGAGTTACAGAGACAGAGGGACACACACACACACACACACACAGAGAGAGAGAGAGAAAGGGAGAGAGGGAGACAGAGACAGAGAGAGAGATGTCTCATCTGCTGATTCACTCCCCAAATGGCTGCAAAAACCAGGGTTGGGCCAGGCCAACACCAGGAATCAGGAGCTTCATTCAGATCGCCCACATGGGTGCAGGGGTACAAATACTTGGGCCATCTTTCACTGCCCTCCCAGGCCCATTAGCATGGAGATGGGTAGGAAGTGGAGCAGCTGGGACAGGAACTGGCACCCATATGGGATGCCAGTGCTGCAAGCAAGGGCTTAACCGGCTATACCACAATTCCAATCCAATATTTGTTTATTTTTTTAAACTAAATATGCATATGACTCAGCAATTTCACTCTTGGGCATTTTTCCCAGAAACCTTGTACACAAATATTCTAGGAAATTTTATTTATAATAGTCTGAAACTTCAAAGCATCCTGGTATCCTTCAGTGGGTGAATGGTTGAGGAAACAGTAAAACATCCATTGTATAAAACACTACTCATCAATAAATGGGAGAAACTATTGATGCATGCAACAATTTCAATTCATCTCTAGGAAATTATGCAGAGTAGAAAAAAGTCACAGAAGTACACTACTATATGATTCAATTTATGTAACTTTTCTTAAATGACAAAATTATAGATGTGGAGAATAAAACAGACCACTGTCTCAGCAGGGCAGGGAGACATGAAAGAAGTAGGTGTGGGTATAAGAGAGCAGTATGAGGGCCAGGCATTGTGGTGTAGAGGGTTAAACCGCTGCCTGCAATGCCAAGATCCCTATGGCTACCTGTTCTAGTACTGGCTGCCCCACCTTTGACTCAGCTCCCTGCAAATGCACCTAGGAAAGCAGTAGAAGGTGGTCCAAGTGCTTGGGGCCCTGCACCCACATGAGAGACCCAGATAAAGCTCCTGGTGTGTGGCTTCTGCCTGGTCCAGCCATGGCCATTTCAGCCATTTAGGAAGTGAACTAGTGGATAGAAGTGCTCTCTCTCTCTCTCCCTCTCTCCCTCTCTAACTCTTTCTCTTTTTCTCTCTGTATAAATCTGCCTTTCAACTATTTTTTTTAAGTGAGAGCAATTTGAGGACCTTTTCAATAACTACTTTGTGTCTTGATTGTGTTGGTGGCTACCTCCACTTACACATGATGAGTGGAACGAAATGCACACACAGTGACACACATGAATAACACTGGGGAAATGTGGCTCTGCCACAGATTCCTGCACTGTTATTAATGTCAGTATCCCTGTTGTGTTATTGTTCAATAGTACCATAAGATGTTGTCAGAGGGGGAGACTGAGTAGAAGATATACTATATCCCTCAGCATTATTTATTACAAATACATATGAACTGTGTTAATCTCAAAATAGAAGTTAAATTTAAAAAATAGTATTCTGAAAAGGAAGAAAAATTAGAAAGTCTCAACCTTAGCAAATATTAGAACTTATTATAGGATATTAATCAAAAGACTATGGTGTGGAATTTATACAAAAAATAGATGAGCAGAATCAAAAAGGAAAAATCTTGATCAACATTATTTATCACACTAAGGGGAATAAAAATATAAATAACAGTATCTTGATCGATACAAAATAGCCTTTGACTAAATATAATACCCATTCTTACAAATTTAGCAAAGCAGGAATTCAAGACAATTTTCTTCTCTCTCTCTCTCTCTCTCTCCCTCCCTCCCTCCCTCCCTCCCTCTTAAGATTTAGGGAAAGACAAAGAGAAAGGTCTTCCATTTGTTGGTTCACTCCCCAAATGCCCACAACAGTGGGAGCTGGGCTGATCCGAAGCCAGGAGCCAGGAGCTTCTTCTGGATCTCCCACACAGGCACAGGGACCCAAGAATTTGGACCATCTTTCACTGCTTTTCTCAGGCCACGGAAGAGAGCTGGATCAGAAGAGGAGCAGCCGGGACACAAACCAGCACTCATACGGGATGCTAGCGCTACAGGCGGAGGCTTAGCTCACTGCACCACAGGCCCAAGAGAATATATTTCTTTTTTTAAATATTTATTTTGTTTGTTTCAAAGGCAGAGTTACAAAGATAGGGGAGAGAGACAGAGATTCCATCCACTGGTTCACTCCCCAAATGGCTGCAACTGGCTTGGTTGGGCCAAGCTGAAGCCAGGAGCCTGAAACTCTATCTGGATCTCCTATGATGGTGGCAGGGACCCATCCACTTGGGCCATCTTCCACTGGCTACCAGATGCATTAGTAGGGAGCTGATTGAAACAGAGCATCTTAGACTGGAACATGGTTCCAGTCTAAGGGATGCTGGCATCACAGGCAGTGGCTTAACCCATTGTGCCAGATGCATTAGTAGGGAGCTGATTGAAACAGAGCATCTTAGACTGGAACATGGTTCCAGTCTATGGGATGCTGGCATCACAGGCAGTGGCTTAACCCATTGTGCCACAACACTGGCCCCAAATTTTCTTAATCTTAAAAAAGAGTAAGTTTGGGCACAAAAGTTTTGAGATTTGTGCATAAGTTTCCATAATACACATTTCCACTTCTGAAAGACCCTTGTATGCACAGATTTCAAAAGTTTTCCCAACAACTTATCTTTTAATCCTATTTTCTGCAAACTTTGAAATACCCTTTTAAGTACAAAATGATCCCTTATCCATGTCCTAAATGGGGCACATGCGTCGCATGAGCTGAGAGAGGAGTTTTGCCATTGCTATGTGTTCATCTGAGTCTGAAACTTTAATCACAAGAGGCCCATGACATAGAAAGGCTAAGCCACAGCCAACTCCCTGGGACATACCCTTTGTTGACAAAACAGACACACAGAAAACAGCCACCTCACTCCTGCCACTTGCTACTGTCTTCCTGGGTATGGCCGTTGCACCTGCCACAGCTCTCCTGAAATTGGGAGGTTACAAAATGCCCTGGGCCCTTGAGCTGGTAGATGAGCATCTTTACTGGCTGTCCCTGAAGCCATCCAAGCTCCAAGCCTTAGTGTTTCAGCCACCTGAGGGAGGTCAGGACATTGCTGCAGACAGACACATTCTAAAGATAGGCAAGAATGAAGCAAATTTACGCTGGGAGAAAAATAAATAAGAGTGTAAAGCACCAAGACTAAGATTATGCAAAAATTAGTCACCATGGGACAAAATGTGATGTTCAAGCCAGTGGGGCAAAGAGGATGTACTGTGTAAATAAACAGGGTAGCAACTGTCTGGTACACAACATCCAAGCTAAGTCATTGTGTCACAATTATAGGTCGATGGAAGATTTCACTAAAAGATAAAACCATAGGAATAACTGGAAGAAAGCATGGGTAAATACTCTTAGATGTGTGTGTGTGTGTGTGTGTGTGTATAGAAACATGCAAAAAAAAAAAAACTAAAGGGATGAGAAACAATCACACAATCAAGTTATGACAGCTATGCCAAATACTTGTGCAAGAAGAATTAAGAAAAGTAGGATTGTTATTTTGTTTCCAGATGAGAAGAATAACAAAATAGAGGCATGACCTACCATGGTGTTTAGAAAAATTTTTCATTTTTAGTATACACTCTGTTTTTGATATTCATTTTCAGCTGTTGATGTGTCTTATATGATTTTAATTCTCAAGTTACATGGTTATTAAATCTTTATCACTTAAAAATAATAGATGTCATTAATAAAAACATCTTTAAAAAAACAAAGTAAAGCAGAAATTATAAAAAAGATGTTCTAAAAATGCAAACGTGTAAAAACATTACAAATACTTCAACTAAGTACTGGACCCTATCAAAATTTAAATGCCTTTATGAGAAAATGCTGTTCCTAATTCAAGGGCAAATAATGTACAACAACAGACTATTTGACACAACTATCAATTCTATTCTGAAATGAAAGCTACATGCACTGACAAGAAAATTTTCATCCCCAATATCAACATGCAAAGGATGTAGATTACACTATAATTCACAAATGGCCAATGACTGTATTTTTAGGTACAATGTCACAAGCAATGCAACTTCATTAGCTTTTTCTACATACTGCTACAAATTAGCAAACATTTTTAATCTGTCAATCAGTTTTCTGAGCACCAACCATAATTATCTCTGTATACTATTAGTGGATATGAAAATTAATGAGCCTGGTGCATTGTGGCTCAGAGGATAAAGGTGCTGCTTACAACACCTGCATCCCATATCCAAGTGCTGGTTCTAGTCCCAGCTGCTCCACTTCTGATCTCACTACTTGCTAATGCACCTGGGAAAACAGCAGAGTACAGTCCAAGTATGGGGTTCCCTGCCACTCACATGAGAAACCCAGATGGATTTCCAGGCCCCTGGCTTCAGCCTGGCTATTGTGGCCATTTGAGGAGTGAACCAGTGGATGGAAAATGTCTCTCTCTTTCCCTCTCTCTCTGTTGCTCTGCCTTTCAAATAAATAAATGTTTAAAAAATTATAGAGCTTTTCTATAATCAATTTGAAAATATGTATCAAGTGCATCAACAGAATTATTATCCTTGGATTGGCAATTCTACTTCTTATAAAATAAAATAAATATAGATATAATTAAGATTTTATATATTTGGGATTCCATTATGGCACTATTCTGGAGTGATATGCCAAGATATTCATCACATAGGAAGCTAAAATAAAGGACGTTTCCCTGTAAGTTGAGTAATGCACTTCCACTAAAAACTCATCGCTGTAGAGAATAGTTAAAGAAATGAGGAAATACTCCCAATATAGCCTTAAGTGGGAAAGTCTGCATACAAAATGTGTGTTCGATAAATAGCAACTGGATAAATATACAGATCTCTCTGCAGGTACGGTGGGGAGAAGACATAAAATGCACCAGGAATGCATGCAGAATTTATTTCTTGGTTGAGAGATTAGAACTGACGTTTATATTCTTCTTTTCATTTATCTGTATTTTCCAAACATTCGACTGGAAATGAGAATGCCCAGATGAAATGATCCTCAGAATGAAATACTCCATTGCATCTTTGCTTCCTGCCCTTCCTCTGAAGATGTAGCCCTGTTTGCTTTGCTGCTCAGCTCTGTCAAAAGCAGTTCTTGCGCAAGGGTTCCAAATGGCTGACATTTTACTCGGGGAATACGCTGCGAGAATGTTAATCCATGAGGAGACTGAAGTTTATGAGTCCTGTGCAACTCACTGTGCACAGCCAGGGGTCTCTCTGGGAGCAGCTTAATAGAGACACGGCACCCCTCAGGCACTGCCGGTCGCCTGCAGCCACAAGGCGAAGCGTCACTACCAAAGACAGCCTGCCCTGTGCAGGGCAACCTGGCCTCATGGCGTGGAACTTCTGCACCCGCCAGTGTGGGGATGATTTGTAACGCACAGTGGCAGGTCTGGGAGAGCATGTTAATGACGCACTTCCAAAGGCCAGGGAGGACCAGGGTCCTATGGCGTGGCAATCACCGCATGATAAGCAATTAGGACTTGGAGAACGATCCGCAGCCACAAGGCCCACCCGGGGACATGACATCAAGTCGGGCATTTGATTCCTGTCCAAAACCAACTTTCATGAAGAATCAAAAGCGACAGAGAAGACCGGAGAGGCATCTTCAACTAGCAAAGGAGAATGCAGCTTTCTCGTTGCCCTCGGTAATTTGCTGGAATGGAGAGGCTGAGCCAAGGGCAGCAATAGAATTCAAGATTCAGCAGGCTGTGGGGCCAATGGGTGGGGACCGTGGTGCCCCAAGGCTGGCTGGCTGCCAGGAAAGTGGAAGAGACTGTGGAAAGTGGGCTAGGGGAGTGAGACACCATCTCGAATTCAGAAAGGATGCTTGGGCTGCTGTGCTACACACACACACATACACACACACTCACAGGAAGTCTGCCTTCCAGCCCCAGCATGGCCACATGCTCCTAGCACTGCATAATTGCACAATTGGGTCTTTTCAGTCTCTGTGCCTCAGGTTCCCAAAGGGAGTTGTGCAGAAAACCATGGAGATGCTGGGGACGGACACAACTGTGGCAGGAGCCTCGGGGTTCCCTGCAACCACTACACATGTGCTTCCAGGACTGTTTAGTATATGCAGGTTCTCGTGAGTCCCTGCTTGGCCAAATTTTGTAGAGCTAGAGAAAAGCGGGCACATCCCGGACTAAATACTTCCTCGGCCTCTCTTGGTACCATCTTGATCCTCCATAAAAAGGAGCAAAAAGCAGCCGTGGTCTCTCCTGCCACACCAGGCTGGCATTCATTCTGGACACGAGACAGAAAGCAAATGCACATGTGATCTGGGTACTCCTGCTGCCTGTTTCCCCTCTCTGGCCCCAGGAGACCCACTGTCTTCTGCTGCACCCACAGTCAGGTGGCTGCCTCGCGGGAAATCAAACTCAAGAGGCCTGAAGGCAGCTGGCAATTTTCCCAGGGTTTTACTGAACCGGGGACCTTGTGTTTGGGGAATGGAATGGGTCTCCAAGCTGGTGTCATTAGGGCAGAAAAGGGTCATACAAACGTGTTTCCTCAGGACTGTTAATGGAGTCTCAATCCAGGCAAGTCTGCTTGGGCATTAAAGGACAACTGTTCTTCTGCGGATCATCCCAATAGCAAAACAGTCGTGAAAATAAAATCCCACCAGGCTGAGGCTCCCTGGATCCCTCAGCCCTCAGTTTTCACGAGCCGTAGGCACCTGTTTCCAGGTGTGGAAGGCCCGGGGGCTCTGGCCCAGCACAGGGCTTGGTGATCCCAGCTGTGCCTGTCAGGGCTGCATGAAGCAGGCTTTTGCACTTGGTGTGGGGAGGAGTTCAAGCCCAAGGCCCTGTAAAGCAGAAGGCTTGGTTCTAGGGCCTACTTGAGTGTCTCTGCTCTGGCAGTCTGGGGTTGAGAGGTTTAGTGAGGGCCCTGTGGGTTCCAAGTGCTGCCCAGGGTCATCACGCTGACTCACAGACCCCTCCATTCCACAAGCAGCTCACGGCACCTGCATCTTCCATCTGAGGAAGGTTCAGAGAGGAGGTGTGGCTGCAGAATCTCAGGAGAGGCAGGCCCAGCAGCGACACAAAGGCCCCTGAGCCAATGAGACAGCACACATCTAACAGACTTTTATACACAGTGGGAGCACAGTAGCTCCTGCTCCACTTTCCTGTCCAGCACCAAACAGCTGCTGAGACTCCTCCCTCTTTGAGGACTCCACTACCACAGATCTGTCCCAGCTCATGTCGCGTGTGAAGGATGTTTGCATGGACAACCTCACAGGACCCTCCTCTGGGGATTGCTGTCTGCTCAAAGGGAGTGGAAAGTCCTGGAGCGCTCATCACACTTCTGAGAACATGAGTGTCCCAGAGGAAGGCACACACCCTTGGTACGATGGATGCCGGAGAACGCCTTCGAGAGCCAGAAGTGACTCTGCTGCAAATCCTGCCCTGGTGGCAGGCTTGTGCCGGGCAGCTCCAAGTACAACCCTGAGACCATTACCAACTGTTCCTGGAGCTCCCCAGCAAGCCGGCGACACTGACCTTTGGTTTTGCCATCTGGCACTCCCTCCACAAGAATGCATTTCCTGGATGCAATCATTTAATTAGCATTTGCCCAGCACCCTGCATCGAAAGACGATCACACGCCTTCCTGCCCATGAGACGGCTGAGTAACCCACAACTTCCCAGTGCCACTTCATCTAAAATGTCTGGGTGACTCACCCTCCCCAAGGGCCCCTCCAGGGCACTTAGTTTGAGAAAATATCCATTTGTTCCCCAAGCAAGATGATTCCTCTTGACATGAATTTTAAAGAAACTCCGTGGTGTTCGTTTGGTTGAGTTTCCCATGGTTCTTGTTCAGTTTCTGCACGGGATCTGCATCATCTCTGTGCAGCACTCTTGACCCTGGCCCACAGGGCAGCACTCAGCAGTCGGAACATGGGGCCTTCGAGCAGCTCTGCATCAGGGGCCACTTCACGGGGGGCTCCTCCATAGCTGATCTCGGCACTGCCTTTTTGTACTCAGCACTCTAACCCTACCCCCAGATCTGCCACTCATCCTCAGCTGCTATCTCTTCCGGGAGCATCCTTTAAGTCACACCAATTTCCCAGCATCCTCCACCAGGAACCCCAGCTCAGCCCCACCTTGAAAGCCTGTCCCATGCCTGTGATGCTCCCCCAGCCCCATCCGAATCCCCTCCCTTGCTTGATCCTGAACCACACCCCCGACCCAGTTCTCGATGCACCCTGGGCCTGAATCACAAACATTGGCTATGGCAAATCCCATGCCCTGCTCCCCAGATAACTTCTCCTTCACAGCCATAAGCTGACAGGCACATAGATAACAAGCGGGATATGCAGTTATTAAGGGCAGATTTTAAAATGACAAAAGGAGACGTTTAAAATAAAACCCTCTTGAAAATCAGCTTCCATTGCAACTCAATCACACACAGACCTCCTGCTCAGAAGCTCCTCAAACTGGAGATTCTGGCTCCTATTGGCTTCGGGGGTTTTGAGGACTGTTGCCTTGGCAACAAGGAAGGCCCAGACACCTGAGACAGGAAGTGGAGGCCACTGCAGCTGCCCTTCTCAGGCACCTGGAGTGGGCAGTCTGGGGCCAGGCAAGGGGCTTGGGTGTCAGAAATGAGGCAAAGGAAACTCCCCCACCCCACCCCACCCCAGCCAACATCCATGGGAACCTTGCAGTTAAAGCTGAGCTTCATGAAGCAGGTGGGCGGCAGGGAAGGAGCCAGTGGGCAAGGCCTGATTGTCCCTAACCCTGGAGGAACACTCAGGGATGCAGGCAGTGCCCATGTACCGTGGCAGATGGGAATGGTCACTTCAGCAGGGTGCTGCACTCTGCAAGCTCCTTACTCTCCTCAGTGGTGGACAGAACTCCTCTCTGCACTGGCTTCCCTTGACCAGGTGGGAGTCCCATTGCAAGCTGATTTCTCTTGCAGTCATGACTCTGTCCAATGCTGGCCACCCATCTGCAGCCCACAGCCCGAGCTGCAAGCTTTGGGCATCCCTAGAAGGCATCACAGGCCAACCCGGACTTCCACTGACAGAGTAGGACCCCTGGCCCTCCAGGATGTTACTGGGTAGTCATCAACCCCCACGATGATGCCACCCATGCAGTGCTGAGTTCTGAAATGTCATTGACCCTTGTGTGTCAGCATTTGTACCGCAGCCAATTACTGAACCTCCTAGCACTTACACGATCAACCTACAACTCTGTCTTCCAGTACATGATGAGCTGGGTGTTCCCCACCTGCCCCATCACACAGGGGCCTGGTGATTCCAGCCCCTCCCTTGGGAGCCAGTCCCCTGCCTCTGACATCACCAATGAGCCTTGCACACTCTTTTTGCTCTACAGCTCTCACCAGCTCCATACACACCTCCTTTGGCCCTGGTCCTCCAGGAGCAAACCAAGGAAGTCTCCCAACTGGACTCTCAATACCCAATGTCACTTAACCCTTGCCTGCCCCTCCACTGCCCCTGTCCAAGCCAGGAGGCCAGGCTATGGGGCTCTTGATGAGCATCTCCAGTCCCTGCTGGGAGCTCATTGCTTTCAAGCTTACATCTCCCAGGTATTGCCATTAGTGAAGACATCATCCTCCCAAGGGTGTAGAAATGTGTGTGTGTGTGTATGTGTGTGTGTGTGTGTGTGAGAGAGAGAGAGAGAGAGAGAGAGACAGACAGAGAGACAAAGAGAGCATGAGTGTGGGACTACATGACCCTGTGCCTGCACATGTGTCAACCAGTGAATGTTTTCATTCTTTCCTGAGAAGCTGGAATCCCTGTGGACCATTTAGACCATGAACACTCTGTCTCTAGCCCTGACACACATATGGTCCTCCTGCATCCAAGCCAGCTGCGTTGGCCAGGCCCTGGGGTGGCAGCCACAGCTCCCACCTGTACAGAACTATGGGTCCACAACGGCTTGCCGTGAGAGTGACCAGCCCATCTGATGTCAATGTTTGGATGATTACCCCAGCCCCTTGCTTGCCATGTGGACCTGCTGGTCCCCGATCTTACTGACTTTGGCATCACAGTCCTCCCCTCTGGGATGTGGGGGAGGGTCCCCACTCTGAGTTAAAGGCCACTTAATGATATTGTTGATACTGAACAAACTGTCCTTCAGCTCCAAGAGGAAAAACAAGAGGCAACATTTCACACTGCCCAGTCTGCCACCTGCATCAGCATCCAGTTAGAGCCGGGCCTCACCTGAGTTACTCAGCAAGCCCATTCCTCACTTCCTCATGGCTCCAGCACTCCCACCTCCCACCCTCCTTGCTGTCCAGTGTTCCATCTGTGGCCCTGTCTCATCCTTGGATCTGGAGGAAGCTCTGGCTGTAACCTCTGTCTCCTGCTTTAGCCATGATTCATACTTGCTCTCCACTCTGTGCTGATTCCACCACACTAGGGAATCACACTGCCCCTTCCAGCTTCCAGGCGGCCCTACTGGTTCAGGGAGCAGGGCCTAGTTGCTACCAGGGGCCCTTGCTGTACTCAGAGAGTGCATGAGCAATGCTGTTTATTTAGAAATATCTCTGCTTCCTCTCCAGGATGCCCCATAACGCCAGCCTCAATACCATGAGTGGCAGAGGGGATTTCTGTTCCAGCTCCTTCTTGCTGGGGATGCAGGGCCCACACAGCTGTCACTGTCTCCAATGGTACTGCAGTAGGAAGATTGGGAGGCAGGGAGCCTCTAGGTTACCTTGCGCATGTCTTTGCCAAATGTCTCGCTATAGGTCGTGCCCAGGATTTCAAACTGGACGTAGGGATTTGAGCTGTCCTCGCGAAACTCCATCACCCCTGTGAGTCCAGTGATGTGGCCCTGCAGGAGACAAGGACAGATCACTGAAGGGTGGGCAGTCTCAAAGGTTAGGAAGCACAAAGAATGCAGCCACCAAGACAGGGCCTGGAGGAGGGCAGCCTGTAACAAGAACAGAGTCTTTTGCAGACCTGGGCCATGGAACAGAATCAGTACTTCCCAGGCCACCTGCTTGCAGGGGACATCCCCAAAGACTTGTCTTCATGTTGTTCACGTTGTCATATGTGAGAAGACCCCGCTATGAGCCAAGCACTGTGCAGGACTGACAGCTTGAGTCCCGACTTTCCTGAGTGTTAATGCTTTCTTGCAACCTGATCCATGGACTCCATTTTGCAAGAGGAAGTCACAGGGCAACGAGAACCCACAGGTCAGGACTCTGGGGGTGAAGACCAAGAGCCTACAGGTCAGAAGCATGAGTGTGGGAAGGGAAAGCCCAGCTCTAGTCCACCAGGCATTGCCACCTGGGCCACGTTGGCCAAGTCATTGTCCATCTGCCCGCTCCAGGCTGAAGTCAGTCAGGCTCATATGATAGAGCCTGTGGGAACTGAAGGAGAAACCACATCCAAAACCCAGTGTCTGACACAGCCTGGCTGTCATGAACTGCCCCCCTTGCCTTTGCTCCCAAAGCGGTAACAGGCAGTGGTGGTTTAGTGAGCTGGGGCAGGCCTCTTCTCTCCTCAAGCCTGGGGAGGGGGCTTCAGCAGCCTCCCTTCTGTGAGCCTGGAGAGTTCCAGAGATTGTGCTGGCCCAGGAAGAGGCCTGGGCTCTGCTGTGGGCTGTAGTAGATTCAAACCAACATCAGAACCTGCTCTCTGCTACTGAAACCACACACAGTGTATGGTGAACAAAAACTCCAAACACTATGGATTTCCCTAAATGCTCCTCTGAAGCCTCAGAAAGCCAATTCGCTCAAACACGTCTTGCATGGATTTCTGAGTTCACTTTATATCCAGGCTCCAGCACATGGGGCATTTCACTAGTATAGAGGACACACACACACACACACACATGCACATACACCAAGGACCTACGGCAGGGCCCAGTGAAACTACCTCTCCTATGCAGAGAGGCACCCTGTGTGGAGGGGTGTCTGACAGGCACCACACAGAGAGCTGCCTTCAGAGTCTGCTTACCCATAACCTTGGCAAGCTCCTACATCTCCCTGAAGCCCAAGCTCCTCATGTTAGCATGGAGATAATAATAAGAACAACACTATCCATGGGCCCCAGCTCAACCAGCCTTCAAATGCTACAACAGAAGGACTGATCAGAAGAGAGGCCTGGGAAGGCCCCTCCTGGGATAGCCACCCAGAGGACCCAGCTTCAGGCTGGCTGCAGGACGGGCAAAGACTTGGGGGTGTGAGGAGTGGCCCTGGCTCCCACCTTGGTCTGGAAAGGTGTACCCATGCACACACCTTTTTGATGGTGTCCAGCATGGACCTCCCTCCGTTCCACGGCTTGGTGGACTTGCGTATGCAGTTGAGACTCGCCATGCTGTGCCACTTCCGGTCCTCCAACTTCCTGTGAAAGGCGTTGGCCAGCATCAGAACACTGTCATACAGGTAGAGGTTGGAGATCTGCAAAGACAGAGGAAATGAAATGCCTTCGGCTCATGCGTTCCCAGAGATGGGGAGAAACCAGCAGAAAGCTGGGGTGGTGCAGGACACCGACCCTAAGATACGGTCCCCAGCACCGAGGTGTGGCTTCCAGGTGTTCATTTGACAGCCCAGGCAGGTGCTGAGATGCTGAGTAGGATAAGGCTTATCTCTGCATCAGGTATGAGAGTGGGAGGTGGATTTGTACAACCTGAGGGAGACCAGCAAGATGAGCACCATGACTGAGACATGCACCTGGGCAGATGACCTGCTCAGGTGATGAGGGATGAGCAGTATAAAGAGGGCCCAGCATTTGCATCAAGGTGCAAAGGGGCAGGGCCACTTAGGGCAGCATCTACCAAAGTTTCCATTAAAGAACCAGGTAGTAAAGACTTGGGTGCTGCTGTCTCTGTTGTAATCACTCAACTCTATTGTTAGTAACCTGACAGCATCCTGGATAAGACATGAAGGGGTAAGCACAGCCATGTGTAATAAGATGCTATTTATCAAAATGGCCTGTGTGCTGGGTGCACCCCCATGGCCTCAGTTGGTCAAACTCTGGGTCAGAGGAACTGAAGGCAGTTCAAGATCAAGACTGTCAACAGGTAGAGCAGAAGGGATGGGCAGGATCCTCAGGCAGGCAGGGCCAGGGCCAGGCAGAGCTATGGGGGTGGGGGCTGTGTGCTGAGGACTAATAAGGTGACTTCAGGAAGAAGGTCGCCACTGGTGGGTCTGTGCCCAAACAGCTGATGATCAACCTGGCCTCAGAAAAGACCATTCTGGAACCCCAGAAGCAGCTCTGGGCTCCTGGCTTTGGCTGGGCCCAACCCTGGCCATTGCAGCCATTTGGGGAGTGAGCCAGTGGATGGACAATCTCTCTCTCTCTCTTTTTCTGTCTCTCCCTCCCTCTGTGTAACTCTGCTTTTCAAATAAATAAATAAGTAAATAAATCTTAAAAAAAGACCACTCTGGTTTCAGGATGGGCTGAGGAGGAGAAGCTGGAACAATGCTTGCAGAGCAACCCTCCTGTGCATCCGGGGGTGACTGTAACGGAAGACTCCTGTCTGGAGGGGTAGGAAGGCCTACACCTGCCTGCTCATGGCTCAGCAAGAGCCTAGCAAGGAGGAGGGCGCACTTGTTCCCAGATGTCACCTTCACGCCATCTCAGCCCTCAAGGAGGCATCGGAGGAGGAGGGAGTGGCCTGGGAGAGTTAACGTCCACCCACGGTCAGGTTAGGGCCCCTTGTTTCTAACTGTTGCATAGACAATGGCCAGCAAAGTGGGTCACAGGGACCAGTCTCTGAACACCTGAGCAGCAAGGAGCCTGCTAAAAATATTTCAGGAAAACAAAACCCACCAGATAGAAACAGGAGACTATGTCAGCCTCATAGGAGGCCTGGGAAGATCAAATACGCTCCTTGGAATACAAGAAGTCTCCCCTTCTGCTCCCACCTCTCCTTCCTCAATGTGTTCCCTTGCCCCCTACATCTCCACGCCTCCGTCTCTGCCTACACTTCCATCCCCACGCGTCTTACTCTGATGCTGCAGGCAAGAACGTGGTGGTGGAACTCATCCCCCACAACTGAAGCTGCAGTCAGGGTGGGAGGGGGAGCACAGGACAAGGCACAGGACATCAGACACATGGGCTCTGCCCTGTCCATCCAGTCGCTCATGCTAGCCCTCCAGAGCCATTTCCACAGGGGCACATCCAAGCAGAGCCGACCGCTTTCCCTGGAAGTCTCCTCATGGGCAGGACATGGCTAAAGAGCTGTGTCCCATCTGTCACTGTCCTGTGCTCTTGCTGTGCCTGCTGCAAGTGTGAGAAGTGGGTGGAGGGTGGGTCGATGCTCAGGAGGTGGCCAGATCTTGCCTGGGTGACTGACCACAGCTCACCGAAACATGGGAAGCAGCAAAAGCAGTGACTGGGCTCATCCTTGTCAGGTGTCAACTAACAACAGAGAGGAAGTGTTCCCACCAACAGGCACCCACTCCCTGTCTGCATCATGACAGAATCGTGTCCTGGCCCCCTTAGGGTGGGAGACTCATTCGCCTCAGGGAGCAGGGATGGCCTGTGCCCTGCCCCTCCCTGCTCCCCCCAGTGCTTGGGAGCCCCCACTGATGCACAGCTGCCTTCCCTCTCTGGAACACAAGCAGAATGGAGCTTTCAGTAGAAGGGAATACGAACCACTAAGAGGTGGCTTTGGTTTTCTTTTCTCCCAAAGAATAACTCAATGCTGAGAGTCCTTGACAAAGTGAAGATGTCTGTTCTCAAGATTTACGCGGATCTCGCAGGCACCCACTCACTGCGAGGACTATTTATCCAGCCCAGACCTTTCGACCCACTCACACCCCCATTCACGCACTGAGGGCAGGACTCATAGCACCTCTGCTGTGGCCCAGACAAACACCCAACATAAGGTACCTTTTCCCCTCCAGCACTTCTAGCCGCAGTGAATTAAGGTACTCAGCAAATGTATGAATGCAGAGAGGAAGCAGCAGAATATGACTAAGAAAGGCCAGAGGAAGCCCTCAGTCCTCCCACAAATGTGTCTGCTGTAAAGAATGAATGCATTCCAGCTCAGAGGAGCAGGCTGGAGCAATGCTCTTTTCCAAGCACAGATAGACCCTGCTCACCACCACCACCAGATCTCCCTGAGCACACCCTCTTCTGCGCATGCATTCTGCACTGTCAGTTCATGAATGTGCTTACCTCATCAATTGTTGAGTTCCCTAAGGGCTATCTCTAGAATCCAGCACCAACCAAGGAACATGGCGAGTGCTTAACATGCATTTGACGAATGAATTCATGGAAGATACACATAATGCAGGAACAGTGGATGGATGGGTGTGTGGGTGGACAGCTGGGTGAGTGGATGGATGAATGAATGGATAGCTAACTAGATATAGACAAATAGACAGATACATGGATAACTGGATGGATGGATGGATGGATGGATGGATGGATGGAAGGACAAAAATGTGAGTGGATGGGTGGGTGAGTGGATGGATGAATAACCAGATAGGTAGGTAAATAGATGAGAGAATGATAGAGGGATGGATGAATAGATAGATATAGGTAGATATATAGATATGGGAGTAGGTGGGTGGATGGATGGATGGACGGATGGGTTGTTGATGGATATATGGGTGGATGGATGGATGGACAGATGGATGGTCTGACCTCCTGCTTAGAAGACACACACTAACTGTATTTCACAACAACAAAAATATACAAAACAGACAGGAAGAAGAAAAGATTGACTGCCTCCAACTTTGACTTGGGTGGAAGACTCCTTTTCCGAAACAGCAATTAGCTTCTCATCAGAGCCTACTTGAAAAGCCTTCTAGCTCCTCATTGGAACTTTTTCTATCTACTCTACTCACCCCTTCTCCTTCTCCTTCTCCTTCTCCTTCTCCTTCTCCTTCTCCTTCTCCTGGTAATACACTGTCTCCATATTTGTCCCTGCCTTGGGCAGAAGCTAAGAGTCAGTGTTGATCTGTGGATCTGCCTTTGGCCCCCAACCTCAGCATCATCACTTAGGTAACCTACTTTGTGCATTCTGACTTTGGCTTATGGTTCACTGGTGGAGATGCAGCAGGTGGGGATGGCATTGCCTTCACAATCCGGTTGTCTGGGGAAAAGCTGCCATGGGGATGAGATCAAGAGAAGATGGGAGAATGGCTCTCTAGACTCTCTCCATAGCCTGGTAAACTTAAGGCTTTCCTTAGGGCAGGTGGATGAATACAGCGTCAGAGCTTGGTCATACCAAGCCCCCAAGACAGTAGGGGTGGTCTTGAAGGAGAGAGGGCCCCAGCTGCAAGAATACTCACTCATCACCTGTCACAAAGAGTCAACAGCTTAGGCTGGGGTCATGGACCACAGGGAGAGAAAGGAGCCTGGCCTGAAGGAGTCTTGCCTCCCTCCTTCCCATCTCAGATAAGACACAGCATATAACTCATGAGCAAAGATCAGCCAGACAGGGCAGATACTGTCTAGTTAAACCTCAGCCCATGAAAATGAGAGCCAGGGATAGGACCACCTGGGAACAGTGCTGCACAAAGTGAGAGGAGGGAAAAGTGCCTCTTCCCAGGTCAGAGTCAAGTTGAAAAACAAAAGAGAAGTCAAAGTGTCAAGGCCAAGGGCTTTGACTGCAAAGCAAGACTTAGAACCAAGTCAGAGACACCAGGAGTGAAGTCAGGGGAAGAGGAAAGGGGCAGGGGTCTTCCTGGGAGCCTGTGGGCTCTGTGCTAAGTGAGGAGAGAGCTGGCTGGTTCACTTGGCCACTCCAGAGACATATGCCAGCTTGTAAGTCCAGTTCCCCTCTCACTCTTTATGATACAGTATGACTCACACTGCCATACATGCAGCATAGGAGGGTGGCCCAAGAGCTTTGCCAGCCTTGCTCCCTGGAGGACCCCCAGTGCATGGATACAGCACACACTGAGTCAGTGTTCACTGAATGGGTGAGTTATATCTCCTGCGCCTACTTGTTTAGTGACCCTGAGCAAGCCATTGAAGACTCTCAGACTTATCACAGCAAAACACAGTGTGACCAGGGCCCTGGGAAGGCGCAGACAGCAGCCCTGGTTTACTGCCCCTGTGAATTGCAAATGACATATTGTCATTTTTGGAGAGAGCAGAGCTAGAAAGGAATGCAAAGGGCAAACAACAGACCTAAGCGGCCCCTGACTTCAGAGTGGGTGAGCCGAGGGCTTATCGGGGAAGTCCGCATGGGTGAGGCACACAGAATGTGGAGTTACTGGGAAGATGAACTCAGATTTGGCAACAAGATCTTCTCCCTCTTTCAAAGTGTGCAGGAGTCATGTCTGGATTCTGCAGCTTGTGGATCAGAAGGCTGACAAAGAAGCCATGCTAAGCACTAATCCCCAACTCTATGTGCAGTCTGCTCACCTGGACACCTGGGCATGCGTCCCTGGCCCCCTCCCAGTCCCAGCACAAAGCCACAGCTGTCACTGGTCCCGGGTTTGTCAGGGCTGCACACCCTCAGGTGCCATGGGGCTGCCCTTTGATGGGAAGGTGATAGCACTCCCTGAGGCGTTCCACGGAACGGAACAATGGAGGCAGGTGCAGTGTGTATGTATCCAGGCTCCTGAGAGTGAGCTGCACGACCCACTGCACTCGAAGGGCTACTTGGCATAGTTGATTCTGCAATGAGACCACCCAGGTGTGCAGGGTAGGTGAGGAAGGCAGGCAGCACATGGTGAGGACAAGGGTCAGCCGTCACCCTGCACCTATAACTCTGTACATAGTCACCTGGACCTGTCCCCTGTACAGGCTCAGGGGTTACAGTCCTGGGGAAGTCCTTGGTGACCTCTTTAAATGATCACCTCCCACTGCCATAGCATGGTTCAGCATCCTCCTCTCTCCCTAGGGAATTGGTAACGGCCACTTCCCTTGCTCCCAGCCTCAGACCCTCCCTCTGCACCCTGCACAATCACCTTTCTCAGATGCACCTCCTGCCAGATCACAGCTCCTTTGATTTGCTTCCCAGCATTTCTTGCCTCTCGTCTCTTGGCTCAAGCACAGTGAACTCTGCCCCTGCTCCACCAGGCCTCTGGACTTTTGTATGTGCCATTCTCCCTAATCAGAACATGCTACAAAATGGAACTTCAAAGTCCCAATTTCAGAGCCCATGCTGTGGCATAGTGGGCTAAGCCTCCACCTTTGGCACCAGTATTTCATATGGGCACTGTCTGTGTCTCAGCTCCACTTCCGATCCAGCTCTCTGCTATGGTCTGAGAAGACAGTACAAGATGGCCCAAGTCCTTGGGCCCCTGCATCCACGTGGGAGACCCAGAAGAAGCTCCTGGCTCCTGGCTTTGGATCAGCTCAGCTCTGGCTGTTGTGGCCATCTGGGGAGTGAACTAGCAGATGGAAGACTTTTCTCCCTGTTTCTCTCTCTCTGTATCTCTACCTCTCAAATAAATAAAGTATTTTAAAAAGTCCCAATTTCAGGGGTAGAAATTTTGTGAAGCAGTTAATTTTCATTGGAGACCTGCATCACACACTGTCCTGGGTTCAAGTCCCAACTCCACTTCTGCTCTAGCCTTCTGCTAATGTGTACCCTAGGAGGTAGCACCTGGATTGAGCTCCAGGTTCCTGGCTTCAGCCTGGCCCAAACTGGGCTGTAATGCAAATTTGAAGAGTGAACCAACAAATGGAAAATGTCTGTATGTATGTTTCTGTGTATCTGTCTGACTTTCAAATAAATAAAAACAAATAACTATTTTTTTTAAAGTCCTAATGTTGAGGGGCTGGTGAGAATTAAGAGAACATTTGTGAATGATTTCACGTAAGAACTGGCATGAAGAAGTGATTAAATAAGTGGCTGTGGATTCATCAAGGTTGAATGACTAGTTCTACAGCTGTTCATAGGAGGACACACCCAGGTAAAGAGATGAGGAGGTATTTGCAAAGCAACATCCCTTCTAGAAGACAAGCGATGGCAGACAGAAGCTGACTTGGGAGCAACAGAGGAGCCGGATGCGCACACACACACACTCCGTGGGAGCTGTCCAGCTCCTCTCAGAAGCCAGCACTGTTTTAGCATGGGATGGGAGCGTCCAGCCGCACTGTCACTCCCTCACACAGAAGGCAGAGACTCAGCCAGGAAACAGGAAGCAGAGCATACATTTCTGAGAGGCAGAGGAGAGAACTAAGCCATGAGCACTTGTTGGGGGCTTGCAGCTCTTTGGAAACCCAGGAGACACAGCTGGCTGTTGGACAGAGACCAGTCACGGACATAAGCACCAGTGACAGGAAACCAGGTTGGGTTTTTTGAGTTTGAGCCAAAAATCCCATATCAATAACTATATTTTATTTAGGAGAACACCTTGTGTCAGCAAGAGCAAAAGAAAGATGGTTAAATTGATCTTTATGAGAAAATAAGAATTTAGAGTCAAGATGCAGAGGGAGCAGATGAGGATGGAGAAAGAAGCCAGCCAGGTGGAGAGGCAGGGAGCCCTGGGGCACAGGAGCAAGGCTCAGCAGCAGGGCTTGGTCCACAGAGACAGTCTGTGCAGCTAGGACCCCCACCACGCCCCTACCCCTGCCACCAGGGCTCCTGGCAGCTCTGAGACACAGAGGCCGACTCAGCTTGGGCCACTATAACAAAACACCACTGACCTAGTGACTTATAAACCGCAGGAGTTTACTCCTCATAGTTCTGGAGGCAGAAGGTGAGCACCCAGACAGGAGCAGGATCATTGTCTGATGAGAGCCCCTTTCCTTCCTGGATCGTGGATGGCTCCCTCTTGCTGGGTCTCCAAGCAGTGGAAGAGGAGGACTGTGGCCTCATCAGCCCCTCTGTGGGCCTTTGGCCCCTCCAGGAGGGCTCCCATCTTATCTCCGAATCACCCCTCCAATGTCCCACCTCCCAGTACCATCACCTTGAGAGTTAAGTTGCAGCTTATGACCCTAGGGAGGACACAGCCTTCAGAGCACAGCAGGTAATCTGTGCACGTGGGGATGGGGGTTTTGTTGATAGGATTTCCCATCTGGGCAGGTACAGGGCAGATGCTCTGGTCAGTCACTGAGTCCCCAGAAACAGAATCAGGACCAGGAATAAAAAATATGAGCCCCCATAAAATGGGCAGAGCTCCTGGGGACAGTGATTAGTTTCCAAGCCTATCCGGACATCAGCAGGCTGAGACCTCTGCGTGTCCCCACCAGACGGCAAAGGAGAGGTCTCCACAGTACAGCAGGGTGCATGGATGCGCAGCCAGGCTGTCAGCCTCCCAACACTCCCAGCATGCTTGTGGGCTCCAGGGTAAGTCTGAGACCTCAGCAAGCCTCACTAGATGCCATGCTCTGGGGCCCAGGGATTCTTGTGTACCTGCTGTATCAAGGTAAGGACAATTCTTGGGAAGATGAAGTAAGTGCGGGCCAGCATCAAAGCCTCAGGACCAGCTGCACCTTGCATCAGTCCATTGTCTTCCCCTGCACTGAAGCCGGTGATGCGGGAAACTGTCTCACTGAGAAAGGCCGCCTTTCCTTCGGGTTTCTGGACAGCCTGATTTCCCCCTCCCTCCATCATTAATCAAGCAAAGTGGCCTCTTCAGGGAGACATCACAGAGACAAACGGCAGGGACTGACCTCTGAGCAGACCCTCGGACCAGCTCTGGTCAGCCCCCAAAGTCAAACAAGCCGCTGACAGAGGGTCCAGCTAGGAGCACAAGCTGATGTCCAGATGCCACAGCTTGCGGAATCCATCCCCAGGCAAGAGTTCTCTGCCAAACTGCTGCTGGTCCACCTGTCCTGAGAGAGCGCACCATGGCCAGGCCTTGGGGAGGGAGCAGATGGTGGCAGAGGGCAAAGGGGTTAGAGGCCAGATCTGAGCAGTGAGTTTGCTGAGGGGAGAGGGGCACTGCCCAGACCAGAGGCTCTCTGGGCTCAGGCAGCCCCCTTGCAGCCTGCGTGGTGAGCAGGTGCACCCGAGGAGACCACCTGTGCAATTGTGTCTCTGACAAAAGCTTCCCTTTCTCCTAGCACCTGTATGGGTCTTAGGGGTTAAGGAAACTATTGAGAGTGACATGAACTCCAAGGTAGCTCTGTGTGAGCGAGGAAGCTGCAGCAGGAAGGCAACTGCTGACAGGTTGACATAAACCTTGCAGTCTGGGAAGAATACAGAAAGCCTGGAAGAAATCGTGATGTGTAGGGCAGGGAAGATGGGGCCTGCTTTAATGGAGTGAGCCTGAGGGAGGCGTGATTCAGCCAAGCCATTCAACAACTGTGAAATGCTCAGGGAGCACGTTAACCCACACAGCCTAACCCAGGCATCATCGGGCTCCACAGTGACCAGACAACAGGGCTTACATCATTGGCCTGTTATCCCCCCGGGGAGAGAACATCTGAATGCTGGTGGGGTGGCGGTGCAAGCAGGAGCCCTGAGGAACTCACTGGGCAATGCCATGTTCCAGAGACACAGTAGTAACAGATTCTCCAAGTGCAGCTGCCCCTGCCTGTGAAATCATAGCAAAGTCACAGGGTTCTCAGGGATCGGTTATCACTTTTATGACTCACTGAGTCAGACAAGCCCTAAACGGACTTGTCAAAAAAATTCAAGAATGAGAAATGCCCAGATCAGACAGTGCTGGATAGGGAAACATAAACAGCAGCACTGTGTGTTGGCAAATGCCAGACTTCTGGAGCTACTAGAAGCTACTTATTTAGGTATCTTTCTCTCGGCTAAACAGGGACCAAATTGATTTGCTGTAATAGTGCTTGGTTGGCTACAGAACACAGCAAGCCCTGACCACAGGCCTAATAGGGGAAGATGGAGTCTCCAAGGTCAACTCAGCAGCAAGGCAAGAGACGAATGCGCTCCCAAAAGTGCCCTGTTCTTGATGGTCTTCACAGAGAAGTATCATCCCAGGAGCAGCCATCCGGGAGAGGAGCTGAAGATGGACTAGAGAGCTCCATTTCCAACAGGATTTTCATTAATTTCATCAAGACAAAGTTAATAATCCATGACACAAATGTTTTTTTTTTTCCTTGAGTTGGTTGTTCTAAACATGTTAGAATCTTCTCGATAAATCTCACAGCTAGAGGCTAGTAGAAATTAGTTTGCATTCTACACTGTCACTAAGAAAGAAAGAAGTTGTAATAGTTTCCAGAGGAGACTTGAAGGGAATGGCTTGTAAATGAGACGAATCTACAAGCTGCCCAAGTCACTGCTGGGCAGGATGAGTAAATAAATCCACATTTCTTTTCCAGTGCACTCCCTACACTGAAGACAATGCAACAAATGGAGAGAAATTTCTTTTAAAAAGTGTTTGGCTTACATATAAAGAGGCTCCTAGGGACTGTTAATTTGGCCAAGAATTATTTTATTTTTTTCCTTACGTTTTATTTATTGATTTGAAAGGTAGGGTTAAAGATTGAGAGAGAGAGAGAGAGAGAGAAATAGAGATTGTCCATCTGCTGGTTCACTCCCTAAATGACCACAATGGCCAGGGCTGGGCAAAGCTAAAGGCAGGAGCCTGGGATTCCATCTGGGCATCCAAGGTGGATGGCAGGAGCCCATGTACTTGGGCCATCATCAACTGCTTTCCCAAGGATGTTAGCAAGGAGCTGAGTTGGAAGTGGAGCAGCTGAGACTCAAACCAGTGCTCACAGGGGATGCCAGCGTTGCAGGTGGTCACTTAACATGCTGTACCTCAGTGCTGGCCCCAAGACCTGCATTCTTTTTTGTTGTTGTTGTTTAAAGGTTTATTTAGAGTTACAGGGGTGAAAACATGGTGAGAGAGAGAACTTCCATCCACTGGTTCACTCCCCAAATGGCCACAGTGAAGCCAGGATTAGGAGCTTCATTTATGTGTCCCATGTGGGTGCAGGGGACAAATTAAATAAATAATTTTTAAAAAACTACATTTAGGAAGAGAGATCGACCATATCATACCAGAAAGAGAAACAGAGGCCATGAAAAGGTTGAGCCTTTTTGTGGAAACCCTGAACACCACCTCCTACCCTCTCAGTGACAGTGATGTGAGGCTGTTAATAGCCCAGCCCTGTTCTGAGTCTTTTCTTATAGTCTCCCAGTTAATTATCATTAGGACTCTAGAGGGTTGGAAATATTCTAATCCCCAACTCACAGCGGAGGAAACTGGGGCACCAAATGGCAAATAAGTACCAGTAATAATTCAAGAACTGGTTAGTAACTAGAGTTCCTGGGATCTGAACCCAGGTGAGCTGGCACCTGCTCTGCTGCTGTTGCCTATGCTATCTCTGCAAGATCTCTACAGTGTTGCTCTTACACCTTGCTCCTCAGGTAGGGCCTGGGTCCCAGCAGGAACAGACAGAGGTAGGGTGTGTCCCAGGGTTGCTAGGTCCAATGTTGTGTTTGCCTTATTTGGTGGTATCTAGCTGTACCGCTCAACCGTGCCTTTGTTTATCCTCTTAAGTAACCGGTGGGTGGATGTCCTCAGCCAGACTCCCTCACTCTGCCATCCTGTCTCAGCCTCCAACAGGCAGCCTCTTTGCATCCTGCAGGTTGGATGTGCCATCAAAAATCCCACCCGGGTCCTTTAGTCCACAGCACAGTCTCAGCCACAGACCTGGACGAGAAGCACCTGCTCTTTCCCCAACCCGAGCAGGTGCAACCCCATTTTGGGCAGTGGAAAGCATCCCGTTCTTTGTTAAGTAGACGGAGTGCAGTGTGACAAAGCAGGGGTGGGAGAAATGAACTGGAGATGTGAGGCTGGGCAGAGGCAAGGAGGACACGTTTGTGCACACGACTGGAGCCCTTCAAGGTGGGAGAGCCGGGGAGCCCTCCTAGGGCGTGCAAGCCCCACAGGGGGACACCTCTCTCTGTCTGAACCTGTGAAGAGATTGCCCTTGTCCTGTGCTGGATGGGATCAGGCACAGGCCACTGGACCCTGCTATCTAACTCTACTTCAGTCCATGTGGAGAGTGAGTGTGACACCTACAGAGAGGTTTATGTAGCCCTTACTGCTTCTTCCAGACACCTGAAAGGATGATGACAGAACAGGCAAGCAGCATCCATAAATGTAAAACCACATGAAGAGCTTTTCACTCTGATGGGGCTGTATTGTGGTGCTGTGGGTTAAGCTGCCATTCGCAACACTGGCATCCCATATTGGAGTTCCAGTTCGAGCTCCAACTGCTAATGCACCTGGGAAAGCAGCAGAAGATGAACAAAGTACTTGAACCCCTACCACCCAATGTGGGAGGCCCAGAGGGAATGCCAACCTCCTGGCTTTGGCCTAGCCTAGCCCTGGCCATTGAGGCCCTGTGGGAAATGAACCAGCAGGTGGAAGATCTCTCTCTCTCTCCCCTGCCCCTTTCAAATAAATAAATAAATCTTTGAGAGAGATCTCTACTCTAACCCAGTTACCTGGGGCTCTCAAGTCCATGGTCTACAAAGGCTTTCACAATACTCTCTTGGTCAACCCCCACCACATTAGAAAAAACCCAAGGGGCTGGCACTGTGGTGTAGTGGGTAAAGCTGCTGCCTATAGTGTAGGCATCCCATATGGGTACTGGATCACGTCCACACCACTCCACTTCTGATCCAGGTTCCTGCTAATGCACCTGTAAAAGCAGCGGAAGATGGCCCAAGTCCTTGGGCCTCTGGCACCATGTGCGAGACCTGGAAGAAGCTCCTGGCTCCTGGCTTTGGTCTGGCCCAGCCCTTGGCCACTGTGGCCATTTGGGGAGTGAACCAGCAGATGGAAGCTATATCTCTGTAACTCAAATAAATAAATAAAATACACTTTAAAATAAATAAAATATACCATTTAAATAAATAAAACACACCTTTAAAAAATCCCCAGACATCTAATGAGCTCCTTGGGCACTTGGAGAATGGGGTCACTCCAGCTGAATTCATGTCTTCTGTTTCCCAACCACAAAGATGACACATCTCATGTTCACTCTGTGGATTATTTCCTCTTCTACCCCCAAATACAAGAGCCTAGAACAGATTCAGTGCTTTGGGCTTTGGCACACAACGCAGGTCCATGGCCCACTTGAGACTCCAGCAGAGCCCCTCTCCAACACACAGCCCTTGACAGAGCCACGTCCAGTTGTCTCTGGGTGAGGCCAGCCCTCAAGCAGTGGACACAGTCGCCTCCATCCTGAAACTCTGCTTCCCACTGCTCGTGCCTGTCTGGGTAAAGAAGGCAAGACTGGCTTCCAGTGCTGAGAGGCGAGCTGATGGCACACAGACTTCCAGGCAATTTCCACAACCCCCAGTGGGAGAAGAGACCTCCTGTCTTGTGGCTCTCACAGGGCATCAACCACAGTTTTCTTGTGCACAACAGCAAGTGGCAAAGTGCATTCATGGCAGCCTGGGGGCTGGGGTGGGGGCACTCTCTGTCCTGTCTCCTTGTCGCCCACAAGCATCTGGAGAGAAAACCATGCCGTAGGAAAGGTACGGAGCTCCTCATTCTATTCTAAGGTCCCACGACCACCTAACGCAAAGTGCAATACACCATGGCATGGCTGAAGGGATGACTTTGTGCCTCTCACCTTGGAAGGGAAGGGAAAGTGAGCGGGTCACGGCCCTGCACCCTTGCCCCTCTTTACTCAGCTGGGAATACAATGTGCAACCAAAGTGCTGGAGAAGTTCTGAGATGTTTTGCAAGAGCCGTGTCTGTGCCAGTGGCTTCTTACCCAAAAAGGCTTTCAACAGGCTTAAAATGATGTCTTCCTAAAGGGAGACTCCAGCCCCAGGCCAGCCAGATGAAGCCATCTCCACAAACCTGCAGCCTAAGACTGAAATCTCCTTGTGCAGTAGCACGTCACTGTTAACTACCACAGGCACCTGGGGACTTAACATGGCCTGCCTGCTGGCAACAGGCAAAACTGCCTGTCAGGGCCACTCAGAGGCACTGCCTGGGCAACTGGTTTCCTCTTCAGCAAGGGACACAGTTGTAGGAATCAAAGTAGGTGGGCAACAGCACTCTGCAGGTACCCAAGGGTGCGGCTCAGAGTTTGTCCCCCTCTGTGGCTGTCCATGGTCCTGGAGGCTGAACACTGACCTGAAGCATCTGCAGGTAGCCTTCTTGGGGGTCGCAGAGCAGGGAGGAGATGCGGTGATTGTTCCTCATACACTTCTGGTTGTCCTTCACGGACGGGAAGATCTGCCGGACCACGGTCATCCTGCCGAGGGCACTGTGGACCAGATCCAGGATCTCGGGGTCGCTGATTTCCTGGGAAGAAAACCAGATCGTGCTTACCAGCAACCCACACACGGTTCCTGCAGAAGGTCTACCAGGAAGCATGGAGGCTAACACATCCTCAAGAGCTCAGGCCAGGGAGGTGAAAGGACTGGGCCCGGGCCACACAGCTCTTTAGTTGCTTGTTCACAGATAATACTGAGATACAACGAGATGGTTCAACATTTTCCCTAAAGGCCAGCAAGAGATGAGCAAGGTTTCCACGGGGTCAAGCTTTTAGAAACCCACGCTGCCAAACGGCACGGCAGGCATCAGCCCACACCGAGGAGAAATTTCTCACTGGGAGTCATCGATCTTATGCATGCAGGGAAAGCCGGGATTTACCAACACAGCTGCTCAAAATGCAGTGAGTTTCCTGGAATTCTTTACTAATGACATTCACGTTATACAAGTATTTGCGTTCAAATTCTGAAAACATATCTGTTCATGCACTCGGCCTCTATTCCACAGGCTCTGGCCCACATCACCTGTGACACTTGTTCTGTTCTGAGCACCAGGGATAAAGCTGGGCGGGAGTTGGTGCTAATCCCATCCTGCGGGTTTCCTGGTCTTTGTGGGATGACATAGGAGGCGGTTTCAAACGTTTGTAGAAAAGGGAGATTAATGGATATGTTTGTTTAGGGAGAAAAAATTCTGAAATCCATGCACAGTTTTTTTTCATAAAATGCATTTGTATGAACTTTTGGAAGAACCCCCCCCCCCCCCACACACACACAGATTCCACAATTTCTGCACCAAAATAAATGTGTCCTCTAAGTCTATTTTCTGTGAACATTTTGAAGTCCCCTAGTATGCCGAGTGTCCCAGGGTAAGGAAACCCATTGTGTTTTCCCTGTTAGCTCCTGCACCAGGTTCCTCTCCTACAATATCTCATTAGTGCTCACAACCACCTCGGGGATTCTATTAGGCAGATCCTGTTATTATCCCATTTGAAATGAGCAGCCTCAAGCACAGGACTAGCACAGGGAGCTCCTTCCAGGAATCATCACCTACACTGCACCAGAGGCTGGGGATGAACTTGGCAGCAAACTGCATGGACACGTGTATATAGGGAGGGCACTGCAGTGGAGGAGTGGGTGCAGCCACAGGAGACAGGGGTACAGAAGCCACCCAGGGCAAGGGCAGGGTCGCTGGCCCTCTGGAGAGGATGTGGAAGCAGTAGCTGTCAGAGAGGAGGCTGGAGCTGTGTGAGGGCACATGAGGCTTCAGGGGGTCAGTTAAAGACCCACTCTGAGGGTGATCAGAAGCTCTTGAAAGGTTCAGACACAAATGAGCTGCAATCAGATCTATATTTAACTTCTGGCTGTTGGATAGAGGATTAGAAAGGAACAAAAGTGGAGGAGGTGAGAGCAGGAAGGAGAGCTGGTGCAACATAGGCACTATGAAAAATGGAGACGAATCATAAGCCAAGAGTTCCAGCAGTGGGAGAGAGGGCTAATCAGGCTAAGGAAAGCTCAGGCTCACTGTCTCTTACAAGTGATTGAGTCGGTGGTTGGTTGCAAGTCAAGATTTTAACTCTAAATCACTATGTCTTAAAATAGGTCTCAAATCTTTCTCCTTGTAGATGACCCATTCTAGCTTTGAGACCTTATGATGGTGTAAATGGAGCTAATGAGGTTAGAAATTAAGGTTTTGAAATCATTTAAAGAACACAACACTTTCAGAGGTAGGAAGGGAAACAATGTATTTCAGAAGCGGATATGTGTGTGTGAAGCCTAGTCAGTCAAAACCACAGATGCAACTGGGAGACCGTAAAAATCCAAGAACCGTGTCCTTTTAGCATGATCAATAGTTCCCAGGTGCACTGAATTGCAGGGATCGCTAAAGAATTAAAGTGCAATTACACTCTGGATGTAGGCATCATGAAAGTTTGCACTTCAAAGTGTTCTGTTTAATGCAGATGATCTTGCAGGATTGCAACCCATGGGCAATCGAAGAAACTGGAAAATGTTCACGTCTCAGGACCATCAGCTGGGATGGGTCCAGACTGCAGTGGGCACCGGTTGGTGACCAAGGTCCTACTTGGAGCACAGGACGTAGGATGAGAGCAATCACACCTTAACCTAAGAGGGAGCAGGAGTACAGGAAAGCCCAATGAGCCACCTGATTAGCTTTACCTTGCAGAAGGAAGACAAAGGATTGGAAGAGGAAACTTTGTCTAGAAAAAGCATGAGGTTGTGATTCTTTGGGATTATGCAAAAGCGGATGACTGAGAGCCAGAAAGGAAAGGAAAGGGTGTGCTCCGGCGGCATCCTGTCGTCCTCAAGTTCTCTTGCTTTCAGAGGCACTGTTCAAGGTCATTGTCCTAGAAGTCCCTCTATTAGGTCTCCCCCACTTCAATTTCCTGGAAGGAGTGTCAGCAGCACTGAGCTCTCCCCAGTGTACCTCCAAATACCTGGGAATCCGATTCCCAGGAAATCCATTAGAGAGCTGATCTACAAGTGTCACACAGTCCCTTTCTCTAAGCATGACCATCCCCTTCCCTGGCAGCCTGCAGCAACACCTGCGGGGAGCGGCTGAGTGAGCCAAGGGCAGCCACAGCACTGAGGGCACTCGGGGCCTGCCCCCAGCGGTCCCCATCTGCAGACTGCTCCTTTTCCATTCTGTCTGCCCAGGACTCCGTGAGGACTTGGCACAGCCCTCTGCCAGCCCATTAGCTGCCATATGCCCTCCTCACAGGGAGGCTCTGCTGCAACATTGTAGACCTTCCTGTCTTCCTGGCCTGGGACTCATCCGGCCACTCTGGGTCAGAGCACGTACACTGCCTGCCGATGCACTCCCACCCACCTATCCACACTCCTGGCACGATCCTCGTGTCCAATGCAGGGGCATCTGCCATCGGTGTCTAAGAGTTCACAGAAGCAACTTTCCCGAATCCTTGGGGGTAACAAAAAGGGACCCCTCTTCTCCTTGCCCTAATTCTGAACCTGGATAATCAGTTTTAGCAGTGGCATGCCAGGCCCTGCTCCTGTCCTGTTGGCCCTCCTGGGTCTCTTCAATAGCACAAGGATGTGTATACAGGCAGGTGCTCACTCCCTGCACTCTGCTGTCAGAAACCACTTGGCAGATTTACTCCAGGTCAGCCTCCAGACCACCCATGAGAGACCCCAGTGTCTGGACCTTCCTATGCGAACAGACAACTGTAATAATAAGCAGCCAATTTAAACATCTGTTTGAAGAATGAACTTTCCCTTTGTCCCAACTGAACACTTCTTCCAGGTAGTACTCTTGATGGACAGAAGGAAAAAACAAATACCTCAGACCACATGTCACTGGAGTGTGCAAGCTCCAACTTAGGAACCTTTCTTACTTTGTTACTTTTTAAGTTAATATTGTGAAATATATCTCATGCACAAATGTTACAAACATTAGATATGAAGAATAAAGTGATTTTGATGCGCCTTTTATCAAACTAAGAAATAAAATGCTACCCACATCTAGGTTGGAAGTCTCCCTGTCCAATGTTTACTCCCTACTCACCAGAAGTGATCTGTCATGCTATGATTTATGCATGTAACACAAATAGCATATTGCTTAGTCTTGCATGTTTTGTGTATGCTAAGCTCCATGCATTCCTACTACAATTGTGTCTTAACATAGTGGTCCTCAAACTGTGTGTATCAGAATCTCTTGGGGAACTTGAGAAAATTAGAGATCAAGTCCTGTTCCATTTCACCAAGCAGAGACTGTTCTTAAACTCCCCAGATAATCCCAATACTCAACAATGCTGAAAACACTGATTTAACACCAAGTTTTTATGATTTATGCATAGTGTTGGGTGCAGCTCTAGCTTATTGATTTGCAAAGTTGTACACCACAACTTTGTATTAGATGACCAGTGCCACAATTGATTTGATCACCATTTGGATGCTTTGTTTGATTGCTACTGCAAAGTTTCTTTCTTGTATATGTGTCATGGTGTTCTTTCATAAGAACTTTTCTAGAGTGTACATCTAGAATTAGGATTCTTTGAAAAGAGAATGTACAGATGCCCAATTATAAATAATGCCAAATTTGCAAAGAAATTAGGCCAACTTGCATGGTAGACATTTCTGATCTTCTGTCTCCCTGCCTACAACTGATGACTTCCTAAAATCTGCCAGTCTGATGAGTATGAACTGGAACATTGTTAGGTTTTACTTCTTTGCTTCTCTAATTTTTCACAGAGTTGAGTATCTTTCATATATTTATGCATCATTTATATTTCCTTTACTGAACTTACGTTTGTAGTTCATTTCCATTGGGTTGGGTCTCTTGCATACTGATTTGTGGGATTTTTCTTTTTATTCCAAATACTAAGTCTTTGCCACCATCTCCAGGCACTGGAATGGGTGGCAGAAATGGCCTGGAGACCATCTCACTTGGCTCACTCTTCATAGAGAGGCTTGCTTTGCAGTTCCTTTGCAGGACAACGTCAGGTGCATTCGTGTCATGGGAGGGTGTCTGTGCTCTATTTTTAGGTCAATTACAGAAGGACTATGTCTATTTCTCCTTGTATTTTGCCTATATTTTCTTTATGTATCTCGAGGGTTTTTAAAATTAATTGCACACAATCTTAGAATTAGCTCCTTGCCCAAATGAACCTTTTATCATTCTGCAGGTAATCTCTCAATTTCTAGTAATCCATGTAGTAATCCATTTCTAGTCTATTATGTCTGATATTATACCAACTTTATTTTGATTAATTTCTTTCCATTTTCCCCATCTCTTTGCTGTCAGTCTTTCTCCAAATTGGGACTGCTAAAAACAAAATATACTAAATAATTTTATATCTATATTTGATGCTTTAGAAGAAATAGCAATCTATTTCTATTGATTATAATAATTTACATAATTAACGGGATCTTTACCACATTATTTACATTACATATTTTGCTGTTTTTTCCTTCTTCCTTTTTCATTTTCCCCTTGGAATGAATTTTTCCCATTTTAACTTTTACCCTCCTTCAGAAGTTACATTCTCTAGGTTTTCCTTTCACTGATTATCCTAGATATCTTAATATCTGGTGTGATGGCTGAATACTGCCTCCAAAGATATTCCAGGCCTTATTCTAGAGGCAATGAGTATTATATTACACAACAAGCAACAAAGTTTCAAGTTAATCAATGTGTTCACTCTTCTGCAATGTTTTCTCCCAATCACCATCATCCCAACTATTGATGCACCAACAGCACATAGCACATAGCACTTTATTTCCTTTGGCCTCCTATTATGCATTATTTCCATTGTTTAGTTAATTTTATCAATTCAACCAATATTTGTCAATGTATTGGTCAGATTTTTTTTTTCTGGAACTCAAACCTTGCATCTGGGGCCACTGTCCTTCTCCCAGAGGTCTGTTGATGACAAACATGGTTTTGTTTCCAGAGAATGTCTTGATTTAGTCTTATTCTCAAAAGCCACAATTATAAGTTGAGTACTATGCTCTCTTTAGCACATGGAAAGTAGCAGGACACAGTCTTCAGGCTCCTACTGTTGTCCAGTGTTCTAGTTTCCTACGGTTGTAATAAAAAATTATCACAAAGTTAGAGGCTTAGGATAACAGTTTTATTCTGTTACATTTCTGCAGGTCAGAAGTCCAAAGTCAGTCTTGCTGGATTGCAGTTAGGGTGTTGAGAAAGACGCAGTTCCTGAACCATTCCCTACCTCTTCCAACATCTGCTGGCTGCTGTAGTCCCTGGCAGTGGGCATCACTCCAACCTCTGCCTTCAAGTTGCATCACCATTTGCTCCTTTGTGTAGTCACACCTTCCTCTGCTCTTCCTTATGAAGATGCTTGTCATCCAGATCATCTAACGTAGTCTCTCATCTCAAGATTATTAACTTCATGGCACCTGCAAAATCCCTTTGGCAGTGTAATGGAGCACTCATCAGTTCCAGGATTAGGCCTGAGATATCTTTAGAGGCCATTATTCAACCAGCACATCCAGATATTAGAAATCCTTCAACTGGGGCCAGCACTATGCTGTAGTAGGTTAAGCTTCCGCCTGCAATGCCAGCATCCCCTATTGATGCCAATTTGAGTCCCGGCTGCTCCACTTCTGATCCAGCTCTCTGATAATGGCCTGGAAAGCAATGGGAGATGGCCCAAGTGCCTGGAGTCCTGCACTCACATGGGAGACCCAGAAGAAGCTCCTGGCTCCTGGTTTTGGATCAGCCCCACTCTGGCTATTCAGGCCATCAGGGGAGTGAAACAGAGATGGAAGATCTTCCCCGCCCCCCACGTGTGTGTGTGTAACTCTGCCTCTCAAATAAATCTTAAAAAAAAGAAAAACCTTTATGTGTTATTCCTCTGTAGATGGTCTAGCCTTTCTCTGATGTACTATAGGTTTTTCTTTGTCTCTGGTCTTCCTTCCTCCCTTCCCTGCTCCCTTCCCTCCTTCCCTCATTTTCCTTAAAACTTCCATGAGCATTCTCTGAAATCTCAGTTGCATTCACTCTACTTCATTGACTCTTCAAGCTTAATTCCACCATCTCCCTTTAGTTGCTGTAAATTAAGTTCTCCATTTAGGCTTTTAGACACCACAGGTGGTGTAAAGTAGGGGCACAAACCTACATCAAGTTTATCAGTTCTGAAGAAAATCCTCCCCACCATGCAACTCCGAAGTCAACATAGGAAACTCTCCTTGCTTCACCTTTTGCATAGTATATTCACTTCTCATTAATCCATACATGGAGGATGCAAGTTTCCAGCTTGAGGAAATTTCTCTTTGGTTCCACGTGTATTTAGTTTTTAGACTTAATCTCTTATTTCCTATTCCTCACTTAGATGTAGAATGAATATTCAAGTTTTCCACAGTTTGGCCAACACATTCAAGGTAGAAATTAGATTTGAAGCCTGCATATACTGAGAATATCTAAATTCATCATATATCTGGCCTCTCTGGATGTTACATTTGACAGCTTCTATTTTAAAAATTTTTTTAAAAATATGCCCACTTCTTTGGGTCCTTTCCCTTTGGGGAGTGCCATTCAGGCTTATTATTCTTTCACGAAGCATACTGCTAATCCTATTGTATGAAATTTGAGTTCTTTAGCCCATGACCCTGTTCTTTTTCTGGGACACACAGCCTGTCTCTGAAACCATTCCCAGTTGTCCTGGCTGTGGGACTGATGAACCTTAGGTGTCACATTCCACTTAGATTGACCTCCTGTAAATGTTTTCTCCTATGTTCACTGGTGTTAACAATAGAAATAGGGCTTTGTATGAAAGGCCCAAGAGAAGCATGAGTCACCTCCTCCACTGGGCCAGATGCAAACTGTACTCTTGGATCATCTCACTGCTGTGGATGGCAGAAGGCAAATATTCTGCAAATTCCACCCCATTTTGTTGTTGCTTTAGAAATCTGCCCCCATGAACTTCTGTTATCTTCCCCCTCCTACAATCTAGTAGGTTCCACCCAACAGTCCTGCTCACTCAAGACAGAATTCCACTGAGAGACAAAATTGTGGACCATTGCAAAGGAGTCACCTTTAGAAACAGTCAACACTGAGTAACTAGAGCACTTATTGACAATGGAATTGGAGTAGGCCAATGGCAAAATACCCACAGATCGCACTCCCTTTTCAATGCTGTAAGTATTTATCTGCAGTCAGCTAATAAGAATATTGTATCCACTAAAACAAGCAGGGAAGAAATGAGGGATGGGGTTTCCAGGTAACATCACATTCTTCTCACCATCATCAGAAAGAGTAAAAAAAGAAAAAGATTCGTTTGTGCCCTATAGCACACTTAAAGGAAGATGTCTATGAATACAATATAATGTGAGAAATCGCTTCATGCACGGAATAATAAAAACGCTCCCTGCCTCTAATTCTCACTAATACTGCACACCGAAGCTTAGAACATCTGCATTTTGAGTCAAATACGTTATTAGGAAATCTCTACAAGTCTCTACTTCACTGACAAAGGGTTAAGATCAAAGAAAACTGAGAATTACTCTAAAGAAAAGCCAACCCCCACCTTCTCCCAGAAGGCACATACTTAATTCACTGATGGCAAGCAAAATTGTGCTTCTATAGAGCACAGAAAGGGAAGAGAATGAGATCTGACTGCTGCTGTTCAGAGGGAAGGGAACATGGGACTGCAGCCAGCGTCTCTGGTTGACTTTAGCAGGGCTGGTGGCTGTCGTTAATGCAATGGCCACGAGCATGTGTGTACTCTCCCCTGGAGACAGCCCACAGGCTGTATCCAATTTTCAAAGAAGCCTTTAGACCAAAAAAGAAAAAAAAAATAGGCCATGAACAACTGATATGGAGGCTAGTAACGGTGTTTCAAGTGCTCCTTGTTGCTAACTAGAAGAATAAACACGATGACAGTGTCAGCAGGGTAACTGGGAGACACAGGAGTTTCGGCATCTGTCAGACTCCACTGTTCCTTTACTTCTACTCAGGTCTCCGATGTCATAACAAAAAAAACCAAAGAGACTCTGAGAAGCGACAGCATTTATACAATGGACTATTATGCAACTCTAAAACGTGACTGTATAAAACTGAAGCATTGCATTATTACCTGTACAAATGTGCATCACAGAGTGAGCAGAAACAGAAAAGACGGGTGGCACAGTGGTTAAGACGCCACTTTGGACACCAGCATCATGTACTGCACCACCAGGTTTCAGCTCCAGCTCTGCTTCTTATTCCAGTTTCCTGACAATGTGCACACTACGAGGCTCATGGAGTTGGGACCCTGACACCCACAGGGGATATCCAGATTGAGTTCTGAGCTCCTGGCTTTGTTGCGGCCCAGCCCTGGCTGTTGACAGCATTTGGGGAGTGAACCAGCAGCGATGGAAGATCTCTCTCTCTCTCTCTCTCTCTCTCTCTCTCTTTCTCTCTGCCTTTCAAATATAAATAAATAATCAAATACATAATTTTTAAAGCACATGAGATGAAATGCCTTATAAAATACAGTACATTTGCAGAGATGGGTTACCTTAACAAATGTTGAGATGTGATGGACACCTGCTGACTTCAGGAGAGCAGTGGCCACCAGGGGAACGGAGGGAGACAACCTGCCTGCCAGCCTCACCCCTCTTCTCCCATGCTGGCGTAGCCTCTGTGTGCCCTTCCCTCCAATACGGGCCTCCACGGGAGGCGACCCTAGACTCTGAATACGAGGTGCATCCTGCTTGGGACAGAGCCATCCTCTCTGGTCCTACTGCTTTAGGCAGTTTGGGGAGAGGCTGAGAATCCCTTTAACGGTTGAGATCTGAGAAGGCTCTCCTTGACAGACTCTGAGAAGATTTGCATATTCTTTTTCATTTATATATAAGATGTATTTGTTTGTTTGGAAGGCAGAGTTACAGAGAGAGAGGGAGAGTTGGAGAGACAGAGGTCTTCTAATCGCCAGTTTGGTTCACTCGCCAAACAGTCTCAACAGCTGGGGATTTATGGGCCAGGCTGAAGCCATCAGCCTCACCCAGGTCTCCCATGTGGGTGGCAGGGGCCCAAGCACTTGGGCCATCTTCTGCTGCTTACCCAGGTGCAGGGAGCTGGATCGGAAGCAGAGCAGCTGGGACTCCAATTGGTGCTTTGATATTGGATGTGGGTATTGCAGGCGGTGGCTTAACCAGCGTGCAACAGCACCAGTCTGGTTTGCTCATTCTTAACAACACCTCAAAGAGGCAGCACCCCTCTGCCCCTGGAGGTCTGAGTCATGGGCAGATTCCACTTGGGCAGGTCCCTGAAACTGCAGAGGGCAGGAGTGGTGAGCAAGCTACTTAGCGCCTGAGCCATACTTCCCTGAAGCCCCATAACCTATCTCTGTGCCTTCTCAAAGGTGAGATCATAAATTCTGAGACTGTTCAGGGGGATCTGATTCAGCAAATTCTCTTACTCTAGTCCAGAGTATCCTGACAGACACAGAATTAATGGGAGCTGTAACGGAACACCAAGGAGATCCTCATTGTACCTGCAATGGTCAATTTCTTAACATTTGAGGTCTTAAACACGGCACAGCTTGCAGGGTGGACATGTGGGTGCTGGTTTTATCACTCTCTGGGTCTTTAATGCTTCTTAGAAATATTTTGTTTAAAAAAACCACTGCAGAGGTCTCACTGCAAGCTGCATTGAGTAGCAAAGAGAAGAAATTTTTATGAGAAGAAAATTTTAAAATAGAAGTTATAATTATAAAGATCTATTTTTTCTAAATATAGATTTGGACAAAACGGATGCACAACTCATGCATAAATATGTTGTTTTCTGATCTTTAAGACTCCAGTAAAATTTCTCAGCCTTCTGATATCAGAGAGGATTTTATTAAACATTTATATACATCTCTAATTTTATATAAGGCTGTGTAATCACATTATTAGTCATTTCCTTTTATTCCTTGGAAGGACCTAGATCTATCAAACATCTGTGTGATATCAGCATGACTCCATCTCTAGAGAAATAATAAAGTTTATTTCCTTCCTAAAAAACCATGGTATCAGGCCGGCGCCGCGGCTCACTAGGCTAATCCTCCGCCTTGCGGCGCCGGCACACCGGGTTCTAGTCCCGGTCGGGGCACCGGATTCTGTCCCGGTTGCCCCTCTTCCAGGCCAGCCCTCTGCTGTGGCCAGGGAGTGCAGTGGAGGATGGCCCAGGTGCTTGGGCCCTGCACCCCATGGGAGACCAGGAAAAGCACCTGGCTCCTGGCTCCTGCCATCGGATCAGCGCGGTGCGCCGGCCGCATCGCGCTGGCCGCGGCGGCCATTGGAGGGTGAACCAACGGCAAAAGGAAGACCTTTCTCTCTGTCTCTCTCTCTCACTGTCCACTCTGCCTGTCAAAAAAAAAAAAAAAAAACAAACCATGGTATCAGTAATCTAAAGTTAATGATAGTAGCGAAACTTCAGACAAGGTTGGCTTGGGGAAGCTGAGAAAATAGAAGGATGCAATAAAATCGAGCTGGAAGCAGGACTCCCAGTAAGTCCACAGGGTTTTCACAATATCAGCAGCATTCTGGCCCCCACGGAGTGCTCAGGCCACAGTGGGCAAAGACTTGCAAGAGATGACGCTTGTCCCAGTGAGGGACAGAGGGTGGAAGGACACAGTCGAAGCCTGGACAGGTGATGGCGAGAGGCTGTCCTGACCAGAGATGTTGTACCCTGCCCCATGAGCTGTCCCTTAAGGCTCCCGGGATATGCATGGGTCTCTTCAAGTTACTTGGGACTTTCTTCTCTCCCCATGTGGGGGTCACGATGTGGCAGTACCAGCATCATCTGGGAGCTTGCTGGGGATAAACAATCTCCCCAGACCCACTGAATCAGAGTCTGTCCTGTAACAAGATTCCCGGGGAATGAAAGCCTTGGTCTAGGTAGTGACAAGAGCATAAGATGGAGAGCCAGAGGGATTTGGGTCCCACTGCTGTCTTCTCCCCTCCTGACTGTGTAACAGGGTACGGAATTTCTCTGAGTGTTGTCTGCCAATAGAATCCCAGTCCTTTCTGGCGGGGGTTCTGATATAACGCAGTGGCTTTAAATCAGTGGATACAATGGGTGGAGCAGAGTTTTGCAACAAGTGCCCCTTATCCTTGTCACTCAACAGCTTAAGCTCTTTCTACAGCCTTTGAAGGCAGCACTGACTTTGAAGGCTTTCTCTGCCCCTGCTGTCAGCAGCTGCTCCTGCAGCCTCCTCCACACCCCCCACCCTGAGGGATCCCAAGGATGATCACCCCAACCTGCATCATCCCCTTTCTGCTCCTCACCTCCAAGAGATCCCAGGAGCTTTCACTCTCTCTTCTTCTGCTGAGACGCCACACCAGGACTCAACCATAAATAAAATGGGACACTGTCAGGAAGCAGTGCAGCTTTCTTTATTTTTGTCAATGACACAGATGGATTCTGCTCACAGGATGGCCAGCATTCTGCCCGACCTTCAACCTGGTCTGCCCAGGCTACAGGTGACATAGCTTTCCCCATGCCACCTCGTGCATCAATATCCATTTCTACGACTTGGCCCTGGAAGGACCACCTACAGTGGCCAGCTCACCCCACCCACTAGACACTGGCACTTGGCCAAGGTCACAGGTGTCTCCCCAGGCTCTCTGCTCAGTTCTGGGTTTACCAGAAGGCTCTTCCAAAGAAAGCCACCAATGGCTCTTTTATTCCATTTTACTGAATTGCACTTGTGCATGGGTGCCTGTAAAAGTCCACAGAAAACGGGTGTGAAGAAGCAGCTCTGAACGGATGACACAAATTTTTTGCACTAAAAATAAACTTATCTTCCCCGTGAACTTTTGAAGTACCATCATAGTTCATCACATTTTATTCTATTTGATCTCAAGCCCAAGGTGGACACTTGCCCTCCAAGGAGCCAAGTGACCCATACAAGTCCCCAGCATTTCGTAAGAGCAGTCACTGAAGCTCCTGTGGCTGCCAGATTATTTGCAGATGGTGGACAGCCTTGGGGGCTGTCAGAGAGATTGATCCACCTTCTCTGAGTACTTTCTCTTTGCCTGTGGTTCTTATTATCTCCTTTGTCTCTCCCTCTTTCCCCTCCACCTTCTGTATTCCTCCTGCCTCCACCAGCTCAGCAGGGTCTCAGTCCTAACCTCCCCATCTCACTGTGGTTCCCCTTTATTCCAATGGACTCAGACTATGCAGATCAAAGCAATTCCCCAAGTTGCAACTTTGGAATTAAAAGAAAAATTCCAAAAATTTATTTTGCAATAGATTAAACTGAGAAATGAAGCTGAAGGATACCTTTTTTGGTGAAAAAAACCCTGAAATCTATGCAGTTTTTTCATAATATGCGATTTTCCACGAACTTGTTGAGCTGTCCACAGACAAGTGTAATTCAATGGGATCTCAAGCGCAGTGATGCTAATCTTGCATTCACTTTTTCAGGTGCAATATTCTGAACATATGTTCCAAGTTGGATCTGAAATATACACTTTTGCAGGTCTCTGTCTTGGTTTTAAAGCACTTAAAAAAAACTGGCTAAAGATAGCTTTGGGGCTAGCCCTGTAGCCTAGCAGGTAAAGTTGCTGCCTGCAATGCCAGCATCCATATGGGTACTGGTTCAAGACCTGGCTGCTCCACTTTCAATCCAGGTCTCTGCTGTGGGCTGGGAAAGCAGCAGAAGATGGCCCAAGTCCTTGGACCCCTGCACATGCGTGGGAGACCCGGAAGAAGTTCCTGGCTCCTGGCTTTGGTTTCGTACAGCTCTGGCCATTGAGACCATTTGGAGAGTGAACCAGCAGATGGAAAATCTCTCTCTCTCTCTCTCTCTCTCTACCTCTACCTCTCCTTCTATCTCTTTGTAACTCTGCCTTTCAAGGAAATAAATAAATCTTAAAAACAAAAAAGATAATTTTGCCTGGTGGTGGTGGAGGGGAGGCACAGGGCAAAGCCAGCCAGGGCATGGGAGGGCAGGATGTTCTCCAGGTGTCAGGACTCTGCTCCTGCAGGTAGAGAAGGAGCCCCTCCCTCAAGACCTCAGCACCCTCCCCAGGACTTGGGGCTCAAGAGTGCCACACATGGAAATTGCACTCGTTCACATCCCAAATCCGGATGGCTCCTCTGGTCCTTTATGGACAGCTCACCGTCTGGTTCAGTTCATGCAGTTCGGTGAATTCTCAGTGCTCCCTCCGCCTTGAACCAGAAGGAAACTGCAAGTGCAAATCCCTCTCCCCAGCTATGCTGGAGTGGAACCCAAACCCCCAAACCAGATCCTGGATGGGGCAGAGAGCATCTCTCCCTCTGCTGGCTCCCCAGGGCTGCACACTCTGCCTGGAAGAGCTCATGAGGAAGAAAGCAAGGAAGGGAGGAAAGAGCAGTGGAGGGAGAGCAGCAGGTCAGAGTCTCTCACACGGGGAGCCTCAAAAATTTTAATATTTAAAACTAGGACCTACGTAACGATCTCCATAAAACAAGCCGATGCCTTTCATTCTGTTATTAAATTTTTAAAAGCTGGTTGGCTCCTTTAATTTGCAGCTTACTCCCCAGGCAGATATTCAAACAGAAAAATAAATATAAAGCAGCTGATCCTTCACAGCACTCATTTGCTTGCTTGTTACAAACCATTTTAATTATTTTGTTTGCAATACCTATTTGTTTGTCTCAGGGGAATATTTAAATCCACTTCTATTTGTGCGCAACTGTCCCTACCACCAGGAAAATGAGACCTTATGTCTCACATTAACACTTCATGGTTTTTTACCCCCAAGGAGCTGAAGGAAAATCATAAATTTTAATTGCATTTGTATTTTAAAATCCTGAAACATTTTCCCTACCCTCCCAAATTTCCAAAGGCAAATAAAAAGTAAAATTTTGTGGCCTGGCACACTGGAGTGGGGAGGTTCTGAGGTTGACAGCCCAGGGTTGAATACATCAAAGTGTTGACATCTGAACAAGACCGAGCTGTGTAGACTCAAGCGTAAAGATCAGAAAGCACAAATCCAAAGGATAAATGAGTACAGCATGGTAATTAAGACTGTCAATAATAGCCATGAAGAATTAGTAGAGCTGAATTTACACACCACCTTTAATTTAAAAAACAAACAAAATATATGATACTGTAGTTTTCAGACATTGAGCCACACACAGAGCTGGACACTGATGTCTCAAAGAAAAACAAGTGAGGTGATCCCAAGCCTCTGCTTAGACAGAATCTCCAGGTGGAAGCACCGGAAAAGGAAAACTCAGAGTGTCTAATGACTATCATGAGCTGAGGAGAGACTTTACAGATTTAGGAGGCCTGCAGTTAAAGTTCATAACTCTGAACACCAGCGAAGAGAGAGCTACACAGAAAAATCCCTCTGGAAATCTTTAGAAAGTTCTCGTTCAGTCTTTACTTGAGCACTGATTAGCACATAGGTGTGAGAAAACACTATGAGTCCAGGCAAAGAGCTATCTGGAAGAAGCAGGTGCAGCAAGCCCCAGTGGTGGGTCAAATCAGCAACAGACCAAAGAGATCTGCCTACAAAGCCCTCAGAGCAAGTCTTTAAAAAAAAAAAAAACCTCCAGAGCAACTTAACTGTGTCCTAGGTGGGTAAACATTCAAAGGACTAAAATTAATCAAGTATCCAACTACATTAAGTGACAACGTCTACCATCTAATCAAAAATTACCAGGCATGCAGAGAAGCAGCGACTACAACTCAGAGTGAAGAGACAAATCAATCTATAGAAGCAGACCCAGAAATGACACAGATGGAAGAATTAGCAGGGTAGGACACTGAAATAGATATTATAAATACAATACATACCATATGGTCAGGAAGATAAAGGAAAATGTGCATGACAGGGGAAGAAATAGAAAACAAACATTTAACTTCTACAAATACACACTGTTTTAGATGTAAAATATACTGAATGAAAGTAATAGCAGATGAGATATTGTGGAAGTAAAGCCAATGAACTGGAAAGTACTGCAACAGAGAATGACAGCAAGGAAAACACTGGGGAAAATCATGAGGGCATTAGTGAGAATGCGACAACTGCAAGAATTCTAACTTAGATGTCACTGAAGTCCATGAAGGAAAGAGACAGAGAACACTACTCGGATAAGTAATGAGCAAAACTTTTCTGAGTTTATGAGAACCACAGGACATAAACAAAGAACATAAACAAAGAAAGACAAAGAAAAATCTTACAAGCAACCAGAAGAAAAAGGCTCAATATTCTGGGAGAAACAGAAACCAAAAACAATCTCTTAAGATCTCTTAAGTGTGGGGGAAATATATCTCACTAGAGTTCTATACATAATTAAAAGAAGGCAAAAGAGAGACTTTTTCAGCAAATCAGAAAGAAGAGAATTCATCTCTCACACATGAGATCTGTAAGGCACTCAGACAAAACAGAACACCTTCTTGAAAAACACAAGCTACCAAACTACCACATCCCTTAGAAAGAGACAGGCAGCCTAAAGAGTCCCGCATCTTCTGCCAGAAGTGACCCAGTGGTGTGTTTTGAGAACTTACTTGGCCTTAGTATTGCCATGATGCCAGGGCCTAGTCTCCATCTACAAAGGGCACTAAGTGAAAAACCCGAAGTAGGTCAACTGATGAACTTGCTTAGCAGTTCTTGCACCCTTGACTCAACTATGCAACTGCAGGAGGCTCCTTATAAGTTCTCTCTCAATGTCAGTTGTTGGAATTCCTCAGAACAAACGGATTTTGGTGCCTCCACAGCGTAACCTCCCCCTCCCCATCCTACCTGCTCAGTAACCCCCAACGTCCCCCTGGCCCTGCAACATTAGGCATTGCATCAAAATTAGATTGTGCCTCTTGACTTGCTCAACCAATAAGAAACTAGGGGAAAGGGTCTTAGAGATAAAAGGAACAGAGCTATTGAAAGCAATGACTGCTTCCACCTGCTGGTCACCATGCTTGAAATTGGTTATCAATAAACTCCTCACTTTCTGCTTCCTTCATATTTCTTTATTTTTCTTTCTTTTTTTTTTTGACAGGCAGAGTGGACAGTGAGATAGAGAGATAGAGAGAAAGGTCTTCCTTTTCCATTGGTTCACCCCCCCCAATGGCCGCTGCGGCTGGCACACTGTGGCCAGCGCACCGCGCTGATCCAAAGCCAGGAGCCGGGTGCTTCTCCTGGTCTCCCATGTGGGTGCAGGGCATGGGACCTAGGCCATCCTCCACTGCACTCCTGGGCCACAGCAGAGACCTGGACTGGAAGAGGGGCAACCGGGACAGAATCTGGGGCCCCGACCAGGACTAGAACCCGGTGTGCCAGCGCCACAGGCAGAGGATTAGCCTATTGAGCCATGGTGACGGCCCTGCCTTCTCTTCCAATTTAGCTTCCTGCTAATGCACCTGAGGAGGCAGCAGAAGATGGTCAAGTGCTTGGCTCCCTGCCACCCAGGCTGCAGACCAGGATGGAGTTCCTGGCTTCAACCTGGCCCAGACCTGGCTATTGTAGCCATTTGGGGAGTGAACCAGCAGAGAGAAGTGCTCTCTTGTTCTCTCCATTTCTCTCCACCCCCACCCCCCCACCTCTCTCATAAATAAACAAAAACATCCTAGAGAAAAAATAAAGCCAAAATAAAATACCTTATGTAGTTTTTACCTAAAATACTTCTTCTAATTCAATAAAAGGACAAAAGCACCATGATCAGGTATGTTTGGGGCCAGTCTATAAGGTTGATTTTACATCTGAAAATAATTCAATATACTTCTATGGGTTGACAGAATCAAAATGATGTGATCATTTCAATAGATGAATAAAGAGACTTGGAGGACCTACCGGGAGAGCAAGGTTGCCCACCATGTGGAAGCCGAGCCACGGGAGCCACCAGACTCGCCGGACCCACCGGACCCGCTGGAGCTGCAGAGTCTGCGCACCAGCGCTGGAAGGGGAGGTGAGCTAAAAACCTCTCGGTAACCCGAGACATTGGCGGGGAAAGTCAGAAAGAGCCTGCAGAGAACAAGGCCTGAAACCCCATTGGGGAAAGTTCACCAGGCTGGCTGGAGGAGAGAAAAAAATCGAATAAATAAGGGGAACGGGCACGGACATTTAGCCTCTCTCTCCACTCACCTTACAAAGCCGAACAAGACAAAGGGCAGGCGCCATTTTACGTAAGTAAAGCGGTGCCCGCCATTTTGCATATGTAAAGCAGTGCCCATCATTAGCCAAGCAGAAAAACCTGACTCTGGTAAGCAGAATACCCACAGGGGCCAGATTTCACACATCAACTACTCTCAATTCCACTCAGCTGTGTGGAATTACTTCCCAACTGAGTCAAAAAAAAAAAAGAGAGAGAGAGAGAGAGCGAACGAGAGAACAATCAGGGTGAATCACCTTTGGCACACCCTTAACCCTGTAGAACCAGAGCTCTCTGGCCACACCCATCACAGCCTCTAAGGATCCATCAAAAGCAGACAGTCCTCTTAATCTAGAGTCACAGTATAACGAGAGAAAAAAAACAAAGAATATCTCTAATATGCCAAACAAACACAAAAGCCGAGGTTACAAGAACAAGGAAGACACTATGACTCCCCCAAATGAAACAGACACCCCAATTCAAGATTATGAAGATGATGAGATAGAAGAAATGCAAGAAGCAGATCTCAAAAAATTGATAAGAACATTAAGAAGTTCTAAAAAACAAATTCTCAAACTACAGAAATCCTTAATGGACAAGATAGAAAATCTCTCTCGTGAAAATGAAATATTAAAGAGGAATCAAAATGAAATGAAACAACTTGTGGAAAATGAAACTGTGATAGTGACGAGAAATCATAATGAAATGAAGAATTCAGTAGATCAAATGCCAAACACATTAAAGAGCCTTAAAAACAGAATGGGTGAAGCAGAAGAGAGAATATCAGACTTAGAAGACAGAGCACAGGAAAATATACAATCAAACCAAAGAAAAGAAGAGGAAATTAGAAATCTAAAAAAATATTGTTGGGAATCTTCAGGATACTATTAAAAAAAACAACATTCGGGTTCTAGGAGTTCCTGAAGGCATGGAGAGGGAGAAAGGATTAGAAGGCCTTTTTAGTGAGATATTAGCAGAAAATTTCCCGGGTTTGGAGAAGGACAGAGACATCCTAGTACAGGAAGCTCATAGAACTCCTAATAAACATGACCAAAAGAGATCCTCACCACGACACGTTGTAATTAAACTCACCACAGTGAAACATAAAGAAAAGATCCTAAAATGTGCAAGAGAGAAACCTCAGATTACTCTCAGAGGATCTCCAATCAGACTCACAGCTGACTTCTCATCAGAAACCCTACAAGCTAGGAGGAAATGGCGAGATATAGCCCCGGTACTGAGAGAGAAAAACTGCCAGCCCAGAATATTATATCCTGCCAAGCTCTCATTTGTGAATGAAGGTGAAATAAAGACCTTTCACAACGAACAGAAATTCAAAGAATTTGTCACCACTCCTCCAGCCCTACAAAAGATGTTTAAAGATGTTTTACACACAGAAACACAGAAACACGATCATCAATATGAAAGAAGGTAAATGAAGGAAATCTCACACCAAAAGATCACAGGAAGTTCAAAACATATATCAGAAAATATCTTTGGCAAATGGCAGGGCAAAGCTACTACTTAGCAATAGTCACACTGAACATTAATGGCCTGAACTGTCTAGTTAAAAGACACCGATTGGCTGATTGGGTAAAGGAACAAAACCCATCTATTTGCTGCTTACAAGAAACACATCTTTCCAATAAAGATGCATACAGGCTGAAAGTGAAAGGCTGGAAAAAGATATACCATGCCAACAGAAATGAAAAAAGAGCTGGCGTAGCCATCTTAATATCGGACAACACAAACTTTACCACAAAAACTGCTAGGAGAGACAAAGAGGGGCACTATATAATGATTAAGGGATCAATTCAACAGGAAGATATAACGATTATCAATGTATATGCACCTAATTACAGGGCACCGGTTTATTTAAAAGATTTGTTAAGGGACTTAAAGGGAGACTTAGACCCCAATACAATAGTACTGGGGGACTTCAATACTCCACTCTCAGAAATAGACAGATCAACAGGACAGAAGATCAACAAGGAGACAGTAGATTTAAACGACACTATAGCCCAAATGGATCTAACAGATATCTACAGAACTTTTCATCCTACACATAAAGCATTTACATTCTTCTCAGCAGTGCATGGAACCTTATCTAGGATTGACCACATACTAGGTCATAAAGCAAGTCTCAGCAAATTCCAAAGAATTAGAATCATACCATGCAGCTTCTCAGACCATAAAGGAATGAAGTTGGAAATTAGCAACTCAGGAATCCCCAGAGCTTATGCAAACGCATGGAGATTGAACAACATGCTCCTGAATGAACAATGGGTCATAGAAGAAATTAAAAGAGAAATCAAAAATTTTCTGGAAGTAAATGAGGATAACAGCACAACATACCAAAACTTATGGGATATAGCAAAAGCAGTGTTAAGAGGAAAGTTTATATCAATAGGTGCCTATATCAAGAAATTGGAAAGGCACAAAATAGATGAGCTTTCACTGCATCTCAAGGATCTAGAAAATCTGCAGCAAACCAGACCCAAATCTAGTAGGAGAAGAGAAATAATTAAAATCAGAGAAGAAATCAACAGGATTGAATCCAAAAAAAATTACAAAAAATCAGCCAAACAAGGAGCTGGTTTTTTGAAAAAATAAACAAAATTGACACCCCATTAGGTACCAGCAAAGACTTCTTGGAAAATACCCCAGAAGCACAGGCAGTCAAAACCAAAATTAACATTTGGGATTGCATCAAATTGAGAAGTTTCTGTACTTCAAAAGATACAGTCAGGAAAGTGAAGAGGCAACTGACAGAATGGGAAAAAATATTTGCAAACTATGCAACAGATAAAGGGTTGATAACCAGAATGTGCAAAGAAATCAAGAAACTCCACAACATCAAAACAAACAACCCACTTAAGAGATGGGCCAAGGACCTCAATAGACATTGTTCACAAGAAGAACTCCAAATGGCCAAACAGACACATGAAAAAAAATGTTCAAGATCACTAGCAATCAGGGAAATGCAAATCAAAACCACAATGAGGTTTCACCTCACCCCAGTTAGAATGGCTCACATTCAGAAATCTACCAACAATAGATGCTGGAGAGGATGTGGGGAAAAAGGGACACTAACCCACTGTTGGTGGGAATGCAAACTGGTTAAGCCACTATGGAAGTCAGTCTGGAGATTCCTCAGAAACCTGAATATAACCCTACCATTCAACCCAGCCATCCCACTCCTTGGAATTTACCCAAAGGAAATTAAATTGGCAAACAAAAAAGCTGTCTGCACCTTAATGTTTATTGCAGCTCAATTCACAATAGCTAAGACCTGGAACCAACCCAAATGCCCATCAACAGTAGACTGGATAAAGAAATTATGGGACATGTACTCTAGAATACTATACAGCAGTTAAAAACAATGAAACCCGGTCATTTGCAACAAGATGGAGGAATTTGGAAAACATCATGCTGAGTGAATTAAGCCAGTCCCAAAGGGACAAATATCATATGTTCTCCCTGATCGGCTACAACTAACTGAGCACCAAAGGGGAAACTTATTGAAGTGAAATTGACACTATGAGAAACAGTGACTTGATCAGCTCTTGTCCTGACTGTTGATGTACAATGTAATACTTTATCCATTTTAGTATTTTTTTTTGTTCTAGTACTATTGGTTGAACTCTGTCATTAACACACAATTATTCTTAGGTGTTTAAATTTTAACTGAAAAGTGATCCCTGTTAGGAATTTGGAAAGCATTATGCTGAGTGAAATAAGCCAGTCCCAAAGGGACAAATATCATGTTCTCCCTGACCGGTGACAACTAACTGAGCACCAAAAAGAAAACCTGTTAAAGTGAAATGAACACTATGAGAAACAGTGACTTGGTCAGCCCTTGTCCTGACTGTTGATGAACAACTTAATACGTTATCCCTCTTAGTATTTTTTGTTTGTTTGTTCTACTTAATACTTTTGGTTGAATACTGTAATCAATACACAGTTATTCTCAAGTGTTGAAACTTAACTGAAAAGTGATTGCTGTTAAATATAAGAGTGGGAATAAGAGAGGGAAGAGATGTGCAATTCAGGACATGCTCAAGCTGACTTACCTCAAATGGTAGATTAGAAACATACCAGGGGATTCCAATTCAATCCTGTGGGGAGCAACTCGGACTAGACTAAGTTACTGGAATTAAGACTTATTCTATGCATCTGCTCTCCCACAATATGGCGCTGGGAGAGGAGTAAACAGCTTCTACGCAGCTGCCTCCAGTTTGACCAATGACCTGCAGGAGCTGATCCTGCTCCTGATTGGAGGAGAGCAGCGTACTCGGCGTGTGGGTAGCAGAGTTGGGATTGGTGGAAGAGGACTATAAAGGAGGAGAGAGACAACATGCACCAGGAACATCTATCTGAAGGAACACCTGAGGAACATCTGAGCAGCCCCCGTGAGAGCCAGCTGGCGGTGTGCCACTCCCCCGCGGAAGTGGGGAAAGTGGCAGGGGGGCCCACCCCTCCATGGAGGTGGAAGGATCGGCAGCCAACCTGGGAAGAACCAGCAGCAAACCCGGGAAGGGCCGAGCAGACAAAAGAACAGCGCAGGGTCCTGTGTCGTTCCTCCGCGAAGAGGGGGAGCGACAAATCCCATCAAGGTGGCATGTACCAATGCCATCTCACTAGTCCCGGTGATCAATTTCTGTTCACAGTTCATCATAATGATAGGACTAAGAGCCAAAGGGAGCACATATACAAGAATAGTGCCTGCAAATACTAGCTGATAGAATAAAAAAGGGAGAGAACGATCCAACATGGTAAGCAAGATACACAGCAGACCCATAGAATGGCAGATGTCCTAAACAGCACTCTGGCCTCAGAATCAGCCCTTAAGGGACGCAGATCTGGCTGAAAAGCCAATGAGAGTATTTCAGGCATGGAAAGCCAAAACACTCTGGCAAAAACAAAAACAAAAAACAAAACCTAAATGAAAGATCTCCGCGAGTGAGATCCCAGTGAAAAGAACAGGTCATCAAAGAAGGAGGTACCTTTCTCGGAAGGGAGGAGAGAACTTCCACTTTGACTACAACCTTGTCTAAATATGATCAGAGTTGGTGAACTCAAAAGGCTTCCATAGCCTTGGCAACTCATGACAAGAACCTAGGGTGATTACTGATGCCATAAACAAGAGTGTCAATTTGTTAAGTCAACAACAGGAGTCACTGTGCACTTACTCCTCATGTAGGATCTCTGTTCTTAGTGTGCTGTACATTGTGATTTAATGCTATAACTAGTACTCAAACAGTATTTTTCACTTTGTGTTTCTATGTGGGTGCAAACTGTTGAAATCTTTACTTAATATATGCTAAACTGATCTTCTGTATATAAAGAGAATTGAAAATGAATCTTTATGTGAATGGAAGGGCGAAGGGAGAGGGAAAGGGGAGGGTTGCGGGTGGGAGGGAAGTTATGGGGGGTGGGAGCCATTGTAATCCATAGGCTGTACTTTGGAAATTTATATTCATTAAATAAAAGTTAAAAAAAAATGCTGGAGAAGCTTCCCAGACTGGCTAACTATAATGCTATAATAATAAAGACAGCATGGAAAATAGTAGGGAGACTTCTTTAAAACCTGGAAACAGAATTTATATTGCCCAGCAATCCCACTACTGGATATATACCCAAAAGACATGAACACATTCTCTCAAAGAGATACCTGTTCCACCATGCTTATAGCAGCACTGTTTACAACAGACAAACCAAGGTGTCCACCATCAGATGGATAAAGGAAATGTATATAACACAATGGGATAATATTCAGCTACAAAAAAGAATGGAATTCTATCATTTGCATCAAAATGGTTAAAACTGGATGACATCCTGTAGAATTGAATGAGCTGAACACAGACACACAAACACTGCCTGTTCTCCCTTATACAAGGGGAATAAAATAAAGACTAACAAAGGATATGCCTGTGTCTGTAAGTTTTGCTGCAGATACTGTTTTGTCAAACTGTGTTTTAAATCTGTGTGAAACAAGTTGTTAAGAATTATATACTACTATAGTTTCAATGATTTTGACGATTTTAAGATTTACTTTATGTGATTAAAGTTGAACATCTTTTCACTTGATTATTGTTTATAGCGCTTGCCTATTTTCCTGCTCAACTATGGTCTTTTCACTTGTCATTTCGTGAACTCTTTATTTGGTTGAACATTAAGCCTTTGACTTAATGTAAATTAAAAATGTTATCTCAAAATTGATGACATATTAAGTTGAAGAAAACCAGACAGTGTGATTGGAGGGAAACAGACATACAGGGCAATGGAATAGAACAGAAAGTCCAAAGTACATCCACATACTGGAAGGTCAGTTGATTTTTGGCAAAAGATCCAAAGAGGGAAATTTACCCAAACCTCACACCATAGACAAAGATTAACCATCAACATACAAAACAACATGAATTAACATTGAAATCATTCACTGAGAGATACGTTACACAAAAAAGAGTAGGAGGAGGAAAGGACCTTGCTTTATAATGCCCCACTATAGTGGTAACTAATACAGTTGTGTGAGGGCAAGACATCACTCCTACAACACAGACATCAATCCCTCTTAACAACCCATCAACCTCCTAAAAGGCCCACCACTATGACACTGGGGACCAAGCTGCAACATGAGTTTTGGAGGGGACAAACCACTTCTAAACCATAGGGACAATGTCTCCTGGGGCTGTGCCATGGGAGCTGCAGTACAAAGTCCTGGTGGGTAATACAGTGTTTCTGGAAGCCAGAAAAGCAGAAACTATGCTTCTGTAAAACTCAACCATTATGTCAGATGCAAAGTTTCCATTGAGGCTCCCTGTTTAATTATTTGAAATCCTATAGTGGACATGCGTGGCCCAGAAGCAGACAGTCCCAGGGAAGTAACAGAATATCGTGGCTCCAAAATTCTCATCCACAAAGAGGATGTAGAACTACAGAAGAGCCACAGTTGTGGGCAAAAGGATGTGGTGAACAATGTATATCTCTGGGATAAAAAAGAGAACTTGGATGAGACTCCACCCCCATGAGGATGGTAAGGGTCCTGTTCTGTCACAGAAGGCCATCTTGGGGGGCTTCAGTGACTTCCTTGACAAGCGCCACACAGCACAGCCAGGACCCTAAACAAGCAGGATTCTCAGGTTTCTTCATAAAAGTTGCTTTATGTTATGTTTCTTTAGCCCTTTGACCCTGCTCACTCATTCTCTTCGACTGGGGAACTCTCATGACTTTTCAGTTTATTCTATGTAGAAACGTCCATGTCATTTCAAGTTGGGAACCCAAGTTTTGATTCAGAAATTAAAATGACCTACTCTAATATAATAAGATTGACTTTGCTTGGTGCAGAAATTTGAGTCTTAAAAGACATAAATCAATGCATATTTCCCATTGACAGAGACTTCTCTAAAGATGGTTTTATATGGGCCTAACATCAGTCTTAGAGTAAGAAAAAAAGTGAGTTGAAAATCCCAGCTTATTTTTTTAAATAGTGTATTTATTTATTTATTTTTTACAGGCAGAATGGACAGTGAGACAGAGAGACAGAGAGAAAGGTCTTCCTTTGCCGTTGGTTCACCCTCCAATGGCCGCCGTGGCTGGCGCGCTGCAGCCGGCACACCGAGCTGATCTGAAGGCAGGAGCCTTATCCTGGTCTCCCATGGGGTGTGGGGCCCAAGGACTTGGGCCATCCTCCACTGCACTCCCTGGCCAAAGCAGAGAGCTGGCCTGGAAGAGGGGCAACCGGGACAGAATCTGGCGCCCCGACCAGGACTAGAACCCGGTATGCCGGCGCCGCAAAGCGGAGGATTAGCCTAGTGAGCTGTGGCGCTGGCTCCCAGCTTATTTTTACACGACTGGGACACCTTAGATCTTTTCTGAGTCTCCACCTTATCCTCTGTGCTATCTTATTAATAATCCCTCTCTCAGGAGGTCAAAAGGCTTGATTCAAAGAACACTAGGGCATCTGAACAAAGGACTTGGGTGTATTTTATTTGGCTAATGAACAAAGAAATACACATTTAACAATACAGTGAGCCTTTTTATCATCTATAAAACTGGTAAAGATCATTGATTGCATTCATATTCACAGACCAGGATGAACAGGGACTCTGATAGAGTGATTAGGACCCTGTGAGAGTCTCAGATGCCACCATCACATTTTTACCAATGCAAAGGGGCAGCCACAGATGTAGGTATAAGAATGACTGCAACATTATTTACAATAGCATTAACTGATCTAAGTTTCCAACAATAGAGATTTGCATAAATTACAATCCCTTCAAACAACAGAATACGACCAAGCCATGAAATAGTACCTCAAATGCAATTTACTGACATGATAAAATGCTAATAGTATTCACTGAAAACTGTAGGACACAAAGATGAACATTCCAGTGAAATCTCAATGTGGCAAAATGAGCTAAATAGATAAGGATGTCTGAAAAGAAAATTCACTGGTATACTAATTTATATTGCATTTTACTACTGCAGAACAATCGGCAAGAATCAGAGTAAGTTTTCTCTGCATTCCTCCATCTGCGTCCCTCTGCCTCCACTATCCTTTGTCTGCACACCCACACAGAGGTGAGTGGGCAACGTTTTACACTATACAGGATAAGTTCTTTCTCTCAAGATAGTCTCTTTCAAAAAACAGGTGAACTCTCCCCCACCCTGCCCCTGTCACTCTGCCTTCCAAATAAAATAAATCTTTTTTAAAAATAGAAATAATGAGCTGGCATTGTGGTACAGTGGGTTAACCCACCATGTATGATGCAGGCATAACATATCAGAGTGCTAGTTTAAGACCCACCTGCTCATGCACCTGGGAAGGCAGCATGTGTGCCCCCTGCTGCCCTCATGGGAGACCCAGGTAGAGTTCTTGGGCTTCTGGCTTCATTCTGGCTCAGCCCTGACTGTTGTAGCCATTTGGGTAGTGAACCAATGGATGGAAGATTTCTCTCTCTCTCTCTCTTTCTCTCTCTCTCTCTGCCTTTCAAATAAAATCAATACATCTTTTAAAGAAAACAGGTGAACTCACAGTGATGATTGCCTCCAGAGTGTTTTTTGACTTGGAGCATGGAGTTGGCCAGAGTGGCTGAGGCTGGACATTTCTAGTAGTGGTGGGGAGAGAGACAGGTCTGCTGAGCCTCTGACCACTCTTGCTCCCAGGGTGGGACTGCAGAGAGCAGAGGCTGCCAATCACTTAGGCAGGCTGAGTCCTGGGCATGGGGTCTCCCAGCCTTGGGGGGATGGGGATTAACATGTTCAAGCTTGAGGCTCAAAGTGGGTTGGGATTCATTGAGTGTCTACTGAGGTCTTTCTTCTACTGCCATTATTATTATTTTTTTTCATCGCTCAAGTGGAAAGTTTATTAAACACGTATCAGTTCTACTATAGAACATAAAGTTCTAATGGAGTTAGACTTTGCTTTGGGGAAAAAAAAAAAATCCTAAGCTCTTCAGTGGCACAGGGAGTCAAAGCACAGAGTATATCCGATATTGGAAAAGAGTTTGTGTCACAAACAGTTCAAGGAGTTGAGGATTGGGGGGAAGCCCCCCTGGAAGGAAAAGCAACAAGGAGGGACCCCATTTGGAGGCGGAAAAGTGGACTGGGGCACGGGCGCCATCAGAGGGGGAAACACGGTGTGCAGTAGGCACGCGCTTGTGGGGGGAAATGTGGCCTGAGATGTGGGCGCCGTCGGAGGGGGAAACACGGCGTGCGGAGGGGAGAGCAGTCAGCGGGGGGAAATGCAGAAAGCAGGGAACATGAGGATTGGTTCCTCCTCTGCAGACGCGAGGGTCTCTGGCTGCTCCTTGGGCTCAGAGGACGAGGCTTCTTCCCCATCCTGAGAGTCCCAAGGCTCCCCCTCCTTGTGTGGCGGGATCTGTGCCTCTTCCTCCGCCTCGGTGGCCTCCCACCACTGGGGCTGGGACATGGTCGCGTCCTGTCCCTTCAGGCCAGTGGTCTGCTCCATGCGCTGAGTCCTGGGTTTGGATGGGAGATGAGCACCTCCACCGCAGCGCTGAGCCGGGACCCATTATTATTTATTTTCTACTTATTTCTTGTTCATTGCTAAAACTGACTGTATTTGTGATATATGACAATGTGTTTGAACATACACGCATTGCGAAATGGCTAAATCAAATGAATTAACATGATCGGGGCAGGCACTGTGGCACGGCGGGTTAAGCTGCCGCTTGGGACATCCACATCCCATGTAAGAGAACTGGTTCAGGTCCCACTTCCTCTGCTTCCCACCCAGCTTCCTGCTAATGCTCATTCTGGAAGGCAGCACATGATGCCTGAGTTCCCTCCATCATTGTGGGAGATGCAGACGTAGGGCCTGGCCCCTGGTCTTGGCCTGGCCCAGCCCTGGTTGTTATGGCCATTTGGGGGAGGGAACCAGCAGATGGAAGATCTCTCTCTCTCTCTCTCTCCCTCTCTCTCTCTCTCTCCCTCAATAAAAAATAAATATCTTTTGAGGATACACATCCCTTCATCTATGCCTGGTCACTGAGTTTGACCACGTCTTGACTACCGAGGATCACGCTGTAAAGAACATGAGGATATGAAGGTGCAGTTCTCTCTCAGACACAGTGATTTCTGTGAGCAGGCGCCCAATCCCCACACTAGAGTGCCTGGGGTCCATTCCTGCCTCCAGCTCCTGCATCCAGCTCCCTGCTTGTGCAGATCCTGCAAGGCAGTGGTGATGGCTCAGGTAGCTGGGTTTCTTCCACCCACGTGGAAGACCTGGAATGATTTCCTGGCTCCCGGCCCCTGGTTCCAAACCCTGTACAGCTCTGGCTGTTGGGAAATTTGAGAAGTGAACCAGTCAATGGGAGTTCTGTCTCTCTCCTACCTCCTTTCCCCCTCTTCCTTTGAAATAAAAAATAACAGTAATTTCAATTTCAAAAGCACACTGATGTCCTTTCCTTTGGTTTTCTATGATTGATCTTCGCATAAAACCCAGGATCCTTTGTGCATCCTGGAGAGCAGAGAGAACACAATTCTGTCATAACTGGGATCAACTATCTTGACTTCTGTTTAATTGACAAATGTAATTTGTTTAGAAATAATGTCTATAAAGCAGCCGTGGGAGGGCTGGGTATACAGGTAGGGCTCAGCAATATGAGTTCCTTTGTTTCTGAGGGCAGCAAATCCGCTCGCTGTGGCAATGCCCCACAGCAAAGCAGCAGACATGAAAGGGTAAGCAGAGGGTGTCTCAGGTTGCACTGCCTTCAGCCCATTGGCTCTGCAGCAATTCCTGACCAGAAGTCCTGCCGGGCTTCAGGGCTGCTGGAAACTGCATCCTGCTTCTGATCACTGACAGCTAAAGAGCTGTCTCAAGCTCCTGTCTCAAACTGCACGACATTCACTTGGGTTCTTCATCCAGGTCTAAGAGACAGGCTGTCCCAGTGCATGTAACATTTTTGGAAGCAGACACTACCATCTCTGTGAGCCCCCAAGCATCCTCAAAGGCATTTTGCGCAGAGAAGTTCTGGGGGCTTCTCCTGCTTGTTACAGCTTCCACATTCTAGCTTTGGAGGGGCCCTCTGTGAGCTCTGCCAGAGCTGGCTTGTGATGGCAGCAATCTCACGTGTGAGGTGTGTGTGCGTGTGTGTGTGTGTGTGTGTGTGTGTTTGTATGTGTACGTGTACCTCAAGCGTACTTGCTCCATGTCTCCATGGGGTGCATAATGACTACCCAGCCTGGCAAAGGAGGTATAATAACAGGGTAGAAGGCACAGATAATAGGGCCTTTGTGGCACAAGTTGCAAGCTCATCTGAATCCACCAGAATCCATTTATGGGGAAGAGCGACGGATGGAAACACAGAAAGGTAAAGACACTAACCTTTAGTTTTCAGAGACATCTGCTGCACGTGGTAATTAAAGCTATTTTTAAAACTGTCTAAGTGTCAGCCCTCCCTTTCACAAGCATTCTTCTGTCAAAACGCTGCAAAACGGCAATACACTTGTTAGGAACAATTGACTCACGTCTAAAAACACAGAGTCTGATTCCACAGCAACAGCAGGTTGTCTGTCTGTAGGGGGGTTAGACGTGAGCAGAAAAGCACCGAGAAAAGCTCCCACAGCCCTTAGCTGGCTGTGGTGTAGGGATCCACGGGCATAGGTTCCTTGCCCAGGGCACTACAGGCTCTCTGAGGATAAGGTACACATCTTCTGAAGCCTTATGAGCAGCCTCAGTGCTTCCTAGGTATCAAGTACATATATGCTGAATGCATAAGAGCTCCTCCAGAATGATATATCACGGTAGGGAGCCAGGACACAAAACAAAAAGTAGAGCTGGCATTGTGGTACGACCTCTGCTTGCAACACCAGCACCCCACATTGGAGCTCCCTGCTAATGTGTCTGGGAAAGCAGTGGAAGTCCTCAGGCCCCCCATATCCTTGTGGGAGACCTAGATGGAGTTCCAGGCTCCTGGCTTCAGCCTGGCCCAGTCCTGGCTGTTGTAGGTATTTGGGGAGTGAACCAGCGAATGGAAGATTTTCTCTCTCTCTCTCTCTCTCTCTCTCTCTCTCTCTCTGTCTCTCTCTCCAGGCCTTTTAAATAAATAAAATACCTCCTTTTAAAAAAAAAAGAAACAAAAAGTGAAGACAGTCACAGGTGTCACACAGGTGCAGCTGGAGCTGAAATCCTAAGGATGCCCAGCAGTTTGAAAGGCAGACAAGGGTGAACAGGGGTGCCAGCGAGCCCAGGACACGGCTGTGAGTGCTGCCATTCAAGTTCATCCAGAGCATGAAGCAAGCTATGTTGCCAGCATGCACACCTCAAGAAAGGTTAATGAACCCGGAAGTAGTCCCTTAAATTGGTGATTAAGATCTGCAGGCTATAATGTTCCCGATGAACATTAGCGACTTGTTGATAAGGAGCCCTGTCATTTTTTAGTTTTTTAAAGATTTATTTATTTGAAAGGAATATTTGCAGAGAGGCAGAGGCAAAGACAGAGGCAGAGGCAAAAAGAGAGATAGAGATTTTCCATCTGCTGGTTCACTCCCCAGATGGCCACAATGGCTGGAGTTGGGCCAATCTAAAGCCAGGAACCAGGAGCTTTTTCTGAGTCTCCCTTGTGGGTACAGGGGCCCAAGGATCTGGGCCATCTTCTACTGCCTTTCCAGACCATAGCAGAGAGCTGGATTGGAGGTGGAGTAGCCGGGTCTCCAGCTGGTGCCCATATGGGATGCCGGCACTGTAGACGGTGGCTTTACCTGCTATGCTACAGTGCTGGCCCAAGGAGCCCTTTCTTTTAAGGGTACTTACTATCTGCCTGACCCTGTGCTGGGCTATTCCCTGTAGGTCTACCCATTTGATCCTCACACAGTCCTCGCAGTAGCACCTGGCAGCCATGGGCTCACAGGCTGCCCCGACGTGGTTCCTGCACTTGGCTCCTGGGACTCCAGCCTCTAGTTGGTTCCCTCCACCTTGGCCACCTCCTAATCAGTCTCCTTTGGAGGCTTCTCTTCCTTCCTCGGCCATGGCTGTTCCTGGGGGTCAGGGTTTGGGGTCTCTTTTGGTTTTAGCGATACTTTGGTGACCTCATAAAATCATGTAACATTCAATACTCGCTGTATGGACAAAGCTCCCAAATTCACGCCACCAGCTTCGCCCCCTGCTGAGGCTGCAGACTCACACTATCACATGTCTAGTTAATCTCTCCACTTGCTGCTCCAGTAGGCATCTCAGAATGAACACATTCCTAATCTTACCCCTCAAATCTATATCCCTGCAATTTTCTCAGCTCAGAAAATATCTTCCCTTTCCAGAGTCTCAAGCCAAAAACAAAAAATACAGCCCTAGAATCATCCTCGACTTTTCTTTCTCTCATAACCTATATCTAATCCAACAGCAAATCTTATTGGCTCCATCTTCCAACAACATCCAGCATCCAACTACTTCTCACCACTTTAATTCTACCCTCATGGCCCCAACCACCCTCCTCCTTCCCTAGATAATCACGACAGTCTGTTAGATGGTTTCTCTATGCCCTCCATGCTCTCCTTACCTCTTAGACATTGTGAAGGAAGCTTCCAGAGTACATGATTAAAAAAACAAATCACATGCCATCAATCTCTTGCTCCATACACAGCAGAAGCCGCCTGTCTTACAAGGGTCCACGAAAGCTCATGTGCCCTGGCCTCCTGCTCCTCCTCCCATCGCTCACCCTACATCAGCCACACTGGCCTCTGTGCTGCTCCCAGAGCCTGCCCACCAGGCTCCCACCCAGAGCCATTCTCTAGATGTGCACTCAGCTCCCTGTAGCCCCAAGGTCCTGTTCCAAGGTTACGCCATCATAGAAGTCTTCCGCAGCCTCCGTATACACTAGAACCCAATGCCTTTGTCTTTCTTATATAGTTGAAGCATTCTACATAGAATCCATTAAATCCATCAGATTATATATTTAATTATTACCTGCTTGTTTGTCTTTCCCCACTCAAAATATGCTCCACAAAACCAGAGCATTTTGTGTGCTAAACAAAAAGATATAGCCGACCAGGGTGGAGAAACGGGGATCAGATTTACTCACCTGCCTGGAATTATCAAAAAGACTAGCTTAATATACAGGAAACACTGTTTTCTCAAGACACTGTACAACAGATAACAAGAGTGATTTTTGAGACAGGAAAGAAGATGAGCCTATGACGGACCCAGATGTCTTCCTTGGGGCACATCCACGTCGCAGTGCAGTGGGGAGAGAAGACCCACAGAAGCCGTGTGTGAAGGATGTGGTTCTGAGATGCTGGAAGACCCAAGCAGGCAGAGGTCACAGCACAGAGCACAGAGCTGCACAGGAAGAACATGTTCCTTCCCAGAGGACTCCCCAGCAGAATGCATGGCAGGGCATGCATCCCAGGAAGTAACTGAGGCTGGAGAGGAACAGCCCAAATGATCAGAGGTTTCAGTCTATGGAGCTCACACGGGATTGGGAAAATACCTCTTCCCACCAACCATCCAGACTGTAAAACTGCATACATCACATGCGTTATGTAAAATACTTAGAGAGTTCAGCTCCATAGTGTGAAATAATTAGCCCTAGGCTGAGTCCTACTCCAGAAACACTCAATAAATCAGAAAGACAAGAAAATCAATTATTTCTGAAGAACTGTGTCTTAGAAAAACGTTCAGTATATACATATATATATGTATGAATGCAAAGCATCCAACAAAATTCAATTCACAAAATCGGGCTTATGAGCAAATATTACCAGGAATTTTTAAAAAATAAGAAAACATAAGTAAGAAGGAGAAAACATAGAATAATAATCAATTAATTAAAACTGACCCGGGACTGAAACAAGAGATGAGAAGTAGCAGACAATGATTCAAATAGCTATTATAATGGTATAATGCATGTTCAAAGATACAGGCAGAGGGGTGAACACTCAGCCCAGTGGGGAAGATGCTGGTTAACATGCCTGTATCCCACATTACAGTCTCCAGGTTTCATTTCTAGATTGAGCTCCTTACTCCAGCTTTCTCCTAATGTGGAGCCTGGGGAGTCGTGAAGATGACTCCGCCCACAAGGGAGAGCTGGATACAGCTCCTGACTCCTTGGCTTCCCTACTAGCACTTGGATAGCAAACCAGCAAATGGGAACACATTCTCTCTCCCTCTCTCTTTCCTTATTCCTACCCCATCCCTCTCCCTCTAAAACAAATACAATGTTTTGAATGGAAGTAGAGACACTGAAGATTTACAGAAAAGACTCAAATTTCGAGAGATCAAAACTACAATGTATGAGATAAAAAACACACTGCATGAGATTATTGAAAGGTGAGACATTAAAAGAAGATAATGACTCTGAACACATAGCAATAAAATTATGCAAAATGAAACTTAGAAAGAACAAAAAGAAAATTAAAAGAACACCAGCAATATACGGGACACCTTTAAAGAGTCTAATATGGGTGCAATTAGGAGCCTCAGGTAAGAGGTTGGGGAAGCAGAGAAAACATTTGAAGTAGCAGATAAAATTTTCCATATTTTGAAGAAATAATAGATGAAAATTATAAATCCACAAGTCCAAGAAATTCAACAAAGTGTAAGTACAAAAAATAGAAAATAACTGCATGGCACATTATAATTACATTAATCAAAATGAAAGCGAGTGAGAGAGAAACTTCAAAGAATCAGAGATAGAAGACATGAACATAACACAAAAATAAGTAATAATAAAAGTAAGAAGATAGGGAGCAACATTTTAAAAATACTCAAAGAAAAACTGTCAACCTAGAATTTGGTACCAGGCAAAAGTACATTTCAAAAATGCAGGTGAAATAAAGTCATTGTCAGAGATGCAAAGACTGAAAGATGTCAAAAGCTGCAAGCATGTGTCACCAGCAGACTCACATTGTGAGAAATGTGGAAGGGAATCCTGCAGGCACACCAGTGACACCAGACCAAACCTGGATCTTCACAAAGAAACAAAGAGCACCTAAAATGGGAACTCGCAGGAAACCATGCAAGATCTTTTTGGTAACCTTCACCTCCCTTTAAAGGACAACTGACTGTTCTGCGACTACTGTTCTGCACCTGTTCTCAGGGTAGCAGCTGTGGGAGCGAATGGTCACACAATCAAACACTTCTTTCTTAACAAAGCAGAAAGTGGGCATATGTGTGACAGACATGAGATAAAATAAAGATAGAAAAGATAATTGACTGCTTAAATAAATACAATAGCAATGTAGTGTAGTGCATATTACATATTATAAATAAACATGTGTATATAAGCACATATATGCATATATAGAGAGATGTAATATATATGACAACGATTACATAAAGGCCAGGAGAGGAGAAACTGAAGTGTATATTATTGGAAAATACTTACACTATATGTGAAATGGTATAAAGTCACTTAAAAGTAGATCGTGATGAATTAAAGAGGCATATTAAAAATCCTAAAGCAGCTATAAAAATTTTCAAAGACTTTCAATCAATACGCCAACAAGATAGCTACAACTGAATCATTCAAAGTTTTCAATCTCTCCAAAAGAGGTTTAAAAGAGAGGAAAACAGATCAAAAAGGAAACAAGTACGAAGTGGAAGAAGTAGGCTTTACACCTACATCTCGATGGTCACATTAAACATGAATTATTTAAACACCCTCATTAAAATACTGAGGCTGTTGCTATGGATAAAATAGCAAGAACAAAGTAAGCACTGCTTTCAGGGAATAAACTTGAGAAACAAGTAAATTTAAAGTAAAAGAAATGAAATCTGGAATGGCTGTACTAATACCAGATAATGTATATTTAAGAGAGGAGAAAACTACCAGGGAGAAAGAATGTCATTTCTTACTGACAAATTACCTGGTCTTCAAGAGGACATAAACATTTACGTTCCCCATAACAGAGCTTCAAAATACATTAAGCAACGACTAATACAACTTCAGGGGAATAAACAAAGTCACAATTAAAACTGAATATTTTAATACACCTCTATCAATAATTGATAGAACAAGTAGACACAAAATCATCCAGGACCCAGAAGATACAAACAACGTTATCAACTAAAAAGACATAATTCTCATGTCTAGAATGTTCCACACAGTAATAGATTGCACATCTTTTTCAAGTACACATGAAACATCTACCAAGAAAGTCAGGATATTAGACACATCAGTCTCAACAAAGGCAAAGGATTCCAGTAATAGAAAAACCATCCTCTGACCACAGAGGAATTAAACTAGAAATCCGAAACAAAAACATCCCTGAAAAACTCTCAGTATTAGGAAATTAAACAAGACACTTCTAAATGACTCATGGGTCAAAGCAGGGAAAAACATAAAGAAAGTATTTTGGACTAATACCACATATCAAAATGCGTGGGATGCCACTGAGTCCCGGAATGGGGAACAGCACTGGAGACAAGGAAGGGCCTACCATTAGCCATCACAGCTGCCCCCAAAGGAGGTGAAGAGAGACACATAATTGGGGCTGGCGCCATGATGCAGCAGGTTAATCCTCTGCCTGCAGCGTCGGCATCCCAATGGGCGCCAGTTCTAGTCCCAGCTGCTCCTCTTCCAATCCAGCTCTCTGCTGTGGCCTGGGAAAGCAGTAGAAGGTGGCCCATGTGCTTGGACCACTGCACCCACGTGGGAGACCAGGAAGACGCTCCTAGCTTCTGGCTTTGGATCAGTGCATTTGGACAGTGAACCAACAGAAGGAAGACCTTTCTCTCTGTCCCTCTCTCACTGTCTGTAACTCTACCTCACAAACAAGTAAATAAAATATTTTTTAAAAAGACACAAAATTAAAGCTAAATTAAACAGAAAGAAAGGAGTAGTGAAGAGAAACACCAGGACGCAACACAAAAAGAAACAGAAAAATAACAGTGAAAATCAATGGAATGAAAAACTGGTGTCTTGAAATCAATAACACCAATACATTTCTTATTGGCTTGGTCAGAAAAAAATAAAAAGACACAAGTTAGGAGTACCAGGAATGAGCGGGAGATCATCTATCTATGGCTTCAACAAGTAAGTATTAAAAGGATATGTATATCATTATGTTCTTAGAGTCATATCTACAAAGCACACTGAATCTTAAAAAAATTAAGAGTTAAAATTAAAAAATAAAAAATTGATAAAATAGTAAGCATTAAAAAATAAAAGGGAATATCATAAACTCATCTATAAATTTGACCACTTAGATGAGAGGAAAGATTCATTGACAGACACAAATTACCAAAACCCACTCAAGAAACAATAGCTCTGCGTACTCTAAATAAGTTTAATTTGTAGTTAAATCATCACTACACATACATAACAAAAAAATTGTCTAGGCCCAGGTGACTTCATTGGTGAAATCTAACAAACACTTGATAAAGCAATTCCACACAAAAATTCTTCCAGTAAAAGGAGAGAATTTTCCCAACTTATTCATTACTTTGCTTATTGAGGCCAGCATTGCATCAAAACCAAAGCCACGGAAAAACACAAGAAGGGTAGGGGAGTGGGGACCAATATCCCTTGTGAACATAGGAGGAAAAGTCTAATCAAAACTTCAGCAAATCAAATGAAACAATATGTACAAAGAAAAAAATGACAAGTAGGTTTTATTCCAAGGATGCCCAGTTGGGTTAACTTAAAAATCAAACAATGTAACTCATAAAATTAACAAACTGAATAAAGAAAAGCCAGATGGTCATCTTAGTAGGTGCAGAAAAAGCATTAGATAGAATCCAACCTCAATTCCTGATGATAAAATATATATATATATATATATATATATATATATATCACTAAAGTAGGAATAAAAGGGAAATCTTCCAGTCTGATACAAGGTGTCTATGAACAACTTACAACTACTCTGACACTTAATAGTGAAACAGAGGGCATGTCCCTCCCAAATACCAGCAACAAGAGAAAGATGTGAGCTTTTGTCCCTTATATTCAGTGATGTACTGAAAGTACTAATCAAGAAAAAGAATCAAAAGTTTCCAGATGGAAAGGAAGTGGTAGAACTGTCATACACTCAGTCAATGTGGAAAGTCTCATGCAGTCTACAAATAAACAAATCCTACAGGATTAGCAAGTGGTTTAGCCAGTTTCCAGGATAGAAGATTATTACACAAAAATCAATCATATTTCTACAAAGTATCCTTGAACAACTGGACATTGATTTTTTTTTTTTTTTTGACAGGCAGAGTGGACAGTGAGAGAGTGAGACAGAAAGAAAGGTTTTCCTTTGCTGTTGGTTCACCCTCCAATGGCCGCCGTGCCAGCACGCTGTGGCCGGCACACCACGCTGATCCAAAGGCAGGAGCCAGGTGCTTCTTCTGGTTTCCCATGGGGTGCAGGGCCCAAGCACTTGGGCCATCCTCCACTGCACTCCCAGGCCACAGCAGAGAGCTGGCCTGGAAGAGGGGCAACCGGGACAGAATCCGGCGCCCCGACCAGGACTAGAACCAGGTGTGCCAGCACCGCAAGGTGGAGGATTAGCCTGTTGAGCCACGGTGCTGGCCGGGCATTGAAATTTTTTAAAATACCACCTACAACAGCCTCCACCACACAAAATACTGAGGAATAAATCAAAAAAGATGTGAAGGGTCTGAACAGTGAAAATGATGGACTATTGTTGAAATAAACTAAAGAAAACCTAAAGAATCACAGTGGTACACCTTGTTTGTGAGTGAGAAGACTCAATACTGTCAGCACGTCAGTCTTCCCCATGTTGGACTGTAGATTCAATCGAATTCCAAATAAGAATCCAGTCAGCATTTCTGTAGACATTGACAAGCTGATTCTAAAATTCATATGAAAATCCCAAGGACCTACGACAGCCAAAACAACTTGAAAAATGAAAAACAAAATGGGCAGCTAACAAAATCTGATTTCAAATCTTATTATAAAGATAGAGGAAACAAGAGAGTGTGGGATTTGCACTAAAACAGAAAGAAAACAAGATCACTGAGAGGAAAGATAGTTCAGATGTGTTCTAAATATTACACTAAAAGCATAATCAATAAAAGGAGAAAATTAATTGGACTTCATCCAAATCCCACATTACATGATATTAATAAGTGCTTTCAAGAAAAACAGCATGTACATGTATGTATATAATATGTGTATATGAAATGATTATGGCAAAATGTTAAAAATTGTTCCATCTAAAAATAAATATGATTTAAAATAGAAGTCTGCTCTTTGAAGGACAAATTTAGAATAAAACTACCAGCACAAATTGGAAAAGAATATTTGTGAAGTATACATTGGATAAAGAACTTGTATCCTTGGGGTGGGCGTTGTGGTGCAGTGGGTTGAGCCATAGCTTGTGATGCCCTGATCTCATCCTGGAGTGGGTACTTGAGTCCCTGTCACCCACCTGGGAGACCCAGATGGAAGTCTTGGCTCCTGGTTTCACATTGGCCCAGCCCTGGCTGTAGCAGCCATGGGGGAGTAAACATGTAGACTGACATCTTTCATTCTCCCCACCCCTATCCATGTCATTCTGCATAAATAATAAATTCAATAATCTTTTTTAAAGCAAAAACTTGTATCCTGAATTTATAAAGAACTTTCAAAACTCAACACTAAGAAAGCAACTAATCCAATAAAACAAGCAAAATATTCAAGCAGACAATTCACCAAAGAAGATACGTAGATAAAGATAGCAAATAAACTCATGGAAAGATGCTCAGTATCATTATTCACCAGACATTGAAGTTAAAATCACAATGAGGATCACGACACTGAATGTCAAGACTGCCCATCCCTAGCACTGGAGAGGACGTGGAGCAGCTTAGCGCTCTCATCCACTTAATGGTTTTTAAAAACTCAAAACATACGTCTACCATATGACCCAGGGATTACACTGTGTACAGACATCCCCAGAAAAGTGGAAGCAAATTTCCATACAGAGACTAAAACACGAAGGTTCCTAACAGCTTTATTTATAGAAGCCAAAAATCTAGAGCAATCCAGGGCCGGCACCGTGGCTCACTTGGTTAATCCTCCACTGCAGCACCGGCCTCCCATATGGGCACCGGGTACTAATCCCGGTTGTTCCTCTTCCAGGCCAGCTCTCTGCTGGAACCCTGGGAGGGCAGTGGAGGATGGCCCAGGTGCTTGGGCCGCTGCATCCACATGAGAGACCAGGAGGAAGCACCTGGCTCCTGGCTTCAGATCGGCACAGCGCCAGCCGTAGCGGTCATTTGGGGAGTGAACCAACAGAAGGAAGACCTTTCCCTCTGTCTCTCTCTCACTGTCTATAACTCTACCTGTCAAATAAGTAAAAAAAAAATCTAGAGCAATCCAAATGTCCATCAGCAGGTGACTGGGTCACCGAACTGTTTAGCATCCAAGCAACTGAACACTCTTCATTAGTAACAGGAAGTAACTAGCACTATACATTGCAACAGAATCTCACAATAGTTACCCTGGAGTGAAATAAGCCATACCAAAGAAGGAAAAAGTGTATGAGTTATTTGAGTCCATTAATGTAAGACTCTAGAAAATGTGAACAATATATGGTACCAGAAATAGATGAGTTTCCCTACCAAGTGGGAGAGAAGGGTGGGATTGCCAAGTGGTACAAGGGGTCATGGATCATGTTCGGTATCTGCATTTTGGTTCTGGTTTCCTGGATGCATACATATGCCAAACAGAACAAGTTGTACATTTCAGTATGCACACTTACTGTATGTCAAGTAAACCTCAATAAAGCTATTACTTTTAAAATAAAAAAAAATAGATCATGGTGATTCAAAGACGGCACCTGATTCCACCAATGCCTGATAAGCGGTAATTTTTGTTCTCCATTTGTGGGTTCTGAGCTGGGGCTACAGCAGTGGTTGAGAAGTAAGGCTAGGGAGAGACACAAATGAACAGACTACAATAAACCTAATTGCTTTTGAGTGATACTAAATTAAATTTGGAGCAGCTAAATGGTACAGGGACTTAATATTCCAGTGGAATTAGGATCTTTGAAATGAAAGGAAGAAAAAAATTAAATCCCCTCCCTCCCTCTGTTTCTCTGCATCCCAAACAGAGATGCCTGCAAGCCTGGAGATCCAGCCTAAGACCATGGTCTTTCCCTTGTTTTCCTCAATAAGAGTGGTAGTGTCTCCTACCCTGCTTTGTCTATGAGGGACCTAATCCCATTTGCCCTGGGTTTAACTCAGAGGATGCTCTGAACTAGGGAAGGTTGACTCAGGTCTGTTGAGAGAGCAGAATCTGCCTCTGTCCCCTGGAGGATCTTCAGGAAGTAGTTATTGATGACTAAGCATGAAGGTGACAAGGTGGGGGTGTAGCCTGCAGGGCAAGACCAAGGGAGCCTTCTGTGCAGGAGGAACCAAAGAGCTACCACAGGTTGCTGACGTGTCCTGAGGGTGTGAAGTCCTCCCAGGACATGACACAGAACAAATGCATGTGACGATAGGCTCTCTGGGGCTTTCCCACCCTGCCACCTACTGCAGCGTGGAGCTGAGCACCCGAAGACAAATGGCTCTGGAGTGTGTGTGGGGAGAGCACACTCATGTGGCTGACAGTGACCACTACCTCCTCCTTGGAAAGGCATCACAGGCACTGGAACCCAAAGCCACCAGCAGGAGACCCCCATGTGTCACTCTATATGATCATAGACTGCTTTTCCACAAAGAACCTACAAACCAGCAGGACACACGTTCCCCAGAGTATAATTTGGGGACTTCTGTAGGAATCTGATCAGTGTTTCCCGTGCCCTTCTCTCTGGCCGCTGTATCACCCCAATGTGGGTGCAAGACTAAGGGGAGTGTGCATGTGTCACTGAGGAGGAGCTGGTGCCCTTGGGACATGCAATGCAGGTACAGGAAAACGGGGAGCAATAGAACAAGGGTACTGACATCTGTAGCTTGTGAAGCAGATCATAGCTTTCTTAGACCATGAGGAATTGAGAAGTTCATCTTCCTGCACATATAGGACATTGGACCAGCAGAGTCTAGGTAGGGAAAGCAAAAGACAGACAGCAGCAGTGCAAGTTCAACCTGGCAAGCTCCCAGTGTTGTATGTTCTTGAGATCAGAGAGTCTAACAAAAAGGAGAGGCAGGCTCTCCCTAACAGGCTGCCCAGGGAGTCAGGTGCACATAACCCTGCAGAGCTGGGGTCAGGAGCACAGGACTGCATGAGAGCAACCCTACAGGGGAAACCCATGAGGTCCTCTAGGCACAGACAGTGTTTAACAGAAACCTGCAGGCCAGGGAGGTGCCGGACAACCTAAGATTCGGGAAGGGCATAGCAGGTGGAAGGTCCTGGCCAAAGCCCAGAGCCAGGAGAAGAAAACAAATATGGGAAACAAGAGGTCACTGATGCACTCATAGGGATGCACCATGAGACATCGAGTGGGAGGGGAAGATGGACACAAGGGTGGAAAGTGGAACCAGGTTCCTTCAGGAGGGCCTGAGATGGGCTCTTCTCCACTGGCTGGAGTGTCAACCACAGCATGAGGGCAGTGGTCTCTGAGACCAGGAGCGCTGGCTGAGAGCCAGGTGGGGAGTGGGTCCAGAGAAAGGTGCTCTGAGCTTGAGATGGCAAAGGGGTTTCCTAGCAACTGGGGAGCCAGAGGTTATGCCACAGTGGCTAAGCCATCACCTGCAACAGCAGTGCTGGTTGGAGGCCAGGCTGCTCTGCTTCTGACTCAGCTCCCTGCTAATGGGCCTGGAGAGGCAGCAGAGAATGGCTCAAGGACTTGGGTCCCTGCCACCTCTGTGGGAGATCTGGATGGAGTTCCTGGCTCCTGGCTTCAGCCTCACCCAACAACCCTGGCTGTTGTGGGCTTTTGCAGACTCAACCAGCAGATGGAAGGTTTTTTTTTTTTTTTTACTCTCTCTCTCTGTTTTCAAATAAATAAACAAATCTCTAAAAATAGAAAGAATGTAGTTGGGGAGGGTGAGCATTTATTGCAGCAGATAAGATGGTGCTTAGGATGTCCACACCCCATATCTAGGTTTCTGAGTTCAAGTCCTAGCTCCACTCCCCAGTTCAGCTTCCATTTGGGAAGTAGCAAGCACCTGAGTCCCCATCACCCATGTGGGAGAACTGGACTGAGTTCCTGACTCCTGGCTTCAGCCTGGCCCAACATGAGATGTTGCAGGCATTTGAGGAGACAGCCAGCAGATGGGAAATTCATTCTCTCATCTCTGCCTTTAAAACAAATTAAAGAAATAGCTTTTAGAAAAGAATGCAGTTGGGTCTCTGGGTCTTGGGCTCAAGGGCAAGGTCATGGATATGGGACATGGGAGGCGTGGACGTATGCTGGCCATTGGGGAGGGCTGCTGAGGGCCTACCCATTATGCCTCCTCCCTCCTGAGATGCCACCTCCTGTCTGGCCCCTGCTGACCCACCGATCAGCACACAGAGCCTCACTCCCTGAGAAAACCCAAGTGCAGAGGCTGTATGTGTGCTCCTCCATTGCCTATAGAGCATCTTCAACCACTTCCACCAACATGTGCTGTGGCCCCACATCTGGAAGATTAGTCTAGCCACGAGAGCAGCCCAGAGCAAGCACAGTGCTTCAAGTCCCCAGTGCAGTCGGTTCTTCAGGAAGCTGGATAATCTTTTCGCATATCCCATGCAAGAGTTTCCCTCAGAAAGTCCCCAGCAGGCCAGACGATGAGCTTCTAGAGCAGGGATTGTCCTCTGTGTGCAGACTCCACTCAACACTAAGGATGTCCCCGAGTCACTGGGGGTGACCCACTCAGCCGGCATCTCCCAAGGTCATGTGGAGAACAGCATTGTACCCCAGTTGGTCAAGAGATTCTGGAAGTGAGTCAGGTCTGCCTGGCCTTGAACCTGAGTCCTCTAATGAGCCCTTGAGAGCGGCCCTTCCATGTCTCAGGCTCAGGTCTTAATTGCTACCTTTGTCTCTTCTCTGAGGCAGACTGGCAAGCACAAGTCAATGCAATTTGCTCTGTGTCATGTACATCGACCTGCCTTCAACCAAACCTTTTATAAGCATCTCTTGTTTTCACAGGCATTGAGGAGTTGGTGATGTAGTGGCTTTGAACCTGTCCTTAGGGGACTCACAGCCTAGTGGCCAAAGCTTGACTAATGCTTTCCAAAAAAATTTTTGAATCCCCCACCCTCCTCCATAATATCCTGTAACTTAAACAACTGATGAAAATACAAAAAGTATATCCCAAAATGCATCTGTTTGCCAGTGTTGCCACAGTGGAAGCCACAGACCTGCAAAAACTGTCAGGGAATCTCCCAGACTCACAAGGCGTCATCTGCATCCAATTACCTCTCCTCCAAATAAAACAGGTCTCTGCGATATGCAACACCAGTGCTCGTCGGTGAGGGGGCAGGCATTTTAGGAAAATCGGTGCTTAAAGCAAACAAGCCCTTGAGTGTTTATCTTGAATCCAGAAAAAAAGAAAAAAAAAACACACAAAGTCAAATATACAGGAAGAAACTGGAGGACAGACCCTGGAAGGAATGAGGGGAGGAGGGGAACAGCTAAAGTCCAAAAACAAAAAAGTGTTAGGTAGGGGAGAGGCAGAGCTGGAGGTCTGAGCTCCTGTGAGGGGTGGGACTTCCTGCAGGAGAGTGGAGGGCAGTTTCCAGAAACAGGAAGACCCGGAGTTGGTGCAGCAGTTGCATCCTGGAGATCCTGGTGGACGGGGAGCCTCCATCCAATGCCTGGCCTTGACATCATTTTTTTTACCTTATCCTATCCCTAGTCATGGTATATGACAAAATGGTACCTGGACGCGCTTTGTCTGTGACTCTATATCTGGACGGCTGAAAAGCCTTATAGAGCAAGAATAGCCTAATGCTGTAATGATAACAGGACTTTTGGTGGATTTTTAAATATATGTTTGTTTATTTATTTGAGAGGTAGAGAAGAGACAGAGAAAGAGAAGGAGCTCCCATCCACTGGTTCCTTCCCCAAATGCCTCAAACGGCCAAGGGACTGAAGCTAGGAGTGAGAATTCAATCCAGGTCGTGCATCTGGGTGGCAGAAATGCAATTACATGAGCCATGCTCTGCTGCCTCCGAGGATGCACTTGAGCAAGAAGCTGGAACTGGAGCAGAGCTGGGATATGAACCCAGGCATTAGGATGGAGGATGAGGGTATCTTTTTAAAAAGATTCATTTAGGGGCTGGCGCTGTGGTGCAGTGGGTTAACGCCATGGCCTGAAGTGCTGGCATCCCATATTGGTGCTGGTTCGAGTCCCAGCTGTTCCATTTCCCATCCAGCTCTCTGCTATGGCCTGGGGAAGCAGTAGAAGATGGCCCAAGTCCTTGGGCCCCTGCACCCGCGTGAGAGACCCATAAGAAGCTCCTGGCTCCTGGCTTCGGATTGGCACAGCTCCAGCTGTTGTGGCCAATTGGAGAGTGAACAACTGGATGGAGGATCTCTCTCTCTGCCTCTCCTCTCTCTCTGTAACTCTGACTTTCAAATAAATAAATAAATCTTTAAAAACAATAAAAATAAAAAGATTCATTTATTTGAAAGGCAGAGAGAGTAATAGATCATCCATCTGTGATTTGCTTCCCAAATGGTTGCAACAGCCAGGATTGGGCCTGGCCAAAGCCAGGAACTAGGAACTCCATTTCAGTCTCCTACATGGGTGGCCAGGGCCCAAGTATTGAGCCATCTTTCCCTGCTTTCCCAGACACATTAGCAGGGAGCTGGATTGGAAGCAGGACAGCCAGGACTCAAACTGGCACTCCAATATGGGATGCTGGAATTGCAAGCGGTGGCTTAACCCACTGCACCACCAGAGCATTCCCCAAGAGATGCAGGCAACTTAACTGGTGTCTTAACCACTAGGCCAAATCCCTCCCGAGGACTTATGTTTTCCATGGGGCTATGCTGTAACAGAAAATAGTACTTTTGAATATGGCTGGCTCCCAAGGCTAAGCCCACACATAACCCAGAGAACACCTCCCCCATTAACCAGAATCTACACTGAGTGCCATGGGTCAAAGCTTCACAAGAGGGGCCGACACTGTGGTGCAGCAGATTAAAGCCCCAACCTGCAGTGCCGACATCCCACATGGGTGCTGGTTCAGGTCCCAGCTGCTCCACTTCCAACCCAGCTCCATGCTAATGTGCCAGGGAAAGCAACAGAGGATGGCCCAGATCCTTGGGCTCCAGCCACCCATGTGGGAGACTCACAGGAGGTTCCAGGCTCCTGGCTTCAGTCAGCCCAGCTCTGGCCACTGCAGCCAGAGTATGGAAGATCAATCTTTCTGTTTTTCTTTCTGTAACTCTGCCTTTCAAATCCAACCTTTGGATTACAGACTTCCAGTGAATGTCCATGAGCCGGGCAGCTCAAGAGTGTCCTTGACAGTGTGCATGCCTGGATCCTACAGACTGTCTTTACTCAGACACTGACAGTGAGCTCAGGATCTTTGCCAAGGTCAAGTGCATGGTCCCATCACTGCAAAGAAAGGGCTTTAGAGAAGAGTCTTCCTAGAGAATCCCAGATGCACCATTTCACAGCTGTGTGACCCTGGGCAAGGGGGCCTCCATTTTCCCATCTGTAAAATGGGGTTGGTAATAGCTGTGGATAGTAACTGGCACATGATAGGAGGTCAAAATTGTTAGCCATTATCCCTTGCCTTCCCAGGAGCAGAGCCTCCTTACATAGAAGGAAGCCTAAGAAGAAGGCTAAGCCTAGAAGAAACCCTTGAGAACTCCTCACCTTTGAAGAAACTCACAGGTCAGTGAGCACTGCTTGGCTGGCCATGGGGTGGGGGGCACCACCATGCTCTTGGGTGAGGCTGTTTCCCCGTGGCTCTGACAGGTGGACTCCTGACTCTCCCTGGCCATCAGTGATTGACTGAGCGTTGATGTGCACAGAACACCCTAAAGATGCTTCACACTGGGAGTTGAGTCAGGAGAAGCAAACAGAGGGCCCCAGGGGCTGGGCAGGAAAAGGAAAATGTAAAACCACCAGAGCGCACATCTGAGGACTGGCAAGGGAGAGACAATGGCTGCTCAACCTGGAGAGTGATCAGAGGAGCAGAGCTGGCACCAGACACCTGACTTCAGGGCACACGGAAGGCTCCCTTTCTCTGGAACAAAGGAAAGCTGGCTTTGAAGAACCCGTGGAGAGGCCTGCACAGCACACAGAATCAAAACTTCCCCAGGATCAAGGAGGGCTCATGCAGGCTCTGCAAAGAGGGAGGCGGCAGTCACGCCCCTTCACCTAATTACCAGCCCAACCCCTCACTGCCACGGCCAGAGACAGCCACTACACATGTCTGCTGCTGGCCAGCTCCAGAGGTGGGAAATCATGCAGGAAAATCACGAGAGAGGTGGACCTTGCAAGGAGCTACTCTGCTACACCACCTACGCAATTATTAACAGTAGCCACCCCCCCCCCCAAAAAAAAAAAAAACAAATTCAACCATATTAGCGCTGGGCTAATGGGCTAATGAGGAAACACACAGCATAAAAGAAGAAATTACTACCTAATAAACTGCATCTTCCAGGATGAAACCATTAGAAATTGATCTGCTAATTCAGGAGCAGCTGAAGGCACACACCAGGACATGGATTCCCAAATCAGCTCTCTGTTAAAGGCTCACAGGAGACAGAGGCACAGGAGGTCCGAGGTGGTGCCTCCTCCATGGACACGTGGGCAGAGTGGGTTCCTCAGGAAAGTGAAGACATGTGGTGCAGAACCCCGCAACACCAGGGCAGTGCCTGCAGCAAGGGGCAAGCCAGGGCTTGGGCAGGTGCAGTTAACAAAGAACAGACCAGGCCCGGTGACTCCCTGTGTCCCCATTCCTCCCAGGGGTCAAGCCAGTGGGATGGCCAGTCATGGGAGAGATCTATTCATTCTCTTCTAAATGGGAGCCCTGATCTCCACTCTTACTGGCTGCACACACATGCTCACACATGTGCACTCACATGTGCCTGCGCCTCCACTCATACATACACACACTCATATGTGCACCTGTACATACAAGTCATACATGCACACATACAACTCACACACATACACACCCACACTCACACCCTGTGCCCTCATATATACACAGTTCACACACACACACTCTCACATACATACTTACCACATATTCACATTTTTCACACCTGGACACACACACACAGTCTGCACTCCTGCTTACACTCCCACACACCCTCAGCACCTTCCATTCCCTCCTCATTTCCTGGCCCTGTGCCCCAGCCCCCTGCTCTAGCTGACCCTCACCTCTGCAGCCAGCCCCTGCTGCACATCCAATATCCGACTCTACTTCTCTTTGCTTCTCGACTTCCTGGTGGACTCAGGTCTGGATTCTTTCCCTGGTTCCCGCCTCCTCCACATCAGCATCTGGGCAGGTCAGGTGCAACCCCCTGACCTTGTGCCTTGGCAGGGTGGAGCCCCGCAGTTCACTCCAGCCCCCCAAGTCAGGACCGGAAATGAAAAGACTGCTTGGAGGTCTCCCGAGGGACGGGTCGTCAGCCCAGGCCACGTCCCTCACCGTTCCGGGGCTCTTACCTCATTCACAAAGACCCAGTGGCTGTCCTTGGAAGCCAGGTTGGTCTCCACAGCCTGCAGAGAGAGAGAGAGAATGGACATGAACGGAAGCCAGCCGGAAGCCAGCACACACGCAGGGTGATTGCCAAGATGGCGTTTGTAAACACTATTCCTGCAGAATTTTCTCTTCACAAAACATGCCATCCCCCTGGAGCCCACTCTGGCTGCCTTAGCCACACGAACCCTCGTCTGAACACAGATAACTGATTACGTGTTGTGTGTCCTCACTCTGTGCACCAGCCTGGAGCAAGGTCAGAAGCCCTGGGCCCTGCTGGCATCGCAGGATGGAGGTGTGGGTACACCTCCCTTCCCTAAAGATATCAGCAAACACTTTTGCACAGGGATGCCTTGCGAAGGATTCCATCACTGCCGGAGGCTTGGAACTGGGAAGCTGCAAGGAGACGTTGATGGCAGCTCATCTGCTGGTGCCAAGCGACACTGAGATGGCAGCTCGGAGCTGCCTTCTACTCTTCCGGCCCCCAAGAACTGGGCTCTTGTTAGCCCCTGGGCAGTGACCCCGTTCTATCACTCTCTTCTAGAACACTTTGTTCTCTTTCTTAGAGCAGCTGAGCCACAAAGAGCAGTTACCAGTTGTGGGGAGCAACTGGGAGCAACTCGGACTAGACTAAGTTACTGGAATTAAGACTTATTTTATGCATCTGCTTTCCCACAATATGGCGCTGAGAAGGGAAACAGCTACTACACAGCTGCCTCCAGTTTAACCAATAAACTGTGGGACCTACTCCTGATTGGAGGAGAGCAGCGTACTCGGCGTGTGGGTAGCAGAGTTGGGATTGATGGAAGAGGACTATAAAGGAGGAGACGGCATGCACCAGGAACATCTAAGAGGAACATCTAAGGGGAACACCTGTGCAGCCCCCGAGAGAGCCGGCCGGCGGTGTGCTGCTCCCCTGCGGAAGTGGGGAAAGTGGCAGGGGGAACCGCCCTTCCACGGAAGTGGAAGGGATGGTAGCCAACCCGGGAAGGACCAGCAGCCAACCCGGGAAGGACCAGCAGCAAACCCGGGAAGGGCCGAGCAGACAGAAGAACAGCGCAGGGTCCTGTGTCGTTCCTCCACGAAGACGGGGAGCGACAACCAGTGTTCTTGCTTTCCATCTATCTCCTGTCCAGGCTGGGGACTCCATCCAGTTGGAGGCCAGAGGTTTGTGTCCTCTGCTGTATCCCAGGACCTCACGCTACCACCGTCCCGTAGCAGGTGTTTGGCAAATGGGGCTGAGTAGTTGAAGAGAACGGGAGGCCAAGGCAGAGAAGACCCAGCAGCTTGCTGTGTTTCATGAAAGTGTCTAGGAGAGCTTTTTCCCTCCCTTGGCTGCAAAGCCGGCAGAGCGGAGGAGCTGGGAAGGACAGAGGGTTTTCCAGCACATTCTGTAAGGATGCTCACGGCGAGCATGTGCCCACTGCCTGCTGACCACCTGGGACTGCGCCAGGCATCTATGGACCTCGGAGAGGCTCTAGGATTGTAGTCTTCTTCACTCCATTTCTTTGTTTTGGTATTTTTGTAATGTAATTCTTATTACTCCTTTTATTGGGAAAAATATAGAACAATAAAAATGCTCAAAATCATTCCATAATCCTTCCTCATTAAAAAAAAATGCCAAGCTAGTGAAATTCCCCCGACCTATCCCTCCAAATTCATGTCCTGAAGGTTGTCTGTCTGAGGTTCCGGAACATTTCACAGTCAGATCTGCAAGTGCTCATTAGACAGCTGTGGGGTTCTTTGTTTGAGAAACAGAAACACAGACAGACAGACCGACAGAGCTCCCAAATGCTAGTTTACTCACTAAGTGTCCACAATGGCTGGGGTTGGGCTGAGGTCAGAGCCAGGAGCTAGGAACTCAATCCAAGTTTGCCATCTGGGTGACAGGAATCTGATCACTTGAGCCATCACTGCTGGGCCCCAGAGTCTACATTAGCAGGAAACCGGAGTCAGGAGCCAGAGCCAGGAACTCAACCCAGATATTCTGATGTGGGATGGGATGCCTTAACTGCTAAGATAAATGCTCAGTCAGGTTGGGGGCCAGCATTGTGGCGTAGCAGGTAAAGCTGCCTGTGCGGGCATCCCATATGGGCACCAGTTCGAATCCTGGCTGCTCCACTTCCAATCCAGCTCCCTGATGATGAACCTGGGAAAGCAGTAGATGGTCCAAAGCCATGGGCCCCTGCACTCACATGGGATACCTGGAGGAAGCTACTGGCTCCTGACTTCAGTCTGGCCCAGCCCTGGACACTGCAGCCATTTCAAGAGTGAACCAGCAGATGGGAGATCTCGTGCACTCTCTCTCTCCCCCCTCCCCTTTCCTTTCTGTGACTCTGCCTTTCAAATAAGCAAAATAAATCTTTAAAATAAAAAAGAAAAATAAAAAGTTAAAAAAGTCAGGTTATAAAATATACATTAGGTCAGAACACTCCTTTGTTTGTTTGTTTATTTATTTATTTTTACAGATCAACGTATCCAGAATGTCCTTCCTCATCAATACACAGGGATCTGGCTTTTTCTCAAAGAAGGAGGGGCAGAGGTGACAGAGCTGGCACCAGCCACGCTGAGAGGAACCCCCAGATGTGCACCCTGCACTGCACAGGGTTCTGTGGCAGAACAACCTCCACATCAGATGGACAGCTTTGCTAGCAAAGATGAGAGTGCACGGGAACAGAGCACATGGACACACCTGGTGAGCCTGAGAACCCTGGTGCTTTATAGACAGCCCCCACAGAGCACCAGGGGCAGGCACAGGGGCCCCTGCTGAGCCCAGCAGGGCTGCTCTTTGGCCTGTGAACAAGAGGGTGCTAGCACCTGGTTAGGCAAACAGGGTCAGGAGCCAGGACTGGAGGGGGCTGCCTTGATTGCACCAGCAATGAACCACTGTGGTCTCCATTTGCTCCTTTGTAAGACACAGACAACACCTGCCCCCTGCTGTTGGCCAATGCATGTCAACTCCTTTTATGTCCTGGGTCTCAGGAAGAGGCAAACATGGAGAACAGAGCCATGCTCTCATCCCCAGCCTTCCCAGGAAGCAGACAGAAAGTTGCTGTCCCATATTTCTTTGTGGATTCCAGCCCTGCCATTCTACTTGCTCATATGCAACCATGCATCCTGGGAGTCCTAACAACACCAGCAACCTCACTATCTTCTTTTCCCAGGCCTTGCCCTGGGGATCCTATCTTGCTGGGATAAATGAGACATGCTGGCATGTTGGCCTCTCCTTCTCCTATCTTAGAGAGAGGCTCCAGGTGCCTTTTCCTGCATCTGAAAGAAAGTTGCCCTGAGAGATGCCAAGCTGTGCAGCTGGACATGCCCTGGAGTCATGTCCCAAAGACACTCTGTGTGCACATTGTACAAAGTCAGTAAACCAAAGCCCTGTTGGAATCTGCAGCTACTCAAGATCAGTGGATCTGGAGAAGCCCTCAGTCAGGTGGAGCAGAGGCAGCTAGGACAGGCCCCTGGCCTCCCAGCCCGCAGCCCTCTGCTCCCAACGTGCAGCCTTTTACGGATGTGTTCAGACCCCCGAGGCCCTGGAGAGGAGGTGAGGAGAGAGAAGTGGAGATGGCTGGTCTGATAACCCTCCGCTGAGCTCTGGCTCACCCCAGTCCCCGGCAGATGGGTATTCCCTGAATGCCTACATGGAGGACAATGGTGGCACCCTAATCAAGTTGACACCTGCTCCAAAGCCCAGAGGACACCCTAACATCTCAGAAGACTAGAACGCTGAGTCTCAAGAGATGCTGCTGCTTTATGAGGCTGGATGTAGAGCCCTGCACTTGATTCCCAGTAGCAGAGGGGCAGATGGGGAAATGCAGTGGGAGAGCAACACCCTGGAGTATGACCAAAGACGGACGACATCGCACAGTGGGGCTGAGTCATACAGTGGGGCAGTGTAAACTCATGACCAGAAGGCCAGGACAGCATGGGCCTCTTTTGACACGTGAAGAACTGTCATGTGCAAGAGACCCTGGAGCTGCTCCTGCAGCCTCTGCAAGTGGATTTAGAACCAGGTAGAATTCAGGGAGGGAGGTAGCAACTCAGTGCTTCCAAGTAGCTCAAGATAGAAGGGGCTGCCTCCCATGACTCCAGGTCCCATCACAGGATGTGCCTGGGTGTTTGCACCAAATGAAATGCCAAGGAAAGTGCTGGAACAGCACAGCAGGGGGTGACACTTGGTCATGCATGGACACCCTACAGCCCTGACTCTCACTCTCAAGCCCACAGAGTCTGGGAAAATGCAGAGCTCCAGGCTCCACTGCCTGCAAACAGCCATGTAGGTGATGTCTCTGAAATGCAGCATTGTCTCAAAGCTCCAACTCTGACAGCAGAACGCCAACGTGCAGGGGCACGTACACCTGTGCAGGTGACAGGACCTCTGCTTGTTCCTGTTCAGAGCAGCACTGCAGAGGATCTGCCTCAGTGACTGGGAGACCCCAGGGAGCAGGTGGGAGCGCTGGCTGCCCCAGGAGCCTTCTCACCCGATATCGGACTCAAGCACAGGAAGCTGTCAGGGAGAATTGATCAGAAAACCCCACAGGTCCAGCGGCCAACTTTCCTGTCCTACTTTCCCCCACCAATTAAACATCAGCTAATTTGTTAAGCCACTTTTCCCCACATGGAGATAAATACTGTTTGGATGAAGCCTTTTCCAGAGGGTGCAACTCACTCACACGGAGGCTGGGATGGATGGCCAGGTGGCGAAGCTACTGCACAATTAGCAAAAACACTGCCTGCTCCCTCCTGCCATCACTGGTGAGCTGCCCACTCCGTGGGAAGAGCCCTAAAGGCGCACAGCCCAGGGAGCAGGGGCCTGCCAGAGCCACTGTTTCCCCTTCTAAGTGTTGCCCCTTCCCCTCTCTCTCCCAGCTATGGCTGCAGCAGGTGGAAGTGGAGGAGGGTCCTCCTCTCTGCAGAGCAAGTGCAGTAAGGAGGAGTCCTGGCAGGCAGGGCGCCTTCGAGTCCCGATCTGGGGGAGCTGCTTTGTTGTTGGAGCTGCAGCCTCCACGCCCAGGAAGAGTTTATTTGAGAACCAGCAGTGCTGAGGACGCTCTGCCCACATTCCCCTTGGATCCGGCAGGGAATCTACAGCCCAGGGGCTCCCTGCGTGTGTTCACTCCTTGCCACCAACGCCCTCCACTCTACCTGCGGAATCTGGACTGGCACTCATGGTGCCCAGGGTTTTATAGCCCTACCCAAGGGCCTTGGGCACCCCAGTGACAGACCCCAGCTGCCTTGTTCCCTGCAGGGGATGTCCCCTGGTGTGATCTCAGCTGTTTCCCTCTGCAGTATGGAGCCAACATTACCTCACTTGGCTTCTTTCTGTTCTCTGCTCCACGTCCTCTCCTGTACCCACCCCTGCTGTCTTTTTTTTAAGAATTCCCCTAGGATTACTCCTTAATAAACCATTGTCACACACATCCTCGTCTCGAAGTCTGCCCGACCTGAGACGAACACCTCCCACTCGGGGTGACGGGGAGGATTCCATGAAATCACACGCAAGGCTCCGAGCCCTGGAAGGAGCTGGCTGTGGATCGTCACTCAGCACGGGGTCCTCCTCCTCCCTTCCCATCATGTCTCCTGTCTGGTCTTCATCCAATGGCTCCTTCTGAATGTGTCCAAGGACATTTTCCCCTTCCTTCCTCCTTTCCATAGACACCACGGCAGCTGGCCTAGCTTTCCTGGCTACAGGAGTGAAACAGGAGCCTTGTCCCTGCCATCAGATGGAGCCAGACTGTGGCAAAAAGACAACGAATACAGCCCTGCCCATTATGAGCTCAGAGACCCTTCAAGGCTCACAGCACGGTGCCTCCCTCACCTGGACCACAGCATCATCCTACAGCCGTACATCATGGTGGGGGACCGCAGAGAAGTGTTGGCCCAGCTGGTCAAAGAAAGGGCAGCTCCTGGGCCCTCTGGGTGGGGAGGAGTGGAGTCCCTCAAGGTGGGTTCCCCCTGTCAATCGCCTTCAGCAGGTGGGGAGCTAGGTCCCCTGTAGCTGGGCTTCTACTCTGGGCCTGAATGAAGCAACGACAGGTGGCAGAGGAGCCTGAACAATTGCAGAAGCTCCACACAGTCCCTGTAGGAGTCAGAGACTTGGTCTCAATGGGCCCAAAGGGACAGCCTGGGTGGCCCAATGCCTCCTGTGACACGCTGGCAAACATACATTCTAGAAGAGAGCAAAGAGGTAGGAATTTCCAAGGCTGACTTCCCTTCCAGCTCCTTTGGCACGGAGGAGACAGCAGACGCTGAGGGCAGTAGCTGGCCCACGGGAGGGTGGCCACGGGCAGCCAGTAGAGAGAGGCGAGGCTGGCAGGGGCAGAGCTGGATGTGTGTGGACACACACGTACTGACAGCCACATGCCACCTCCTGGAGAGAAAAATCTGCTGACGTAGGCAGAGCCTGCTAAAGGAAGCTGGGGGTGGCTGCCCTTCCCACACCTAGGAAGATCAAGCAGGGAAGGAAAAATGTCCCCTTGTCCCCAAGCAGCTGCCCCAGTCTGAATCCCATGTACCTTCTCCAAGTCCAACGGCATCACTAGAGCTGAGATGTAAGTGACACAGGACAGCAATAAGCCATCCTGCCCGTTCACCAGAAGCAGGCAATACTTGGGTTCCAACTCTGGCTCCCCTGATCCCACGGTTTCCATCAAGAAGTGGATGCAGGCCAGGCTCCAGCTCCTGGATCCCAAGCAGGCTCTGGATGGAAACCATTCCCAGCACACTGTGGGAATGGCAGGTGCCAGGCAGCTGGCCTGGACTGCAGCTGGGCGGGCTGACAGCTGCTCTTGGACCACATGGTGGTGAGGATTAACTCTGATATCCAAGAGCCTACACGGAAGCAGAGAAGACAGCGGTGCTGAGCGCTCTGGGGGAAGCGTCCTCAGCTTTGTCCTCAGCTTTGTCCTCAGCCTGATGCACAGGACCAAGCTGGAGCCACTGCCAAAGGCATCAAGAGCCTGCTTTTATCCAACGCCCTCCAGATACCTGAACACTGCAGACCCGCATCATCACAGCACACACAGGCCTCTGACTCCCCATGACCTAAATGAGCCAGGCAGCACGTGTGTCCCCTGTCCACGGCTAGGAGGTGGAGAACTCCATCCAGACAGATCTGGCAGAACATCCGAGCTAGCACTCTGCAGACTGCAGCTGCGTCCTATGCCCTGGTCACGCTGCGCCTGAAAGGGCCCAAACCCTCACCTGAGAAAGCATGTGAGCCCCTGCACCTGGGCCTGGCCCTGTGGCCCTCCTCCTGTCTGAGCAACCGTGCCTCCCTTTTCCAGGTTAACCTGTTCTCATGTGCCTGAGACCATCACTCCACCTGCGCTGTTATGTGTAAGCCTGTTTCCCTTTATCTTGGCCCATGGAAGAGTACGTGAAGTGGAAAAAACCTCCCCGTGGAAGCCTTCCAGCCCCATCGCTGAGGGCTTATTCTACAGAGTGCAAATGGTGCCACTTATTTATGTATGCGCTCATTGTCCGCCACTTACCCAGGCACCCGCCTCCCAGTGCTGGCAGCCCAAGATAATGGAAGCTTGGTGACAATTAGCATCTTCTGAAAACCCCAATTCCGAGATCTGAGAACATTCCCCCCACAGAGCCCAGGGCCTGGCATTTTCCCAAGGACAGATACTAAGCTAACTCCAAAGACCTGCTGCTGCCTTCCCCACAACATGCTACTTCGAAACAATTCTCTCTGTGCCACGTCGCCCCTCACATCATCCCACCGAGCAGGAGCAAGCACAACGCCTCCCAAACCCCAAGAGGGGTGTCACTGATTTGAGGAGCTTGTTTACAAGGAAATCAGCAAAGTAGCTACCATGAGGCCCCAGGTTCAGATGCTGTCCCCAGAGCCACAAAGAAACCTTGAACTACCTCGGGCCACTCTGTGCTCCCTACCCCCACGGGCAAAGGGCCAAGATCAGGGCTCGGCTGCTTCCCCGTTTATCCCAGCCTTATGTCCTCAACCTTGATGGACTTTGCTTTCTGCAGAAAGCCGCTCCCCAAGTCTCCTGTGCCTTCTATGTCTGGCTCCATCCTTACTCATTGATGCTCTGGGGAACTTCAAGCCCAAGAAGGCTGCTTGTCTACAGTCTTGTCCCTTGTCTGGGACAAGGGTGAGTCTTCTGTACCCACCTCATGAGTCCCTCTGCCATAGCATCCTTGAATCTCATGGCTCCTGTCCTGGGTGGGGAGAGGAAATCCAAGGAGAAAGGTGGTTTGGCTCAGTGGATGTGGCAGACACGGGGCAGGTGAGTAGCTGAGGAATGGTGCAGCTGGGACGATCTCTCCCAGCTCTAGCCAGGCCATCTGCAGAAGGTATGACCCATCTGCCCCTGGGCAGCTTCAGAACACAGCTCGGGGGGCTGCTAAGAGGACCCCCTTGCTAAGGCAGATCTGAGCCTGCTGCCTAGGTGTTCAGAGGAGGGAGGGATGGCTGCAGGCTGGGGTCATTGCTGCCACTTCCAGGACACCTCCTGCATCCCAGACCCCTCACCAAGCCCGGTATGCAGGGTCCCCTCTGGGGTCCTCACCACAGCCTGGCTTCTGAGCTGCAGCCTACAGGGAGAGGCTCAGGGGACTAAGTGCTTTTCGCCCAGTTTCTCCCAGCAAGTCAGTGTAACCAGGCCATCCAGATACAAAGCCCACTGCCCTTTCTGCCGAACCTCAGCAAGACACAGCTCATTTTCAGCGCTTCTCAAACACGTTCAGTGCTCAAGCAGCTGCTGAGCTGGGTGGTGATGCAGGTGACAATGATGCCTAGAGAGCCAGGGAGGCTTGAAAAGCCACAGCAACTTTGACAAAGTGTGGTCCTGGCTTCCGAAGTTTCCTGCCATGTCCCCTCCAGAACACCTGGCTCAGGTGCACTGCCAGTCGCCAAAGACTGGTGTGGGCATCACGAAGCCCCTGGTGGGAGGCAGCACCGGCAGACAGGGAACCTCAAAAGGTGTCACTGAAATGAACCAATCAGCCATCCACACTCAGTATGCCTCTACTGCTGAGTAGGAGGAAGGCCAAGGACATAGTGGGAAACCCAGTGCAACGAGAGGAAACACGGACGTCCAGACAACCTTAGCCATGCACAGGACAGCGTGAAGCAAACCTTGCATATGTGCCGCCCGTGTCCTCCCCTGCAGGTTCTGAGTGCACCTGACCTCAGCTAACACTGTACTTTGCAAAGTGAGCCCTGCCTGTATTTGAAAACAACACCCTCCCTCTACACATCCCAACCAAGATTGAAACAAAGCGAACACGAAAGGGAGTCAATGTGACATGCCACGACCTCAAGGAACCTAAGAGAACATGATGGGATCCTGGAATTTTTCTACCAGGGCTCAGATCTTCCTCTGTGCTGAGTGCCAATCCATTCTGCTTAACAACGTCGTAAGCTCTGGACTTGTCTGGCTGATCAGTGGCGTCTGCAAAGACATCACTGTAGCACTGGTGAGAATGTTCAGCATTAGATTTCATTTGTGTGTGTGTGTGTGTGGACCTCAGAATAACTATCATGTTGCTGTTGGGGAAAAAAACAGAAGAAGGAAAGCTGATTGATTAAATACACATAAAAATGTGATAGAACTGAACAATTTCGAGGCACTGTCTATTCAATCAAGACCCCTCTAGTCTCTCTCCTCCCTGCCAGCCATGCTTGAGATAAACAGCCAGGCCAGTCCACACTGCCCGCCCCCTTTGTGTGCAGGGCAGAAGCAGTAAGCCACAGCCTCGGGGGGATGAAGATTCATTACAGATCATCTGTGGATCCTTCAGATGAAATAGAGACAGGTTCCAGCGCTGTACAGGACGTGCAATTTGCTGTAATAAAAAGTGAGAATATGCTACATGCAGACAATTTATGAGGAAACGTTTATATTAGCAGGAAAATGAAATGGGGTCTGCTCGCAGGCACGGTCTGCTTAATAAGATCAACTCGGACAGTGGGAGTCAGGCGAGGCTGGTGAGTATCAGTCGATGGATACTTGGCTTTTAATCAACGGTCCATCATCGCCCCGCCACCTGCAGGGCACAAAAGCCAAGGAAAGCCACGAGTGTTCTCACTCTTGCAAGGACTCAGGCTGTGTCCCAAGGGGAGTTACCAGGGCCCTGGCTCTGCTACCCAATCTTGCCTCACAGAGAAGCAAGGCATTCAGGCCCCTAGCCACACAGACAGTCACAAAATCCCTTTTGAGGATGGAGATCTACAGCAGAACAAATCTCCTCTGAGCTTTCTTATGCTCTGAACTGGCTTGGGGAGAGCAGCGCCTCTGCAATGTAGGAAGGGAACAATTTCATGACTCAGTCTGCCAGAGGGCAGGGGCTTGGCTCCTAGGGGGCAGGTGGCTGTGCAAAGCCATTCCTCACACATGTGCTGTTCAGCTCCGGCTTCAAGTGATTGCTCAGGTACAAGCAAAGCAAGGTCCACAATGCATTGAAAATGTTCTCCTCTCCCTCCCATTGGTATCTCCCCGTTCATGCTACTGCTTGCACCCAAGGACCAGCTCCAGGGACCCACAGCATCAGGGAGGGTGTGGAGACTGCTTGGAGCAGGTAAGTCCCTCCTGGCCTTGCTGGAGCACATTGTGCCCCAGAGGCACAGACCCAAGGGGGAGACGTCTCCCCTGGGAGAATGACAACACCGCTTTGAGTTGCTCAGTTAAAGCATCTGCCTTCAAGGTCAATACCTCGACCCCTCCCAGGGGTGCCCAAGCCAACTGCTTCTGCACCCACATCTAATTCTTTTCCTCAACCCAAATTGTTTTTAAAAGATGGAAGCATCTGAATTCCTTTAAGGCAATAAAGTTGAAAGTAGCAATTCTTTACCAAGCTGATAAGAGCTGCTGGGTGTAATTTGTATCCTTTTTTATGAGCCTGACTTTTGTGGAGAATGGAATCGAAAGAAAAATACCTTCTTTTCATTTCTGGAGACAAGAGCTTCTTCTTCAGGGTGTTGGGGAGGAGCTCGGATCCCAGGCATTGCCAGGAAACAAGCCAGGCCTGATCTGGGGCATGGGAAGTTAGGGAGGTGCCTGGAGGGCTGGGGCAGGAGGAGAAGGAGCTAGACCATGATATGCCGCTCACATCAACAACCTGGAGCCCAGTCTGGGACTCCGGCTTGGTGAAAATGGACCGGGAGGCCATGGTGGGGCCCTGAGGTCTGGGGAATAGGAGGAGAGGATACAGCAAAGTCTATGAACACAGAGCATGGCAGAACAATCTGTTTTCTTCAATGTCCCCAGCATAGATTGTTTTACAACCTCTTAGACAGCCTCTGTCTGAATACAAAGACCCCAGGCGGATGAGTGCCAGACTTGGGGGTGCCAGGAGCCCCACCATGTAACTCCCTGCACCTCAGCCTCCAGAATGGAACCAAACAGTCAGAAAGCAAATATGATTCTGCTTTGCCCTTAAGGGTCTCTCACACCTGCACCCCTCATCCCACCCACCCTATACGCACACACATCACCAGTGCAAAGCATCTAGAAAGGTACTGCCTGCTTGGGGAGAACACTGTGGCTATGGAGCACGTAAGAAGATAACACAGGGATGCCTAGAGATGAGACAGGGTACTTCCTGTCCAGCTCTCTGCTATGGCCTGGGAAAGCAGTGGAGGATGGCCCAAGTCCTTGGTCCCTGCACCCACATGGGAGACCCAGAATAAGCTCCTGGGTTCAGATCGGCACAGCTCCAGCTGTTGCGGCCATTTGGGGAGTGAACCATCAGATGGAAGACCTCTCTCTCTGTCTCTCTGCCTCCCTTCTCTCTGTGTAACTCTGAATTTCAAATAAATAAATATTTTAAAAAATGCATAAATCCACTATAATGTCTGAAAATCCTAAGTGGAACCATGCTAAGTCGGGGACCATCTGTGGTGCTTTAATGCCCCCACTTTGGAAGCACAAAGCACACCAGCAGAGAAGTTCTTGGATCACAGACACCTGCAAACTTGGCCGAACTCAGTGTACACCTGACTTTCCTCCCAAGAATATGAGGCTCCTTTGTTCAAGGAAGACCTTGGTAGGTCACAGGACACTAAGGTTAGGGCAGTGACACAGTGGCGTAAATGAAACTCCAGGCATCGGGGGTCTGACAGAGGAAGGGCGAGATCAGGTCTGGCCATGTGGAGTTGAAAGGGATGTTGAGGGAATTGGTTGGAGGGCAGCTATAATGGTCCAGAAAAGTGATAGCAAGGGCCAGGCCAGGGCAGCAACCATGGGACCAGAGCCGAGGCTGTGGACTTTGAAGTGTTTAGCAAGAAGACAGTGAAGAGCTGTGGTCCTTAGCTGGAAATTGAGTGAAGAATGAGCCAGAAGGAACCTTACGTGATTTCTAGATGCAGGTGCAAAGCAAACGCTGTGGCAGGCTCCCTGAGGAAGACGATGAATTCAGATGTAACTTCCCGGGGTAGCCACAAGTTGGAGAGGCCAGTCGTAAAAGTTAGAGAGAGATGGGCCACCCCCGGTGTGAGCAGGGACAAGGTGAAGGCTTGCCTCGGGCAGCAGGTGAAGGGCCACAGGGACAGGGCAGGATCATGGTGACCAGTTAGCTTGGAGAGCCCCCCCCCCCCATCCTTTAGGATAAGAAGCATCAGTGATGAACACAGCCACATTCTAGCTGCTCCAGTTGTGGGACCAGTGACCCATGAAGGCTGGGAGCAGGGCAGGGGAGGACTGGTGGACAGAAAACTCCCCTCTCTTTTTGTTCTCTTGAAAAGATTTATTTATTTATTTGAAAGGTAGAATTATGGGAAGTGGAGAGAGAGGGAGATGGAGGGACAAACAGAGAGAGAGAGAGAGAAAGAGAGAGAAAGAATCTTCTGTGTGCTGGTTCACTACTCAAATGGCTGCAATGGCCACGGCTTGGTCAAGTCAAAACCAGGAGCTAGGAGCTTCTTCTGGGTCTCCCACATGAGTGGCAGGAGCCCAAGAACTTGAGCCATCCTCTGCTGCTTTCTCAGGTGCATTAGCAGGGAGCTGGGCATGAACTAGCGCCCATATGGGATGCTGACATAACCGGTCATGGCTTAACCCACTACAGCACAATGCCGGTACTGCCCTCCCCTCATGACCCCTACTGTTTCACCATTGATCCACTGATCCACTGATCCACCACTGCCCATCAGCCATGCTCCTGGGGACAGCATGGCTCATGCCTCCCCTTCGATCCCATACTGTTTCAAGTGATGAGTTTTACACACACACACACACACACACACACACACACGTTCACCCTTGTCAATGGCATGTTGGTGGAATCAGTCCACTGCTGCATCCAGAGTGTTCAGACCACTAGGGAGTCTCTGCACCCTGGATTTGTTAGCACAGGTAAGTTGTGTGTGGTTATATCAAAAAGACCTAGAACCCACTCTGAGGCTTTCCTTTTTTTTTTTCTTTTAATTTTTCCAGATTGCATTTTCTTCTTCAGAAAAATCTGGGATGTAGGCCAGACTGGTGCTTGGGTCTCAATATATGGTAAGATTGCATGAACAGGTTCCCAGTAGTTTAAGAGAGAGGGGAAGGGTCTACCAGACGGGATGTGTTAAGAGGCAGCTGTAGCATCTGGGCTACCCAACATCAGATAATCCTGGACTTATGGCACTTCCCATTGTGTGCATCTTGGCCAGAAGCAGGGGCTACACAGGGAAGAGGACATCCCTCCCCACCTTAGCTCTCAAAGGCCAGCATGGGACCTAGTCTTAGCCCACTGCACTGCTCCCAGTCTTGAGAGAGTGTCCCAAAGATCTAAGTGAATTCACTCGCAGTGATCAAGGCAGCATTGGGAGTGCAGTGATGGGATCTGCTGTGGTTTGAATGCTTCCCCAAAGTTCATGAATGGGGCATATACTTCCCAATGCAACAGTGCTGAGAAGTGGGGACTGGGAGAGGTGATGAAGGCTATTTAGGCAATGGATTAAGATTGTTGTCCTAGGAGTGAGCACCTGCTAAGAGCAAGTCCCACCCTCTCCTGACTCCTGCTCCCTTGCCCTTCTCCCTTGCGCCACAGAACGAGGCACCCAGAGGGTAGTACTTGACATTGGGCTTCCCAGCCTCCAGAGCCAGAAGAAACACATTTCTTTTCTTTATAAATTGCATGGTCTGTAGCACGCTGTTATAGCCACACAAAACAAAGATGGCATCTTCCCCAGGCTCTCCCCAGGAGTAACCTGCCCATGTTCCTCCCACCCCCAGCCCAGCCAGCCTCCCATGGCTTCCTCCAGCATTCTGCCCACCTCTGCACATAGCCCAATAGCATCTGAATAAGTTCCTTTTATTTCTCACCAGCTCTGTTTTGAAACCTTTTACAAGTACTAGGAAAAATAATACTTATTTTAAAGATCTGAGTATTTAATATTGGTCAGACCAATGTGCTGAATGAGACACAATCACATGTTCTACAAAGGAGGACAGAGTAATTTCAAAGCACAATGTGACAAAAACAGACAGTAGCTTATAAACCTATTTTTCTGTACTAAGTCATAATTTTTAAAGGCAGTATTTTAAAACAGCAGGATATTTTTAAAAAAGGATTTCTGTTGACCGACGGCAGTCCCTGGTCTCTTGGCCTCCCCTAGTCCTGCTCCCTGGAGGCAAAGACTTGTAACGCTTTTAGCTATTTCTTTGGGTCTTGCTTCCTCATTTCTTAATTTCTTAGCCACACTCAGGCCTGCTCATGCTGCTATCCTTGATTGATGAATGGCAGACATAAGCATTACCCAGCACCATCCTGATATGGTAAAACAGAAGTAAATCTCTCCTATAACCACCCCCATTCTTTATTTCTCCTTCCAAGCATTTCCAATCTAGTTATATCATAATTTTTAAGCTAAATACACACCGCAATGCTTGCCATGACACTACTCACAATAGCCATGATGTGGAATCAATTCAAGTGTCTGTCAGAAGATGAATCAACAAAGAATGTGTGCTCTGTATGCACAATGGAATACTATTCAGCCATGATAAAGAACAGAATCATGTTACTTACAAAAACGTGAATGAACCTGGAGACCACTGTGTTAAGTGAAATAATCCAGGCACTGAAAGACTAATGTTGGCTGCTATCACTTATATGTGGAATCTAACCAAGCTGACCTCATGGAAGTAGAGTGTTAGAACAGTAATGACCAGAGGCTCGGGTGGTTAGGGAGAAAGGATTGGTAGGAACAGATTGGTTAAAGCATGTATCATTACAGTGAAGTAGGAGGAAGGGTCTTTAAAGTGTGTCTGGAATAGGCAAATAGAGAGAGGCAGAAAATAGTTAAGTAATTGCTCAAGATCGAGAGGCAGAAGAGGGAAAGGATGGGGGCAGCAGTAGATAGGAAATGATCATTGATGATTATTGATATTTTAATATAATGTACTGTTCTAGAAATGATTGCGATGCATAATTCTGGTTCTGCTAAGACCTACAGGATTATACATTTGTATTAGTGAATTCTGATATGTGAATTATACCTCAACAAAGCTTTTTTTAATTAAGTGTTGACTCTATTATGATATGATCCTCTTCTAAGCCAAACAGTAGGCTCTGATTATATTATTTCCTTGCTTATACAATTTCAACTTCTCTTGCTAACAATGGCCTTGATTTGTATTTATTTGCCCAAGTGCTACAACACATTTTTCCAATGTCTAACCATGTAAAATAGCCTTTCACTTCCCTATGCCCTGAGATGCTATCAGGCAGACGCCTCTCTGCCCAGTGCCTGTTGAGGCCCATTGTTCTCTGGAGGACCAGGGGTCACCCCGACACTTTCCTTTCTGCTCCTCTGCCTAGATGCTCCACACCCGTTATTACCTGCATTTACCTTTTTGGTGGTTTGCTTTATTTTTATGAAGCCCATCCTACACGTGCTTCCTAAGAAGAGGTGCGTGGGGTGTACATTTTTGAGTCTTTCTATGTATGGCCTTTGTTTTGTTTTGTTATCATATTGATTCAGTCTTTGGATCATCATAATTCTTCCACAGCAATAGTGTTTCTCCAATGTCTTCTAGCACTGATGTTACCCTTAAGCTCTGAATGCCATTCTAATTCTTGTTCCTTTCACGTCATCTGCCTTTCTTCCTCCTCCTCCTCCTCTTCCTGTCTTCTTTTGCACACCTACCCACTCCACATCCTGGCACATCAACCATCCTGCCTCCATCCACTTTATTCTTCCAAAAACTGGCCCCAAGCTCTCATCCACTGCTGCCTCCTCTCTCTTGATCTCGTGGGCCTCTCTTGTCACTTTAGAGCAGTCTGATGGACAGAGGGGATAAGCATGAGCCACCAATCAGAACTGTCTCATCAACTAGCCATCCACACATCAGAAAGTCTATCAGAAGTCAGTCAATGCCCTTTGTGCCTGAGCTAACTAGAGCAGGTGTGTACTGCTGGCAACTAGAAACACTGACTGATGATACAAAGCAGCCACAGGGGGCGGATCAAGACCAGCGTGGCTTGTGCCGGAGCTGATGGAAGAGGGCAAGCCAGTGACCCAACTGGAACTGAACCAAGAATTGCGAACCCAGCTGAGGACGCAAAATGTATCATACAGAATTTCTTTGCTAAATTTGGAGAAGGTGAAATTTCTGACCCAAATGCTGCGATGAGAAAAGGAAAAGCTCCCTCCGCTGCTCCTACATCCCTGGAGGCTATTGAGGGGCGATGGGGTCTTTGGAATTCAATAGAACAGATGTGATTTTCTAGAGGATTCTGGATCAAGCCTTTTCTGGCACTGTTCATCACTCCTAGAGGACAGGATGTCAGATCTTGTCCTACAGCTTCATCCCACAGCCCATTTCGATCAACACAGGTGAACACCAAGGCAAGGCGAGAGGAGGACCAATGTGGTATCAGTCAGATGTGGATGAGGCCCTGTTGAAAGAAGGAGTTCAAACACCCGACTCCCTTTGATCAACACATCCCTCTAGAGGATGAATGATTTAAAAATCTCCAGAACAGGGGATGCAGGCTCCTTCAACATAAATATAGGCTAAGGGTTTCCTAGGTACCCTGTGTCCTCAGCAAAGGCGGGTTGAGGAGCAACAGGGCAGCTGTAGATGAACCAGACTAGGCTGTGCTGGGGCAGGTGGGCTGAGGGGCCAGTCGTGCTGTGGCCTTTGAGCAGGCAGGCTGTGATGGGAGACGTGACAGCGGGGGGTGAGGAGGAGGGGCTAAGGCTTGGTGAAGGGGATGGGCTGGAGGGATAAGGGGACTTGCAGGGACTTAAAGGACGGCAGAGGTCATTCAAGTCTGGTGCATGCAGCAAAGAGCGAAAGATCCCCTTGCCCTCAGAACTGATCCTAAGTACAGAGACAGATTACTCTGAGGCCAGGGTGCCCACAGTACACCCCAAAGTGGGCCTGGAATAAGCCCAAGCTGCCGAGTCTGGAGACAGAAACCACAGCAAAGACAGGCAGCTCACCAGGGTGACAGGACGCAGGCAGCTGGGAACAGAGCTGGGTCTGGACTGGCCTCTCCAGGTCAAAACCTGGCACAAAAGCAAATGTGTCCCCTCCACCAATCCACTGTACACACCGCAGTCTGCACATGATGATCGAAAGTACATAAATTTTCTTTCCTAATCCTTTTCTTTGTAAAACACTTGTGCATCTTTTCAAGCAGAATAAAAATAAAACAGGATGGGAAGGATGATGAGAAGCCAACCCTGGCCGGGATGTACACAGGCAGCCAATGATTGACACAGTCCTATAGAAGGATCAATGATTAAAAATCTACAGGTGAGAAAGCTCTCACACTCCCCATCACAGCTCAGCCACGCACAGGTTAGAGTCCCTGGGCAGGCCAGGATCTGAATGCCAGGCAGCCCACCTACTACGAGAGGACCAGGAAGGGAGAGGTTATGAGCGAGCCCTCATCTCTCCATGGATCCCTGCTCACAAAGAAGTTCTAGGGGCCTTGGCTGGGATAAGGCCACCTTGGGACTTGATGCTTTCTTCACCGAGAAGCATTCTATGCCAAGTTGGTGGCCTGGAGAGTCTAACCTTATGGGTCTCACAAAGTCACCAGCAACAGCGTCCTAATATCGAGTGTGTGCTTACCACGTGCAGGTTCCAGCAATGCCTGCACGCTCATAGAGGGACCTCACTGAAACCTTCCAGCAGACAGCCCTTTAAGGGCTACCATGATCCCCACTATTGCAGATGGAGACAGCTGAGTTTGCAGATCTCACAACAGCTGAGCCACGAGAGGAGCCCAGGACTACCGGTGGCAAGAGACCCCTCAATGGATTGTCTCCTAGGGGACTCTGAGGCTTTGTGAGAGGCCACAAGAGAGGGCGAGAAAGCCTCAGAGACTGGGAATCACGGACATCCTTCAACAAACACATCCCAGTGAGCTGGAGAGGGAGCTCAGAGAAGGGGGCATGGGGTCGTCCTCCCCGTGGACAGAGGCAGCCTGGCCAATCTGTGTGTACACAAGCATCAGCCCAGGCCCACACACCTGTGGAGGCCTAGGCACAGGACCTACGGGTGGCTGTATGGCAGGCCCAGCATGGGCCACGGCTCAGCACATCTGCCCACCAACACTGAGAAGCCGAACATAATTGCCAATCACACAGCAACTTCTATGCAGCCAGCATTCTTCTATGTGTATTCCACAGGTCAATGCCATGAATGCCTTCAGCAATGCCACAAGGTAGGTACTACAGCCAGTGCCATCTTACAGGTGAGCAAACAGGGACACTGAGCGATCCTTTTCCTGACCCAAGGTACCAGAGATGGAGGGCAGATCAGCCCCAGATTTGAAGCCAGCGTTGGCACCATCTTATCTGATCTCTCGGTGTACTACCCTGCCTAATGCGTGAACTAGTCTGCTGTTGGTGCACCTAATACAAACCTGTGAAGGCCAGTGTGAGAGCTGTAAACACAAACACAACCAAGATCATGCCCACTGCGCAGGGTCTCACCTTCAGCACAGACACACAACGGGAATAATGGAGGGGGGGTCTCTGTGTGTGTATTGTTGAGGGGGTGCACATGGCATTATGGGAGCAAATAGTAGGGCACCCAACTCAGCCTCTGGGCATCAGGGAAGGTGCTTAAAAATTAAATGGAAGCTGGCCAGCAAGGCAACCTAAGAAACACTGAATCTTAATTCTCCCAGAGCATTTAAGCTCTGCCTTGTGCCAAGTCAAATCCCTGGGAAGCTCCAAGTCTAGATGATATCATTTCAGCTTTCCACAGAAAAACTCACACTTGAACCAGAATATCGTATTGTTTAAGCCTTTGGCTCTCTGCCAGGGCTGCTATAAGAAGCAGCCATATGAATCACATTTGCATTGTTTGTAAATCTGCAAGTACAGACACTATCCGTATTGTGCTGTGTCCCTTATCTGGAAACTCACCTGATAAACAATGCCCGAAGCCCAGTGTTTAAAAAATAAAGTTAGGAACCACTGTCCCAATTTCTTTGTAGTAAGTATTGAGAACTATGCATTCTGCCACTTTCTGCTTGTTGCTTGGCCTACCAGGAAACTCAGAGCTGAGGTCAATGTTAAGAGCTTCCCTTAGGGCTGGTGCTGTGGTGTAGCCAGTAAAGCTGCTGCCTGTGGTGCTGGCATTCCATATGGGCACCAATTCAAGTCCCGGCTGCTCCTCTTCCGATCCAGCTCTCTGCTGTGGCCTGGGAAAGCAGTAGAAGATGGCCCAAGTCCATGGGAGACCCAGAAGAAGCTCCTGGCTTCTGACTTCGGATCAGGGCAGCTCCAGCCATTGCAGCCATCTGGGGATTGAACCAGCAGATGGAAGACCTCTCTCTCCACTTCTGCCTCTCTGTAACTCTGCCTTTCAAATAAATATATGAATCTTCAAAAGAGAGAGAGAGCTTCCCTTATCCTATTTTCTGGCATAAGGGTCCCTTTGCCTTTTGGTTTTTTGGATCTAAGCATTGTAACCTTATTTTCATGGATTTCCATAGACTTCTGATTATAACTACACAGTAGATTGTGTGTGTGTGTGTGTGTGTGTGCACTTTCAGCTATCAACAAACGGAAGCACATGGAAAAGGAGTAGCCTTGTTGAACACTCAATGTCTACCCTGCTCCCCAGCTCACTGATACCTACAACCTTCCATGACAAACCCTGAGTGTCCCTTTCCTCCCACAAGCAATGAGTCAGGATCTGCAGTGAAACAGGAAAGGTCCATGGGCCAAACCACCCCCAATTGCCTGCCCTGGGATCTATGCCCAAGAGTCTCCTCCTGGCACAGAAGACGGTGCTACCCCTAAACTCTGCCCACGGGACTCGGGACAGCTCTGAACACTTGGCCCCCAGAACACGGGGCTGGTATCTGCAATAACTCTGGTGAAAGGGGTTTATGGCTGCCTTTCATCGTGTGTGTGTGTGTGTGTGTGTTCCCTCCAAATCCACCGACCTCTCATACTTCATCCTGCCATAACTAATGGTTTTTATCTTTGTTTAAAAAGGTTATTTATTTGAGAGGCAGAGTTACAGACAGAGAGATCTTCCATCTGCTGGTCACTCCCCAAAAGCCTGCAATAACCAGGGCTGGGCCAGGCCAAAGCCAGGGGCTTCATCCCTTCATCCGGGTCTCCTGCATAGGTGTCAGGTGTTCTGCTGTTTTCCTAGGCCCAGCAGGGAGCTGGATTGGAAGTGGAACAGCTGGAACTTGAACCAGCATCCACATGGGATGCCGGCATTTGCAAACCACTGCTTTCACCTGCTGAGCCACAGGGCCAGCCCTGCTTTTTCTTCTTCATCCACAAAATAAAGTTGGTGGAGCAGGCATTTAACCTAACGGTTAGCATGCCTGAATCCATATCAGTGTGCCTGGGTTCAAGTCCTGGCTTCCACTTCTGGGTCTGGCTTCCTGCTAACAGGGATCCTGAGAGGCAGGACGTGATGGGTCCCACCCATGTGGGAGACCCAGATTGACTTCCCAGCTCCTGGCTTCAGCCTGGCCCAGGCCCAGCTGTTGTAGGAATTTGGGGAATGAACTTATGGATGGGAACTCTTTGTCTCTCTTTCTCTCTGTTCTCAAATTAATTAATTAATTAATGAATTTCAAAGTGGTAACAAAAATAAGCAACAGAAGCTGTGCGTGAAGTGTTACAAAAGCATGCCTGTGAAGTGCTTTGGGCCATTCGCTGCTAGACCTTGGGCCCACAGGTGAAGACTGTGTCTGTCTTACTGAGTGTGGTGACTTCCTGTGCTGAACTCATATTTATGACACACAATTCAAAAAATATCTACTGAGTGAAGCGGTGAACGACACATCTGAACAAACGACATGAGATACGAGGCCGCTTTGAGAAGTTTGTCAAAAAGTGGAATTAGAAGATATGTATTTTGTTGCAAAATATCTGAAATTCACGCAGTTTTTTTCATAATAGGCATTTTTCATGAACTTTCTGAAGACCACTCATATGCATACATTGCAAAATCCTCTGCATCAAAATAAATTTCTTTTAGTGCCATTTTCCACAAAATTTTAGATGCTCTCATACAATTGAATCACAAAATTACCTAGCCTTTTATTTAGATGTGCAAAAAGAACGTAGCCTTTTTATTTTCCAGAATTTTCTTCTCAAGCCTCCACTCCCATCCCTGAAGCCAGGGAAATGAGTGTGGCATCAGGACCCTGTACCTTGGTCACTGCAGGCTTGGGGGATGCTCAGTCTCCCAGGTACCTGCCACTCGTTCTTCTCCCACTGCTGTCCCATGAACATGGTTTCCATGGCCTAGCGGTCCAGCAGAGGGGCTCTCAGCTGAGCACTGTCCTCAGGTGAGGCTAATCTGCTCTGGTCTCCTCTACATGTGCTGGTCTCACTGAGAGGTTGGACCCGCGTGTCCTGGCCTGGTTCTCTTGACTCCCATGGCACTCAAACCCCTCTTGAATTTCTGCCATGGTCTCCCTTGACCACAGCTTTCCCCAAGGTTCCCGAGGAAGGCGTGGTGTGAACCTGGCTGCCATCTGCCTTCTCTAGGGAACATGTGTTGCCTGCCTTCTGGCCTGGGATTACCAAGGTGGATGGATGGGCAGACCAAAGGCATAAGTGCATGTTCCTTGTGCCATATACACGTCCTAAAGAAACTGGGCTTCACCTGTCTGCCTTCTAACTTCTGTAGAATTGTGCTGGGCACAGAGAAGTCACCACAGGTGTCTATTAATCGAAGCTAGCACTATGGTGTAGCAGATAAAAGCTTCTGCATGCAGTGCCAACATCTCTACAGGCACCAGTTTAAGTCCCAGCTGCTCCACTTCTGATCCAGCTCTCTGCTAATGCACCTGGTAAAGCAGTGGAAGAAGGTCCAAGTCCTTGGGCCCCTGCAACTACGTGGGAGACCACGAAGAATCTCCAGGCTCCTGGCTTCCAAATGGCTCAGCTCCAGCCATTGCAGCCATCTGGGGAGTGAACCAGCAGATGGAAGACCTCTCCCTTTCTGCCTCTCTGTAACTCTGCCTTTCAAATAAATAAATATTCAAAAAAAATTAAAGTGAGCTTCACTGAATTCAAGTCCATTGAAAGTATTTGAATTGGGGCCGGCACTGCGGCTCACTAGGCTAATCCTCCACCTGCAGCACTGGTACTCTGGGTTCTAGTCCCGGTTGGGGCGCCGGTTCTGTCCCCATTGCTCCTCTTCCAGTCCAGCTCTCTGCTGTGGCCCAGAAAGGCAGTGGAGGATGGCCCAAGTGCTTGGGCCCTGCACCGCATGGGAGACCAGGAGGAAGCACCTGGCTCCTGGCTTCAGATCTGTACAGCCCGCTGGCTGTGGCGGCCATTTAGGGGGTGAACCAATGGAAGGAAGACCTTTCTCTCTGTTTCTCTCTTTCTCTCACTGTGTAACTCTGCCTGTCAAAAAAAGTATTTGAATTGGATATGATCACTCCTTATTTCCAAGTTTATGTTAAGGAAAACTGGAGGCAGCAAGGTTGCAGGAGTGTACCTTTGGAAAACTAGCTAACAGAAGCTCTTGAGAAGAACTTGACTGTAGCTTGAAAGAAAAGCTGACTTACAACATTTTTGTTGAGGTATTTTGACATTCAATTAAAAAAAAAAAACACTCGGTTAGTGGACATTGAGTTTTAAACTGGCATTAATAAAATATCTTCTGGTATTATGTTTAAAAAGTTCATTTTAATCTGTATTTGTTTTTCGAATCAATGGAGTTCAATTTGTAAATTAAAATGGGGCTTTGATTTCCTAGAAGTGGCCATAGCCAGACTTTATGGATGTGACGCAGCCTGTTCCTGGACAGCAGCTTTTGGGAGATTCTGGTCCATTGTACTCAAACCCCATCTCAGGCCAGCCTCTTACCTGCATCCAGGTGTTCTCAACCTGCGCATCTAAATCACCTGGGAAGCCTTAAGCAGTCCCTGTGGCCCAGCCCCATCCCTGGCAAAACCTGGCATCCTTAGTCTGGCATGAGGCCTGGGCAGGCATTAGGTTTACTTTTAGAAGCTTTTAGAGGCTTAGATGCTAGAGAGACAGACAACCTGCAAGCAGCGAGACGTGGACACTGCCCAAGCTAATGTAGAAAGAATAGACACAGGAAAGCAAAATACAGAGCAGCACAAAGTAGCACCTTCTGATTGCACCAAAACCGGCACTCAAAATACTGCTCTGTATCCAACAAGAAAAGACCACACCTCTTTGTAGCTGGGTGACAGCATCATCCTGCCGCCCCCCAGGTGCTTCCAGCTCCTCTCAGCAGCATCTGCTGCACAGGGTCAGTCCCGTGGCTGACTCGACTCCCATTGCTCTTGGGGTCTCCCCTTCTAAGCTGCAGGATTTTTGGTAACAGAAGCTGATTCCTATTAACTTTTGTAACCCCATGCCTAGCCTAGGGGTCATTAACCTGGAGCAATTTTGCTCCTGCACCCAGGGAACATCTGGCAATGTTGGGAGATGTTTTGGGTTGCAGTAATTTGGGGAGAGGGACACTTAAGAGTATGTTGTGGCTAGGGATCAGAGAGACTTAAGAACATCCCACAATGCACAGGAAAGCACCTACCAGAAATAATTATCCAACCCCAAATATCAATAGCACCATGTTTGAGAAACCCAGGGCTAGCCTAATGCTCAAGACAGGGTGACACTAAGTATCACAGCACAGTCACACCAAGACCTTTCCTCTTCTAGCATTTCACCATCCCGATTAGACCGATGGGATCTGTCAATGTCTAGGCTTTCCGTGCCAGATTTGTTAGCTACCTGGTCTCAACTTGACAAATTTTGGACTCAGTATCTTTGTTGGAACTGTAAGAAAATCCAGGTAAGCAGGTTGATTAATAGTGTCAAGACTGCATGCTGCTGTGCCCTCTTGTCTGTATCTCCATGGCAACTGGTTAGGTCCCAGTGATAGACAGATTTTCTGCTGGTCAGCAGGCCCAGTAAAGCTGACACATTTTCTGCTGGGTAATTCGCTGGCTAACGGCCACTATTGTGTAACCCTGTATAAAAGGGGGCATCCCTGGTGGACGGCTGCTGCTGTGTTCTGGTCACCTGTGCTGTTGGTGCTACTGCTGCCCCAAAAAACGATCTGCCTACAGCCCCACAGATGCTCTTTCTTTTTTTTTTTTTTAAAGATTTATTTATTTGAAAGAGTTACACAGAGAGAGAAGGAGAGGCAGAGAGAGAGAGGTCTTCCATCCACTGGTTCGCTCCCCAGTTGGGCGCAACAGCGGAGCTGCACCAATCTGAAGCCAGGAGCCAGGAGCTTCTTCCTGGTCTCCCAAATGGGTGCAGGGGTCCAAGCACTTGAGTCATCTTCAGTTGCTTTCCCAGGTGCACTAGCAAGGAGCTGGATTGGAAATGGAACAGCCAGGACTCCAACTGGTACCCATATGGGGTGCTGGCACTACAGGTAGCAACTTAACCCACTACACCACAGAACTGGCCCCTAAAGTCCATTCTTAATTCTTGCACTGATCATCAATACAGCTTTCTCCAATTTTTCACATTACCTATTCCAAAACTAGAGTAACGACGGGATACATCATTATTTACATTTCAGCACTTAAGTCCATGAGGGTACTTCAGAGAGTTTGCAGGGAAATGATACTGGAAGACAGGTTTATCTGGGTGCAAGAAGACTTTGAGCCCATGCACTATTTATGGCATACATTTCCTAGGAACTTTATAAAGACCTCTTCTCAGTAGGGATTTCAAAACTTTTGGCACCCAAATAAATTTATCCTTTAATTCCATTTTCCACAAAATTTTTAGAAAGATTTATTTACTGATTTAGTTGAAAGGCAGAGTGATGAGAGAGAGAGAGAGAGATCTTCCATCCACTGGATCACTTCTCAAATACATGCAACAGTGAGGGCTGTGTTGGCTGAAGCCAGGAGCCCTGTACTCCAGCCAGGCCCTCCACATGGGTGACAGGGGCCCAAGTCTTAGGTCATCATCTGCGGCCTTCTCAGGTATATCAGGAAGCTGGACTGTGAGCTCAGCAGCCAGCATTTGAACCAGCACTCCTAGATGGGATCCAGGCACGCCAAGCTGTGGCTTAACCCACTAGGCGACAATGCCAGCCCCTCCACAAAGTTTGTGTGACGCCTCCTCCTGTGCCAGGTAATGTGCTCAGAGCAGTAGGTGGTGTAGCACCTTGAATTCTCACAGCTACTCTAAGAAGCAGCGTGTCATAATGCCTATTATACAGACGAGGAAAACGAGGTTCAGAGACACCCTAATATGCCATGATACAACACAGCCAGAATGTTTTAAATTGATTTTCTTCATTTGAAAGGCAGAGAGACAGAGACAGATAGAGATCTTACATTTACCGGTCACTCCCCCAAATACTTGCAATGGCCAAGGGTAGGCCAGGAACTAGTGATTCAACCCAGGTTTCCCACATGGGTGGCAGAGACCCAAGCACCTACGACACCCATTTCCCTCTACAGTGTGGATTAGAAGGAAATTGGAATGGGTGGTGTTACTGGGATTCGAACCCACACATTCTGATAGAGGATGCTGGGCTCCCAGGAGGAGTCCTAACTGCTGAGCCAAACACGTGGCCCTCAGAGGCAGGATCTGGACTCAGAGATCCGGAGGGAACGTGCTGGAAATGGACAAAACGCTCTCTAGTTCTACCCAGCTATAGTCTGATGGCCAAACAATTACCAGCCTAATCCTCTGTGGGACATCGCCCATAACCACAGATTGGAAGCAGGCTGGAGACCAGTTTTGCCAGATGGTGGCTGGACCATCACAGGTAGTCACAAAATCCTTGACTTAAAAGCTTTAAAAAATTAGAACTCGCTAATGCCCGCAATAAAAATCTCTTATTCAACTCAAAGGAGTCACACGGAAATGTATTAAGCAAAATCCCTTTTTAAAGTTAATTTGTCCCCCCAAAATTAATCAATTTGAGCACCATTGTTCCAATTGGCCAACAGCTGATTATTTCTCAAGTGAACGGGGCCAGTTTTAGCCCCTAGAAGACGAGACGCTGCCCACAGAGAGTCCTCTGAGGCCAAGCTGCCTGAGGCCACTCTGCCGGTCCCAGCTCCACCTGGCACCTGGTATATAGGACCTGCCTCTCAGCCAGCGCACCTGAGCTGCCTCCAGGCCCCATGATTCCTCACACCTGAGCCAACAACTAGCTCAAGCTCACATGGATGCCTTTCCACCTCCCTCTACCCAGGTAGGTCTTATTGGGCCCCCTGATGCAGAGAGACCTTCTCCTTATCAGTTCATAGAAAAGATATCACCTGCATGATTTCTCTGTTGAAGCTAAATTGATGCTGAACTAATTACCCCAAATTGAGTGGCTCCAACAACACAAGTTTATTATCTTGGAGTTCTGTAAGTGACAAGTCTGATATGGGCCACCGGAGCTAAAATCAAGATAATGGCAGGGGCCAGCACTGTGGCTTAGCAGGTAAAGCCGCCGCCTGCAGTGCTGGCATCCCATATGGGCACCAGTTCGAGTCCCAGCAGCTCCACTTCCAATCCAGCTCTCTGCTATGGCCTTGGAAAGCAGTAGAAGATGGCCCAAGTCCGTGGGCCCCTGCACCCACATGGGAGACTCGGAAGAAGCTCCTGGCTCCTGGCTTCAGATCAGCGCAGCTCCGGCTGTTGCAGCCAGTTGGGGAGGGAACCAGTGGATGGAAGACCTCTCTCTCTCTGCCTCTCCTTCTCTCTCTGTGTAACTCTGACTTTCAAATAAATAAATAAATCTTAAAAAAAAAAAAAAGAATGGCAAGGATGTGCTTCTTCCTGGAGACTCTAGAAGTGAGCTCTTTCCTTGCCTCTCCCAACTTTTAAAGCCATTCGCATTCCTTGGCTTGCAGCTCCTTCGTCTTCAAGACCAACAATGTTGCATCTCTATGTGCCTTCTTCCAGTTGTCATGTCTTCTGTGGCCTCATCTCTCCTGCCTCCCTGTTCCAGTTTCTTTTAAAACAATTTACTTCTTGATTTTAAAGTCAGAGTTACAGAGAGAGAGGGAGGGAGGGAGAGAGAATCAATCTTCCATCTACTGGTTCACTCCCCAGATGGCAACAACTGTCAAGGCTGGGCCAGAATGAAGCCAGGAGCCAGGAGCTTCATCTGGGTCTCCAGCAACAGTAGCAGGGGCCCAACCACTCAGACCATCTTCCGCTGCCTTTCCTAGGCACATTAGCAGGGAGCTGGGTTGGAAGTGGAGCAGCTGGGACTCGAACTGGCGTCCATATGGGATGCTGGTGCCACAGGCAGTGACTTTACTCACTACACCACAGCGCCAGCCCCATTCCTCATTCACTTTTAAGGTCCCTTATGATTATACTGGGCCCATCTGGATAACCCAGTATACTCTCCCTATCTTCAAGTCAGTGTATTGTTAGTAACTGTAATCTACCTGCAATTCTAATTCTCCTTGGCCATGCAGCTGAGCACAGCCAGAGATTCTGGGGGTTAGGACAAGAGCAGCTGTGGGGCAGGGGGTACAGTTCTACCTGTCATACCTCTTGGATGGCAGCAAAGGACCAGGCAGATTACCATAATCATTGCTGCACTGAATCCAAATATCTGTGGGACAAGCCCTCTGCAGCCTGCCCGGTCCCTGCAGCTCTCTTCACAGGGCTCTCTGTCTTGCTTCCCATCATCTCTCTTCAAGGAGGCCTTGGAGTTTTCTGACCCAGGGAGCCTTTCTTGGCCTCAGCTGTTAGAAGTCCAGCTGAGGGGCTGGCACTGTGGTGCAACGGGTGGCCCGAAGCGCCAGCATCCCATTTGGGCACTGGTTTGAGACCCGGCTGCTCCACTTCTGATCCAGCTCTCTGCTGTGGCCTGGGGAAGCAGTGGAAGATGGCCCAAGTCCTTGGGCCCCTGCACCCATGTGGGAAACCTGGAAGAAGCTCCTGGCTCCTGGTTTCAGATCGGCGCAGCTCCAGCCATTGCGGCCAATTGAGGAGTGAACCATCAGATGGAAGACTTCTCTCTCTGCCTCTCCTCTCCCTGTGTAACTCTGACTTTCAAATAAATAAATAAATAAATAAATAAATCTTTAAGAAAAAGAATTCCAGCTGCATGCAGACCCTGGGAGAGCTTGGCACCATGCCATCTTCTGTCCGCCCAAAGCTGTTGGGGTGATCATGAATGCAGATTCTGGGGCATATACACAGAGATGTGGCTTCTGAAGAGGAAATTGGAAAAGCATTCATCTCAATTGATGTCTGAGTGACTTAGAGCTCTAGATATATATCTCTGGAATGATTTATCTGAATTTTATAGAGCCCAGACTTCCCCCAGCTGAAACCCAGTTACTGCTCCCACAATAACTCACTGGATTGATCGCTTTAAATTTAAAGGGGCTCTGGGAGAACCCTGGCAGCCTGCAGTATTTAAATCTCATCCCGCGTGGAGGCTCTGTTGTGCTTCTGTGGTCTCGGTGGGTACAGGGTGACTGCATGGCACCGTCAGAGCCGGACATGCAAAGGGGACACAGCCCAGGCCTGGTTGCAGAAGGGCATCGGCTGGAACCTTGGGGAGGAGAGGGCACCAAAGCAGAGGCTCCACAGGCAACACAGAGTGCTGCAGAAGCAGCAGTTCAAGCAGCCAGGGCTTCCCAGGAAGGCTTGGGATAAACCAAGACTGACAACCAAGAGGTGGAAGCCCATGAGAATGTAAGAGTTTCCTTACAGAAGGGAAGGTAAGACCAAGGAGGAAGAGGAAAAGCACATTGATCTAAGACCCACACACATTGGCTGCCGTCCGTCCCACTATGACATCTGCTCATTTATTCTTCCAACCTTGGGAAGGTTGGCCTTAATAACCAGGAAGAACTATTTTCAAATCCCAGCTGTGCTATGTCCTAGCTGGGTGTCCTTGGGTAAGTTACTTAACCTTTCTGACCCTCATTTTCTCATCTGTATTTAAAAATTATAGGATGTACCCCGCAGAGTATGTACCCTTTTACGAGTAAGGAGTGTTTTAAAGAATATTTAATAGCATGACAAAATTCTCATTAACAGTATTACCTAAAAAAAAAAAAAAAGATGATGATGATGAATAGAAACAACACCCTTTTGATTTTGAAAAAAGAATATATACATGGAATATACATGCATGCATATACATGAAATAAAACAAATACAAATATTAGTGATGGTTACTTCCACATGGTAGAAATCCAGATGATTTAATTTTAAGTGTACTTTTCATATTTTCCAAATTGCCTACAATGAACATGACATACTTTGAAATATTTTTGTAGATTTGCATTTTTATTGCAAAAGTGATCCATGTTCAGTGTAGGAAATTAAACTTTGTTTCCACAGGGAACAGCTTGTTATGAACCCTTCCAGATGTTTCTCTCTGCCTATCTGAATATGTAGGTAGAGGGCGTGAGTTATGGGCCACAAATTCAGGTGATGTCCAAAAGAGGGCATCTTTAGTGCACTGTAACTCAATTTTCTTTCTGCCCCGAGTGGCAGCCATTGAAGTAACAGAGAGTAAGCTCAGGCATACAGGAATGCTGCCAGTAGAAAGGTCCCCCCAATGGGTTTAACTTGGTGCCCCCTCCTTCTTCAGCCTCAGGAGCTTACACAGTAGCAAGGTGTAAGTGGGGAGGGGTTATGTCAGGGCCCCTGATGCTCACTTATCATGATCCTTTCTAGTTTGAGCCAAGAATGTGCAAGCAGACTTCAACAAGTTTGTGGAAAGTGCAAGAGAAAGGTCAGCTTATTTTGGTTCAAAGGTTTTGAAACCCATGCACAGGGGCCGGTGTTGTGGCATAGCAGGTTAAGCTGCTCCCTGTGATGCTGGCATCCCACATCGGAACACCTGTTCCAATCCTGCCTGCTCTGCTTCCAATCCAGCTTCCTGCTAATGTGCCTGGGAAGGCAGCAGAAGGCAGCCCAATATCTGGGCCCCTGATGACCATGTGAGAGATCTTGATGGAATACTAGGCTCCTGGCTTTGGCCTGGCCCAGCACCAGCCAGCTGTTGTAGACCTCTCTCTCTCTCTGCCTTTCAAGTAAGTAAAACAACAATACATGTTTTTCATGAACTTCTAAATTTTTATTTATTTAGTTGGTTTATCTGAAAAGCAGAGAGACAGAGACAAACAGAGATTTCCCATCCACTCGTTCACTTCTCAAATGCCCACAACAGCTGGATCTGGGCCCTGCCAAAGCCAGGAGCCCAGAATTCAGTTTGGTCTCCCATCTAGGTGGCAGGGACTCAAGCACTTAAGCTATCCCCTACTGGCTCCCAGGGTGCCCATTAGCAGGCAGCTGGAATCAGGAGCCAGGCCAGGACTTGAACTCAGGCACTCTGATAAAGGACACAGGCATCCCAAGTGATGTGCTAACCACTCCACCAAACACCCAACCATTCAGTGGGCTTTTCAAGGTACTCTCCTACTCATCTCAGCACCCCTTCCTCCACTGTGAGGCCTCAGCACCTCTTCCTCCATTGTGAGGCCTCTGTGACCCAATAGCCTTGGGGTCTTAGTTTCTCAAAGCCCCCTTTTAGAGGAGGCACATGGAAAACTTGTGGATGCTGCAGATTTCTCTGGGAGGGCTTTCCCAGTCTCTCTCTACCTAGACATACATTACCTCCACCTGCCAGTTTCCACTCTGTCTCTCCACCTGGCTCAGGATGCTGGTAAGGCAGCCACCTCCAGAGAGCTCAGATGGGGCCCCTGACTCGCGTCTTCAACTCCCTGGGGCTGGTGACCCAGACTCCCATTGCCCAGCCTGAGAGGCTCTCAGTGTCACAGAGTGCTTCTCAGAGGTTGATCCCACAGGTAACAGGGCTGCTCCCAGGCCAGCTGCTTGCTTCTCCTTCCTGCAGCCTGCATGGTCTCTGTCTCCTCTGCATGGGTCCAACGGACCGTGAGGCTCAGGGACCTAGGATTAGGACATAAGCTGCAGGGGTGGGGAGACTGGGAGGCTCTGCAAGCCTTCCCCTCGAACCAGCATCCCTGTCCTGTATGGTAAAAGTCAACTCTGAAACTGCAAAGCTGAGCATTAACTTTGGTCCCCAGGGCTCATGTGTTGCCTGAAGGTTGGGGGTGGGGGAGAGTCAAGCACAGATAAACAGATAAAAAGGCACCTGCTAATACATTTAAATACTAAATAGTGTTACTAAATAGTGTGTATTGTTGTGTGAAGTAAAGACACACAGATAATTAATAACAGTGTAACTAGCATCATATTATATGGACTTTCTGCAGTGTTTTTTCCCCCACCAAACCATATGTCTTTGAATTAGTGGGAATACATTCTTTGCAATAGCAGAACATTATTCTACTATTCTATTTGGTTATTTAATCATTTGTTTCAAAAAGAGAGTTGTTTCAAATGTTTCACTATTGAATGCAGCAATGAACATCCTTGAGCATATCTCTTGCTCATTTTGTCAGCCATTTCAAGATGACAAATTCTTAGGAGTTGCAATTATTCTATCAAAAAGAATATCAACAAACAACCCCCCATTAACCCCCCATTAATAAAGTTCTCATTATATATGAGAACTTTGTGGGTAACTAAAACAACATTTCAATTCTGTGACATAAAATGATGCTTCATTTAATAAGCAAATTTAATACAGAATGATGGAATAAATCAAAGATAATTAATATCTATTCCATTAAAAAGCTGTATGCCAGAGATATTAAAGATGTAGGTAGAAATAATAAAATAGCTATATGACAGAGGGAAAAATAACACCAGCAACATGAGCATTACTTCACCTTGGAATAAGAAAGAATTTCTTAAGTGAGATCATTTTTAGTACATGATACCATAAAACCAAAAGACAAATGAAAAACTGCAGAAAATATTTGCCATGTGCACGACAGGAGACTGGTTAACATCAGTCAGTAAAGCCTCCTTTAGAATGAATAAGGGGAAAAAATGGTCAAGGATCACAACAGCAATGCGGAGAAAAAGGAATGGAAGAGACTCCTGTAGGAGATTTAAACCATGGCCTACACACTGCTCTGAAAGTTCAGTGACTCCCAGAGGACCATGTGTGAACGGCTTGGACCTCAGCGTGGTTCCATTGAGAGCTGCTGGCATCTTTGAAAGGTGGGACTAGTGGGGAATCCACAGGTCCCTGAGGGTATCCTTGGGAGGCGGGTCCTGCAATGCAATTGCTATGTAAGCCTGAGTTTGGGCCCATCTTCTCTTCCTGCTTCCTGGCTCAGCATGACCTTCTGCACACACCTGGCCATCACCATCCCATGTCCTCACCAGATATCAAACCAATGGGGCCACCTGCTCTTGGACTTCAACCTACAGAACCTTCTCTCTTTATAAAGTTATTTCACTGCAGTAATGAAAAACTAATAGACCACACAATTTCTCCTGCTCAGCAAGGAGCAACACCTGAGTCTGACCTGGCTATGAGCTGTGCTATAACCAGTGGGATATTAACCAATGTAGGGTGATCAGAGACTTGGAAAGTACTTGGGGAGCCAGTGCTGTGGCGCAGCGAGTAAAGCTACCTCCTGTAGTGCCAGCATCCCCTATTGGCACCGGTTCAAGTCCTGGCTGCTCCACTTCCAATCCAGCTCTGTGCTATGGCCTGGGAAAGCAGCAGCAGAAGATGGCCCAAGTCCCTGGGCCCCTGTACCCACGTGCAAAATCTGGAAAGAACTCCTGGCTTTGGATCAGCCCAGCTCTGGCCACTGCGGCCATCTAGAGAGTGAACCAGCAGATGGAAGACCTCTCTCTCTCTCTCTCTCTGCCTCTGCCTCTCTGTAACTCTGCCTTTCAAATAAATAAAAAAATCTTGAAAGAGAGGGAGGGATGGATGGAGGGAGAGAGAGAGAGAGAGAGAGAGAGAGAGAGAGAAAAGGAAGGGAGGAAGGGGGGAAGGGGGGAAGGGAGGAAAGAGACTGGAAAGACCAGGCTTGGAATTGGGGCCCGCTCTGTCTTGTGGCACTGAAGAATGTGGCCACAGGCATCCTTCTGTCTGGGAGTGGTGATGGACATATGGTTCGCTCGCCTCCCCAGCTACATCCCGATGCCCAGAGCCACCTAAAGGGCCAGAAAGTGACTACAGCCCTGGGAGAGAGCAGAGCCAAGACCAGAAGCAAAACTGCCCAACTGAGCACAGCCCCAGTTGCTGACCCACAGCAGTGGGAGCTAAATCAATCGTTGTTGCTTTAGTCCACCAGGCTGCAACGGGGTCCAGGGGGTGGGGAGGCTCAGTGAATAAGCTAAATAAGACAGTTATCAAATGAGTGAAAATATGATCATGTTCACAAACAGAAAACTTAAACAGAACTGCATTATTTTTACTAAGCAACTTGACAAGAAATGAATAAAAATGATAATTTTGATATAGGCGAGCATGGGAAGAAATAAGTATTTCCATTCATCCCCGGCAAGATTGTAAACTGCTACATGTTTACTTGAAAAGTCATGTGACAGTGCCCATTAAAACGGAGAATAAGGGCAGGTGTGTGGTGTGGTGCTTAAGAAATCATCTGGGACACCTGCATCCCATTCTGGGGTCCCTGGGTTGGAGTCTTGCCTCTGCTTCTAATCCAGCTTCCTGCTAGTGCTCACCCTGGGAGACAGCAGAGGGTGGCTCAAGTAATTGAGTCCCTGCCATCCATGTGGGAGACCCAGACTGAGTTCCAAGCTCCTAGCTTTCGCCTGGCCCAGCCTGGCCGTTGTAGGCATTTGTTGAGTATATCAGCAGAAGGAAGATCTCTCTCTCTCTCTCTCTCTTAGATAAATAAATTTTACAAAAACTGAAAATACACCCAGGAGTCCTCCATTATCCACATTTTCACTTTCCACAGTCTCAGTTATCCCAATGCAACCAAAGTCTGGAAATATTACATGGAAAATTCCGGAAGTAAACAATTCTCACTTCAGTCTTGGTATATCGTATTATGGTAGATTGTGAGATACATGTTTGTGAAAAAACTGCTTTAAAATCAAAGTTTACTTTGATGTGTAAAAAATTGAGATCCATGTATTTAGTTTGTTCCATAGTACACAATTTTATGAACTTTTTGGAAAATTTCACGTTATTTTTATTAAAATTAATTTACTTAATGCTATTTTCCATGAACTTTTTAAAGGACTGAGATGACTTTTCCATTACATTATTAATTATTGTTGCTAATTTCTTTCTGTACCCCATTTATGTTAAACTTTATCACAGAAAGTTATAAAAGGACTAGGAAAAGCAACAAGTAGACGTAGGAGTTGTTACTATCAGGCATCCGGAAATTGGGCTTTATAACAGATTCTCTGTGGATACGGGGGAGGGCGTACTGAATAAGCTTTGCCCTAAAAGACCACTGTGGCAATTTATCTTACAGAAATGAAAAAATATGAGGAAGTCGTTGTTGTAGTACAGTGGGTTACATATCAGAGTGCTAGATCAAGTCCTAGCTGCTCTGCTTCCAATCCAGCTCCCTACTAACGCGCCTGGGAGGGCAGCAGATGATGGCCCAAGTGCTTGGGCCCCTGCCACCCTTGTGGGGGACACAGATGGAATTCCTAGCTCCTGGCTTCAGTGTGGCCCAGGCCTGAATGTTGTGGACATTTGAGAAGTAAACCAGCAAATTGAAGATCTCTCTCAGTGTCTCTTTCTTTCTCTCCCTCTCTCTCTCCTTCTCGGTGTTTCAAAGAAATAAATCTTTTTTTTAAAAAAATGTATGGGGATATTTATTGCCACATTTCCTGTATTAGGTGCTGGAATCTTCAAAGGAAGAAAATGAAAGATGGAGAGAAGAACTAACCTGGGGACAAATGCGCACCTCTCTCCACAGCAACATGTTTAACAACGTGTGGGGCACACACATTATGGATCCCGATATAAACATAGATCCCGATATAAACATTAGGTGAGTGAATTAGAGCTATTCTGACTAATTTGGAAGGATGACTGTAGCATTGGGCTGGATGAACAGTTAAGATCCTGGTTGGGATGAAGCACCCTGGAGGGCATGGTGGGAGTCCTGGCTCCACTCCCCATCCCAGCTCCCTGCGACTTCATACCCTGGGAGGCAGCAGGTGATGGCTCAACTAGTCAAATCCCTACTATGCCCATGGGAGATCTGGATCGAGTTCCTAGCATTTGGGAAGAGAGTTGGCAGATGGGAGTTCTGTTTGTCTCTCAAAGAAATAAGTATTAATGCCTTATTGTAGAATTATTTAAATGGATAGAGTATGATTCCATTTTTTTACAAAAAGATAACATGTGTTTAAGCAGAATAATATCAACATTTTTATTTTACTATTCCTTTAATCCAACAACCTCTCAGACATGGAAAGCAATGGATCCCACAGCAGCTTACAGAAACAGAGGTTAGTTCTTGGCTGTTGAGTACATTACTAACACACACTGTACCCCTCTCTAGCCTCCAGTGAAACCCTGAAGCAACTTCCCCTTGATCTGAGTCCTTAGGGACTTAAATTATGACAGATTATAAAACATGCATGGAAGTATGGATTGCAAAGATATTCAGAAGAGGAAATAAAATATTTTCAATAAGTAACATCATTACATATGATTAATAGCACAAATCGTTATTGCTATTATCAAAACCATATCCTCCATCAGAAAAAAAAAGTTTAAATCCAACAATGTAATTGAAATGCTTTATTTAAAAATGATCTTAGTTTCATCATCTGTGAAACAGTAATTCATAGGTCTGGTTTCAGTGTCTTTTTATCTCGTTATTTAATTTCAATGGTTATTTAGCTATTTTAGTCTTGCACATCCAAACAGAAGGTCTTCAATGGCATTGCTTTATCAATGTTAGCCACCAAAGACTTTCTCAAATAGTTAGCTAATACATTTCTTTTTAAAAATTTTTATTTATTTGAGATGCAGAATGACAGAGAGATTGTCCTTTCTGCTGGTTCACTTCCTAAATGGCCACAATGGCCAGGGCTGTGCCAGGGTAAAGCCAAGAGCCAGGAACTCCATCCAGTCTCTTGCATAGGTAGCAGGGGCCCAAACACTAGGGCCAATTTCTGCTGCCTTCCCAGGTGCATTAGTAGGGAGCTGGATCAGAAGTAGAGCAGCCAGTGCTCCAAGCAGTGGCTTACCCTGGTGTACCACAACACCAGCCTGGCTAACACATTTCTATCTTCCTAGCTTAACCAGCCCTTTTCTTGCAAAGGTTCCAAACCACAAAAATTCATGTTTTTAGGAAGACATCTCAAAGCACACTGAAACTCTGCACTCTGGAAGACTCTTAGCCACGACTTAGAACATTCTGTCTCCCAGAACTGGGGAAATGTTGAAATTTTCACAGATTTAGTAAGTACTTTCAAAGTACACTGAAACTTTTCACTGTGGAAGATTTTAATATATGGGTTAAACAAATTCTGTGTCCTGATGTTATTAAAAAATGTAGAGAGAGAGAAGGGTTTAAAAATGATTATTTCTGAGTGACACACAGTGTTTTTAGCAATGACAAAATAATAATGGAAATCGTCCCAAGCATTCATTTTCAAAGTGCTCTCTCAGAGCAAGAGTTTCTTTCAAAATGCAATTACTTTCTCGTGTAGTGTTAAAACATTGGAGGGACAGATTAAATATGTTGAACTTTTTGAAAATATTTATCAGGTAACATGTGGCTAACATTGAATGATCATTCCAAAAAGGATCAGCAAACTCAAAATGTTTTTTGTTTGTTTGTTTGTTTGTTTGTTTTTACAAAAGAAAAGTATCTTAGCATCAATTCCAATCTTTTAAGCACTTGGCCATGAGATCATTGGTGAAGATCTGAGTCATAAAAGAGATTTCAAAAATCATCCCCATTTCATTACAAGGTTCTCTGTAAGGAGTCCACCTCTGAAAGGTCTTGCTTTGTAAAAGTAATCAGCTAATGGTATCCTAGGGCAGATTAAATGGGATACACTTGATGCCCTGAGCAGATCAACAGCAGGGTGAGGTCACCACGTCACAGCCCCTGCAGGGCCCATCCCATTCCACCCAGTGCCATCTCCTATTAAATATTAAGAGAGCGCCATCTCTCTGCTTTGTAGTCTCAAAAAAAAATAGAAGTTTCAATATTTTCCTTTCACCCCCCAGGGAATCAGTTGTGCAAGCTACTTTGGAGATCACTGCTCCAAATAATCCATTTGGAAAAATACTTTCTACGCCACAAGGAGATAAAAATACTCAGGCAGGCAGAGACTGCACGAGAGACCTGACTAACAGAGCTCAATGCAGTCTTGGAAATGGGTGCCAACTGTGTCCATGGCCATCCCTGGGGAGGGGACCCCCATCATGGAATCTGGGAAAGCAACTCACTGGGTCTGCCAAGGAGAGAGGAGACTGAAGACAGGGCAACATTTAAAGCCTTGTTCCGGAAGCCTTAGCCCAGTAACAGAGCCAGCGTCCTCTGACCTTGCTCCCACTTCCTTCTGCATATCGTCCAGAAATCAAAGAGCATCCTGGAGATGCTGCACAAGCACAGAGCCAATGTGGATAACGTGCAGGTGACAAGCCACCTCGCAAGGAGTCTGCTAAATTGAAGAACCAAATTGACGGTGACGCCGCATTAGCATGTTAAAGCAGAGCCTGGCACACTCAGGAAAACAGAGGAAGTCGTCCTCAATGTCACACAGTATCTATCTTGGGTGCGATGCAATAGCAGAAAAAGGACATCGGAGGAAAGCTGGTGAAATTCGAATGAGGTCTGGGGTTTAGTTAATAGCAACGTACCATTGCTACTTTCTTAATTTTGGCTAATGCGCCATTTTTTAAAAGATAGGTTCTTTTTAAAGATTTATTTATTTATTTGACAGAGTTACACAGAGAGAGAAGGAAAGGCAGAAAGAGAGAAAGAGAGAGAGAGAGAGAGAGGGAGAGAGGAAGAGAGGCCTTCCATCCACTGGTTCACTCTCCAGTTGGCCACAATGGCTGGAGCTGAGCCAATCCAAAGCCAGGAGCCAGGAACTTCCTTCGGATCTTCCCACGTGGGTGCAGAGGCCCAAGGACTTGGGCCATCCTCTACTGCTTTCCCTGGCCATAGCAGAGAGCTGGATCAGAAGAGGAGCAGCCGGGACTCGAACCGTCACCCATATGGGATGCCGGCACTGCAGGCGGCAGCTTTACCCTCTGTGCCACAGCGCCGGCCCCTGCACCATGTTAACAGTGCACCCAGGAATGCCTGTGTTCAATTTCCAGCTCCAGTCACCGACTCCAGCTTCCAGCCAATGCAGATCCTTGGAAGTAGTGGTGATGGCTCAAGTAAATTGATCCCTGCCACCCATGTGGGAGACAGTATTGAATTCTGTCTCCCAACTTTGGCCTTGGTCCACCCAGGCCCAGCCCTTGTAGGCATTTGGGGAGTGAACCAGTAGTTGAGTCAGGAGCTCCCTGTGTGTGTGTGTGTTACAAATTTTAAGAAAATAATAAAAATAAAGGTCTTTTAAAAATGAAAATGTAAGAGTTCATTAGATAGTTATCATCAAGGAACACTGAGCAAGGGGATACATAACTCTCTTCATTTTGTGTTTAATAATATAAAATTATCCCCAATAAAAGTTTTATTTTTAAACAGGAGATAATTGCCAAGGGTCCAGGGAGTAAGAAGAGGGAAGATGAGGCTGAAGATAAAGTTGATGCATCAGTCAGCTCTGGTGCAAGTTTTTCTCCTCTCCAAAGGGATTAACACACGAGCCCTACACATACCTCAGTTTTTCCAAAAGGAAAATAAAATCAGAAAGGTAAGTAAGATCATTTTTGTACAGCAAATCTAGTATTAAGATGAAGAAATCATTAAGTCAACTTTCCACGGTGTTTGCAGTAGCCATGAACCTGGAACACAGTACGAAGCTGCGCATCGGTGGGACATGGATTACACAAATTATTCACAGGCTGACAGCTTTGCTTTGGCTACAGCTACTGTTAAATAATTCTCTGAATATCAATTTTTAATTGCAAAAAAGGAGATGTAGGTGTTTTGTTGACATTCTAGATATTCCTAAGTATGTATAATCTACTTAAATGTTTAAATAAGAACATGTGCTTTAAGGAAATATGTATCTCCTGACTCTTTGCAAAGATGATACTTCACTGTTGTCTCAGTTTGAATTTTTTGCTTATTAAGTTTTGCTTTTTAATCAGGAAAAAGTATCAGAGAGATGCTTCGAGCCCACACAGGGACACACCCTGGAGAGGGCAGGATGGTTAGACTGGAGCAGAGGAGACAGAATCAGAGCTCTCGCTGTGGGGACAGCAGAGGCCCAAGGACTTGTGCCATCCTCTACTGCTTTCCCAGGTCATAGCAGGTGCAGGGGCAGAGAGACATCAGCCCTTCCTCAGCAGCAATGTGTTGTGGTCAGAAACAGACTTCTGAATTTTTATTAAAATGATCACTAGCATTAAAATAATATTTGTAAAAAACTGAAACAAATTTTAATTGAAAATTCCTTTCTCTCCCTCAATCTCATGTCTCAGAAGTAACCTGTGGTAACTGCACTCTCTGGGGTGTCTCTCCAGGCTCTCTCTATCCATAGGCAAGGTCATCATTTTCTCAGGGGTGGGGTCACGGCACACACAGTATTGTACAATCAACAGTTTTTTGTCATGAAGCAATAGATCATGGGCATTTGTACCTCTTGTGTATATGGATTTAATTTACTCTTTTGGAAAGTTGCTTTGTATTCCATTTTGTGGGTAAATCTTAAATTGCTTATCCAATTGCCTGTCAATTTTCACCCCCAGCGTGCCCAGACTTTGCTATGGTGGATGGACCTGCCACCCTGTTTGTGCACTGATGAGCACAAACACCCCACCCTCAGGCCTCCAGCTTAGCTCCTCCAAAGGCCAAAGCTGTGTTTTTGGAGAGATAATAGAACCTTCCTGAAACTCAGCACCCTCGTTTTCATTGTAGAGCATATTGATATGGATACTGTGTGGATTAAAAAAAAACTTACATAAAGGAGTGAAAATAAATGAACAAAAATGTCTCATAGTTTCCTAGATATGTGTGTATGTGTGTTTGTGTGTGTGGGTGTGTATGTAGATGAGATAGAGAGAGAGGGAGGGGTATAGGGATGAATGGATGTGTGGTTAGGTAGACAGACAATGGATGGGCAGATGAATGGATGGATGGATGGGCAGATAGATGGACAGACAGATATCAGGTAGGTAAAACAGTCTAGGAGGAGTTATTCCTCACTAATATAGCATGAGGAGAGCTTCATAAGTTAGTGCCAATAAACTTAAGTACTTTCCTTTTCCCTTTACAAACATAGGCAGCTGACAAAACACCGTAGTGCTAGGAGATTCAGATCAACTAAGGAATCTGTCTGAAAAGTCATCAAACCAGTGCAGGCAGCAGGAGAGGCAGTGGCCCCACTGAGAAGATGGAGGTAGCCACAGAGGAGATGCCTCTCTTCTGCATTTAGGAGTCGTGGCTCAGGAAACTGGAGTCACAAGACATTGAGGGCACGTGGCCCTGGCATTTTAATGTTGTGTGTGAACCAGAGAGGGTGAAGCTTGACAGAATCACAGATGTGTTGCAGACTTGGCCTGAGAGAGTGTAAAATACCCAGGGAAAAGCCAGTTATAACTCCATATCCCAGTAGTCTTAAAAATGACACAGCATTAGATGTGGGGGAGGTTCTGGGACTGCAATAAACAGCCCTGGCAGGGAGCAGTGGCGGGGAGAGCTCCAAAGGCCTACGAGATAACAAAATATTTAGAAGCAGGAGCACAGCCTTAGAGTCACCTTTGATCCACCCTCTAATGCAATCAGTCCCCAAATTCAGCTGACCTCATGCCCAGTACCACCTTCCTGCAGAGTCTCTTCCTATACCAGGCTGCAGATCACCCTCTGTAGCTCACAGAACAGTGTCTGATCAGCCCCTCTGGCCCAGCACTCAGAGGCCCCTCACAGAGGCTCCCAGCCACATCTGCACCACTGCCCTCAGCACACCCCATGCTCTGACTGCACTACCACCCACCACTCAAGCATTCCCATCTGTGGGTGACCATGCACTGTCGCCTGGTTTGCAGCCTGGGCTGGGCATACAGATGGTGGGCACCTGGAATTGGCACTCCTATTCCAATGAGAAACAGTCTCTGGATGGTGTATCTGGCTTTGAATGGGTGCCACTCCCAGGGTGCCACTCCCACACCAGCCACTGGAGGCTCCCATTCTCCTGTGCACAGCAACCAGCCCACACACAGGAGCATAACCCAGCAAAACCAAACAGCCTTTCTGTGAGAGGTGACTGGTGGATGTAAGGAAAAACCCAACCTCTATCTTCCTTGCCTGGGGCTGCTGGCTCCCATCCTGCCTGCCATGCAGAGAATCAGCCTTGGGCTCCACAAGGGCGGGGGCCTTCTGTGTGGCACAAGGTGCGTGCACGTTTGTTGAATGAATGAACAAACGTCAGGATGGAAGCCAACCGGCAGGCAAATGAAAGGACAAGTAGTGCTGGGTGCACAGCCAGCGAGCATGTGAGCTCCGAACATGCAAAGTGTACTTGCAGGTCCCAGCTCTGCATTCTTGCTTGATCGAACCTGACTTGGCGTTTCTGTCACATGTCACCAAAAGACCCTCCTTGCCCACACTGTAAACCTCTTCTCGCTCCATTTTCCTGAGGCTGACTGTCCCGTTCCTTCTATCCAGATGCTATCTTCTGTGCCTTCAGAGTGCTCAGCGCACCTAAGCGCAGACTGCTGGTCAAGTGTCTCATGGATGTAAGGCCACTGGTGTGCACAACTTTGCAGGCACCATTGGCACCCGACCCAGATCCACCCTAGGATGCTTTCCAGTAGCCTGGCAGCTACAGGGACAGGCCAAGGGCTCACACTTAAACCTTCCCTGAAGCACTTGGAGCCCACAGGTGCCTGGGAGTTGCCACATCTCCATCCCGTGGCCAACAGGCTACAGGATAAAAGCCAGCCTCTCACGTTAAACAAGGCACCACTCATCCATTCTCTGCACTGCCCTCCCTCCTTGAGGGGTCTCTCGCCCTCTCCATAGAAAGCTCCTGAATCTCCCCACCGGGCTCAGCCTAAGGAGCACTCCCTGGGTCACAAAGACCCCATGTTCCAGGATCCCCGCACCTGTCTCCTGCAGCACACTCCGTGCCCCCATGGAAGCAGCATCCTCCATACAGTAGCCTGGAGGGGTGCGTGAATGCAGGATGAGAAAGCAAGGAGTTTCTGCCAGCCAGGACAAGCAGGTGTCACAGTGCGCACCTGGACATGCAGCACAGGGAAGCACACTTCTAGCATAGGCTACGACTTCTCGGCAATCCAGAGAACAACCATGATAGACTTTTTGCCCCAGCTCTATCAAGAAGAAAAGTTAAGTGTGGATAGATTTACAGTTCTGTAACTCTCCTTTTATTGATCTTCAAGGATCCCTAAATTCCCCAGCTCCTCTGTGATGAAATGAACACCTTGATGTCAGTTGCCACATTCCTGCAAGCCCTTCCATTCACTTCAGGCTGCCCTCCAAATCTAGTACTTAAGGGGCTTCATTTTCCTCCACAGCTTGGCTCTCTCTCCAAATAAAGCCTTCTGCCAAAAGGGGGTAGGTGGGGAAAGGAAGAGACGCGTGGTTAAGACACCAGGTAAAATGCTTGCATCCTATGTCACTGCCTGGGTTCCAATTCCAGCTCTGTTCCTTACTCCAGCTTCCTGCTAATGTGGACTCCAGGAAGCAATAGATGATGGCTCAGTGGTTCGATCCCTGCCACCCATGTGAGAGACTTGGACGGAGTTGCTGGCTCCCAGCTTTAGCCTGGTTCAACCACAGCTGTCGGGGGTCATTTGAGGAATGAGTTATTAGATGAGTTTGCTTGCTCTCTAGTAAATAATAATAATAATAATCAAAAAGTTGACAAAAATTTAAAATAGGAGGGTACTTCAAAAATTCATGGAAAATGGAATTAGAAGACAAGTTTATTTAAAGGGGGAGAGATGGAAGGAAAAAGGAAAAGAGGGAAATAAGATAGGAAGCAAGGAAGCAAAATCAAGGTCTTGTTAGCTGAACCACTCCTCTAGCCCGCGGACTCTCATGCATATATGTTTTCCCTCCACTGATGTGGGCAGTCACCTCGGAAGACTTGCATCACTTCCAGGAAGAAACTTCCAGACCGCACGTAAAACAAAAAGGCATCCCCACTGTGAGGCATCTGTGGATGTCGCAAGCCGATCCTCCGGGCTTCCCGGTTTTGCACGCTGTTGCTATGCCTTCAGCCCCTGAAGGGTTCAGTGCGGAACCAGTGCATGGTCCCCCTAACATGCTTGAGGGTGCCGGCCTCACTGGCTCCCAGCACAATGCCTGCACACCCTCTCAGAAACCCTCCACGCAACACCACACTGTCTGGTTTTAATATTCATCAGCTTCTTCTCCACCCAGAGCTCCTAATTCTCAGTGTGGGACAATGTTTTCCTATTAAGCATTTTCCCCTAAGCCTCATTACCTCTCTGTGGTAGAAAATCATTGCGGTGCTTTGGCTGTCTTAGCAGGAAAGGAAATTAATTTACAAAAGAGGGCAAAATAATCTCCAAATAACAAATCCTTCCAACTTGGAATCTGGCACTTCACAATCAAGTCGGGTAGGAGAGGAGGCTGCCATTGCTCAACCATTTACAGGAGTAGCTGAAACTGACCTCAAATTAGCAAACGCACAGAGTAATGCAAAGAAGCGGGGTAGGGGGTGCAAAGAGAAGCTCATACCCCAGAAAGCTGTGCCGAGAAGCCCTATTCATAAGGATAACCCCAGATGCCACTCTCAGGACAGACATGCAATGACAGGAGGGCATGTTTGATTAAATACAACATCTTTTTTTGAAATATGTTCTTTATTTGAGAGGTAGAGTTACAGACAGAGAGAGGGGGAGAGAGAGAGGTCTTCCATCCACTGGTTCACTCCCCAAATGGCTCCAACAGCCGGAGCTGAGTGAATCTGAAGCCAGGAGCCAGGAGCTTCTTCTGGGTGTCCCACTCAGGTACAGGGGCTCAAGCACTTGGGTAATCATTTGCTGTTTTCCCAAGCCATAATAGCGAAATGGATAGCGGAAGAGGAGCAACTGGGACTCCAACCAGTGCCCACATGGGATGCATGCACCGCAGTCGGAGGCCTAGCCCGCTGTGCTACAACACTGGCCCCTAAATACAAAATCTTAAGGATAGGGCTGTCCCATCACTTCCACTGCAAACCAGTGGCTATCAATGATTGCATCAAGCAATTATGCCAAATTATACTAAACACCCTCTTCCTTTATCCTGTGTCATTTAATGGACTGAGAATAACTTAGAACAATGGGAAATCTTCAGAAATTAAGTCTATATGAAAAGCCTAACTCATTAGTACAGGAAACACAAATGGCCTTTTGATCAGCACTCCAGGCAAGCCAAGGAATTGTAGATCTTCTCTGTCATAAAAGGGATTAGCTCATGAAACACAGATAGTTGTCTCTTGATGTATTTGAGAAAGCTGGCCCCGAACTGGACAATATTACTGTATCCTCTGCTTCCTCATAAGCTATGGGCTCCAGCCTAAGCAGAAAAGAACAAAACCAGTTGATTCCTGCCCTTGCACAGGCTCCTGGGTCCTCACAAGCTTGCTGGGCTGTGTTAACCCCCTCCTGCCAAGTGCAGGTCAAGGTAATAAGCTCCACTAATAAGTGTCCAAGGAGTGACAGCACAACAGTTACTAATCATGTGATACAAAACAAATCGTTTAATCCCTCTGAGCCACCTTTCCCCAGGGTGCTATTGTGAAACTTAAACAGAATCATGGATATAAAGTGTCAGACCCATTGCAGACACCAGAACTTGTGTCATCTCCTTTTCCAGTACCTGCTCTGAAAAGGACCCGAAGGATTGGGGTCTACAGGTACAAGTACACAGAGTGCCCCCACATGCAACGGAGTGGGCGTCAGCCCCTGCCCAACTCTGGAAAGACCACGCCCCTCAGAGTGGAGAGGACCCCTGGATCCTCCCGCAGTGACTCTCAGTGTCGGATGATGAGCTGCTAGGGCTGGGGAGACTCCATCCCCCTGCCTCTTGGATGGGGCTGGGAAGACCTTGCTCAGCAAGCAAGAACTGGAACAAAGAAGCTTTACTGCCCTTGCCCCCTGAGTCCCAGGCCACAGGGACCAGAGGGCAGCACCAAGGTGGTGAACCTCTAGCCACAAGCAAGCCATGTATGCAGGCTCAAGGCGGCCCATCTGAACCAGCATCTAGGCTGCCAGCCTGTAGCTTAGAGGAGCCACGTCTGCAGGTACCAAGAACCTGAAAACAAAGACCTCCTCTGGGAGTGAAACTGCTGAAATCAGGGGGACAGAGGGTCTGGCTGGTCCCTGGCCCTGGCCCCATGCCCTGGAGAGTCTGCAGGGAAGCAGCAAAGAGCAGGGCCTGGAAACATGAATCAGCCTCATTAGGGGTTTTGCTCTGCTCAAAGATACAGGGCAGCCTGAAGGGAGAGAAAGACGCTTCCAAGGGATAAGAAGTGAGAGAGCTCTAGCCACTGTTGACAGGGCCCGGAGGGACAGAAAGGGCTCTGTCGACACAGCAGGTGGAGGCGCTAGCCCTCCTTTTCTCCAAGACCCAATCATTCCGTCAATTAGCCCGTTTCCTGGGCACTGCTCGTGCAGACACAGTGCCCCTGTCTGCTACAAGCACAGCTGACCTGTCCCTGCAGTCCCAGAGTGGGACCCCTCCTCAATGCTGGACCCCCAGGAGGCTCCTCCTCCAGCCCAGCTGCCACAACAGGACAGGCAGCCATGGTGTAAGCCAAGGCCCTTCTTCATGCTCCCTGTAATGAGGAAACTAGGGTGTGACATGCACAGAAGCCCCTATGAGCCCTGCCACCTGGAGTCACCAAGTCACAGTAAGAGCACCAAGGCCTCAAGTTGAGGGCCGCAGTCCTGTCTCTCAGGACAAACTATTGGGAAGAGCCTTGCTCACTCGCCTCTGAATTCCAATATCCACTGGGCTCAGGTTTTGTTATCCAAATATTTATTCTTTTAATTTTAACCAAGATAACTTCCTGAGTCTGACTGTAAGCTCCTGCCTCAAGTCTGCACCTGCTGGGCAGGTCCCGGACCCCTCATTCCATGTACCCTGCCACTCAGCCTTTCCTTGGCAGTGCCAATTCCCTTCCCGAAGAAGTCCTATCCTATCCCAGTAAGCTCCTGCTAGCCCACCTCACCCCCAACACTCCTCTGGAAACTCGTTAAACTGCCAATGCGCCATGTTCATGAGAATATTTCCAGCTTCAAAGGGATGAGTTACATAAACGTTGTATCTTTAAAGAGTGTAATAGGTACTCGGGATTTCTCATGTCAAATGGGAGCAGGAGAGGATGACACGTGGTTTTGGACCCCAGGGGAGCATCTTCTCCCAGTTCGGGCTCATGCATGTTGTCCAGTTACCCTAAGCTGTCCAAACATTCCGTGGTAGCACAAGAACAGCCCCTCCCCCGCCCAGCACTCTGCAAATGCCAATCAAGAGAGATCCACAGAGGCTGAAGAAAATGCCCTTTCCTTGCAGACAACAGGGTGGAAATGGAACTATCTATGTGAAATGGATCCAGGATGGTACCACTACCACTGCACTCATTAGAGCCAGCAACAGAAATTGATTCCAAAATTGGAGAATTACTGGAAGGAATCTAGGAGCTCACAGAAGCACTGCTGAAAGGCTGGAGAATGCAGCTAGGATGTGAGGCAGCTCCAGGGGTTTGAAGAACAGGAGCAAAAATAACTGGGGCGGGAACAGCCTGGCCAGAGTGCCCTGAGCCCCACACCCTCCAGGACTGAATTCCAGCTGGGCCTTTGGTCTTCAAAACCTTCAAAGCCCCACAAGAAAGCACCTGGTTGACCAGGGGAGGTCTTGGTGCTGTCCCTGGTGGTGCTAGGCAGTCAGGATCTACCTGGCCCCTTCGGCATCTGTAAATAGGGAAGCTCCCCCAGACTTTGTGGAAGGGGTAGGGGGTGGGGCTCTAAAAGGAAACCAGAGCACCGGGGGCAGGAGGCAAGGATGCATGTGTTCCCCAGGGAACATGTAAGCCAGCTCAGTGGTGAGGCGTAGCAGGTGAGTCAAAGCTTATGATGCCTGTGTTCCAATCTTGGCTGCTCTGCTTCTGATCCAGCTCCCTGCTCATGCACCTAGGAAAGCAGAAGAAGCTAGCCTAAGTATGTGGGCCCCTGCACCCACGTGGGAGACCCAGATGGAGTTCCTAATGGCCCAGGCCAGGCCATTACAGCCAGTGGATGACCGATTCTCTCTCTCTCTCTCCCAATCAAATAAATAAAATGAATCTAATTTTTTAAAAAAAAATAACATTGGTTCTTTTGCACCAGAAGTTGCACCTTTGGCTCCCCGGGGTCTCCAGCTTGTTGATCAAGCCACTTGCTAACCTGCATAGTCACGTGAGCCACTGCCTTACAACCAATGTCCCTCTATCTGTGCACACCGCCTGTTGGTTCTGCTGCCCTCAAGAATCCCGGCTAATCCAACACCCCTCAGGGAAACCCAGACCCCGTCCTGAGCACACTGGACCCTCCTCTGGGAAAACCTGAGCCCCTTCTGGGTCTGGAAAATAAAGGAGGAGAAACACAGCCCAGTGGGTGTCTCCAGGACATTGCCCCAGGGTTCTGCTGGCATCTGCTGGAGGTGAGCATCCACCTGGGTGCCCACCACTCTGTCCACAACACAGCACATTTCCACCACCTTGGAAAGGTCCCTGTGCCCTGCCCAGCTTGTGTGTGGCCCCCACCTCACTCCTGGCAATCCCCAATCTGCTGTCCGACAGTGTAGCCCAGACCGGACCTTAGTAAGGTGTCATAGACATGGAATCACACCTATTGTCCTCTTTTGCTGCTGGCTTCTTTTGGTCTGCAGAATGCATTGGATCCATCCCAGTCACCATGTATATAGATGGACCATTTTCTCTCATTGCTGTGTATTTCCTATCGCCTACGCACACCACAATTTGCTTGTTCACCGCCAATGGACGTGAAGAGCGTTCCCAGGCATTTTCTCTCATGACTGCAGCCAAACTAGACATTCACATCCAAGCCTTCCTGAGGACGTGTGTTTTCATTTCTTCAGAGTGAATGTTGAGGAACAGGACAGCAGGGTCCTAAGGGAAGGCTATGCTTAATTTCCTAAGCAGCAGAAAAACAGTCTTCCAAACAGGTGGCACCATCTTTCATTTTCATCCCAAATTCTACTATTGCTCTGCCTGCACAGACAGGTAGAGAGGTGTTTGTGTGCTGCCTGCAGGGTGGGGAGGCAGGAACTAGCTAGGATTGTGTACCTGTGGCGGGCCTTCCTGGCCAGGGAGGTGCCCTCTCACGGCTGAAGCCACCTCTAGCACTCATTCGGAGCCCATGAGCTGAGCACCCAAGGGCAGGGCCCCATCTTATTAACCCGTGTGTCACTCCACCCCTGAGAATCTTGCACCATTCCTGGCATCACCGATTGCTGGTATAAATGTTGAGGAGCTACTGGATAAAGGTGTGCAGCCTGGTTAATTGGCTTCTTGAAGCCGAGTACATGTCTTGGTACATTTTCCGGAGAGGGTTCATGCCTGATTGGTGGTAGCCTGGGTTGGGGGCGGGGAGGGGATCCAGGGCCCCTGCAGAGCTCATACCTGACACTCTGGGGACCAAGAGCCCTCACACTCACAAGCAGGCAAGCAGTTCCCCCTGTGTGGCCAGCTGGACCTGGGGGTGCAGGGCTCCAGGGCTCCGTGTTGTGAACGTCAAGAGTGCCCCCAGCCTCAGTGGCATGGCCAGGGGCATTCTAAGCTGGAGTTTGTCTTCTTGGAACAGAGTAGAGTGGTAATAACATATTCCCAGTACCGCGCTCTGAGGATAGCGGGAGATAATGTATATCAAAGTGCTTTGGGAACACTAAACTGCTCCCCAAATGGAAGGCCCCATTATCATGCGGCACTTGGCTCTCTTCTTCCTGTGGCCCTGCCCCCTCCCTCCTTCACCGCCAGCACCACCAGCTCATTAGCTGTGCTGAACTAGCTCTTCTGTGCCTGCCAGCCTGGAAGCCATGAACAGACCCACTGCCCGTGCCTATCAGTAACCCCTGTAGAGCGAGCACAGTCAGGACTTGCAGTACAAGACGGCACATGGCCCGAGACCACATATCTCAGTGTCCAGGGACCCCAGCCTCTGACCACCCTGGACTTCCTCCTTCCATCTTGCCCTCCACCCTCCATCCCCAGGGCTCCTTCTCAGCACCCTCTCCCCAGCACCCTCTCCCTCATCTCCTATTACAAAGCTGCTCAGCTCCTGGTGGCTGGACCTGGGTGAGCCTCCCCTGCAGCCTTCTCTCCCCATCTCTACTTTGCTTCTCTCCCAAAAGAAACCACGACCAATCCCTAAGATAAGAAAAAGCCCCAACTTGGCAGAGTGGCAGAGCTGGGTGCCTGGCAAGTGCCACAACTATTCAACTTCCACTGGAAAGCAACTTCCAGAGAAGCTCCATTACCAGGAATTGTAGCAGCTGCCCACATGGAGAGGGCCGGAAGAATACCCGGTGACAGACGTTGTGTCCAGCACAACCTGGACACCAAGGCATGCTGAGCGCTCTCTACAGGGACCCCAGGATGCTAGAAATGAAACATGCACCCAGGGGCCACCTTTACTCCATAGAAGCTGGCATCTCAAGCACCCAGCAGGGCTATGACAATCCAGGAACAGGAGCAAGGACCTAGGCATGCTAACACCTGTGGGAGCCCTGGTTCAGTATCCACCCTTGCAAGCACCTGGGAAATGACAACATAGGCTGAGACAGGGGTCAAATTTCCGGATGACGTCAGCAGCTAAGCAGACTGCTGGATGCAGCCCAGGGAGAGTCCTTGTCAGAAGTGGCCACCTTGAGTTAGGAGGTGATCTCCTTGCTCAGTGTGTATTCATAATGGCACTTGCTATGCCACACTAGCTCCTGGGCACCAGGGCCTCCATCTGTGGACTCTCCATTCTTTACAGTAGGGACTCTGCACACCCTACTCAGGTGTCGGAGGTACTGAGCTTGGAGCAGGACTAAGGGACTAACAGAACCTCTCAGTGCCAGCCTGCTAAGTTCTCTTCCCTCTCAACCCCTAGGCTACCCTTAGCTCAACGCACAAGCATTGCATTAAGCACCTGCTCTGGTACAACCTAGTGACACAATGACGAACACAAATCGGTTCTATGCTTAAAGCACTCACAGTTTTAGGAAAGAAAGGCACCAAAACAGATCATTTTAAAAATAATGTGCTAAGTGTTCCATTGGGGCTAAAAGGCATGGATTTATGTAATCCCAGGAAGAGATGCCTCAACTAGTCAGGGGAGCCCGAAGATTGTCTGTGTTGCTGATGCCTGAGCTGTGGACTGTTGCACTCTGTCATGTATTCTGGGAAGTGTTCCTAAATGCAGTTGGAGCCTAGAGCCCAGGGCTCCCTTCCAAGGAACAAGCTCCATCTTTCAGACACAAAAACGACCCTTCTGACTTTTTCCTCTACATATAACTGGATCCCAAGCCCCACAGATTCCACCACTGAATTCTCCCTCCATCCCACCCTTCCTTCCCTCACCCACTGCCATGGCCTTACTCCCAGGTGGGGCTGCGCCCTCTCTGCCAGACCAGGACAGCAGCCCTCTCTTGCAGGGTGTCCTGTGCCCTTTCTCCCCTGCCCTGCAATGTACCCTGCACCGCTGCCAGTGGCTCATTCTTAGTCTATGTTGTGTTACTGTTACCACACAAAACCCGAGGCTGAGAATTCTGCAAAGAACAGAGGTTTACTTAGTGCACTGTTCTGGAGATTCAGGAACATGGTGCCAGCATCTGCTTGGTTCCAGGGAGGCCCCAGGGTAGCTGGCATCACAATGCACAGGCAGGAGTGGTGAGTGCAAAAGAGGGACTCAGGGGCACTTCCAGCCATCCTACAATGACTCCACGCCCATAGGAAATAACCCACTCCTGCAAGACAGTGTCGATGCGGTCATGAGGGTGGAGTTCCCAGATCTATCTCCCTCCCTCCAGGCCCCACCTCCTACAGCAACCAAGCCCTCAACACCAGCACACTGAGGACCAAACTGCCAGCCCATGGGCTTTTAGGGGACAAGACACACCCAACCCATAGCAGCCCCTTGCCTCAACTTCCATCTGCACAAGTCAAACATCTGCTCAAACACCTGCCAAGGCTCCCCAGAGCCTTCCCCTCACTCCCAAAGAAGAAAACCCTCTAAACTCCTGACACCAAGCCCCTGATGCTCTCCCCATCCTCCCCCTCACCACTCTTAATCTTGTTTCCAATGCAAGGCCCCAAATGCAGAGTACAATGTCTGTGTATAAAGATGGTTCCTTCACAGAGTCTCTCTCCATCAGAACCTTCCTCCAGGGCAGAAGTAACCCCGCAGCTCCTGAGTCGCTACTTCACCCTGGATGTCCTCGGGCATGTGTAACGTGGCATTGCTCTCATGTGCACCCTGCCTCTCTTCCTTTCCACATTGTTAACTGAAAATACGCTCTATGTCCTTTCTCTAGCTGCAGCACCCAGCACAGGGCATGAAGAAACTCTTCAAGAAGACGTCCAGTGTGATTGAAAGGGAACTTCTGGGATGACAGAGGGAGGGCCTCTGTAAATAAACTTTTTCATAAAAGCAAGGAAAATACAGGAACGATTGTATAAATGCAGCTGTCTCAGAACTCTGGAGATTAATCCAAGACTTATAACTACGAAAGCTGGTTTATTCCAAAAACTGCCCAATCATGCTGTGGACAGCAGGGTTCAGAGTTAGCTTTGACTTAACCAAGTCCTATCACCACCATCCCAACTCCAGAGCAGCCTTGAAATGCAGCAGTCTGGGGCCGGCGCTGCGGCACAGCAGGTTAAAGCCCTGGCCGGAAATGCCGGCATCCCATATGGACTCTGGTTCTAGTCCCGGCTGCTCTACTCCCGATCCAGCTCTCTGCTGCAGCCTGGGAAAGCAGTATTAGATAACCCAAGTCCTTGGGTCCCTGTGCCCATGTGGGAGACCTGGAGGAAGCTCCCGGCTTCGGATCTGTGCAGCTCCAGCCATTGCGGCCATCTGGGGAGTGAATCAGCGGATGTAAGACCTCTCTCTCTGTCTCTACCTCTCTCTGTAACTCTGTCTTTCGAATAAAATAAAATAAATCTTTGTTTAAAAAATGCAGCAGCCTCTCCCCAGAGCAGGCTGTGAAAATCAGCACCCTTGCAGCTACAACAGGTGAAGGTGGGGTTTGGAACTCGTCCGCAGCTTTCAACCCCCAGGCATTGTCACAATTTGATGTGGCTCACAGCTCCCTGGAAGACCCTCACTCACAAGGTGCTGCCATTCTGTGACTTGGTTCAAAACTCACTCTGTGGGAAATGTTCTGTGCCCAAGCAGCAATTGTTTAGCTTCACAGGAGCCCAAGTCTGCAACACCAGCTGGGACAAATATCAGCCCGGCCGAAAATTTAAAGGGAACATGAGGAGAATGTGTTTATGGGGAGCGCTGATCTATTCCTGGAGTGAAAACTTACAAAGCTGTCTGAATGTGCACGTCTATGCATCTAAGGCCAGGAAAGAGACAAGAAGGTGCCTGTGTCTTATTTCTGGTTGATCCTGAGGCCCTACACCAGCAGTTAAGTGAAGGCTAACACAGGTTTCCGCCTGTCCCAGTGCATGTACAGAACCTCCTTGGAAAGGAGAAAAATGTATTGGTTAAAGGTGATTTTTTTAAGATTTTATTTATTTATTTGAGAGGTAGAGCTACAGACTGAGAGAGGGAGAGACAGGGAGAGAGGTCATCCATCTGCTGGTTCGCTCCCCAAGTGGCTGCAATAGCTGGAGCTAGGCCGATCCTAAGCCAGGAGCCAGGAGCTTCTTCCAGGTCTCCCATGTGCATGCAGGGGCCCAAGGACTTTGGTCATCTTCTACTGTTTTCCCAGGACATTAGCAGGTAGCTGGATCGGAAGAAGAGCAGCCAGGACATGAACCAGTACCCATATGGGATGCCAGCACAGCAGGTGGAGGCTTAGCCTACTACACCACATTGCTGGCCCCAGTTAAAGGCATTTTTTGAGGAACATCTGGCTAATCATCAGCTGCCTACTAGATATTGAGCAGACCTCAATAGACAGACTGCATGGAATACAACCCTCACAAACCTGTTCCAAGAAGTCACTGAACAAACATACAGCAACAGCAATACACACACACACACACACACACACAGCCACAGACCCTGGATAGGGAGGGGGATCTGATCTCAAAAGTTGCTAAATTATCTAAAACATAAAGTTTAAAACAAAATTTGTGTAACATTCAGAGAAAGAGAGGGGTGTATATTTAATAGAAACTACCTCTGCAGAGTGGGGAAGACTTTAAATAAGTTACTATAAATTATTAAAATAGCTACAGAATAAAAAAAGAAAAAAATAGCTACAGAAAATTATATCTAAATAAATAAAAGTATGTCAAAAATATCCTACCAACCAAAGAATATCAACAAACAGACATCATTTTGCATTTAAAAAGAACTAAATAAAAATTCTGGAGTTGGAAAGCACAATAGCTGAAATTAACAATACTAAGAAGGACACACAGCAGATCTGAACAGGTTTAAGAATGGATCAGTAGGGGCTGGTGTGGGGAGCAACTCGGACTAGACTAAGTTACTGGAATTAAGACTTATTCTATGCATCTGCTCTCCCACAATATGGCGCTGGGAGAGGAGAAACAGCTTCTACACAGCTGCCTCCAGTTCAACCAATAAACAGCAGGACCTGCTCCTGATTGGAGGAGAGCAGCGTACTCGGCATGTGGGTAGCAGAGTTGGGATTGGTGGAAGAGGACTATAAAGGAGGAGAGAGACAACATGCACCAGGAACATCTAAGGGGAACATCTATCTGAAGGAACACCTGTGCAGCCCCCGAGAGAGCCGGCCGGCGGTGTGCCACTCCCCTGCGGAAGTGGGGAAGGTGGCCAGGGGGAACCGCCCTTCCACGGAGGTGGAGGGACGGCAGCCAACCCGGGAAGAACCAGCAGCAAACCCGGGGAGGGCCGAGCAGACGAAAGAACAGCGCAGGGTCCTGTGTCGTTCCTCCACGAAGAGGGGGAGCTACAGGCTGGCTCCACGGTGTATCAGGTAAAAGCATTACCTGCAGTGCCGGCATCCCATTAAGGTGCAGGTTTGAGTCCCAGCTGCTCCACTTCTGATCCAGCCCTCTGCTATGGCCTGGGATAGCAGTAGAAGATGGCCCAAGTGCTTGGGACCCTGCACCCACGTGGGAGACCTGGAAGAAGCTCCTGGCTCCTGGCTTTGGGTTGGCCTGGCTCTGGCCATTTCAGCCATTTGGGGAGTGAACCAGCAGATGGAAGTTCTCTCTCTCTCTCTCTGTCTCTAACTCTCTCTCTCTGCCTCTATCTATCTGTAACTCTGCCTTTCAAATAGATTTTTAAAAATCTTTAAAAAAAATAAAAGAAAATAACAGTATAAAAGAGGGAGTGAAACAGCTGTACTGGAGCGATGTTTCTACATAACATTAAGAGTTACTAATCACTATTAACCTGCAGCAGATTGTTGAAAGTTATTAACTGCAATCCCTAGGTCAACCACTAAGAAAATAACTCAAAAACATAAAGTAAAAGAAACAACAAAGGGATTAAAATGTTATACTAGAAAATTCCTATTTAATGCAAAATAAGGCAGTAAAGGAGGAACAGAGGAACAAAGACATAAGGCAGGTAGAAAACAAAGACCAAATGGAAGGTGCAAATTCTATGTCTGTAATTACATTAAGTGTAAATTACACTTAAATGTAAATTATACTCCAGTGGAAAGGCAAAGATCGGAAGAACGACTTTTTTAAATGACCCGACCAGCTGCAGACTACAAAACATGCATTTTAGACTTCAAGATAAAACAGGTTGAAAGTAAACAAGTGGAAAAATATGCATCATGAAAACAGTCACCAAAGGACAAGTAGATTAGTATGCTAATATCAGACAAAATGGGGTTTAAGATGCAAAGTATTATTGGAGACAAAGAGGGACATTTTATACCGAATCAGACAGATAAAACAATTATAAACATCAATGCATCAAACAACACATCTCCCTAAACCCATAGAACATAACCTAAAAGAATAGAAGACAAAAATAATAACAGTTAAGGACTATAATGCCTCAAATTTCAATAACTGTCAGATCAACCAAACAGAATGTCAACAATCAACTCTGCTTCAAGCACGATAAACCAGTTACACCTAACACACTGCATAGCACATTCTATTCAAAGAAAGAATACACCTGCTTCTCAGGCACAGAAGGAAGATTCTTCCAGGACAGAGCAGGTGCCACACCACAAAGCAAGGCTCTACAAGACTGAATGGATAAATTCATGCAAAGTTTGTTACGTGACCTCAAAGAAATTAGAAATCTGTAACAGAAGAAAATTTCATAAATTCATAAATATGTGGAAGTTAGAGAAAAATCTCAATAATCAATGAATCAAAATAAAATCACAAAGGGAGCTTAAAAATACTTTGAGGTGAATGAAAATGAAGCAAACCACGCCTTAATAAAAGGGATGCAGTGAGGACTTCGTCTGGATGCTGAAAATACTTTTATTGAAAAGAAGAAAGACTTCAAATCAGTAAACCTAAACCTCCCCCTTAAGAAAATAAATAATGAAATCAGTATATCAGAGATGCCTGCACTCTCCTATTTACTGCATTCATAACAAAGAAATGGACTCCTCGCCTGAGTTGTCCATCAACAGATAAAGAGCATTCAGCATGAAAATGAATGAAAGCCTGCCACTTGTGGCAACATGAATGGACCTCCTGGAGGACACTGTGTTAAGTGGAATAAGCCAGGCACTGACATACGGATTCTGTGTGTTCTCCCTCATATTGGAGGCCCAAAAAGCTGATTTCATGGAAGTACAAAGTAGAACAATGGCAACTAAAGGCTAGCACATGCAAGGACAGGGCCAACAGATGTAGGTTGGATAACAGGTGCCAAAATACAGTTACATAGGAGGAGCAAGGTTTCGTGTTCTATCCCACTGTAGAGTGACTCGAATTCACAACCACTTATTATATATTTTGCAAAGGTCTAAAGAAAAGGAGTTTAAAGCCTCCCAGAATTAGGAAATTATAAATATTCAAGGAAAGACAAATACTGGTTTGGTCACTGCACATTTTATATATGCATATAATTATCACATTTCTAAAGACATATAGTTATTACCTATCAATTTAAAAAATAAAAAAAGAGCAAACTAACCTAAAACAAGTCAATAAATGGAAATAATAAAGATTTCAATAAAAATAAATGAAAGGGAGAACACTTAAAATGGAGAAAAATGAACAAACAAGCAACATACTAAAAGCTTAGCTGGATTTACTAAGGAACCTAAGATGTGAATGACCAGAATCAGGAATGAAAGACAGCATGTCATTGCTACTTCCATAACCAAAAGCCTTGTAAGAAAATTCTATGCATAACCATAGGGCAAGAACTTAAAAAATTCAGATGAAAGGGACACATTCCTCGAGAGACACCAAGTACTGAGCTGTCTCAGAAGAAATGGAATGTCTAGATAGACCTAATGCATGCCAAGTAAAAACACGGAATTGGCAATTTTAAAACTTCCCATAAATAAAAGTGCCCAGGTGTCTCCACTGACGAATCCTTTCAAATATGTAAAGAAGGAATGCCATGCCTGCATAAACTCTTCCTAAATAACAGGAGGTGAGGGAACAGTCCCCAATCATTCCATGAGGCTGGAATTAGCCTGATACTAAAATCAGACACCAGTATCACAAGAGAACCAGAGACCAACATCCCTTAGGAATAGACAAAAATTTCCAACTAAACACTAGCAAACTAAAGCCAGCAACATTTAAAAGGATTACTTGGGATGATTAAGTGAGATTTATTCCAGGGAGGCAGGATTTGTTTAACATCTGAAAATCAACCAATATTAACAGAATAAAGGACTTGACACACAAAAAAAGTCATCTGAAAAAATGTAACACCCTTTCATGAATCAACAAAAACATTCAAATTCGAAGCAAACATCCTCAACCTGACCAAGGGCATCTATGGAACACCCACAGCTAAGATCACCCTTACTGAAGACAGATGCACTGCCTCTCCCCTAAGATCAAGAGGGAGACGGGGATGCTCACTCTTGACACTTCCATTCTCCTTGGAGTTCTAATCACAGCAATCAGGCAAGAAAGGGGAAAAGTAGACATGCAAGAGAAGGAAGGCAGGCATGCAGGAAGGGAGGGAGGCAGGAAGGGAGGAAGAAGAAAGGTAGAGAGGGAGGAAAAGGAAGGGAGGGAGGAAAAGGAAGGGAGGGAAGGGGGAGCAAAACTATCTCTCACTGCCCAGGATATGAGCTCACATGCTAAAAAAAAATCCTATGGTATCCATGAGAAAACAATTAGTGCTAAAAAAGGACTTCAGTAAGATACAGGGATACAAGATCAATGTACAAAAATCTAGTATATTTACATGCATCAGCGTGGGAATGAAAACAAAATTAAACTTACAATAGCACAAAAAAAATTAGAATGCAACAGTAAAATGAACAACTCTAAGTGCAAGCAGGTGCTGCGGTTCCCCAGTGAGTACCGTTCCCTAGGGATCACACAGACCTAAATGTAAAAGGTGAACTAACAAGGCTCCACAGATGGCTTCAGGACCTTTAGGTAGGCTAAGGTTTCAGAAAATGGACACAAAAAATAGTTACTAAAAATGATGCTCATTGATGCTTCCCTAAAATAACTGCTTCTCCCCAAAAGATACCAGAGAGTGAAAAAGAAGGAAAAAGTGACAAGATATTCATAATACATATATCCCTAAGAGACTCATATTCAATATATATTTTCACAAATTCTCCTACAAATAAAAGGGGAAATGGTCAATAACCCAGTTTAGAAAGGGCAGGCATTTGGCCTAGTGGTTAAACCTGTACATCCCGTGTCAGAGTGCCCGCGTCTGAGTTCCAGCTCTGCTTCCGATCCAGCTTCCTGCTAATGCACACCCTGAGCTGCAGCAGGTGAAGGCCCAAGCAGCTGAGACTCTGCCACCCATGGGGGAGACCTCAGTTCCAGCTCCTGGCTCCAGCCTGGCCCAGGTCCAGTGCTTGTGGTCATCTGTGATGTGGACCAGCAGATGGGTGCTTTCTCTCTGTATCTGTTTCTCTGCTTCTCAAACAAATGCATGAATTAACTTCTTTTTTAAAATGGGGGGGAAAGCCTGTGCCAGATTAAAAAAAAAAAAAAGACTATCCAAATGGCTAGTAAAAATGTGAAAAATGCTTAGCAAGTTTGGTCATCAGGGGAATGGAAATTAAAACCACGGTGACAGTTCTAGTCCCAGCTGCCTCTCTTCCAGTCCAGCTCTCTGCTAGGGCCTGGGAAAGCAGCGGAAGATGGCCCAGTGCTTGGGTCCCTGCACCCACATGGGAGACCCAGAAGAGGCTCCTGGCTCCTGGCTTCAGATCAGCACAGCGCTAGCAGCTGCGGCCACCTGGGGAGTGAACCAATGGAAGGAAGACCTCTCTCTACGTGTCTCTCCCGCTCAATGTCTGTAACTCTAACTCTAACTCTCAAATAAAATAAATAAAATCTTAAAAAAAAAAAAAACAATAAACCACGGCGAGACTTCAGTCTACTCTGCTACAGAACAGCTGAAATTTTAAGACTGGCAAATTAGGCCTTGGTGAAAACACAGTTTCTGAAACTCCCATATTTTCTAGTGGGGTTAAAAATTGGGACAATATTGGATAGCATATTCTGAAGCCAAATATATGCCTACTTTATAATCTTGCAATCCCACATAGCTGAGAGAAACAGACTCCAACATAGGCCAATAGTCTTGAACAAGTACAATCAAAGCAGTTTTATTTGCCATAGTGCCAAATTAGAAACAGCCCAAATATCCACCAACTAGGGAGTATATACATAAATAATATATTCATATAGTGGAATTCAGAACCAACTCAATAAACACAGCACAGGAAAATTTCAAAGACATTATGTCACATGACAGAAGCCAGACCTGGAGGAGAATGTACTACACGATTCCATTCATAGGAAGGTCAGGCAAACTAATCAATGCTGATAAAAGTCCGTGGTTACTGTGGAGTGGGGAACAGAAGGGAAAGGACTGGGGAGAAAGCTTGATGGAACCTTCTGGAATGCTATTATGCTCCTATATCTTGCTCTGGGTGGCAGCTACCCAGGTGTGTACATCTGTAAAAGTAAACCAAGATGCACACTCAGGATGAATTTTTTTTTTAATTTTATTTGGTTGAGAGACAGACAGACACAGAGACTGTCTATTCACTTTCCACAAGAGCCAGCAGCAGCCAGAGCTGGGCCAGGCCAGAGCCAGGAACCAGGAACTCAAACCAGGTCTCCCACGTGGATGACAGGGACTCAAGTACTTGAGCCCTCACCTGCTGCCGACAGGGTGCACACCAACAGAAAGCTGCAGTCCCAAGTGGCATCTTCACCACTATGCCAAACACCCACATGAAGATGAATTGCTTAGGTTCTTTACCAAACTGCAATGAAAAAGTTGTTTGCAGGGGCCATGCTGTGGTAGGTAGTCCTCTGCCTGCAATGCAGCATCCCATATGGGCACCAGTTCTAGTCCCGGCTGTTCCTCTATGCTCTGCTATGGCCTGGGAAAGCAGTAGAAGATGGCCCAAGTGCTTGGGCTGCTGAGCACATGTGGGAGACCCGGGGGAAACTCCTGGCTCCTGGCTTTGGATCAGCGTAGCTCTGACCATTGTGGACATTTGGGGAGTGAAGCAGTGGATGGAAGACTTTTCTCTCTCTCTGTATCTCTCCTTCTCTGTCTCAAGTAAATAAATAAAATCTTTTTTTAAAAGTTGTTTGAAAATCGCATCATTAAAGGTAAAATTAAAATACATTAAATCATAGCAAAATAAAATATTACATTAAAAAAAAACCTGCACCCACAACTCTGGCCTGGCTCTTCCCCCAGTGTGTTCCCGCTGGTCCTGCCAGCCTCACACCATGTCTCAACAACAGAATCCAAGGATTTCCTGACCACTGCTTTTCCCAGCCCATAATTCTGATAGCGCAAAGAGATCCTGAAGCCACCTATAATTCCTGAGTCTCTCTTTCCCCGTGCACAGCTAGAACCCTCTCATTATCCTCATTCAGCAAAGGGAACAGCACTCATGGAAATCAAAGGCAACCGAGAAAAGGACAGTTCCCCTCGGGCTGTCCCCCACCAGTCACCAACGTGCAGGGTCCCCCAGTCCCTGGCCTTGTATAAAATCCTAAGTTGCTATGGACTTACAATCAATCAGCCCATAGATACAAATGTGCTATGTTTTCTACTTATTTATATCATAACTATTTTCCCATAGTCTTTACCATTATCATGTTTTTGGCTGCAGAACAGTCTGTCATGTAGCCATCCCATAATTTATTAAGCTATTCCCTGCACTGAACATTTACCTTGCACTGCAGTAAAAATCCTTATATATTCATGCATTTCTCATTTAAATTATACTATTAGGATGAATTCCTACAATGGAATGATTGGGTCAAATATATGAACAAATTAAGGATTCTAGGTATGTGTTACAAAAATTACTTTTCTAATTTGGCATGGCCACCAGCAGTGTATAAAGATATCACCTTTATCACAACCATAGCAATATTATTATAACCTTTAATCGTAAAAGGATGATTGCATGGCGGTCTTTTTATCTTGCAGCTCTTTGATTATTCCTAAAGATATTCAGCTTTGCCATTTTTGTTTTTGAGATCTCGGTATTCAACATGCAGCCGGGTCCTTCGAGGTGAATTGAACTTTATTTCTTGTGATGTCAGTTGTTCACATCTTTTTACCATTTTTAAATCAGAGTTCTGATGTTTGCCTCACTAATTTGAATGAGACAAGGTAGATATTTCCATTTTGCCATATTTATACCAAATATTTTTCTCACCATCCTTTCTTTCTTCTCTGTCTTTATAAAGTTTTAAATTTTTATAAATTTTTGTCTATTTACCTTTTTAGCGTGTTTACCACTTTTAGGAAGTTATCTGAAAAATATTAATAATATTAATTATAATATGGTCTATATTTTGCTAATTTTCTATTTGTTTTTTAATTTAATTCCTTGGGGACATTGTTGTAGCACAGAAGTCAAGTTACCACTAGAGAAGCCAGGAGTGCTAGTTTGAGTGCTGGCTGCTCTACTTCCTTTTTTTTTTTTTTTTTTTTTTTTTTCCTTTTTTTTTTTTTTTTATCTTTTATTTAATGAATATAAATTTCCAAAGTACGACTCATGGGTTACAATGGCTTCCCCCCCCCATACCGTCCCTCCCACCAACAACCCTCCCCTTTCCCACTCCCTCTCCCCTTCCATTCACATCAAGATTCATTTTCGATTATCTTAATATACAGAAGATCAGCTTAGTATACCTTAAGTAAGTATTTCAACAGTTTGCTCCCACACAGAAACATAAAGTGAAAAATAATAGATGATTTTTTTAAAATGATGATGAAATCAGATCAGACCTATTGTCATGTTAAATCCCAGTGAGAGTCAAGTTGGGAATTGAAAATTTCTTTCTTTCTTTCTTTTTTTTTTTTTTTTACGGAAGATCAGTTTAGTGTACATTAAGTAAAGATTTCAGTCGTTTGCACCCCCATAGAAACACAAAGTGAAATATACTGTTTGAGTACTCGTTATAGCATTAAGCCTCAGTGTACAGCACGTTAAGGACCGAGATCCTACATGAGGAGTAAGTGCACAGTGACTCCTGTTGTTGACTTTAGCAATTGACACTCCTGTTTATGGCATCAGTAATCTCCCTATGCACCAGTTATGAGTTTCCAAGGCTATGGAAGCCCCTTGAGTTCTCCGACTCTTATCTTGTTTAGACACGGTCATAGTCAAAGTGGAGGTTCTCTCCTCCCTTCAGAGAAAGGCACCTCCCTCTTTGAAGACCTGTTCTTTCCACTGGGATCTCACTCACAGAGATCTTTTTGCCAGAGTGTCTTGGCTTTCCATGCCTGAATCCAGCCCCCTGCCAATGCACCTGGGAAAGCAAAGGAAGAGGACCTAAGCACTTGGGCCCCTACAATCCACATGGGAGACCCAGATGGAGTTCCTGGCTCCTGGCTTCCTTCTGGCCCAGCCCCAGCTCTTGTGGGCATTTGGGGAATGAACCAGAAGATGTAAGGTCTCCCTCTCTTTCTCTGCCTCTCCCTCTGTCTCTCACCCTGCCTTTCAAATAAATACAAATAAATCTTCAAAAAATTAAACTCCTTAGCAGAACTATTATTTACTTCTGTTCCTGATGAACGATATACATACTTCTTTCCAAACACTAATAAGTCCTGCCAGCATCATTTGTTACATAATCCTTCCCTTCTCCACGGAGTTTGGATCCTCCTTTATCTTCTCAAATTGTTTTATGCACTGAGATCCCCTGCACAGTTTATCTTTTATTACTGTGAACCTCTATCTTGTACCAGTATCTCTCTGATTTGATTACTATTGAATTAAACACTCCAAAATCTGTTGATACTGGTTCCTTTCCCATTTTCTCCTCTCTCAGTCTTTTTATATACATCAGCTTCCCATTTCCAGCTGTATTTTCTAATGATTCTGTAAAAGCTCAGGGAGAATTTGCGATTCTGATAACGATTGGACTACAATTATAAACTGAGAATAGACCTTCAGAAGAATATTTAGGCTAAAGACCTCAGCAGGAGCGCAGCCTGTCTGCCTGATTACCCTTTGTGAAACTGTGGGATGGTGAAGAACCAAGGCGTGCAGAGTGCCTGGGTGTGAGCCACCTGCTGCTCTCACAGGGCTGCCAGAGGAAGCAGGGGATAAAGTCAGAAACCTCTGCACCACACTGGCTAAGCAGCAAGGGCATGCCAGGGTCAAGTGCTGGCACTGTCGTTAGGTAGAGGCCAAATGCCACAACTGACTTTAGAACCCAAGTGCAAGACGTGCCATTTCTCCAGGTCAGACTTTTTCTTCTTGCTGTCAAGACACACTGTTCTAGTCATTGGAATTATTCTGGGGTCCTCATCTACATAGCAAATAAATGAGTGCCATACTAAGAAGAAGGCTCCCGGGGCTGGCCTGTGGCATAGCGGGTAAAGCCACCACCTGCAGTGCCGGCCTCCCTTATGGGAGCCGGTTCGAGTTCCAGCTGCTCCACTTCCGATCCAGCTCTCTGCTGTGGCCTGGGAGTACAGTAGAAAATGGCCCAAGTCCTTGGGTCCCTGAACCCATGAGAGAGACCCAGAAGAAGCTCCTGGCTCCTGGCTTTGGATTGGCACAGCTCCAACACAGGTGTGGTTGCTGGACACACTAAGGGGAACAGGGCCAACCCTAGAGCTCTCTTTTGATTGACATCCATCAGTGGATCAACAACCACTGGGTTAGATAAGTGTTTTTAAAGTTAGGCATCAACCCAATTGCTCCCCGTAAAACATTCATGTTTCTCCACTGTCTCCACAAAGGCTTTGTCCAGTGCCTCACACAAATGTAATGTTGCTGACTGAGGCTTCCCCACTCCCATCCTCCACCCACACCCTAAGTAAGAATTTGTCCAAACTCTCTGTGTGTGGCTCTGTGGGTCTATCCAACCTCCCCTGTCTACACTAAGGGCATTCAGAATGGCTCGCCCTGTTCAGTTCTGAGTCTTGACAGCCTGAAGAGTCACCTTTATTTTAACAAAACACTAGAATTTCATAGGTTGTCTTTCTTAAAAAATCTACTTACTTATTTGAGAACTAGAGAGGCAGGCACACAGAGGGACAGACAAAGAGAGCTCCATTTATAGGTTCATTCCCCAAATGTCCACGACAGCTGGAACTGGGCCTGGACAAAGCCATGGGAAACAGATACTCAATCCAGGTCCTACACGTGGATAGCAAGGATCCAGAGGAATCTGAGGCATCACTTGCTGCTTCCCAGGGTGCATATTAGCAGGAAGCTGGCAACGGGAGCTGAGCCAGGAACTCTTGTATGGATGCAGGTCTCCCAAGTGATGTCTTAACTGCCGTGCCAGACGCCTGTCCTGGAGCTGCCTGAGAGCCTCCTTACCAAGGTCTAGGGTGAGCAAAGCCTGCCCAGCCTTCCCCTTCCAACTGCAGCCAACTAGGGGTAAGCTGGGAAGCCGATCAAAACACTCCTCTCTCTTCTACTTGACCAAATGTCTCCTCCATGCTACTTAGGGCCAAGGTAGCAGTGGTCCTTGTGGGATCACTTGTCACATGGGAAATAAAATCAGAGCTGTAAGATGCTTGAGGAGACCCAACACATGTCTTGTCTGTAACTGGAATTAGCTTGGGACTCAGCCTGGGGTTTGCAAACAGGCAGCTGGGCAGCTTCCCTGTGGTTGATGAGCTGGGTCCAGTTCAGAGGGGACTGCTCTAAAACCCCTAGTTCTAGGACCTCACTTTTCTTGGCCCAGGCCTGTGTTCAAGGGTCTCCAAGTATCCTTCCTTCAACTAACTTCCAAGAGGCAGGGGGCTGCCTGGTCGGTGATTGAGAAAAATCAACCCTCAAGACCAAGCTCTCTCACAGGTCACCTCCCCCAACAACTAGGTTAACTCCTCCAAAGAGACAACAGGAGGGTGGGCATTTGGCACAGCAGGTAAGACACCACTTGGGATGCCCACATCCTGTATCAGAGTGCCTGGGCTGAGTCATGACTCCACAAGTGAGTCCAGCTTCCTGCACTGGGAGACAGCAGGTGATGGTTCAAGTACTTGGGTTCCTGCTACACATGCGGAAGACACAGACTGAATTCCAGGCTTCTGGCCCAGCCTTGGCTATTGCAGGCATTGGGGCAGTGAACCAGCAGATGGAAGATTCTCATTATCTCTCTCTCTCTCTCTTTCTCTCTCTCTCTGCCTTTCAAATAAATAATTTTTTTTATCTTTTATTTAATGAATATAAATTTCCAAAGTACGACTCATGGGTTACAATGGCTTCCCCCCCCATACCGTCCCTCCCACCCACAACCCTCCCCTTTCCCACTCCCTCTCCCCTTCCATTCACATCAAGATTCATTTTCGATTATCTTAATATACAGAAGATCAGCTTAGTATACCTTAAGTAAGGATTTCAACAGTTTGCTCCCACACAGAAACATAAAGTGAAAAATAATAGATGATTTTTTTTAAATGATGATGAAATCAGATCAGACCTATTGTCATGTTTAATCCCAGTGAGAGTCAAGTTGGGAATTGATAATTTCTTTTTCTTTTTTTTTTTTTTTTTACAGAAGATCAGTTTAGTATGCATTAAGTAAAGATTTCAACAGTTTGCACCCCCATAGAAACACAAAGTGAAATATATTGTTTGAGTACTCGTTATAGCATTAAGCCTCAGTGTACAGCACATTAAGGACAGAGATCCTACATGAGGAGTAAGTGCACAGTGACTCCTGTTGTTGACTTTACAAATTGACACTCCTGTTTATGGCATCAGTAATCTCCCTATGCACCAGTCATGAGTTTCCAAGGCTATGGAAGCCCCTTGAGTTCTCCGACTCTTATCTTGTTTAGACACGGTCATAGTCAAAGTGGAGGTTCTCTCCTCCCTTCAGAGAAAGGCACCTCCCTCTTTGAAGACCTGTTCTTTCCACTGGGATCTCACTCATAGAGATCTTTTTGCCAGAGTGTCTTGGCTTTCCATGCCTGAAATACTCTCATGGGCTTTTCAGCCAGATCCGAGTGCCTTTAGGGCTGATTCTGAGGCCAGAGTGCTATTTAGGACATCCGCCATTCTATGAGTCTGCTGAGTATCTCACTTCCAAATAAATAAATTTTAAGAGGAAGGCAGCAATATTTTCCTATGTTTCATCCTCATGACAACTACTAACACTTCTATACATGGCCTCTTTACTGTTCTCCCCACACCTTCAGAACTGTTGTGCCTGCCACCCAGGAGAGCACCAAGAAGGCCCAGGGGCGCTCCCGGCCCCTCCCCGACATGGCTCAGGTGCCCCCATTCACACCAGCTACCACCGGCTGGGCAAGTGCTAACAGACATTAATGCTGCTGCGCTGTGTGCCAGGTCGTCCTTAGAATCCGACTATATTTCTGCTAGTCTCTTCTCTCTTTCCCCCTCATTAGTATACACACATTTATTTTCTCTAATTTGATTATCGGATTTTTGCTCTGTTTTCAACTAAAAACAAAATGAACAGAGATCAAACTGTGATCACTTCCTGTCCCAATTAATCTGCCAGCAAAGCCGAGCTGCTCTTTGATCCAAGTCCATCACTGCTCTTGACGGCTTTCATCAATACATCACGATGTGGCTTTGGGAGGCGTTCCTTTGCTTACAGGGTGGGTGGGGAGGTACAGTGTGGACTAGATGACTGGCATGTCCTGTGGTCATACCATCTGGCATCACTACCCCAAGGAGCAGGGCGAACACAGACCAAGCTCCTGCTCCAAGACACATGCCTGGCTCTCTCCAGAGAACAGCAGCTCCTCCCCAGCTCCTGCTAACTTGAAGGAAAGCTGATTCTGGCTCCTCCATGACCTAATCCCAGGGCAAGCTCCTGCCCCTCAGCAAACCTGACCCTTTCATTGGGCTTCCCTGCCCCTAACCAGCCCATGTGAGCCCCAGCAGTAGGGCCCATTCCAGCCTGCCACCCAGCAGCCACAGCCCTGCTGTCCCCAGTGTCCCAGCAGCAGCCCAAGAAGCCACAGCAGCTCTTCCTTCTGCAGCCTGGAGAGGCTTATCTCCGTGGACACTCTAAAATGCTCCTGCCTGCAGGCCTGGCCATCTCCAACAGCCCCACATGACTGGCAAAAACAGCAAGACTGTTTGCAAGAACCCTAGAAGATGGACCACATAGGACAAGTTTGCTCAGCCACAATAGGAACTGATTGGTGAGCTGTAGAGCTGTAGGACATCTGCCATCACCAAAGGCACCGTGTCCCTTCTCCTGCCCCAAATGGAAGCTCCTTAGGGAGGACTTTGTGTCAGTTAGCAGGATCAGGTGGGGACTGCAGCATCTTCCCCATCTGACAAAGCCTATGGGGTCTCTGCGTGCATCTGACACACTGACCACGAGGTTAATGTCAACTTTATGGGGGTAATGCAAAGTTAGTATGTGAGAAGGGCTGTAAAGCCACTTAGAAAAAGGGCCAGCAGGGGCCAGTGCAGTGCTATAGTGGGTAAAGCTGCTGCCTGCAGTGCCGGCATCCCATATGGGTGCCGGTTCAAGTCCCGGCTGCTCTACTTCCAATCCAACTCTCTGCTATGGCCTGGGAAAGCAGTGGAGGATGGCCCAAGTCCTTGGGCCCCTGCACCCACTTGGGAGACCTGGAAGAAGCTCTTGGCTCCTGGCTTCAGATCAGTCCAGCTACAGCCAATGTGGCTATTTGGGGAGTAAACCAGCAGATACAAGATATCTCTCCCTCCCTCCCTCTGTCTCTCCCTCCCTCTCCCTCTCCCTCCCTCTCTCTTCCCCTCCCTCCTGCTGCCTCTCCCTCTTTGGTCACAGGTGCCCAGTTCACATTCTAAAATCTCCTGCCCGTTCTCACGTGGCTGACAGTCTTACTGACTGAACACTCTCCTAAGCCCATATGTATGCAGGATGCCCAGCTGCATCCCAGTGCACCCTCACGGGCAGCACACAGGAGCCTCAACAGGGACCTGGTCTGACACACAGAAGGAGAGTTGGCAGAGGCGTGCTGACATGGGGTCATGACAGCAAATACGGTAACACATGTGCACTCTGCGCACACATGACAGCACCCAGGGCAGCGTGGGCTGGAGGGCCTAGAGGGCCAGGGAACTTATCCAACCCTCTGCAAGCACACCACTAACCTTCCAGGGCTGCCTGGATACCTGGTTATCCTTGCACTTCCTGCTCCCTGTACAAAGCCGTCAACAAGAGGCCTAATGGTGGGTGTTATTTCTAGTCCACACTGTACCTTCCCACCCACCCTGTAAGCAAAGGAAGGCCTCCCAGAGCCACATCCCCAGGTCCAGGTACAGCTCCATGCACATGCCAGGGTGATTCTGCCCACCTCTGGCTGCCTTCCAGGCTGAGGGACTCAGAGCAACCAGAAGATGTGTTGTCCAAAGTCCAAAACCATATTGTGTTTACTTAGAAATATTTTCTCCAAAGGGACTGGGATAGCTTACCACGGAGAACATATTTAATCAACCGATACAACAAAAATAAAGCATAATAAATGAGAGCAGGGGAAAGGGGAATACAATTGTGCAAACATGAGAATTAATGGACTTGACCTTCCCAGCAGTGACAGTGAGAAGGGAAACACATTGTTACATCGATCACATTGCTAGGCAGGAAGTGGACAGTCCCCCAGTTCTGAAAGATGCACTCTGGACTGCATAAGACAATTGTTTCAAAGAGAAAGCAAACCTTTATTGAACATCTACTACATGCTAGGAACCTTGAGCCATTTAGCCTGCCAACCCATAAAAAGTTTTAGCCAATGTAGATGAACACACTCCAGTGTGGAAGGTGGCTCCTAGATCCTGGCTTCCATCAGGACTATGTGTCCTGTGTGTTAAGAGAGGACGGGACTGGGATCTGGGACACAATGAAGGTCAAGTGCACAGCTTGCAGGTGGCCTGACCAGCCTGGGGGACACAGCTGAGGTCCGAGGGCATAAAAGCAGAGAGAGAGAGGCCCTGCATGAAGCCCCTGCTCTCCAGTCCAGCCTGCCATGACCTGGGTGCCCCTCGGCATCACCCACAGAGCCCCCCACCCTCTACCTCTGTGCATGGCCGTGAGTGGGACAGAGTGTTGCGATTCTGCAGGTCCCCAGTTCTCTGCATGAACAGGTGAGGGGTGTCCTTTGGCTGGTGTTGTAGTAACAAAGTGCCACTGACACCGACACCAGACGGTTCTTATCTCACAGTCAGGAAGGCTGCACAGCTGAGGTCCAGGGGTCAGCAGGGCTGGTTCCTCTTGGTTTGCAGATGGCCACTGTCCCCTTCCCTCCGCGCCTGTCCATCTCTGTGGGCAGACTTCTTGTTGTGAAGGCGCCACTCATGTTGGCTTAGGCCCCACCCCAGTGGTCTCCTCTGAACTAGATCTCCTGCAAAGACTCATTTCCAAATAAGGTAAGCACGTCCTGAGGTGCAAGCATTAGGGCCTAGTCAGTCCTCCTTTCTTGAGGCACACGATTCAATCCGTATCAGAGGCCGCAGCGCTGGTCTCCGTGGAGGGTGTGGGGCTTGTCCACAGGACTCAGGCAGGCCCAGAAGGACAGGCAGCAGCCAGCTCTGGGCCGCCTGCATCTGTGGCCTAACACCTGCAGGAGCCTCCTCGCTGCTCCTTGCTGGATCCATGGTACCCTCACTTCCTCACCACGCTGCCCTCACTTCCTACCATGGCACCCTCACTTCCTCACCACGCTGCCCTCACTTCCTACCACGGTACCCTCACTTCCTCACCACGCTGCCCTCACTTCCTACCACAGTGCCCTCACTTCCTCACCACGGTGCCCTCACTTCCTACCATGGTACCCTCACTTCCTCACCACGCTGCCCTCACTTCCTACCATGGCAACCTCACTTCCTCACCATGGTGCCCTCACTTCCTCACCACGCTGCCCTCACTTCCTACCACAGTGCCCTCACTTCCTCACCACGGTGCCCTCACTTCCTACCATGGTACCCTCACTTCCTCACCACGCTGCCCTCACTTCCTACCATGGCACCCTCACTTCCTCACCATGGTGCCCTCACTTTCTCACCACAGTGCCCTCACTTCCTACCACAGTGCCCTCACTTCCTCACCACGGTGCCCTCACTTCCTACCACAGTGCCCTCACTTCCTACCACGGTGCCCTCACTTCCTACCACAGTGCCCTCACTTCCTACCATGGCACCCTCACTTCCTACCATGGTGCCCTCACTTCCTCACCATGCTGCCCTCACTTCCTCACCACGGTGCCCTCACTTCCTCACCACGGTGCCCTCACTTCCTACCATGGTGCCCTCACTTCCTACCACGGTGCCCTCACTTCCTCACCATGCTGCCCTCACTTCCTCACCACGGTGCCCTCACTTCCTCACCACGGTGCCCTCACTTCCTACCATGGTGCCCTCACTTCCTACCACGGTGCCCTCACTTCCTCACCACGGTGCCCTCACTTCCTACCATGGCACCCTCACTTCCTACCACAGTGCCCTCACTTCCTACCTCGGTGCCCTCACTTCCTCACCATGGTACCGCCCACACTCAGGCTCCACACGGCAGTTAGAGAGGACTTTCCACCCAGACACAAATCTGGTAACAGCAGTCACTACTTAAAAGCCCTCAATGGCTTCCCATTTGTCTCAGGGGACTGGACAAGCCCATTCCGTGCTCATTACCTTCCGAATGCTGTGCCAGTTCCTGGAACACATGCTCCTTCCACCTCCCACTATGGGCCCTACCTGGACCCAGTCACAGTGATGTTCCTTTCCCCATTCTGCCAGGATCAGGGGTGTGATTCCTCTGTGCCTGTTTCCTGGCCCCCACCACGGCCCCTGTTTTGTTCACTACTGGACCCTGAGCTCCTAGAACATTCTGGGCACCTGGCAGGTGCTCTCCATTTGCTAAGTGAACAACACAACAGCAGTGACACATTCAAGGAGTACCTCCTGGGTGACTTCTTCCTCTTGTTTGTGAACTTACTAGGCGCAAGGACCACACTGGGAGCTTTAGACAGAAGGTGCCATTTCCATTTTCACAGAGTAGATGAGGAAGTGAATCTCTAAGAGCAGAAGCGATTCGTCCAAGGTCCCACAGCCAAGGCTGCTTGATTCCAGACTCTGAACTCTCAGCGGCAAAGCTCCTGCTGGCATCTGAACTGGGGATGACCTAGGACCAATCCTCCTTCTCTTCCTCCTCCTCTTCCTGGCACTCATCTCTGGGTGTTTCCTGCTCAGCAAACCTCTCTGCTTCCTCCTCCCCACGGCACAACAGTAAAGCTCCCAGCCCAGGGCAGCTGAGGTCCTGGGCAGTGCTGGTGAGAGTGATAAAGAGAGCAGGGCAAAGCTCTGGCCATCAGCCCCCAGCAGGGTCTGCATGAGGTTCTGCCACTGAGCGCGGTGCAAGGAGCTGTGCACTACACGTGCAGCCCTGGGACAGGGTTCAGGTCCTGCCTTCTGGTGCTTCACAGGGACAAGGCTGTGAAGCTTCCTGGCTTCCTACGCTGTACTATGTGAGAGCACGGTGAACCCACGTTGCCATCAGGACTCAGACCACCTACGCACGTAAATGCCTAGATTGATGCTGGCCATAACAGACACCCAGGAAGTAAGTTGTCTCCTCTCTTCCTCCAGGGCAGCCACAGTGTGGAAGGATCACTGTTCCCAGGGAGAAATCTCAGCAGGCCACAGCTGAGCAGTGGCCCCCATGAGTACCAGGAACCACGGACTGACCCACAGGCTCCCTGTCCTGGCACAGGCCCTAGAAGACAGGATGCAACAGCCACTGCCAGGGGTGAGTCTCCCCTGTCTCCCCTGCCCCGGGCAGGTCTTATCCCACACACCCACAGGCACACTCTTTCATTTGGCCATGCACACTGCAAGGACAAGCCCTACTTCATGCATAGATACATGCGGGCAAGGGACACAAAGCACAGGCGCTCTAAGGAAGAGCTGCACACATCATCAGGCCTCGTGGTAAAGGAACCCGGATGCAGCCGGCTGCAAGGATGCCAACTTCACAGGGCCACCTGGCCTACCCCACCTTTGAACAAAGCCCAGCAGCCACGAGGAAGCTGGGCAAAGGGCCATGAGCCGGCCTCCTTCAAACAGAGTCCGAGCTCCTGCAAACGCTGCCTCCTTGCCCTGAGATCTCTGGCAGGTCGGGGCCCTTACCCTGGATGCCCGCATTTGGAAGTCGTACCTTAAAGCACACGGCTTTCCCTTTCCTGGAGGTCTTGCTTTGCACTTCCCCACCCCCACCACTCTTTTGATCCCTGCCTTCATTCAACGAGTCCTTGGTTCACTGGACGCATCCAGTGTCTATTGTGTGCCAGGTGCTATTTCAGGCACGGAGGGAGCCTTAGGGGCAAGACATCCCTTTCACTATAGCCTGCCAAAGAGACATTCAACCAACCCTCCAGCCGACAGGTGACATGTCAGGTCTCAACAAGCCCTGTGATGTAGGGCAGGTGAGGACCAGACAAGGGAGCGGGTGCTTCTCTGATGAGGCACGCACAGGGTGAGGAAGCAAGCCAGCTGGACGAATGCAGAGTGAGGCAGTCAGCAGGGACGGCCAGTGCAAAGGCCCTATGGTGGACAAGGAGGCCCTGTGACTGACGAATTTAGGGGACAGAAATTGAAGAGGAAGCCAAAGAGGGCAATGGTCATTTCTGGACAGCCTTGAAGGTGAGGAAAGTATTCACATCACACACCATGCACACACACACACACACACACATCACACACTATACATACACACCACACACACATACACACCACACACAACACATACACACACATATACACACATATACACATATCATCTACACATACATGTCACACACCAAACATATATAGCGCACACACACATCACACACACTCCAGACATACTACACAATCACACATATACCACAAACACCACAACACACCACACATACACACCACACACACCACACACACATCACACGCACATACCACACACACCACACACACAAATCACACATACAACCATACACATACACACCAAACACACACCACACATATACATACCACACACATGTGTATACACATCACAGACACATATAACACATATCAAACACATCACATGCATCACATGCACACATATCACACACCACACTACACATACACACACATACCACATGCTATACATACATACCACACAGACAACCACATGAACACATATACACACATATACCACACATCACATACACACATATCACACACACAACCACACGCATACACACCACACACGACACCACACACACATATACACATCACAGATACATATCACACATCAAACACATCACCTACACACACACATCACATGCAACATCACACACCATACACACACACATCACACACCCCACACAACACCGCACACATATACATCTCATACACACACCACATAAACATCACAGACCACATATACATACATACACACATACACATATCACACATATACCACATACATCACATACATACACATACATCACATGCACAGACACATACCACATAGAGATACAATCACCACACATACCATTTTCTCACATACATCACACACCACTCACACCATGTACCATACACATATCATAAACACCACATACCACCCACACATCACACAAACACATACACAACAGAATCACACACCATACACACACACCACATACATATCACACACCACACATATATACACATCACACACATACATCAAACATACATCTCACACACACAGAGTAACTGAGATGAGAGATATGTCAGTCTGACTACAATAACCATTTCACTATTTGTATGGATATGAAAACATCATGAAATATACCTTAACTACACAAATATTTTTTTTAAAAAAAGAAAAGCAGTTAGCCTGGGTGCCTGTGAGACATTGGCTCAAGGTAGGGGTGCAGCACAGCCATTCCTGGGACTCCTGTGCAGAGCGGCGTGGGTGGCACTGCTGCAGGGGAGGTGGGGAGGACTCCAAGGAGAGCCCAGCTCTGGGCAGCTGTGTGGCTGAGCACAAGCTAGGACTTCCCTGGGCCTCAGTGCCTCCCCCGATACCAGGGGGCAACCCCAGGCCACACGGGCTCCCTCAGGAGCGAGGCAGACCATGCAGGCCAGCAGCTTTGCACAGCACCTGGCCCAATCCGAGACCTGAGCCTCTGCCATCATCCCCGCTGTCCCCACAGCGGCTGCCGGTGCTGGGAAGGGCGCACTCTCAGAGGGGACCAAGCTTCTCAGCAGAAGCAACCCACAGGCAAGAACAGGAAGACGTGAGACTCTTAAATCAGGACCTTAAAAACCATCATAAAAAAAGACAACCTGGCACTTTTACGGTTCCCTAAAAACACTTCAGAAACACACGTGGTGTTTTCTCCCGAGGCCCCGGCGTGGAACTCAGCCAATCCCGGGCCAGAAACAGCTCAGAGTCCCAGCAGCTGCTGCAGACCCATAGAGAGGAAGGAGCTGCCTGCACAGAAGCAGGTGATGGCCGTGACAGGGACAGGGGCTCCAGCCCCTCCCCTGGGCCCACCACCTCTTCTGAGACCCCGCGTACGGAAGTGGGTCTCTCCCATGCATGCTGTTGGGCCTGGGGCTGGGACTGGACCAAATTCAACAGGAAGACTCGGGGAGCCTCTCGCAGAGGGCACTGGGGAGAAGCGTGGCTGGGGAAGAAGGCAGCAAGCACCAGTGCCAAGTTCTGCTGCTGAAACTGAGGTTTGTGTCCTGCACCGGCCCCCACCCCTGTGTGGATCCAGCTCAGGGTGGTCTCTCAGCTCTCTGGCAGCTCCCAAGTACACAGAGCTGCACCTTGCAACTGCCCGGCGAGGTGGACAGGGTACAAACAGTGGTCCCATCTTAATGAGGCTCAGAGAGGGGCTCTGAGGACCAACAGCAATGACTTTCCCCACACCGCCCATGGTTGCAGCCGCTCATCCTCACCAGGGCCGCTGTGTGGCATCCAGGCTGTCAGCGCACAATGAGCGTCTGGACCTGCAGGGTGTCAGAGGGGCTGGCCAGGCCTAGGCAGTTCCCCGAGACTCTAAGGCAGCGGCCTTCCTGCTCCCCAAGGCCATGCTCACTGCTCAAGGCCTCCCCTGGGCTTGGCAAAGAAAAGCAGGACCAGAGTGCTCCTTCCGTTCCTCCACGGCTCAGCATTGCTCTGGCCCAGGGCACCCTCAGCACAGCCAACTGGACCCTCCTGACACCTGCTCTGTCACCCCCATGCTCTCCTCCCCTCTCCACAGCCTGCAGCAGTCTCATCACCTCTCCCTAAGCCACAGAGAGGGGTCTCCCCAGCTCCCTGCCCCCTCATCTTCCTTTGCACCTGCTGCTAGTGACTCACACGAGCTCCCCAAAGATGCCCTGCACACCTGAATCCTCAGCCTGGCAGCCTCAGAAAAGACCTGGAGCCAGTCTGCATGGGACCAGCAAGAGACACATGCCCCTTCCTCCTTCCTATGGCTTTGTTGCACTCGGCCCAAGGCCAGGTGTCTGCTTCAAGCCCAAGCCTGCTGGGCTGCAGGATCCCCCAACCACCTGGAGTTATGGCATGGGCCTCTTAAGACAACAAGGAAGCCAGGCTGTTGAGAGGTCTTGGGGAGGGAGACCCTCCCCATCAGCCACAGGAGAGTGGGTTGTACTTTGCCTACAGGACCTGGAGCTGGGAGGAGTGGCCAGAACAGGGGCTTGGTGCTGGCCAAAGCCGAGCACACGCCAGCACCTGGGGAGAGGTGTCACAGACAGCTGGCCCTTGGGAGCTCTGTGGGCTGCTGTCATGAGACAGGCAGGGAGAGGCAAAGGGAATGTCCTCCATCAGCAGCCAGCTCAGGACTCAGGTGCACCTCCCCAGCAGCCCCCACCCTGGGCCCAGGGCAAGCTATGGAGCATGACCATAGCAGTGCCTGCTGGGAGCCCCTGTCAGAAGCCCTCTGGTTCTTAACACCCTGAATCTAATTCAATTAGCCTTGATTAACACTCTCTGGGGCGCTAAACGCTGGGTGATGCTTAATCACTTACCCCAGGCTTTTTCAACCTAGCACTGCTGCCGTTGGAGGCTGGGTAACTGTGAAGGGCTAACCTCTGCACTGTAGGATCTCAGCAGCACTGCCTGGCCTCACCCCCTAGATGCCAGTAGCACCCCGTGCCCCTGGCTGTAACTATCAGAAATGCCTCCAGACATTGCCCCATGTGGCCTAGGGGGGCAATACGGACCCCAGGTGAGAACCACTGGCATGCACCATTCAGTCCTCAGGAGGGAAGCAGGTTTTTCTACCCTGAGGTGCTAATGGGGCAAGGGAGACTGAGAGGTTCCGCTGCTGTGCCCAAGGCCACTGCACAACGGACAGAGCTCGCGCTGTAGCCCAGGGCTTTCTGACTCAATGTCTGAGGCATTCTCCCCTGATTCTGTTCTCGGAAGCACAGATCAACTTCTTCCGCCTCCCCGAACTTGATGGATGTAGCAGGTGCAACCAGACCAGAGCCAGAGGTAGGACTTGGGGTACATCGAGCTCACAGGGCAGGTCCTCCTTGTAGGAGCCACTGTCTGTGCAGAAGCAACACCCAGGGCCCCAGACTGCCAGCTCCATGCTCAAAGTGCCCCCCACCCCGGCATGCCAGCCCCTGCCCCCGGCCACCAGCTGGAAGTACTTCCATTTTCTATCTGCAGAGCCTGAACCAGTGCCTGGGGGTGGTTCTATCTCCGGACATGGCTGTACCTGATCTCCTGGCTCTGGCTTCTGGGCCCACAGTGGGAGGCCAAAGAACCACTCAGTTCTTAGCCTGCCACTGTTTCCCCCAAGGCCAGTTCCCAAGGAGACAGGAGCAAGGCCTGGTTCCTTAGGATAAATCTGCCACCTTCTAAATCTACCATTTCATCTCTTGAAGCGTTCACTCACTCCTTCAAAAGAAGAAATACAGTAAGAGCCCGCCTCCCTCACTGGGACCTGGTGGAAATAAAACGAGGCATGGGAGATTACGTGGCTGGCGTCCTGTCCATTGCATTCAGGGGGCTTGATAAATCATTTGTTTAATAAAAGTCTGCAATGCTAAGCCCGACTGGGACAGAAGGCTGTGCCTGCCTCCCAATGTTTGCTTGCAGACAGGTGGACGCAGAGAGGTATGCTACGATGTCCACAGTCAGTCACTCACCCGTGGTTGAGGCAGCCCACATTAGACAGAGGAAAAATCTGGAAGGTAATGAAGTTGTCTCCAACGGCCTTTGTCTTAAAAGCAATCGCCTGCAGAGAGCAAACCCAGAACGTCTCCAAAACAGATGCCCTGCAAAAGCCCTTGGTGGGCGCCGGAGCAGTCAATCCAAGGGAAAAAGCTGATAACAATACAGGTTGTTTGAGATATTTGATTTGTCTGTGCATTCTGCCGGGGAAATGGCATTAGCCGCAGAGATGGGTCTGGCAGGGAGGCCGGCTGGGAAGAGCGTTGCGTAACAATCAGGTAAACACGGCGGCTTGGAGAAGCTTAGCATCACTGCTCAATCTCCCCCTGCAACCTGCTGCTCCTGCGCACCTCCCCAAGGTCTGAGAAGCACAGGGGAGCCTGAGCCCAGCCTGCAGAGGGGAGGGAAGCAGGCAGACGCTGGCATCCAGAACCTGCTCCATGATCAGCTCAGCCCAATGCCCCCCCCCGCCCCGCCCAGCCCACGTGCAACCTTCCCTGATTCAACAAGTACTTGCTGAGCACCCCTGACCTTCAGGACTGTTCCAGATGCACAAGATCCTGCACAAGCATCCTTCCCTCGAGGGGTGTCCGTGTCAGTGGGGAAGTAACCACCAGCCCCCTCCACTCAGGAGCCTGCCCCTCCCCCACACGCAGCCTTCCCAGCTGGGGGTGCTTAGCAAGGATTTGCAGAGCCAGGCAGGACTCCCCTTTCCTGCCCTCCCTAACCAGCTCATGTCCAGCCAGAGGGGACAGCAGGGTGTTTCTACTCAGGGGTGTCATGAGAAGGATGAGAAGCAAGCAGCCACAACCTTTCCAAGAACAGAGGACCTGGGGCTAGAAACCCCTCAGGGTGGAAAGGTGGACAGCATGGAGCCCCCCCCCCCCACCATGCAAACTTCAGGTTTCATGAGAAGCCTAGTAGGATGTCTTTGAACAGTCTTAAATAGGAGTGCTGTCATGTTTATTATGAGTGGTTTATTGAACAATCAGAACCCAGCAGAGTAAGAATAGAAAGACAGCTTTCTTTTCCTCCAGTCACTCTCCTTGGTCCCAGAAAGACACTATAATTTTAAGACACTTTCAATTATTAATGCTTACCCCTCTGTCCTGGGGAACAGGGAGGTAGAATCTACTAAAACTCCTTTCATATCCCTCCCTACTCCTCGGGACGTCCACTGCTCTGGCCCACATTGGGGAACAAGCACAGAGCTCTTAAGAGGCCCAGATCATCCGCCACCTATTGCTTCCTTCTGGCTGAGTCTAGTTCCTTCTGAGGCAGGTGCACCTGTCCAGCTGAACGGAGGGTGTGAAGGGCAGGGGAAGATCAGGGATGATTTCTGTTTGGGGTTCAAGCAGCTGGTGGCTGCAGAGCCACTGTATAAGAGGAATGGACCTGGGGAGGAGGAGGGCGAATCCTCTTTGGGGGTTTATCAAAGCCAAGATGCCTGTGAGACACCCAGGTGCATGCCACGGCTCATACACAATGTCTGGGTAAGAGACTAGCATTGGGAAAAGATTAAATCTATTTATTTATTTACTTGTATGTTTGTTTATTTTGAGGCAGAGAGAGAGAAGGAGAGAGGAAGAGAGAGAGAGAGGAGAGAGGGAGAGAGAGAGAGAAACAGGAAGAACACAATGCACCCATCTGCTGGTTCACTCCCCAAATATCTGCAATGGCCAGGACTGAGCCAAGCTGAAGCCAGGAGGTGGGAACTCGACCAGGTGTACCTTATAGGTGGCAGGAACCCAATTACTTGAGCCACCACAATCTCCTAGAGTCTGCACTAGCAGGAGCCACAGCAGGGAAACAAGCCCAGTTACTCTGATATGGGACATGGATGCCCTGAGTTTAATGGGTAAATACTGAAGCCATGGGTGCAGCTGAAGCCCAGAGAGAAGACAGGAGGCAAAGGCCTGCTCCCTCTGGACTGTGGGGGCTGGAATCTGGGCAGGCACAGGGGCAGCCTGCAAAGGAGGCTGAGAGAACAGAACGTCCTGTGCAGTAGGGGGAGCCCTATGCTGAAGGCAGTGTCATAATGTGGGGTGCAGGGTGAGCAGGGCTAGGGGCACACCCAGGGGGGAGCTATGGCAACAGGTGGCCTTGGCAACGGCCACTTCCGGGCAAGGAGGGGAAAATCAGCAGCCAAACCCAGGTGGTGGAAAAGCAGACAAAAGGGGAGCAAACAGCTGGAGAGTTGGGGCTACAACTGTAGGGGTGTGGGAAAATGTGTGTGTGTGTGTGTGTGTGTGTGTTCCTTACAAGACTCTGCGCAAGTTTCCAGGCAGAGCAGCAGTGAGCAAATGAGAGGAAGAAGAAACCCGTAATGTGTCCAGAGGGAGATGTGGTAAACAAACGAGAGGAAAATCCTGGAGAGGGGAAATGGCCGTGATCCAGAGCCTGGATCTGAGGATGTGGCTGCTCCATGGAGGACACTCCCTCCCTCTGGCATCCCCAGATGGGGCAGGGAGCCAATGGCTGCAGAGGCAGGTGGACTCCCAGCTCCGGAGGCAGGAGATGAGGGGCTCCCAGTGGATGGCTGCGGTGGGGAAGGAGGTGGATGGGGGCTTGACAGCAGTGGATGAAGTATGGAACGGGTGCTCAGGGAGTCAGGGAGAAACCCATGGAGACGTGTGAGGAAGCACGCAAAGCAAAACCAGCAGCAGTCTCTGTGATTCCCTGTAGCAATGTGTGATGTTCAGGTACTGGTGAGCAGAGGCAGGTGGCCAGGTTGGGTTCCTGGGCAAGTTTTCTCTGGTGGGTTTTCCAAAGGAAAGGGCTCTACAAAACCAGGTGGGAGAGGGAGAGATTACTGGGGACCACCATCATCTTCAAAGGTGGGGTTGGAGGTCTCCCCAGGTGGAAGAACATTTCGGGTGGAGGGGGTGGGGCGGTTGAGAGTAGCTTGATTGTGTCTGTGGTCCCAGCGTGCTGTGGTCACTGCTGCGAGCACAGCTGGACAGGGGCAAAAGGATCAGCTAGGTTGGGAGATGTAGCCGGAGGAGCCAGGCTGAGGTGTAGACAGAGAGTGAACCGGAGGCTTAGGAAGGGAAGAGGGGGAGGGGGCTGGCTGTGAGGATGGGGAAGGTGGTGTAGACAGAATGAGCTGGCAGGTGCAGGCAGAAGAGAAGGAGGTGATTTGGAGGCAGGGATTCAGAGGCAGGAGAATATGTCCTGAAGGACCTGGACAAGAAGGGAATGAGCCCTTCGACTTGATGGCCGTCCCCAGAGGACCACTGGGTCTGAGGTAAGGAAAGAAAGGTAAGAGAGGAGGAGGAGTTTGGGGCATTTTCTGGCCCGGGGTAGCAGGTGGAGGCTGCACAGCTTCCAGGACGGCTCTGAGATAAGCAGGGCAGCAGAATGGGGGGCAATGTCCAAAGGGGAGGACCACCCAGTTCTGGAGCTGGGGTCTCTGGCTCTCTGCTCAGTGGAATGGTGAGTCTCAGGACACTGCCTCACTCGGACAAGGCACAGCACAAGAGCCACCTTTCCTCGCATATTGATAACCTTTAGAAAACACAGACATTGATATGAACCCAACAAAGTCAGAGAGGTGGTTAGAATTGGAAACCCACTGGTCCCCAGGGTTCTGTAATGGCTCCCCCTTGAATCCTCCCACAAGTCTGCAGAAGAGGCACTGCTGTTCCCTTCTCATGCCCGTGGACAACACTCCAAGAAAACAGGAGCCCCACCCAGGGTCCACAATGTGCACGGAAGAGGAAGGACAAGAAGATGCTGGTGGCTGGTGCTGTGGCATAGCAGGTGAAGCTGCCACCTGCAGTGCCGGCATCCCAAGTGGGTGCCGGCTTGAGTCCTGACTACTCCACTTGTGATCCAGCTCTCTGCTATGGCCTGGGAAAGCAGTAGAAGATGGCCCGAGTCCTTGGGCCTCTGCACCCATGTGGGAGACCTGGAAGAAGCCCCTGGCTCCTGGCTTCAGATCGGCCCAGCTCCAGACAATGCAGCCATTTGGAGAGTAAACCAGTGAATAGAAGACCTCTCTCTCTCTCTCTCTCTCTCTCTCTCTCTCTCCCTCTCTGTAACTTTGCCTTTCAAATAAATAAACACATCTTTTTTTTTTTTTTTGACAGGCAGAGTGGACAGTGAGAGAGAGAGAGACAGAGAGAAAGGTCTTCCTTTGCCCTTGGTTCACCCTCCAATGGCCGCCGCGGCCCACACACTGCGGCCTGCACACCGTGCTGATCCGATGGCAGGAACCAGGTACTTATCCTGGTCTCCCATGGGGTGCAGGGCCCAAGGACTTGGCCCATCCTCCACTGCACTTCCGGGCCACAGCAGAGAGCTGGCCTGGAAGAGGGGCAACTGGGACAGAATCCGGCGCCCCAACCGGGACTAGAACCCGGTGTGCCGGCGCTGCAGGTGGAGGATTAGCCTAGTGAGCCGCGGCGCCAGCCAATAAACACATCTTTAAAAAGAAGAAGAAGAAGATGCTGAGGAGTGCCATTTGGATTTCTTCAGCACTTATTCCCTGTGTGCTGGCGCTACCTGCTTTACATGCATCCTCTCATTTCATCCTCACGACAAAACTAAGACATAAATGCTATTACAGACCCATCTTACAGACATGAAGAGCAATGGGACATGCCCAAGGTCAAAGCCAAGGACTCCTTGCCATGCTTGCTGATGTTCTGTAGATGAGGTCTCTCTGCACAGTAGCCTCCGACAGAAGTCACTCTCCAAGTCCCATCAAGCAGCAGCTGCCCTGTGGAGTGACCGATTTAAATACAGAGTAAGTGCCCCTGCCACAGAGATGGACGCCACAACTTTTAACCTCATTTGGATTCTCACCCTGTGGAGCCATCTTCCACGATGAACCAGCTAATCAAACATGTTTAGGCCAAGGGCTGCAAGCTGCTTTGATTTTTCAAACACATCAAACAACAGGAAAGAAAAATGAGCAAACCGGACCCAAAAGAGGCCTGACCCAGTGCCCCTAAATAGCTCTTCCCACTCAGAAAACAGACCCTCCATCTGGGCTTGCAGATGCTGTGCAGTGACCCACAACTAGTGGACGGGCCCGCTAGAGCTGTCAGGAGGACCACACAGGGTTGGCAGCTGGGCATAGACAGAGGAAAAGCAGGTGGCATCCAGAGGAGAGTGCCGACCTGGACTCAGACACACTCAGGGTTGACATTGCCAAAAATCCAGCCAATAACTGTCAGTAACTGAAATCCCTGCACCCACCATCCCTGCTCTGAAATCGCACACTGGGAAGCAGAGGCTCAGAGCCACACAGAGTCCCAGCTGCCCGCTTCTCTGACCATTGCAAAACCAGCAGAACCAGAGACACTGTCACCCCTTGGCATGCATGGATGGTTGGTTCCAGGACCCTCCTGCGATGCTAAAGTCCGGAACACAAAATGGCATTGCATTTCCATATAGCACATGCACATCCTCCCTTTTAAGTTAAATTATCTATGAATTATTTAGAATGACTAATACAATGTAAACACCATGCAAATAGTTGTTATGGAGGTTCTCCCAAGTCTCCTCCACGGGTGCAAGGACCCACGCACTTGAGCCAGCTTCCACTGCTTTTCCCAGGCCCATCAGCAGGGAGCTGGATCACAGTGGAATGGCCAGGATATGAATTGGTGCCCATATGGGATGTTGGCACTGCAGCCATTAGCTTTACTTGCTGTGCCATAGTGCCAGGCCCTGTTTCAACCATTTAGGGAGTGAACTGCCAGATGGAAAATCTCTCTCTCTCTCTCTCTCTTTCTCTCTCTCTCTCTCCCTTGCCTCTGTCACTCTGCCTTATATATAAATAAATAGATAAATAAGTAAATAAATCTTTTTTAAAAAAGAACTCTTCAGCCTTGGGGTGAGGAAGGGTGGTGGACCCCAGCTGGAGGGCTCCATTGAAGACTACCCCAGGGGAAAACATTGCACATCTGGTTACCAAACACTGATGCGGGACAATGGGGTAACAACACCTCTCCACAGTGAAGCAATAAAACCTGGCTAAAAAGCATGGAGCAGTACCTCAAGGACTCTCACAAGTGAACAGTGGCAGGTGGATGGGGATAGAGGGCAAAAATTCAGAGTACTTGAAGCTGCCTGTCAGTTCACCCCTTGGTTCTGGAGGCAGGTGCATCCATACAAGTGTGCAGCAAAGCAAGTTCTCCAAAGCCACAGCTGCCCAGCTAGAGGAACTGAAAAGGGGAGCCCCTGGGAACAGAAAAGAAACAGAGACCTCCCAGAGAGGAAGGGTTCAGGAAAGCAGCCCCACCAGGTTTTCTGTGACTCCTGGGCTCACCACAGAACTGCTCACACATAGACAGTGTCCTAATCGGCAGATAAAGAACCAAGAACAAGCGCAGGCACTGGCACAAGGTGAAGACACCACTCATGACATGACTTTCCATATCAGAGTGCTGAGGTTTGGTTCTGGCTCTATCCCTATTCCCAGTGTCTGCTAATGTGCACCCTGGGAGGGAGCAGCCACAGGTCAAGTAGTTGGGAGAACCGGTTTGAGTTCCCAGCCCAGCCCAGGCTATTGTGAGCATTTGGAGAGTGAACTAACAGATGGAAGATTCTCTCTCTCTCTCTCTCTCTCTCTCTCTCTCTCTCTCTCTCTCTCAATAGAATTTAAATACAGATTCCCATCAATTTTCAGGCTGGCCCCTGGGGAGCACGCATGGGGAAAAAAGACAGTAGCAATGCAAATGCTTTGAAACCTGAACGGGCCTTTGTCCATGGGAGCAGCATACAGACAACAGGCTGGACTGGACTTGTGGCCCAAATGGCACCTGCCACGAGGAAAATACCAACATCCTCCACTGGACACAGATGGAACCAAGAGCCTTATATATTCCAAACAGCCAATATAAAATCCAAAATTGCTCAGAATAACAACCAGCAAAATCCCAATTCACAGGAAAAAGATGGTCCACAGACATCACCCCAAAGATAACACAGATACTGGAATATTCTGGAAAATTCTTCAAAGCAACTACTAGAAAAATATTCCAATAAACAACCTTGAACATCTTAAACGACATGGAGAAACAGAACCTCTCAGCAAAGAAATGCACAAGATACAGAAAAACTAAATAGGAGTTCTGTGTTCAAATATACAATAACTGAAGTATTACAACAACAATAAACCTCAACAAGGGGCCGGTGCTGTGACATAGTAGGCTAAGCCTCTGACTGCAGTGCTGGCATCCCATATGGGCACTGGTTCATGTCCTGGCTGCTCCTTTTCTGATCCAGCTCTCTGCTATGGCTTGGGAAAGCAGAAGAAGATGGCCCAAGTGCTTGGGTCCCTGCACCTGCGTGGGAGACCTGGGAAAAAAATCCCTGGCTCCTGGCTTCAGATTGGCCCATATCCAATCATTGTGGCCATTTAGGGAGTGAATCAGCAGATGGAAGACCTTTATCTCTGTTTGTAAATCTACCTCTCAAATAAATAAATAAAACCTTTTAAAAACACACAATGAATGGGCTCAAAAGGGGAATGCAGATGACAGAAGAATCGGTGAACTTGAAGACATACATAGAAATTACCCAATTAAAATGAGAGAGAGAAATATTTAAAAACAACAACAGCAACTGAACAAGCCTTGGAGATGAAACATTTGTGCTGTCAGCATCCTAGAAGGAAACAAGAAAGAAAGGATATTTGAAGAAATAATGACTAAAATTATCCGAAATTTGGTGAAAGTCTAAAATCTATAAATCTATGTTCTACAAACCCCAAACAGGAAAAAAGCTAAAGAAACTCATGATCACAATCAAACTTCTGAAAACTAGAGACCAAGAAAAAAAAATCCTGAAAGCAATCAAATCTATACATAATAGAATGCTCTCCTCATTAGTGGGTAGCTGAAGGTGAAAATTACATAGTCTCACAGAGTTTTGAATGTGAATAAAGGGAACCAAATGGTGGGATGATGTTTATATTCTACTTCAAATGGTAAATTACTGATTTTTAGCACATTGTGAAGAGCTAAGGATGCATACTGTGACCACTACAGCAAGCACCATAAAGCATCAAAGAATTATAGTAAAAATCACAACAGATATATTCAAATGGAACCCTAAAAGAATTCAAACTCAAAACAAGGAAAGAAAGTAGAAACGGAACATAAAATAGAGTGAAGAATATAAAACAAAACAAAACAAAAGACCTAAATGCAAATGGAACAGTAAGAAAATTCAAACTCACAAAAAGAAAGTAAAAAAACAGAAGAACATAAAACAGTGAGGAAATATAAAACAGAAAATGAAAGACCTACATCCAACCAAAGTTTAAATATATGGCTTAAATATACCAGTCAAATGACAGAGTGAATTTTGTAGACACACACACACACACACACACACGTCTATAAGAAACTAACTTCAAATATAATGTTATAGGTAGATTAAGTTCAAAAGGATTGAGAAATGTATCATGCAAACACTATTCAAATAAAAGCTGTAGCAGTTATATCAATAATAGAGAAAACACCAAAACAAAAAAACTACCTTAGATAAGGAGACATAATACACAATGAAAGAAGAGTCAGTGATCCAAGAAAATAGTATAATCCTAAATGTATGTACACATAAAAATAAGTACAAATATATGACGAAAAATTGGAGGGACTTAAATGAGAAATAAAAAATTCATGATTATAAACATTCCAATACAACTTTCTCAATAACAGAATTAGTAGACAAAATCAGCAAGACTGTAGAAAATCAGGAAACACCATCAACCTTCCAGATCTTACTGACTTTCTTAGAACACAAAACAGTGGAATATAATTTATTATCAAGTGTAGACAAACTATTCCCCAGGATACACCATATCCTGCTTCATAAAACAATTTTTTGGGAGGCTGGCACTATGGCTTAGTGGGAAAGCCATCACCTGCAGTGCCAGCAACCCATATGGGAGCAGGTTCAAGTCCCAGCAGCTCCACTTCTGATCCAGCTCTCTGCTATGGCCTGGGAAAGCAGTAGAAGATGGCCCAAGTCCTTGAGCCCCTGCATCCACGTGGGAGACCCAGAAGAAGCTACTGGCTCCTGGCTTCGTATCAGCACAACTGCAGCCATTGTGGCCAATTGGGGAATGAACCAGCGAATGGAAGACCTCTCTCCTTCTCTCTGCTTCTCTTTCTCTCTATGAATCTTTTTTTTTCTTGACAGGCAGAGTTAGACAGTGAGAGAGACAGACAGAGAGAAAGGTCTTCCTTCATTGGTTCACCCCCCAAATGGCCGCCACTGCCGATCCGAAGCCAGGAGCCAGGTGCCTCCTCCTGGTCTCCCATGTGGGTGCAAGGCCCAAAGACTTGGGCCATTCTCCACTGCCTTCCCAGGCCACAGCAGAGAGCTGGACTAGAAGAGGAGCAACTGGGACAGAATCTGGCACCCCAACCAGGACTAGAACCTGGGGTACTGGCACCACAGGTGGAGGATTAGTCTAGTGAGCCACGGTGCTGGCCCTCTTTCTTTCTTTCCTTCTTTCTAATTCCTTCCTTTCTCCCTTCTTTTCTCTCTCTCTCTCAACAAGGAGTCTTAGGCAAGTAAGCTAGATGGAAGGACTTTTTTTTACACTTTTGCCAGCACCATTGCAAGCAGCATCCTGTACCTTTCTGAGAACTGAGCTCTTGTGGGTACCCAGCATTGTCGCTGAGAAACAACCTCCACACAGGGCTCATACCCTGCCTATCTGCCTAACTGTAAACTATCTATCTCCTCTCTTAGCATTTTCACCTTATTACTCTACTGTTTAGAGGTGTGATCTTTATCTTCAAACCTCTGTGTCACTCCAAATGGAATATTCATAAATCCCTTTCCCCTAAGATGTAGGGCCTTCAGCTGTCTCAGCTCCTCCTTGCTGGTCTCTGCCAGTAGCTCCCAGTAATCTTGGCCCTTGGCTCTCTCTCCATCTTGGAATGAGATTTGCTGCATACTAGGACCCAAGAAATGGGAGTCTAAGTGTATGCATGGTTGGGGCTGCCAAGGTGTGCCGCTGAGATGCCAAGTCAAAAATGAGAGAACAGGTGGTCACTGCTAGAAAGAGAAAGAAGCATAGTTGTTCCACATTTTTGGCCTTCCCAGAGTATTTTGTTTGCATTCTCATTCCTAAGGAGGAAAGTTAATTCAGTCTGTAGGTAAAAGTGCACAGAAAGAGGGGTTGAGGCGGAGGGAATGGGTGCAAGGGATTATAGTTTGATAGCTGTGTAGGGTTATTGCACCACCCAGTGCAAACAGTCACTGGCTGAGGTGAGTGAAGTTGAAGACTTTTGGGTAATGTTAAATGAGTTACGATGATTGCTGAAATAATTTAATCAGCTTTATTATTTTTATGTTCTGAAACAATATATATGTTTCCTCCACCTTCTCCTGCCCTTGCAGAAGCTCTCCCTATAGAGAATCTCTTTTGGGTCATTTTGAAAGCTGTGGAGGGACCCCCTTTTTTACAGGCTCAGAAGATGTTTGTGGATGTACCAGAAAATACAGTGACACTGGATGAGATGACCCTGCAGCACATGGTCCAGGATTGCACCACTGTGAAAACTCAGTTACTCAAACTGAAACGTCTGCTGCATCAGGTTAGTGCAGAGCCAGCATGTTGAGTGCTGACATTTTGATTGCAAAGTGAATTGACTTGTCTTTGTTTTAAAAATGGTCTTTCTGCAGAAACAATGCTTGTAAATAGTAGTTAATACGAACTTGTTGAAGGAAAAAACATGGGAATTTATACATGTTAGTCTCACTACATAGTACCTAGCATGTATGAGATGCATGATACTCAGGAAGCCAGTCTGCCTCTGTTGCCTTATTTTTATAGTGCCAATATTATCAGGTTGTTGAGGAAACTTAGAACTAGTAGTTGTAAATTGAGCAACGTAATACATGAGACATAGCTGGCATTCAGTAATCAGTGAGTGCTATCATTTCAACTAGGTGCGAAATAAAGAGCAATTTCGATTTACATAATGATAATGTATAATTATTCTTTGAGGCCTTTAAGTTGAATTTTCCCCAGTCTTCTTCCTCCCTCCCTCTCTCTCTCTCTCTTTTTCAAGAAAAATCTAGCTTGACAATGGTGATGTGACTTATCTGAAGTCACACGGTAAGTTCATAGTAGAACTTAGCTTCAGAGTGATGAGCACCTTTTTTGTTGAAGCGTTTAATGCGTAAAGATAAGGTCAGATGCATGGAAGAAAACCAAGTAATGAAGTATTAGTTTTAAATTGTGGCTACCCTTTTTGGTTGTATATCTGTATTTGTAGTTTGTGTGCTAGCCACATTTAGCTTCAAATTATGATTATGACAGACAGCCTGACTTCTCTCTGCTGGTCAGTTTTCTTTCTGAGTCACCTTCCTCAGGTTGTATGTTTTAGCTTCATGCAGGGACCAAGTTATAGAATTCCTGGTGGCTGCCAAAACTAAATTTCCTACTCTCTATGGTAAAGTCTAGATGAAGTATAAAAAATGGGTTTTGCATTAATAACTACGGTAAGTGTAAGTATTTTGGCCAACTCTTGTAAATTGGTTCATATTACTTGGATATGGGTTTTCCACACCACTTTTCTCCATTCTTGTGGATATTGGACTACTTTTCTTGGCTAAGATGGGAACAAGAAGGTAGAGTCACCTTCTGGGATCTGGGATACTTGGACTCCTCTGATGACTGAAATATGGGAGGTGTACAAGGCTACAATTAATATAACTATAAACTTGGAGTCAGGTTTTGGTCTCTAGTGTTTCTCTGCTGGTAGGTTTGGAGAAAATGTTTTCTGATTAGGAGCCAGCATCAAAGGAATGGGGTAAGAAAGGGTGAGGAATAGTTAAAATATGTTGAATATCTATTGTGCACCACTCTTTGTGCTAGCTATGTCAGTAGCATCTTTTGTATCTGGGTGTCATGGCCCTGAGTCATGAGAAGCATGATTAAATATCATCTATGAGATCAGAGCACCTGTCCAAATGAGAGAAGGAGCATAATTGAGGAGGAAACAGGTAAATCAGGAACCAATGATTAATTATTAAATAAAAAATGAAAAAGTGCTTTTTGAGGTACTTTACATGAAGTTGTAATTCTATTGATCTTTTTTTTTTCACTGTCTGAAACTCTGTAACTCTGAACTCTGAAAATTTAGGTAGTACACACTGACCCTAGTTTTGGGTTAAGCTGTGGGAGAAAGAAAGTGAAGGAAACTGTAGAATTGTTTCTAGAGCATCTTTAAAGTTTCCCAAATACTAACAGAAGTTAACAGCTGAATGAAGAATAAATCCAATATTTCATTCATTCATTTTAATTGTTTTCCTTTTGAATTTTACTAAATTAAAAAATTAGCGTGGCACATATACATATTTTTTTAAAAATCATTATGCCATCCCAAGGGCTTCATGAAAGGTAATCTCCCCCTCACACACTAACACACCCACCCACACATACACACCTTTCTATAATCTGAGTAGGTAACTGGTAGTAGGTTACTGTCCATCACACAGGGACTTCCTTTTGCAGTAATTGGAATTGGACCCATTATTTCCTGGGAAGCATATTGTCTTTCTTACTTATTTATTCCCTGAAGCATATCCTCAGTTTTCCTGAAGTGTATTTTTAACTTCCCAAGAGAAACTGGGTGGATGGTGTACTTTCTTAGTTATTGTATTATAGTAAGTCTCTGTATTCTACTCTCATGTTACATATGATTAATAGTTTAGCTGGGGTAGAAGTGAAAAAACTTTCTTAGAAATTTGAAGGTATTGCTTTCCTAAGATTCTTTTTAGCCATTGGGAAGCCCACGACATTGTGTTCTAATTTACATTGTATTTTGTCTGCTTTTCTCCATCTGGGATGTTTTTAATCTTTTAGTTTTTGGCATTCTGCAGTTTTACAGTGATATCCTGAGATTTGAGATTTGTTGGAGTTATGTGTTTTCCACTTGATGTTTGGTCAGTTAGTGGGCTTTTTTAAGAATCAAGTAGTGTGAAACTTTCTCAAGCTATTTCTGTTATTATTTTTCCCTCATTTTCCTATTCTTTCTGGAATTTTTGTAATCAAAACTAGAACTCCTGAACTGAATCTTTTTTTAAAGGTTTATTTATTTACTTGAAAATCAAAGTTATACAGAGAGAGAAGGAGAGGCAGAGAGAGAGAGAGAGAGAGAGAAGTCTTCCATCTGTTGGTTCACTCCTCAGATGGCTGCAACTGCAGGAGCTGCGTCTATCCAAAGCCAGGAACCAGGAGCCTCTTCTGGATCTCCCACAAGGGTGCAGGGGCCCAAGGACTTGGGCCATGTTCTACTGCTTTCCCAGGCCATAGCAGAGAGCTGAATCAGAAGAGGAGCAGCCAGGACTCAAACCAGTGCCCAAATGGGATGCTGGCACTGCAGGCAGTGGCTTTACCCACTACACCACAGAGCCTGCCCCTGAATTGAATCTCTTAACCTGTTATATTTTCTTTCACATTTTTCTCTTTGGGTTTGTTTATAATTTCTGGTACATTTCTTTTCTTTCTTTTCTTTTTTCTTTTTTTTTTTTTTTTGACAGGCAGAGTGGATAGTGAGAGAGAGAGAGAGAGAGAGAGAAAGGTCTTCCTTTTGGTGTTGGTTCACCCTCCAATGGCTGCCACGGCTTGCACGCTGCGGCCTGTGCACCGCACTGATCCAAAGGCAGGAGCCAGGTGCTTCTCCTGGTCTCCCATGGGGTGCAACTGGGAAAGAATCCAGCGCCCCGACCGAGACTAGAACCTGGTGTGCTGGTGCCACTAGGTGGAGGATTAGCCTATGGAGCCGCGGTGCTGGCCAAGAAATGTGAGTGGGTATAAGGAAGAGGTATGGGTGAAGACTAGTGGTTGAGATGCTGTTTAGGACATCAGTATTCCATTGTGAGTGTCTAGTTTGTCTCCTGGCTCCAGATCCTGTATCCTGCTAATGCAGCCTCTGGAAGTTACTAGTTATGGCTCAGGTAGTTAGATTTCTGCCACCTGTGTGCAAGACTTGGATTGAGTTCTTGGCTCATGCTTTGGTCCCTCGTCTGTTGGTAGACATTTCTGTCTCTCCCTCTCACCCTTGCTGTGTCCTCCTTGCCTCTCAAATAAGTAAGTATTTTTTAAAAAATTAAGAAATGTAAAGGACTAGATAGATTGTGAGATTTGGAATTAAATATTGGTTTGGACAGGTCAGCTATGACATTTTGGGTCAGAAAGGGAATTTTTAATTAGATGAAATTTGCTGAAATGGAAAATTGGAAATTGTCAACTGAAGATAACAGGTTATAAGACAGTATGTGCCTTATGATCACATATCTATATATATCTGTCTCAGAAAGATATGCTATGTCCTGTATGTGATGTATGGGTGATGATATTTTTTGTTTGTTTTTAAATTAATCTACATTCTATAATTTCTCTAGGTTCATTTCCAATCTTTGAAAAACAGCTGGTATTATCTTCATGCCATAGTTGAAGATGAGACTAAGGAAGCTAATTGGTGATAAAGCCAGGATTTTTTTTTCATCCCCATGGGTATGACTCAGACCTGTTGTATACAGTCGTGTTCTAGAAGATGTGGGGAGAGCAGGGCTAGAAGGGTGTGAGAGTAGCTTCCAAACTCTTAACCACCACTTGATCCTTTCACCAAATCCAGTCTACAGATCTTTATTAGGTAGTCTTGTATTTAGGAAGTCACTTGAGCAAAGTACTCCCTGCACATAAAATTTTAAAAATGACGAACTTTTATTTTGCCTTTGTTACACTTTTACAGTGTGGTACTTTTGGATACTAAATTCCACATATCACATCACTGCTGTGGGATAGGAAGGACAGCTGAGATCCTTTTAATTGCTGGGCAACATTCCATTCTACATCTGTGTACCCTTATCTGTTCACCTGTTGATAAACTTTCAAGTTTTTTTAATTGAGATAATTGTGATTATGTTGAATCTCCATATATTAATGATGAAAGTTAATAATGAATGGGTGTAATTTCAAAAATGAAAATAGACCCATTTTACTCTCTGGTAATCCCATTTTAATGGTCAGAAAACTAAGACTGATTTAATTTGTTTCTCAGGGTCACTCAGTTACATGTCAATGCAGAGTACATTTTACATGCAGAGCTTTTGAATTAATTTATCTTAATATCTTTGCATATTGTTCAATTTAGAGAATTGCAGTAAAAATTTTAATCCTGATCTGAACAATGTGGGAACATAATGAACAAACCAGGTGTTAGTGGTATCTTATCTCCTTATTTTAATTTCCTTCCCCATTTCACAAACTTTTTATTGAAGCATAATGTACATATAGAAAGGAGTATAAATCTTTTTTTAATGCAGAAAAGTAATTTGCTAAAGGATTGAGAGGTCACTGGGTTGTACTGCAGGGGTTAAGCAGAGGCTTCAGACACCTGCATTCCATCTTGGAGTGTTTGGGCTTGAGTCCTACTCCCCTTCTGATTCAGCTTCCTTTTTAAAAATTTTTATTAATACAAAGAGAACAGATTTCATATATTTCATAGGTACAATTCTAAGAAGATAACTATACTTCCCTCCCTTCCTCTTTCCCTCCCTTAATGCCCCTCCTTCCTTTTTTTCCTTTAATTTTTGCAAATACATAATTTCAATACACTCTATAATCATAGGCTTAAGCACCACTAACCATAATATTCAACAACTAAAAAGTAGAAAGACCACAGTTCCACAGGAGTATAAAAAAGAACTAAAGACAACTGTAAAGTCACAAGGTGTTTATTTCACTCTTATACTTTTTTTGTGTGTATTCTGTTTGAATTACCACATGTCAGAGGAGACAGGGTATTCATCTTTCAGGGACTGGCTTCTTTCACTAAGCATCATGATTCCCAGTTACAAGGGATGTCATTCTGAAATGTGTCTGTCAATAATTTTTTGCAAAGTGAAAATACCTGTGTGGACAGCACCCAGCAAGAAATAGAGCAGAAGCCCCCTGGTTGCTAATGCTGACCATCCAACTTTGGAAACCATAGATGAATTTGCTTGTATTTGAACTTTGAAACTGAAATGAATTCATATAGTGTATTTATTCAGATGTAATTTATTTTACTTGGCATGTATTTCTGCCATCCATTTTTCACATTCATTCTCAAGCTTTGGAGTATTCCATTGTGTGAATATACCAAAATTTATCTCATTTGTTCTACAGTTGATTGGCATTTGGACCTAAGTTTCCATTTTTTGGTACTGCTATCCCATCCATTCAAAATACTATAGCATATGTCTTTTGGTGAACATGTGTATGAGTTTTTGTTGTATGTATTATCTGAATGGGATTGCTGGTTACTCATTAGGTATGTAAATAGTGAGCTTTAGTAGATATTACACACAGTTTTCCAAAGTGATTCTGTCCATCCATTTTTTCTCCTTCTCTTTTCAAAATTTTCCATGTTTGCTTTTATCCTGTATCCTGTTCATCCAGTATCTGTTTTGACTTTGGAGCAGGAAATGAAGACTGTAAGGTAGAATAAGGGAAGAACATGCTGACAACTCTTTCTGTCATTTTATTTATTTTGCAAAATATTTGATCCCTATAATTTGTGCATGCCTTGTCTACTTCAGGATATTTGGTTTGGAGAAAAAAGAGGAATATATATATATATATATGTTAGTGTTTTTTGAACTGTCAAATGTGTTATATAAATATTTTGTTTCATCAGTCCCTCTCACCTTCAATGGTCAGACTAAACCAGTAATTTTTTCCTTCCCTGATTGTCCGGTTCTCCCCTTGTGTGTGCATGTGTGCACATTGATGGTGATGGGTGGATGGGATATAGAAAGTGGCAGCATCCTGGGTAGGAGCCCTGCAAGTTTAGGAGTTGCTGAATGATTGCCACGTGGTGCCAGAAAACCACAGAAAATCCAGTGCACTCATGCTCCTGTGTCCCCATAGTCTTCTCGTTACTATAGGGAAAGAAAAGTTTATGCAGTGTACATAAGGAGTGTCTTTGGAACATAAAAGTCTGACTTAATGAGTAGTGTGAATCGACTTTGTGCTTGCCAGCCAGGTTAAGAAATGAGACATTAATAACTCCCTGTGTGTTCCTCCTTATTGCAGTGCCTCCTTTTACCAAAACCTAGAGTATTCCTTTGTTTTTTCTCTGAGTTTTGCCATCTTTATTTGTACCACTATGAATATTAGTTTTGCCTCTCTTTAAACTTCATTTAAGTGAAGTTTATATGGTATTTTTGTGCAGCTTCTTTAATTCCCCATTTTCTTTACAGTTCATCATGTAAATATGCAGCTCTCCCTCACCAGTCTTCATTTCTGATGGTGTTCTCTCCTATGAACAAACATGGTATTTGTCCATTATACTTTTGATGTCCATTTTTCTGTTGTTTCCAGTTTGTTTGCTCTGATAAATATAGTTGCTATGGATATTGTTGTAGTACACATATACAAAAGTTCCTCTGTGATGTCTAATTAGGAGTGGGATTTCTGAGTCATGAGGCATGGAAATATTCTACTTTAGAAAGACCAAATTCTTTTATTTGCCCTGAGTAGTGGATGTTGTTGCCTACTCTTCCAAATCTGTACAGATTTGCTATTACTCAACTTCTTCATTTTTGTCATGTAAATAGAAAATAGGAATATTTAATTGTGGTTTTAATTTGCATTTCTCTAAATACCAATAAAGCTGAAACTCTTTGTATGTTTGTGGGATGTTTGTTACCTTGTCATGTCTTTGTGTGTAAGAGATTTAGAGTTTTTTGTATATTCTAGATGTAAGTGTTTTGTTGGATACATATGTTATAAGTGTCTTCCTGGATTCTGTAGCCTGCTTTTTCACTCTGGTATGCTTTTGGTGACTAGAGGTTCTTAAGTCTAATGCAGTTGAACTTAACAGACTTTTTATTTTTCAGTTTGTGCTTTTAGAAATCTTTGTTTTGAGAAATTCTTTCTTTCTCTGAGGTCATAAAAATATTCTCTAGTCTTTTCTAAGAATTATTTTGTCTTTGTGAGTTTTGACAGTTCAATCTTGGATACCTTGGAAGTGATTTTGGCATACGTAAGATGTGAGGTGAAGATCTGCTTTCATTTGTTTTCATCTGATAATCAGTGGGTTCAAGGTTGAAAGTGTTGAGTCCCTTCCTTGTCCTCCAATACTCAGTGCCTGCTCTTTGAAAAATCAGGTATTCATTATATAGCACACTGTCTTGGTGCCAAATTATACAGTCTAAGTGTTCCTTATCTTTTCATCATCATAATTTCCTGTCTTAGTCTTCCTCAGCAGTGTCCTCACTATTCTTAGTCCTTTGCTTTTCCCTAAAATGCTGGAATTACTTTATTGTGTCCTGTGATAAACACTTTTGGGATTTTGATGGGAATAACATTAAACTAAGAGATCAATGTCAGGGAGAATTGTCATCGTATAGTACTTGGAATTTGTATCCAAGAACATGGTATATAAGTATTAGTGTTGTTTTTAAATAAGTTTTTCAGTGAGATTTTATACTTTTTTCCATAAAAGACTGGTATTGTTTTGTTATATTTATATTTGATATTTGAAGATTTTGTTGTTTTTATAAGTGCTACCATTTTCTAGTGGACTGTTTTGATGTACAGACATGAAATAGACTTGTGTATTCTATTTGAATCCATCAGCTTTGATAAAATTATTACTCTAATAATTTATCCATAGATTTTGGGGGAAATTTTTATGTAAATAAGCATACCATCTGCAGTAATGATAGTTGTGGTTTTCCTTTCCATTGATTGTATTTTTCTTGGCCTCATGAACTGGCTAGAATTTGAGTGAAATATTGAATTATTCCTGTTTTGCTCTTGAAGTTGACAGGAATGCTTTCAATATTTGATAAATTTGATACTTCCTATATCTCTTTTTGTGAATACTTTTTGTGAAGGGAAGAAAATTTATTTTATTTATTTTTCATATTACATTTTTTGGAGACATTCTCATTCTTACAATGACATTCCAAACACAGTTTCAATAATGTTTTTCTTGAGTATTTTCAAGTGAGTTGCCTGCATCACTTTGAAACACTTAAGCATGTGTTTCCTACAAGTAAGGATATTCTGTGGTAGAACCACAGGGAAGTCATCAAAATCAGAAAATCCACACTGATATATCACTAGCATATAACCCCCAGGGACTGTTAATGGTCTTGTGGTTTGTTCTGGTAACCTCCTTTATTGCAAAAACACCCATTTTAGAATCATATAGTGCATTTAGGTATCATGTCTCTAGCTTGCCTCAGTCTGAAGCTGACCTTTTGGTTTTCCCTTGGCTTTGGTGACCTTGACAGACACTGTATAATATTATAGAGCAGCTATTCTGCAGAATGCTCCTCTATTTGGGTTTGTCTGTTGTAGCAACAGGATTGGATTTAGGTTCTACATTGTTGACAGAAATGGCACAGCAGCCATGCTGCTCCATTCTCAGTTCATCCCATCAAGAGGCACATGTCCAAAAGTGCTGGTAACTTTGAAGGTGCTGGCAGCTGGCCTTCTCAACTGTAAAATTACTCTTTACCCCTTTATAATTAGAGGATACTCCAGCTAAGTGAAGGGAGAAAATAGTAAGATCCACTGAGGCTCCAGCATGTGCAAGATTACCGGCTAGAGGTGGATAAACAGTTCAGCCAGTCCCCGCCCCAGCTTCTACTATTGATAAAGCAAGCAGAAGAAAGGACGGTGGGAGGAGTCAAAAGCTTATATTGTTTATACGGGGAAAAGCTATATCGGAGGCCCCAATTATTAATGGGACTAGTCAGTTCCCGAAGCCTCCAATTATAATAGGCATGACTATAAAGAAGATTATTACAAAGGCATGTGCGGTGACGATTACATTATAGATTTGATCATCCCCGAGTAGAGTCCCTGGCTGACCTAATTCTGCTTGAATCAATAGACTGAGGGCTGTCGCTACTTTTCCAGCTCAGGCCCGAATAAAAGGTATAGAGTGCCGATGTCTTTGTGGTTGGTAGAGAAAAGTCAACGATTGACGAACATAAGTAAGGGTAAAATGGCCGAGTAGGTATTAGACTGTAAATCTAAAGACAGAGGTTAAGCCCTCTTTTTACCAAGCCCTGAGGTGGGTACTAACATATTGAATTGCAAATTCAAAGAAGCAGCTTCAACTCTGCCGGGGCTTCTCCCGCCTTTTTTTTTTTTAGGGCAGGAGAAGTAGATTGAAGCCAGTTGATTAGGGTATTTAGCTGTTAACTAAAATTTCATGGGGTTGGATCCCACCCATCTAGGGGGACTTGGCTTAATTAAAGCACGTGATTTGCGTTCAGAAGATGTGAAGTTAATTTGCAGTCCTTAAGCAGGGGTTAAGTATGATCTACTTGCTTAGAGCTTTGAAGGCTCTTGGTCTGTGTAACCTAAACTCCTCCTGGGCTTAGTTTAACACTGAAAATATTGGTGTTAGGGGAAGGAGTATTGTTGATAGAATAATTAGTGGAGCTATGAATAGTATGTGTTTCATTGACTCAAATTGTCATTTTATTTTTAGGTTGTTGGTTGTTGTGAACATTGTTAGTGAGGAAGAGTAGATGAGGCGCAAATAGAAGTATAAGTTTAGAAGAGCCAATAAAGCTATTATGGTTGGTATGATGATATTGACATTTTTTATTAATTCTTGAATGATAATTTATTTAGGAATAAAACCTGTTAGTGGGGGTAAGCCTCCTAGTGATATTAAGGTAACTAAGATGGCTGAGACTATTAGTGGGGTCTTATTTCATATTTGTGATAGTGAAAGGGTTGTTGTGTTTGTGTGATAAATAAATATTATGAATATGGGAATTGTTAGCAGGATATAAATAATTAGATTTAGAATTATGGTATTTGGATTGAATGTAATGATGGCTGCTGTTCATCCTATGTGGGCAATTGAGGAGTACGCTAAGATTTTGCAGAGCTGAGTTTGGTTAAGTCCCCCTCAGCCACCAACTATAATTGATAGGATAGCTACTAGTATTATTATGGTTGAGTTGATTGATGGGGAGATTTAGTATAAGATGGATAGGAGTGCCAGTTTTTGTCATGTTTGAAGAATGACGCCTGATTTCATGGGGACTCCTTGGGTTACTTCTGGAACTCAGAAGTGAAAAGGAGCTATCCCTAATTTAATGACTAATGCTAGTATAATTATAATTGGAGTAGAGTGATTTTCTGGATTGATTATTGTTCATTGGCCGAAGTCAAGAATGTTAAGTGTAATTGCTATTATTAAGATTATTGATGCTGTGGCTTGCATTAAGAAATACTTAATTGTGGCTTCTGTTGATCGTGGGGTGGCTTTGTTGATTAGAATAGGGATAATTGCTAGTATGTTTATTTCTAATCCGATTCATATAGTTAGTCAGTGGGAGCTAAATACTGTGATTATTGTACCTAGGAATGGGGTGAATAAAATGGTAGTTAGGATGAGGGGGTTAATTAGTACAGGAAGGTATAAACCAACATTTTCGGGGTATGGGCCCGATAGCTTATTTAGCTGACCTTACTAAGTGGTTTAGAGCTTGGTGTACATGGTAGCACGAAGAATTTTGAGTTCTTGAGAGTGGGTTCAAGTCCTATAGCTCTAGAAATAAGAGGGCTAAGATCCTCTATTATTTACTCTATCAAAGTAACTCTTTTATCAGACATATTTCTATATCTGAGGAGGGATACTTGAAAGTATGATAGGCATTGAGATATGTCATATGCACAGGGCTAATGTGAGGGGTAGAAAACTTTTTCACAAGAGGTGTATTAGCTGGTCATAGCGAAATTGAAGGTAGGATGCTTGAATTCATAAGAATTATATTGCTAGTAGGAGGGTTTTTACAGCGAAGTTAACTGTGAACATTTCTGGGTTAGTGTGGCTGTGAAATGAGCCTAGGAATAGGATGGCTGTAAGGGCATTTATAAGGATAATATTAGTATATTCAGCTAAAAAGAATAGAGTGAATGGGCCGCCTGCATATTCTACCTTGAATCCTGAGAAAAGTTCGGATTCACCTTCACTTAAATCGAAGGGAGCTTGGTTTGTTTCAGCTAGAGTTGAAATAAATCACATTATGGCTAGGGGTCATGCTGGGAGAAGAATTCACATGTACTCCTGTGTTATAATAAGGGATTAAAGTGTGAATGAGCCATTTATTAGAAGAATACACAGGAGAATAATCACTAACATTACTTCATAAGAGAGTTTGTGCTACTGCCCAGAGGGCTCCAAATAATGCATATTTTGAGTTGGATGCTCATCCTGATCAGAGGATTGAGTAAACTGCTAGGCTAGAGGTTGCTAGGATAAATAGTACTCCTATGTTTAGGTTGATTAAGGGATATGGTATGGAGATGGGTAGTCACATTGAGAGATCTAGGGACAGTGCTAAGGTTGGGTTGATAATGAAGAGGAGAGATGAAGATGTAAGGGGTCATAGGGATTCTTTGATAAATAGTTTAATGGCATCAGCAATTGGTTGAAGAAGGCCGTATGGACCTACAATATTTGGACCTTTTCAGAGTCGTATATAGCCTAAGATTTTTCGTTCTACTAGGGTAAGGAAGGCTATAGCTAGAAGTATGGGCAGGATAAGTAGGAAAGTATTAATTAGGAACATGCTGTTAAGGAGAGGAATTGAACCTCTGATTATAAAATTTTAAGTTTATGCAATTACCAGGCTCTGCCACCTTAACAAACCCTGTTCTTGGGTGGTATATGGGTAAGTGTACTAGATTAAGATTATTTCATCTTTTAAACTTAGAGCTCTGCAGAGCAGTAGGCTCTATTTATCTTGTCCTTTCATACTGGGAGAAATACTTAATAGATAGAAACCGACCTGGATTTCCCCGGTCTGAATTCAGATCATGTAGGACATTGAACAAATGAACCTTTAATAGCGGTTACACCATTGGGATGTCCTGATCCAACATCGAGGTCGTAAACCCTATTGTCGATAGGGACTCTAAAATAGGATTGCGCTGTTATCCCTAGGGTAACTTGTTCCGTTGATCAAATTATTTGGGTCAATTTATGATTATAATTGCTTTGACTTGTTGGGTCTAGGCTAAAATCATTCGGAGGTTGATTTATACTCCGAGGTCACCCCAACCAAAATTTTTAACCCAGGGATTTCCTTGGTTAGGCTCTTGTAGAGTAGAATAAAGGAAGTGTTGGGTTAAATAATTAAAGCTCCATAGGGTCTTCTCGTCTTATTATTTTATCCCCGCCTCTTCACGGGGAGGTCAATTTCACTGATTGGAAGAAAGAGACAGTTTAACCCTCGTGTTGCCATTCATGCTAGTCCCCAATTAAGGAACAAGTGATTATGCTACCTTTGCACGGTCAGGATACCGCGGCCGTTGAACGTACGTCACTGGGCAGGCAGTGCCTCTAATACTAGTAATGCTAGAGGTGATGTTTTTGGTAAACAGGCGGGGTTAGGGTTTGCCGAGTTCCTTTTTCTTCTTTTAATCTTTCCTATATAGCACTCCTGTGTTGGGTTAACAGTGAAAGTTAATAGATTATTAATTTGTGGATTATTTCTATTGGGGCTGTTAACTATCAGTGGGCATCCGATCTGATATAAGCTTGTGCAAGGAGAATAGTATTCTTGTTACTTATATTAGCATTATTTCTTCTATAGATTTATAGATTAGTCCAGTTAGGGTTTATAAGAGTTCACTTTGAATATTTTGATTAAGTTATTTTTGATTGTTGAGCTTTAACGCTTTCTTAATTGATGGCTGCTTTTAAGCCAACTATGGATTGAAAAATAACTTACTCTTTATAAAAGTCTGTATCCTATATCTAAAGAGCTGTCCCTCTTTAGAGTAACATTTAAATTTTCATTAGGGTTTTATGTCCTTTAGGAAAATTTAAAGTTGAACTAAAATTCTATTCTGGACAACCAGCTATCACCAGGCTCGGTTGGCTTTTCACCTCTATTTACAAGTCTTCCCACCATTTTGCCACATGGACGGGTTCGTTCTTTCAACTGCTCATAAATAGCTCGTCTGGTTTCGGGGTTCTTAACTAAAATTCTTTTTGCTAGGGATTTTCTAGCTAATTCATTATGCAAAAGGTAAGAGTAGTAATCTCTGCTTTTTTGTGCTATTAATAGTTCTTTCATCTTTCCCTTACAGTACTTTATCTATAGCACCTAAATATAAATTTCTATCTCCTATACTTTAAATGTAAGGTAAATGGTTTAGTTTGGTGGATCATTTTAGTTTTGTTTAAGTTATATAGGGCTAATATTGGCTCAGAGTGGTCAGTAAATATGAAATCTCTTTGGTGTAAGCCAAGTGCTTTGAATTAAGCTACAATCTGAAATATTCAAGCACACTTTCCAGTATGCTTACCTTGTTATGACTTATCTCCTCTTACACCTATTTATTTTGTAATTATGGATAATAAATATTTAGTATTTGAGGAGAGCAATGGGCAGTGTGTGCATTCTTCATGGCCTGGTTCAATTAAGCTCTCTATTCTTAATTTACTACTAAATCCTCCTTTGGCCCTTAAAATTTCATAGGGGCTTTCATATATTCTATAGTAGAAAATGTAGCAATTGCTTCCCACTCTATAGGCTACACCTTGACCTAAAATTTTTATGGGAGTAATTAAGCTTACTTTTGTTCCTTTTTAGGGTTCGCTGAAGATGGCGGTATATAGGCTGAGTTGGCAAAGAGTGGTAAGGTTTATCGGGGTTTATCAATTATAGAACAGACTCCTCTAGGTGGGTATAAAGCACCCTCAAGTCCTTTGAGTTTTAAGCTCTGGTTTGTAGTTCTCTGGCAAATAATTTCATTATGGAATTATTGAGGTTTAGGGCTAAGCATAGTGGGGTATCTAATCCCAGTTTGGGCCTTAGCTATCGTGAGTTCGAAGAGTATAAAATCACTTTCGTTGTTTATTTTTGTTTGCAACTATTACTTTCTACAGCTTAGTTGTTATTTGATTTTATTTTGTTGTTTATTCTAATCACGCTTTACGCCGGATATTTATTAATTTGGGTTAATCGTATGACCGCGGTGGCTGGCACGAGATTTACCAACCCTAAAGTAGCATAACTTAGTCAAACTTACGTTCATTGCTAAATTTTTATCACTGTTGTATCCCTTGGGGGGTGGTTAAGCAAGGCATCTTGAGCTACTGATTAGTGTGCTTAATGTCCGCTCCTCTTGATCTAGTTTGATGTTAAGGGCATTCTCACTGGCGTGAGGAGTCTTGCATGTGTAAGGTTGCTACAAAACAATAAAAAGGCCAGGACCAAACCTTTATGTTTATGGAGCCGGGAAGGCTCATCTAAGCATTTTCAGTGCTTTGCTTTGTTGTTAAGCTACATTAACTTTTCACTTAGGCCTGGGTTAGAGGTATTTTTAGTTGAGACTCTAATTAATTTTAGTCTTGACGGGCCTAGCCTGTCAAAAGTGAAATAAAATGTAGAGTGCTATGTCAGTATTGTAAAGGTGCGTTTTAAATTTCAAAAATAGGGGCGGAGCCAAGATGGCGGAATAGTGAGGGCGCGCACCGATAGTCCGGGAAAATTTAGTTTAATAAAAGGGGAGTTACGGTAGCCGCAGAAAAAAGAACCAGGAAAAAATTGCACGGGAATCGTGAATCGGAGGACCTACTGGGAGAACAAGGTCGCCCACCGCGCGCGCGGAAGCCAATTTGCGGGATGGAGCCGCAGAAGCCCCAGTGCTCCAAGGGGAGTGCATGCCACACAGACAACAGCGGGGAGACTTGGGACGCTCCACACATCTGCGCTGGAAGGGGAGGTGAGCTCAATAACCCGAGACATTGGTGGGGAAACGGGGGTCAGAATCTAGAGGGGGGCCGGAAAGTGCAGCAAACTCACTACCTGAAAGAAGGAAAAAAAAAAGCTTCGGGGGTTTCTCTTCCCCCTAACCTTGCAAAGGTTACAAGGCTGGAAGGCTAGAATTCCCAAGAGACAAAGAGCAGGCCTGCGCTCTGGATTTACATATCAATGGGGGAGAGCTAAGGAACTGAGTCACTACAATTCAGTAGCCTAGGCAACCCAGTGGGAGTCCAGAGGAGCCAAAGACTGGAAGCTAAATACCATCAATTCTGCACAGCCTTGCCCTGCGGTGTTACTTACCCCCTGAATAAATAAAATAAATAAATAAATAAAAAGAGAGAGATTTACCACGCATAACCTGAGGGTGTCACCTTTGCACACCCTTAACCTGGAAGAACCAGGCAGAGCTCTCAGGCCGCACCCATCTCAAGCCTCCAAGGCTCCTCCAACAGCAGGCAGTCCACTTAACACGGACACAGTATAAATAAAAAAAAAAAAAAAAAAGAAAAGAAAAAAAAAAAACGCACAGTGACGCAAGAAGAATTAACTATGCCGAGTAACAAACACAGAAATAGAGGGAGCAAGATCAACGATGACACTATGATGCCTCCAAATAAGCAAAACACCCCAAGCCAAGAGTATGAAGATGATGAGATAGAAGAAATGCAAGATACGGATTTCAAAAAATTTATGATAAGAACATTTAGAAGTATTCAAAAGCAAATCCTTGAACTACAGAAATCCTTAATGGACAAGATTGAAAATCTCTCTCGTGAAAACGAAATTTTAAGGAAGAGTCAAAATGAAACTCAGAAACTAGTAGAACAGGAAAGTGTTATAGTGAAGAGAAATCAAAATGAAATGAAGAGCTCAATAGATCAAATGACAAACACATTAGAAAGCCTTAAAAACAGAATGGGTGAAGCAGAAGAGAGAATATCGGACTTAGAAGATAGAGCACAGGAAAACATACAGTCAAACCAAAGAAAAGAAGAGGAAATTAGAAACCTAAAAAATATTGTTGGGAATCTACAGGATACTATCAAAAAAACCAACATTCGAGTTCTAGGAGTTCCTGAAGGCATGGAGAGAGAGAAAGGATTGGAAGGCCTTTTTAGTGAGATACTAGCAGAGAACTTTCCAGGTTTGGAGAAGGACAGAGATATCCTAGTACAGGAAGCTCATAGAACCCCCAATAAACATGACCAAAAGAGATCCTCACCACGACACGTGGTAATTAAACTTACCACAGTGAAACATAAAGAAAAGATCCTAAAATGTGCAAGAGAGAAACGTCAGATTACTCTCAGAGGATCTCCAATCAGACTCACAGCTGACTTCTCATCAGAAACCCTACAAGCTAGGAGGGAATGGCGAGACATAGCACAGGTGCTAAGAGAGAAAAATTGCCAGCCCAGAATATTATATCCTGCCAAGCTCTCATTTGTGAATGAAGGTGAAATAAAGACCTTTCATAGCAAACAGAAATTGAAAGACTTTGTGGCCACTCGTCCGGCCCTGCAAAAGATACTTAAAGATGTGCTACACTCAGAAACACAGAAACACGGCCATCAATATGAAAGAAGGGAAGGGAAGAACACCTACCAGTAAAAGAGCATGGGAAGCTCAAAGCATATACTAGAAAATATTTCCGGGAAAATGGCAGGGCAAAGTCACTACGTATCAATAGTCACATTGAACATTAATGGTCTGAATTCTTCAGTTAAAAGACACCGTTTAGCTGACTGGCTCACAGAACACAACCCAACTATTTGTTGCCTACAAGAAACACATCTCTCTAACAAAGAGGCATGCAGACTGAAAGTGAAAGGTTGGAAAAAGATATTCCATGCCAACAGAAACCAAAAAAAAGCAGGTGTAGCCATATTAATATCAGACAAAATAAACTTTAATACAAAAACTGTTAAGAGAGACAAAGAGGGACACTATATAATGATTAAGGGTTCAATTCAACAGGAAGATGTAACTATTATAAATGTATATGCACCTAATTACAGGGCACCGGTCTATTTAAAAGATATGTTAAGGGACTTAAAGGGAGATTTAGATTCCAATACAATAGTACTGGGGGACTTCAATACTCCACTCTCAGAAATAGACAGATCATCCGGACAGAAGATCAACAAGGAAACAGCAGATTTAAATGACACTATAGCCCAAATGGATCTAACAGATATATACAGAACTTTCAACCCTACATCTACAGACTTCACATTCTTCTCAGCAGCGCATGGAACCTTCTCTAGGATTGACCACATACTAGGCCATAAAGCAAGTCTCAGCAAATTTAAAAGAATTAGAATCATACCATGCAGCTTCTCAGACCACAGCGGGATGAAGCTGGAAATTAGCAACTCAGGAAACCCCAGAAAGTATGCAAACACATGGAGACTGAACAACATGCTCCTGAATGAACACTGGGTCATTCAAGAAATCAAAAGAGAAATCAAAAACTTTCTGGAAGTAAATGAAGACAACAACACAACATATCAAAACTTATGGGATACAGCAAAAGCAGTATTGAGAGGCAAATTTATAGCAATAGGTGCCTATACCAAGAAATTGGAAAGGTACCAAATAAATGAGCTTTCAGCGCACCTCAAGGACCTAGAAAAACTGCAGCAAACCAAACCCAAATCTAGTAGGAGAAGAGAAATAATTAAAACCAGAGAAGAAATTAATAGGATTGAATCCAAAAAAACATTACAAAAAATCAGCCAAGCGAGAAGCTGGTTTTTTGAAAAAATAAACAAAATTGACACCCCATTGGCCCAACTAACTAAAAAAAGAAGAGAAAAGACCCAAATCAATAAAATCAGAGATGAAAAAGGAAACGTAACAACAGACACCACAGAAATAAAAAGAATCATCAGAAATTACTACAAGGACCTGTACGCCAGCAAACAGGAAAACCTATCAGAAATGGATAGATTCCTGGACACATGCAACCTACCTAAATTGAACCATGAAGACATCGAAAACCTAAATAGACCCATAACTGAAACAGAAATTGAAACAGTAATAAAGGCCCTCCCAACAAAGAAAAGCCCAGGACCAGATGGATTCACCGCTGAATTCTACCAGACATTTAAAGAAGAACTAATCCCATTTCTTCTCAAACTATTCAGAACAATCGAAAAAGAGGGAATCCTCCCAAATTCTTTCTATGAAGCCAGCATCACCTTAATCCCTAAGCCAGAGAAAGATGCAGCATTGAAAGAAAATTACAGACCAATATCCCTGATGAACATAGACGCAAAAATCCTCAATAAAATTCTGGCCAATAGAATACAACAACACATCAGGAAAATCATCCACCCAGACCAAGTGGGATTCATCCCTGGTATGCAGGGATGGTTCAACATTCGCAAATCAATCAATGTGATTCACCACATTAACAGACTGCAGAAGAAAAACCATATGATTATCTCAATTGATGCAGAGAAAGCATTTGATAAAATTCAACACCCTTTCATGATGAAAACTCTAAGCAAATTGGGTATAGAAGGAACATTCCTCAATATAATCAAAGCAATTTATAAAAAACCCACAGCCAGCATCCTATTGAATGGGGAAAAGTTGGAAGCATTTCCACTGAAATCTGGCACCAGGCAGGGATGCCCACTCTCACCACTGCTATTTAACATAGTTCTGGAAGTTTTAGCCAGAGCCATCAGACAAGAAAAAGAAATCAAAGGAATACAAATCAAGAAGGAAGAAGTCAAACTATCCCTCTTTGCAGACGATATGATTCTGTACTTAGAGGATCCAAAGAACTCTACTAAGAGACTATTGGAACTCATAGAGGAGTTTGGCAAAGTGGCAGGATATAAAATCAATGCACAAAAATCAACAGCCTTTGTATACACAAGCAATGCCATGACTGAGAAAGAGCTGCTAAGGTCAATCCCATTCACAATAGCTACAAAAACAATCAAATACCTTGGAATAAACTTAACCAAGGACGTTAAAGATCTCTACGATGAAAATTACAAAACCTTAAAGAAAGAAATAGAAGAGGATACCAAAAAATGGAAAAATCTTCCATGCTCATGGATTGGAAGAATCAACATCATCAAAATGTCCATTCTCCCAAAAGCAATTTATAGATTCAATGCAATCCCAATCAAGATACCAAAGACATTCTTCGCAGATCTAGAAAAAATGATGCTGAAATTCATATGGAGGCACAAGAGACCTCGAATAGCTAAAGCAATCTTGTACAACAAAAACAAAGCCGGAGGCATCACAATACCAGACTTCAGGACATACTACAGGGCAGTTGTAATCAAAACAGCATGGTACTGGTACAGAAACAGATGGATAGACCAATGGAACAGAATTGAAACACCAGAAATCAACCCAAACATCTACAGCCAACTTATATTTGATCAAGGATCTAAAACTAATTCCTGGAGCAAGGACAGTCTATTCAATAAATGGTGCTGGGAAAACTGGATTTCCACGTGCAGAATCATGAAGCAAGACCCCTACCTTACACCTTACACAAAAATCCACTCAACGTGGATTAAAGACCTAAATCTTCGTCCTGACACCATCAAGTTATTAGAGAACATTGGAGAAACCCTTCAAGATATTGGCACAGGCAAAGAATTTCTGGAAAAGACCCGGGAGGCACAGACAGTCAAAGCCAAAATCAACTATTGGGATTGCATCAAATTGAGAAGTTTCTGTACTGCAAAAGAAACAGTCAGGAGAGTGAAGAGACAACCGACAGAATGGGAAAAAATATTTGCAAACTATGCAACAGATAAAGGGTTAATAACCAGAATCTACAAAGAGATCAAGAAACTCCACAAAAACAAAAACAACAACCCACTTAAGAGATGGGCCAAGGACCTCAATAGACATTTTTCAAAAGAGGAAATCCAAATGGCCAACAGGCACATGAAAAAATGTTCAAGGTCACTAGCAATCAGGGAAATGCAAATCAAAAGCACAATGAGGTTTCACCTCACCCCGGTTAGAATGGCTCACATACAGAAATCTACCAACAACAGATGCTGGCGAGGATGTGGGGAAAAAGGGACACTAACCCACTGTTGGTGGGAATGCAAACTGGTCAAGCCACTATGGAAATCAGTCTGGAGATTCCTCAGAAACCTGAATATAACCCTACCATTCGACCCAGCCATCCCACTCCTTGGGATTTACCCAAAGGAGTTTAAATTGATAAACAAAAAAGCGGTCTGCACCCTAATGTTTATTGCAGCACAATTCACAATAGCCAAGACCTGGAACCAACCTAAATGCCCATCAACGGTAGACTGGATAAAGAAATTATGGGATATGTATTCTTTAGAGTACTATATCGCAGTAAGAAACAACGAAATCCAGTCATTTGCAACAAAATGGAGGAATCTGGAACACATCATGCTGAGTGAAGTAAGCCAGTCCCAAAGGGACAAATACCATATGTTCTCCCTGATCGGTGACAACTGACTCAACACCAAAAAGGAAACCTCCTGAAGTGAAATGGACACTATGAGAAATGGTGACTTGATCAGCATAGCTCTGACTGCTAATGGACAACTTAATACATTATCCCTCATAGTATTTTTTTTGTCTGTTCTACTTAATATGACTGGTTTAATTCTGTAATTATCACACAGTTATTCTTAAGTGTTGAAAATTAACCGAAATGTGATCCCTGTTAAACATAAGAGTGGGAATAAGAGAGGGAAGAGATGTATAATTTGGGACATGCTCGGGCTGACTTGCCCCAATTGGTAGAGTTGGAAACATACCAGGGGATTCCAATTCAATCCCATCAAGGTGGCATGTGCCAATGCCATCTCACTACTCCAAGTGATCAATTTCAGTTCACAATTGATCATAATGAAAGGACTAAGAGTCAAAGGGAGCACATAAACAAGTCTAGTATCTGCTAACACCAACCGATAGAATAAATAAAGGGGAGAGTGATCCAACATGGGAAGTGAGATACTCAGCAGACTCATAGAATGGCGGATGTCCTAAATAGCACTCTGGCCTCAGAATCAGCCCTAAAGGCACTCGGATCTGGCTGAAAAGCCCATGAGAGTATTTCAGGCATGGAAAGCCAAGACACTCTGGCAAAAAGATCTCTGTGAGTGAGATCCCAGTGGAAAGAACAGGTCTTCAAAGAGGGAGGTGCCTTTCTCTGAAGGGAGGAGAGAACCTCCACTTTGACTATGACTGTGTCTAAACAAGATAAGAGTCGGAGAACTCAAGGGGCTTCCATAGCCTTGGAAACTCATAACTGGTGCATAGGGAGATTACTGATGCCATAAACAGGAGTGTCAATTGGTAAAGTCAACAACAGGAGTCACTGTGCACTTACTCCTCATGTAGGATCTCGGTCCTTAACGTGCTGTACACTGAGGCTTAATGCTATAACGAGTACTCAAACAGTATATTTCACTTTTTTGTTTCTATGGGGGTGCAAACGACTGAAATCTTTACTTAATGTACACTAAACTGATCTTCTGTAAAAAAAAAAAAAAAAAAAAAAAAAAAAAAAAAAAAAAGAAAGAAATTTTCAATTCCCAACTTGACTCTCACTGGGATTAAACATGACAATAGGTCTGATCTGATTTCATCATCATTTTAAAAAAATCATCTATTATTTTTCACTTTATGTTTCTGTGTGGGAGCAAACTGTTGAAATACTTACTTAAGGTATACTAAGCTGATCTTCTGAATATTAAGATAATCGAAAATGAATCTTGATGTGAATGGAAGGGGAGAGGGAGTGGGAAAGGGGAGGGTTGTTGGTGGGAGGGACGGTATGGGGGGGGAAGCCATTGTAACCCATGAGTCGTACTTTGGAAATTTATATTCATTAAATAAAAAAAAAAAAATAAATAAATTGCAAAAATAAATAAATAAATAAATAAATTTCTAGTTTATTAAGCCTAGAATTTTTAAAAATTTTGTTAAAAGTTTAATTGCTTTAATTGAGACTTTGGCTAGAGGTATTTTTAGTTGAGACTAATTAATTTTAGTCTTCATGGGCCTAGCCCATCAAAAGGGAAATAAAATGTAGAGTGCTATGTCAGTATTGTAAAGGTGCGTTTTAAAATTGCAAAAAAAAATTGAAATTTCTAGTTCATTAGCCTAAAAATTTTAAAAATTTTGTTAAAAATTTAATTGCTTTCATTGAGACTTTGGCTAGAGGTATTTTTAGTTGACACTCTAATTAATTTGCAGGGTTAAATTTAAGTAAGTGTTATGCAATGACTCTTGTTTTTGGGGTTTGGCAGGAATCGAAATATGTATAACTGTATCATTGTTTTAGGGCAATGAATTTACTTAATGAAGGGTAAGGGGGGGGTTGTGGATATATTCAATTATGTAAGAACAAATCACATATGTGTGTACGTGCATACACGTGGGCGTGGTGAAATTTTCTTATGTCCATCGAGCATGGAAAGATAGTCCCGGCTTATGAGGATGGAGGATCTTCATTTAAAGCTCAGCTACAGTAAGTGCACCGGGTCAGGGCCCGCCACAGCCATGTTGAGTCCAACCATACCCCCAAAATTAAAAAATACCAAATGCATGACACCACAGTTATGTGTGAGCATGGGCTGATTAGTCATTAGTCCATCGAGATGTCTTATATAAGAGGAATGTGCAGGCGATTTCAGGTTTAATGGCCCTAAAGTAAAAACCAGATGCCAGTTATAGTTTCACGCTAGAAACCCCCAAGTGTTATGGGCCTGGAGCGAGACAAGGGACACGATGTGGGCGGGTTACTGGTTTCACAGAGGATGGTAGATCATGGGATTCCTAAGGGGAGGGGATAGTCATATGGATGAGAAATGATTTGACTAAGATGGTCTATGTCCAGTAATGGAATGGATGTACTATGTTGATAATTCAACTGAAGTTGTTATGGATATTCGTGTTGAGAGTAATTGTATGTGCAGGTTGGAATGAATGTGGTATGTTCTGTTAAGCAGTTATGTACTAGCTTATATGCATAGGGCAAGTAGGTTAATGTATGATTAAACATAGGATGTCCTATGTACTTTATGAACTTATGGTACTAATGCATGCTAATGTGGAGGAGCACTAATGCACGAAATACGTAGGAAGTAAGAAAGTTTTATTGATAGTGACAAGGCACTTGAATTTTGTTCAAGTACTAGACAGAGTAGTTTAAGTAGAATATCAGCTTTGGGTGCTGATGGTGGGGCAGGAGCCTCTTCTCTGATGTCTCAGGGAGAGTTATCTCCATTTCTGATTTACAAGATCAGGGTAATAATTATACTACTGGGACCTTCATTTGAGGATTTTGTTTTCGATTAGGCTTGCGAGGGGTATGAGGATAAGAATAGTGGAGAAGAATGGATGCTACTTGGCCAATAGCAATAAATGAGTGTTCTACTGGTTGGCCTCCGATTCATGTGAGTGTGAGAAGATCTGCGACGAGAACTCAGAACAGGATCTGGCTGATGGGTCAAAATAATATGCTGTATTGTTTAGAAATGTGGAGTAGAGGAATAATAGCTAGGACTAGGATTGATATGACTAGCGCTAGCACTTCTCCCAGTTTGTTAGTGATAGAGCATAGGGTGGCATAGGCAAATAAGAAATACCACTTGGGCTTAATGTGGGGAGGAGTGTTAAGGGGATTAGCAGGAGTATAGATATCTGTATCTCCAAGTAAGTCAGGGGAGAATAGGGCTAGAAGAAGGAGAAGTAAGATTAGTATGAGAAATCCTAGGGCGTCTTTAATTGTGTAATAAGGATGAAAGGGGATTTTGTCTGAGTCGGAGGGGATTCCTGATGGGTTGTTAGAGCCGGTTTTGTGAAAAAAGAGTAAGTGAATTATGACTAGTGCTGTGATAATAAATGGTAGAATAAAATGAAATGTAAAAAAGTGGGTGAGTGTGGCTTTGTCTACTGAAAAGCCTCCGCAAATCCATTCAACTAAGTTTGTTCTGATGTAAGGGATGGCTGATAAGAGGTTGGTAATTACTGTTGCCCCTCAGAATGATATTTGGCCTCATGGGAGAACATAGCCTATGAATGCTGTTGTTATTACTGCAAATAATAGAATAATGCCAATGTTTCAGGTTTCTAGATATGTATATGAGCCTTAATAGATTCCATGGCCTACATGTACATAGAGGCAAATAAAAAATATAGATGCTCCATTGGCATGGAGATATCAAATAAGTCAACCATGGTTTACGTCTCGGCAAATATGAGTTACCAATGAGAATGTTGTTATTGTGTCTGAGGTGTAATGTATGGCCAGGAAGAGACCAGTTAAAATTTGAATGATTAAGTATAGGCCTAGTAGAGAGCCAAAGTTTCATCAGGCAGAGATGTTTGATGGAGCAGGAAGGTCAATTAGGGAGTGGTTAACAATTTTTAATAGGGGGTGGGTTTTGCGAATGTTGGTCATTAGGTTCTTATAGTTGAAAACAACGATGATTTTTCATGTCATTAGTCATGGTTCAAGTCCATGTAAGAACTATGACATACGTAGTGTTTTTATTAAGTGTAATGTTTGTGATGGGGTTTGTTGGGTTTTCTTCTAAGCCATCACCAATTTATGGAGGGCTTGGGTTGATTGTTAGTGGTGGGGTCGGGTGTGGTATTGTTTTAAGTTTCGGGGGTTCATTTTTAGGTTTAATGATGTTTTTAATTTATTTAGGGGGGATGTTGGTAGTTTTTGGGTATACTACTGCGATGGCAACTGAGGAGTATCCTGAGACTTGGGGGTCTAATCTCATGATTTTGAGTATGTTAGTGTTGGGGGTGATGTTAGAGTTAGGATTAATTATGTTTATGATGTTAAGTGATGGGGTTGAGATTGTGGTTGATTTTAAAAATATGGGGGATTGGGTGGTTTTTGAAGGGGACGAGGTAGGATTAATCCGGGAGGATTCTATAGGGGTGGCGGCGTTGTATAGTTATGGTAGTTGATTGATGGTTGTTGCGGGTTGATCTTTATTTGTTAGTATTTTTATTGTTATTGAGATTACTCGTGGTGGGTGGGTAGGAGGGTGGTTAGGCTAAAATGAATAAGGCTAAGAGCAGAGAGATCAGGAAAGATAAAGAATAGTATTTGATGAGGCCTTTTTGTGAGGATACGGAGGTTGATGCGAAAATTTGAATGTCTGAGATATTTTTCGGGATCGCTTTTTCAGTTCAGGTCATATCTAGGAGTAGTGCGGCTACATTTTGGCTCACTGAAAGATTAAGGTAAGGTATTAGGTGGAGTGTATTGTTGTAGGGAAAAATCCTAGTATGTTTGAGAAGTTAAAGTACGTAGATTGTGTAGTTATTTTTAGGTTAAGGCTGAGTTGGTTAAGTTCTATTGCAATAGTAAAGCCTATAATGGTAACAAATAGAGCAGTTATTTTTATATATAGGGGTATAGTTATTTGAGGGACATTGTTTGGTGTAATAAGGTTGGAAATTAAGAATCCTGCAAAAATGCTTCCTAGTGCAAGGCGTTTAATAGAGTTAATGAGTAGAGGGTTATTTTCGTTAATAACAATAAGGGCTGGGTAACGGGGTTGACCCAGGAGGGCGAAGAAGATAATTCGAGTGCTATAGACAGCTGTTAGGGATGTGGCAATAAGAGTGATGATAAGGGCTCAGGCGTTGGTATTAGACGTGTTTGCTGATTCAATAATTAGATCTTTTGAGTAAAAGCCTCTTAGGAATCCTATACCTGTGAGAGCTAAACTGCCACTTGTAAGAGTGGAAGATGTAAAAGGTAGTGTTTTGTGCAGGCCTCCTATTTTTCGGATGTCTTGTTTTTCATTGAGGCTATGAATAATTGATCTGGAGCATAGAAAGAGCATGGCTTTGAAGAAAGCATGGGTGCAGATGTGTAGAAATGCTACATGGGGTTGGTTAATTCCGATTGTGACCATTATTAGTCCGAGTTGACTTGATGTGGAAAAGGCTACAATTTTTTTGATGTCGTTTTGTGTGAGGGCACATAGGGCTGTGAATAAGGTAGTGATTGCGCCTAGGCATAGGATTAATGTTTGGGCAGTTTTGTTATTTTCTAGCAAGGGGTAGAAGCGGATTAGGAGGAAAACTCCAGCTACTACTATTGTGCTAGAGTGGAGTAAAGCTGACAATGGCGTTGGACCTTCTATTGCTGAGGGTAGTCTGAGTGAGGCCAAATTGTGCAGATTTACCTGTGGCAGCTAAGATAAGCCCAATTAGCGGGAGGATTGTAATATTGTTATCTGTAGTAAATATTTGTTGAAACTCTCATGTGTTGAGGTTAATAGCAAATCAGGCTGTGGCTATATCTCCAATGCAATTATATAAAATTGCTTGCAGGGCTGCAGTATTAGCATCTGCTTGGCCATGCCATCAGCCGATGAGGAGGAAGGATATAATTCCTACTCCCTCCCACCCAATGAATAGTTGGAAGAGGTTATTGGCAGTAACAAAAATTAGCATTGTAATAAGAAATATTAATATTTGAAGAATTGGTTGATTTTAGGGTCTGAGTGTATATATCATATGGAAAATTCTATGATAGACCATGTAACAAATAGTGCAATTGGGGTGAATAGTATAGAGAAGTAATCTAATTTAAAGCTGGTTGTTAATTTTAAGGTGTGAATTGTTATTCAGTGTCAGTTGGATACTATTATTTCTTGATTTGTTTCAATAAAGATTAGTGTTGGGATAAGGCTATGATAAATGCGTAGGATACTGAAGTTTTTACGTAGTGAGGGTAGTTAGGACTATTAAAAATGTTAGTGAAAGAGGCCACAATAGGGAGGACTAAAATAATAATTGATACAGCTACAGAGGTGGAGAATAAGTTAATTACTTTTATTTGGAGTTGCACCAATTTTTTGGTTCCTAAGACCAACGGATTACTTCTATCCTTTAAAAGTTGAGAAAGCCATGGGGTTAGACATGGGAGCATGAATTAGCAGTTCTTGCAGACATTCTCGGTAGATAAGGAGGTGAAGTCTCCTATTATTAGACTCACAATCTAATGTTTTTATTAAACTATATTTACAGAATATTGGGCCTAAGATGATTTTTGGGCTAATTGATAGTAGAAGAAGTGGGGCTAGGTGAAGTACTATAAGAGTATTTTCTCGGGTGAATGTAGGGGAAATGTTGTTTGTGTGATACGTTAATTTGCCTCTTTGAGTGGTTGATAATATATAGAGGGAGTAGAGCGCTGTAATTAGAACATTAGCCCCTATTAAAATAATAGTGATATTAGATCATGAAAAGGATGCTATTATGATGAGAAGCTCTCCTAATAAGTTGATGGTAGGTGGTAGGGCTAAGTTAGTTAGGCTGGCAAGTAATCATCATGCTGCTATTAGTGGCAGGATGGTTTGAAGCCCCAGAGCTAATAATATAGTTCGGCTCTGAATGATTCGTAGTTACAATTAGCTAGGCAGAATAGTAAAGTGGAAGTAAGGCCGTGAGGGATTATTAGAGTAGTGACTCCTATCAAACTGCATGGGGTTTGAATTAGAATCACAACAATTACTAAGGGCATATGATTTACTGAGGAATAAGCAATAAGTGATTTTAAGTCTGTCGAAGACAGAGCTGGTTATAATTATGCCTCAAAGAGTGAGTATAAGGAATGGGTAGGCTATATAATCTGTGACTGGATTAAGTAAAATAGTGACATGTATCATGCCATAGCCACCTAGTTTGAGTAGGATAGCCACCAGAACTATTGAACCTGCAATGGGGATTTCGACGTGGGCTTTTGGTAGTCAATGGTGGAGCCCATAGAGTGGTATTTTGGTATTCTAACTAGAAATGCTAATATGCATGCTAATCATATTTATTTTTCTTTCTTTTTCTTTTTTGGCAGGCACAGTGGACAGTGAGAAAGAGAGACAGAGAGGAAGGTCTTCCTTTTTCCGTTGGTTCACCCCCCCAATGGCCGCTGTGGCCAGCGCACTGCACAGATCCGAAGCCTGGAGCCAGGTGCTTCTCCCGGTCTCCCATACAGGTGCAAAGCCCAAGGTCTTGGGCCATCCTCCACTGCACTCCCGGGCCAGAGCAGAGAGCTGGACAGGAAGAGGAGTGACAGGGACAGAATCTGGCGCCCTGACCAGGACTAGAACACGGTGTGCCGGCGCCGCAGGTGGAGGATTAGCCTAGTGAGCCATGGCGCCGGCCACATGCTAATCATATTAATGAATTAGATCATGACAGGACAGAGGCTCATTCAGAAATTGCATAAGGAGGAAGTTAAGGGATCCTGTGGAGTTTTGGAGGTAGATTAAGGGGACTAGAAGAGATAGTGATCCTATGAGGGTATAAAATAGGAAGTAGGTTCCTGCGTTGAGTCGCTCTGTTTGATTACCTCATCGTGTAATAATGATAAGAGTGGGAATCAGTGTGGCTTCAAATAGAATATAAAACAGGATAAATTCTGTGGCTGAAAATGTTATTACTAGGAATACTTGTAAGGAAATTAAAAGAGAAATATAAATTTTCTTTCATAGCAGGGTCTGTTTATCCAGATGATGTTGGCTTGCTAGAATTATTAAGGGAAGGAGTCAGACCACTAGTATCAGGAGGGGGGTAGATAAGGCATCTGAAAAGAATGTTGTTGAGAAATTTAGGGTAGTATCATTTGGTTGATTCAATAGAAAAAGGGTGGTTAGGCTAATTAGTAGGCTATGTGTCATCGTGTTAATTCAAATTATGTGGTTCTTAGATCATCATATGGTAGGAATAAGTATAATTGTGGGAATAATAGTTTTTAGCATTGCAAGAGGTTAAGGTTTTGGACATAGTCTATGTTGTAGGTGTTGGAGACTGTAACTAGTAGAGCTAACCCAACAGTGGCTTCACAGGCCGCAAACACTAGGAGGATGATTAGAAATATAAAAGACAGTATAAAGTGGGCATTTAGGGCTGTTAATATAATTAAGATAAATGATGATAACCTCATTCCTTCAAGGCATAGTAGAGAAGATATCAGGTGAGACTGGTAGACTAGAATGCCTAAGAAGGCTAGGAGAAATGCTAGAAAAATATTAATATAGATTGAAGACATTTTGATAATTATGGCCCTGCCAAAGTCTAATGAGTCAAAATCATTTGTTTTAACTAAACTAATTATCATATTCAACTCATTCTAGTCCTTTTTGGATTCATTCGTAGGCTAATCCAAGGGCTAAGATTGAGATTAACATAAGTGCTATGATGAGGACTAGGTTTAAATTATTAAATTGTGCGGCTCATGGGAGTGGGAGGAGGAGAGCAATTTCTAGGTCAAAAAGTAAAAATGTAATGGCTACTAGAAAAAATTATATTGAGAAGGGGAGGCATGCAGATCCCATGGGGTTGAATCCGCATTCATAAGGGCTTGATTTTTCTGAATAGATATTTAATTGAGGGAGTCAGAATGCAATTGTAACTAGGACTAAGGAAATGGTGGTGTTAATTAATAGAACTAGTATCAGGTTTATTACTCTTTTTGGTTGGAGCCAAAACTAACTGATTGGAAGTCAGATGTACTAAGTAATACTAAAAGAGTAAGACGCTCATCAATAGATTGATACATATAGGAATAGTCAGACTACATCTACAAAGTGTCAGTATCATGCGGCTGCTTCAAAACCAAAGTGGTGGTTCGATGTAAAGTGAAAGTTAAATTGTCGTAGAAGGCAGACCGTAAGAAAAGTGGACCCAATGATGACGTGAAGACCGTGAAATCCTGTGGCTATGAAGAATGTTGATCCGTAGACTCCATCTGAAATAGTAAATGTTTCATAGTATTCAGAGGCTTGGAGGAGGGTAAAATAAATGCCTAGAAGAATAGTGACATACCTGAATAGTGATAGCTATTTCAGGTAATAGTGATAGCCTGTTGCATATTTTTATGGTTACCTTCTGTTAAGCTATGGTGGGCTCAAGTAATTGAGACTCCTGAGACCAGAAGGACTGAAGTGTTTAGTAGCGGTACTTCAAGGGGGTTCAGAGGATTAATGCCTGTGGAGGTCAGCAGCCCCCTGTTCTGGGGTGGGGGCTAAACTTGAGTGGTAGAAGGCTCAGAAGAAGCCCGCGAAAAAGAATACTTCTGAGATGATAAAGAGAATTATGCCATATCGTAGACCTTTTTGTACAATAGGAGTATGGTGGCCTTGGAATGTACCTTCTCGTACAATGTCTCGTCATCATTGGTATATGGTGAGAGTGTTGGTTACTAAGCCGATTAATAGAAGTGAGGGGGAGTTAAAATGAAATCATATGGCTAGGCCTGATGTCATAAGAAGGGCAGATAGGGCTCCGGTGAGTGGTCAGGGGCTTGGGTTGACTATATGGTAAGCGTGAGTTTGGTGTGTCATTAGGTATTGTCATGTAGGTATAGGCTTACGAGAAATGTGAAGATGTAGGCTTGAATCAAGGCCACGGCAAATTCTAGAATTGCGAGGAGGATAAGAATAATAAAGGTGACTGCAGCTATTGTAGGACTAATTGAGATTAGGACAAGTGCTGCACCTCCAATGAGATGCATAAGTAGCTGACCTGCTGTGATGTTAGCTGTGAGTTGTACAGCTAGGGCTATTGGTTGAATAAAGAGACTAATTGTCTTGATAATTACTAATATAGGGATAAGTGGAATAGGGGTTCCCTGTGGAAGGAAATGGGCTAGTGATGCTTTGGTTTTGTAGTGGAATCCTGTGATTACAGCTCCTGCTCATAGTGGGATTGCTATCCCTAAGTTTATTGACAATTGGATTGTTGGTGTAAATGAATGAGGCAGTAGGCCTAGGAGATTGGTTTAGCCAATAAATATAATTAGAGAAATTAGTATTAAGGATCAAGTTCATCCTTTAGGGGAATGCATTATTATTATTTGCTTCAGAATTAGTTGGGCTAATCACTGTTGGACTGAAATAAATTGATTATTGATTAGGTGAGTAGGGGCAGGAAATAATAGGGCGGGGAATATAATGATTAGTACTATGACTGGAGGTCCTATTATTGTAGGGGTAATGAAAGAGGAGAATAGATTTTCGTTCATTTTGTTTCTCATGGGGAGGGAAAAGAAGTAGACTCAAATGCCTTTAACACAGGGCTTGTAGGGTAGGTGTACTTATTAAATTTAAGTTGAATTAAGGCAAATAGAGAATTATAGCAATAATAGTGATTAGTCATGTGGATGTATCAAGTTGTGGCATTTCATTATGGAGAGGGTTAGTTGGCTCTCATTCTCTAGCTTAAAAGGCTAGTGCTAGTTTAGCTTCATAATGAGGTTAAATCATAGATAGTGATCAATTTTCGAGGTGTTTTAGTGGAACTATTTCAAGAACAATAGGCATGAAGCTGTAATTTGAGTCACAGATTTCTGAACATTGGCCATAGAAAAATCCTGGTTGAGTTGAGATAAGGGTGGCCTGGTTAAGACATCCAGGGATAGCATCTGTTTTTAGTCCTAGTGAGGGCATGGCTCATGAATGAAGCACATCTTCCGATGAAAGTAGTATACAGATTGGCAGTTCTATTGGAAGTACAACTCGGCTGTCGACTTCCAGTAATCATAGGTCACCCGGGTTTAAATCGGATGTTGGGACCATATATGAGTTGAAGTTCAGGTCCTCATAGTCCATATATTCATAACTTCAATATCTCTGGTGGCCTATGGTTTTTACTGTCAGGGAGGGGTTATTAATTTTGTCTATTATGTACAAGATTCGTAGGGAGGGAAGCGCAATTAAAATAAGAATAATGGCTGGGAGGATGGTTCAGATTGTTTCTACCTCTTTGGCATCCATTGTGCTTGTGTGAGTGAGATTTGTAGTTAATATAAGAGAAATAATATAGAAGACCAGTGAGCTGATCAGAAAAACGATCATAAGCGTGCGGTCATGGAAGTGGAGTAGCTCTTCTATAATAGGGGATGAGGCATCCTGAAAGCCCAGTTGGAAGGGGTACGCCATAAAGATATATAGGAGTTGAACCTATAAATTAACTTCGACAAAGTTATGTAATGGTTTTACTAATATCTTATCAAGAAAGTCATAGTGGCTATGGGGCTGGCTTGAAACCAGTTTTAGGAGGTTCGATTCCTTCCTTTCTTGACCTAGGCCTTTTGGTAAACAGGTTCTTCAAGTGTGTGATATGGTGGTGGACATCCATGGAGCCACTCTAAATTTGTAGTGGTTAATTCAATGGTTTCCACCTCTCATTTCAAAGCAAAGGCTTCCCAGATTATGAAAATTATTACTATTACAGCAGGGAGGGAGATGAAAGACCCCATTGATGAAACAGTATTTCACTTAGTATAGGCATCCAGGTAATCTGAATATCGTTGGGGCATACTGGAGAGTCCAAGGAAATGTTGAGGGAAGAAGGGAAGAAGGTTGACTCCTACAAATATTACAGTGAAGTGGATTTTAGCCCAAGTAGGGTCTAAACTGTAGCCTGAGAACAGGGGGAATCAAAATCCTCCTATGGATAAGACATAGTTGAAGTAGGCTACCACGTAGTATATGTCATGGAGAACAATATCTAGAGAAGAGTTAGCTAATACAATTCCTGTAAGGCCACCTACCGTAAATAAGAAAATAAATCGCAGAGCTCAAAGTGTGGCCGGGGATCACTTAATATTTCTGCCACATAGAGTTGCTAGTCAACTAAAGATTTTTATTCCCATAGGAATGGCAATAATTATAGTAGCTGGTGTGAAATAGACCCATGTACCCATGTCTATTCCTACTGTGAATATATGGTGAGCTCAAACCCAAGGAAGCCAATTGATATCATAGCCCACAGCATACCCATGTAGCCAAATGGTTCTTTTTTGCTGGAATAATGGGTTACAATATGAGAAATCATTCCGAATCCTGGAAGGATAAGAATATATACCTCAGGGTGTCCAAAGAACAGGGGGGAATTTTGAAACTATATGTCTCCATTCCTCATCAAATTTTCAATTTATTCACTGATTGGTTTATAATGGTATGTATTCATGCTTTCTTATTTTTTGATTCAGTTATAATCTAGTAACGTAATTTATTTTGTTGTTTACACTATCCAAGATTGGGCTGTTGAGGACTTTTTCAAGCTGGCTTCTGCGTTCCTTTGACATGTCCTCCTCATTCCTTCAATACTTCTTTGCTTTTTGACAAGCAAGATGTCTCCAACTTATTCAGTGCTTTTTCTGTCCCAAGCTAGAAACATACCCTTCCCCTTTTCTCAAAGTACCCTGGGTTCCTTTTAGTGGAATGGTATTTAGAAGCCATGATCTAGAGGTTAGATGTTGCTTATTGCTGTTGTGTGCCCTTAAGCTCTCTGAGGTATGTGTGATATGTGTATGTATGTATGCATTTATGGGTATTTATATACATACTTGTGACTATATTTCTCTATCTGTATGTTTTAAAAGCTAAGTTCATACCCATAACTTAAGTTCTGTTCTAAATGCAACATTACTCTTTTCCCACAATTTATACATCCCTTCTCAGACAGAAGACTGGTTTCCATTTACCTTAATGCATTCATCACTTGATCAATCGCTGGGGGGGAATAATCAGTTTCTTTACCACCAGTCGCTCCCTTTGTGGTGTGGTTCCTCTGCCCAGCTCCCTTGGACCTTGATAGAGTGTGCTGGGCTTTGCATATTTGAGGGTGCTCTCCTCACCCTACTGAGGTGTGAATCTCCATGCATGGCTGCCCCATACCCTCTACATACAGGCGCTGGCTCCTCATCACCCCTTGGGCTCTGATATTCCATCCCAGTCACCCTCTCCATGTAGATGCCTCCTGTGCTGCTTGGGCTCTGACACCACATGTTAGTTGCTGCCCACACATGAACAGGTTTCTGGTTCTGTTTGGTTGTGGCGCATGGCACCAGACCCTTTCCTCTTTATCCCATGGGAGGTGTGACAGCGCTCGCCAGGCTGCTCGTCCTTTGCATGTGCTGTCATCTTCGCACTCAAGCTTGACTCTGGGATCATCCAAGCTGTTCCACAACCCCACAAGGCTACTTGCTCACTCTGTGTGGAATCGACATACAATGCTAAGCCACCCTGCTGCAGGACCATGTTTTTCAACCTGTTTAGGCTCAAAAACTTCCTGGTAAATGACCAAAAAAAAATCTAAAAACAAAAAAAAAGCCCAGTACCACAACAGAAACCACACAGCCAACCAACCAACAAACTGAAAACAAGCCTCAAGAATATGAGTCTAGATTCACATATATACAAACTAAATATTTAGGTTTAATTAACAACATTCTAATCAGTTTCAATGCCATGTGGATATTTTTGGTTTTTGCTCTAAAATTCCTTTGCCTTATCTATTGTGATCACCTCTTCTCTAAAGTGCTTATTGAAAATCAGGCGCTATGATATAAAAGTCTGGATTTTTAAAATCCTCTTAAATGTAGCTTGACTCACTAGATTTAAAATCCCATAGGTAAATAATAATAATACTCAAAATTTGAATTTTCGTTCACATTCTTGAATGTATGTGGTATGATGTGTTGTGATTATTCATCCATATCAAAATGATATGTCTGATACCTGCTTTGCAGGCAAAACAATGGAAGCCTGATGCTGGTGGAAAGGCAGCTTTAGTCTGCTGAGAGAAAATGAACTCCACATCAGAATTCTGTAATACCTGCAGAGAAAGAATATATTTTTAGAGCTTTATAAAAAGGATGGAAGAAGAAATTCAAATGACTAGCAAATATATGAAAAAAAATGCTATCACTAGCCATCATGGAAATGCAAATCAAAATCACAATGAGGGGCCTGCACTGTGGCACAGCAGGTTAAAGCCCTGGTCTGAAGCACCAGAATCCCATAAAGGTGCCGGTTCTAGTCCCGGCTACTCCTCTTCCAATCCAGCTCTCTGCTATGGCCTGGGATAGCAGTAGAGGATGGCCCAAGTCCTTGAGACCCTGCACCCACTTGGGAGATCCAGAGATTTCTGGCTTCAGATCAGTGCAGCTCCAGCCATTGTGGCCATCTGGGGAGTGAACCAGCAAATGGAAGACCTCTCTCTCTGTCTCTACCACTGTCTGTAACTCTGTCTTTCAAATAAATAAGATAAATCTTTAAAAAAAATCACAATGAAAGAAGCTCCTAGCTCTTGGATTTGGATGGGCCAAGCACAGGCCATTGCAGCTATCTGGGGAGTGAACCAGTGGATAGAAGACTCTCTCTCTCTCTCTCTCTCTCTCTCTTTCTGTCTGTCTCTCTCTCTCTGCCTCTGCCCCTCTGTAACTCTGCCTTTAAAAATAAATAAATAGATTTAAAAAAAAAGAAAAAAAAGCTTTTGAAAAGGAAAAGAAGACCTCTCTCTTCTCGATCTGCTCCCTTTGCTGTGAGGCCTCTAGTGGTTGTGTGGTCTCCTCTCTGAAACACAAGGCAGCTTTGTGGACATCACTGATGATGCTTGTCAGCAGGGATGGGGCCACGCTGCCAGACTGCTTTGTTAGTCATCTCAACTGTCCATGTCCATTGCAGCTGCTCTGGAACTTATAGGAAGATCTCAGTTTTTGCAAACTAATGGAAGAACCACTTGGGTAAGAGGGAGTTTGTTACAGGGTTTTCTGACAAGTTAATGCATGGAAGTTACATCATTAGAACAAAAGAATGCCTTAATTCTATGTTGAAAAAGAAGAGTGGAAAGTGGTTTGTTGACAGGAATCCTCTACTGCCCTTATACTAGAGGAAGGTTTATCCATCTTTAAAACTAATGAATGTGTTAGCATTCTAATTGCATTTAGAATTCAAAGAGTATAACTTGTAGAAATTGCTAAGATGCTTTGCTCAGTAAAGATGCCTAGAATACTTGGAAAATCAGAAAACATAACTTTTTTTCAGTTGGTGTGAAATTTTTTATGTGATTTTTGCCTCTGTGCATTTATTAAAAATATTTATGCAAAATGTTTACACAGTGCCTGGCACTGGATAAATGTTGGCTCCTTCGTGTCATGTGAAGCATAAAAATTGCATGCATGAAGTTATTTCTTCAGTAATCTTTAAAAAGAGAATCTTTTCTTTCCCATTTCATGATTTTTTTTTCTCCCTAATGCTTAAAGAAGCATTTCTCAAACTGTTCAGTAATTTTGATGTGATTGGACACTTTTATCTTAGTCCAGGTTTAATAGACAGCACAGTCAGTGCTCAATGTCAAAGTTATTTGGGAGGGTGGTTTTATTAATCAATTCAGTTAATGATTATATTCACAATCTTTAAAATTCTTGTGCTTTGATAGAAATAGTTTTTCCCCTATTTGAGCTGGGAGTTACACAAAGAAATGTGGTAATAGGTATGCCAATTACTCTGATCATTTTATACACATTTATGCACTCATAGCAATGTCACACTGTACCCCAAAAATATGTATGATTACTGCATGTCAGTTAAAAATAAAAATATATTAAATTTTAGAAGTAATTTTTCTGTTTCTACAAAAAGAAAATGCTGCTGGAATCTGTAGTGGAATTTAGGAGTTGTCTCCAACAATAGTGAGTCTTTGAATCCACTGATATTGAGTCTCACAGTTGTGAAGAAGAGGATAGCTCTCCATTTAATTCCTTCTGATTTCTTTCATATATATGCATGTGTATATATAAATATATATACATATATATATAGTTTGTACTTTGAATTATTTAAAATGGCAGCTTTTAAGAAATTAATTTCCAGTAGTTCCTTGTCACAAAAATAGTTGATTTTTAAAATTCATTTGTTTATTTGAAAGGCAGAGTTTACAGAGAGATGGTGGGAAATGTGGAAGGTAGAGAGCTTCCACCAGTTCACTCCCCAAATGGCTGGAGCTAGGCCAGTCTGAAGCCAGGAGTCAGGAGCTTCTTCCTTGTCTCCCATGTGGGTACAGGGGCCCAAGGACTTAGACCATCTTCCGCTGCTTTCCCAGGCACATTAGTAGAGCAGCCAGGACTCAAACCAGCACCCATGTGGGATGCCAGCATAGCAGGTGGCGGCTTTACCTGCTACACCACAATGCTCACCCCCAGTAGTTGGTTTTTGTATATTGCTCTCATACCCTTTGACTTTCTTAACCTCATGTATTCTAGTAGTTTAAAATTCTTTTTGTTAATATAAAGAGAATAGATGTTATGTATTACATAGGTACAGTTCTAAGAAGGTAAGCATACTTCCCTCCCTCCACTTTTCCCTCCATCAGTCCCCACCTTCCTTTATTGTTTTTCTTTAATCTTTGCAGATACATGCTTTCAATCTACTCTGTAGTCATAGGCTTAATTCACACTAACCATAATATTCAACAAGTAAAAAATAGGAAGACCAGAGTTCTACAATAGTATAAACAAGGGCTAAAAGCAACAATCATATCACAAAATGTTTGTTTCATTCCTATACATTTTTGATATTCTATATTAACAGCCACATATCAGAGAAAACATGATATTTGTCTTTTTCGGACTGGCTTATTTCACTAAGCATGATGGTTTCTAGTTGCATCCATTCTGTTGTGAAAGGTAGGATCTCATTCTTTTTTATGGCTGAGCACCATTTAATAGTGTATACACACACACACACACACACACACACACATATATATATATGTCACATTTTCTTTATCCAGTCATCAGTTGATGGATATCTGGGTTGATTCTAGTAGTTTTATACTTTGGGATTATCTGCACCAAAAATTTTACCATCTGAGTGAAAACAGTTTTCTTTGTTTTTTCCTATTTGTCTTTTATTTGTACTTGCCTTGCTGTTATGGTGACTAGAAACTCCAGTAACTGCTGAATAGGAGTACCTTGTTCCTAGTCTTAGAGATAGAATATTATCTTTTACCATTAAATATGATGCTAGAGTAGTTTTTTTAACTTTCATTGTTATTTTAAGTTTAATTTCACCTTATTGGAGAGAGAGAGAGAGAGAGAGAGAGAGAGGTACACATCTTTCATCTCCTAGTTTACTCCTCAAGTGCTCACAACAGTAGGAGTGGGTCAAGCTGAAGCCAGGAGCCTGAAACTCAAGCTAAGTAAACTCAAGCTGAGTCTCTCATATGGGAGGCAGGAACCCAAGTACTTGAGCCATTATCTATTTATTATCAATCATATTTATATCATGACTGGATGTTGAATTTTGTTAGGAACTTTATCAGCATCTATTGAGATAATTATGTTTTATTTCTTGATGTGGTAAATTATATCGCTTTTTGACGGTTGAATGAGCCTTGCTTTTGTAGGATCAACCACATTTGTTGAAGATATGTTTCATTTTTATATATTGTTGAAATTGATTCTCAGATATATTTATTAAGGACTTTTGTATCTTTGTGAGGGATGTTGAGCTGTGGTCTTTTCTACATTTGTTAGGATCAGGATAATGCTAGTCTTATTTGATTTAATTAATTTATAATCTAATTGGCTTTATTTTTATTTTCCTTAAGAGTATGTATCAAACTGATACATGTTGACCCTTTAAATGTTGGAAGAACTTGCTGATAAAATATCTAAAGCCTTAGGTATTTGTTTCATGGGAAGTTTTAAATTATGGATTCATTTTCATTAGTAGTCAATAGGTTTGCTTAGGTCATCTACTTCATTTTTTTTTTTTTTTTTGACAGGCAGAGTGAACAGTGAGAGAGAGAGAGACAGAGAGAAAGGTCTTCCTTTTACCGTTGGTTCACCCTCCAATGGCCACCGTGGCTGGGTTGCTGTGGCCGGCGTATCACGCTGATCTGAAGCCAGGAGCCAGGTGCTTCTCCTGGTCTCCCATGTGGATGCAGGGCCCAAGCACTTGGGCCATCCTCCACTGCACTCCCGGGCCACAGCAGAGAGCTGGCCTGGAAGAGGGGCAACCGGGACAGAATCCAGCACCCTGACCAGGACTAGAACCCTGTGTGCTGGTGCCGCAAGGCGGAGGATTAGCCTACTGAGCCACGGCACCGGCTATCTACTTCATTTTTGAAGAGTTTGGAGAGTTTATGGTTATTGAGGAATTTCTCCATTTTATATAAGTTGTCAAATTTGTGTACATGGAGCCATTAGCAGTATTACTACCTTATTTACCCCCCCCTTTTTTTTTTGACAGGCAGAGTGGACAGTGAGAGAGAGACAGAGAGAAAGGTCTTCCTTTGCCATTGGTTCACCCTCCAATGGCCGCCATGGCTGGCACGCTACAGCTGGTGCATTGTGCTGAGCAGAAGCCAGGAGCCAGGTGCTTCTCCTGGTCTCCCATGTGGGTGCAGGGCTCAAGGACTTGGGCCATCCTCCTCTGCACTCCAGGGCCATAGCAGAGAGCTGGCCTGGAAGAGCAGCAACTGGGACAGAATCTGGTGTCCCAACTGGGACTAGAACCCAGTGTGCCGGCGCCACAGGTGGAGGATTAGCCTATTGAGCTGCGGTGCCAGCCCTCTAATCTTCTTAATCACAATGATAATTCTCCTCCAATTTAATATATATAAAATGAGTGCTTCCAGTATTTTGTTTTTCTAAAACAAGTCATATAGAGCATTTTTCAGATTACATATTTGTTTGTGAGAACTATTGGAATCTTGACAGTGACCTCAGGTGTTTGAGCTAGCTTCTGGTAGGCTTGTGATATAAAACCTTTGTCATGTTTGCATAGGTTTTACAAGGCTTTATCTTTAATCAGAAAATTAATTGTATAGATGATGAAAGTTTTATATAACAAATACATTTATGATTTCTTAGTAAGTTTGTTTGCTATAGAATTTAAACATATTCTAGATAAATCCTTGAAATGGGTCTTTTGTGATCTGTAATTCATCTTTTGTCTAATTTATGAATTTTTAGAATTCTTAAACTCTTTGAGGTGTTTTTTAGTGATATAAAAAAGTCTTTCCCAATTATACTGTCCATAACATTTTAAAAATTTTTCTGACATGTTAACACCTTTGTAGGATGTCTGTTTCTGAACTTTTATTTAGAGATTGCTTTTTCTTTTAGGTTACTCCCAGTGTGTCTGGAGGAGATGACATAACTTTGCTTAGTAACTACACCATTACCATTATTTGCTTGCATGTTTCTCTGCCTGGAAAGATGTGGTGTATCATCTATATATATAAAATGTAATTCCTTGTTTAAACTACTTCCTGTTCTGGATAAGTGAAGAGAAGTACTCAAAATGGGCTGCCTGTAGGGTAATGATACTTCACACTTGTAAAGGTGACCAGATTCCTGTTTAGCTTGACGAAGGTTTCCATTTCACAGTATTGGGCATTTCTCATTGATGAACTTGACAGACTATTTTTTTCTCTTTGACTTAGGCAGCACTGTTCAGGAAAGTGGTTCGTGGTCAACTCATCTTCTTTATTACTCTTCAGGCATATTTATCTCTTTGCTGATTGCTGAACCAGCCATGAAATTCCACTGTGTCTTTTTTTTTTTTTTCTTGACAGGCAGAGTGGATAGTGAGAGAGAGACAGAGAGACAGGTCTTCCTTTGTCATTGGTTCACACTCCAATGGCCACCATGGCTGGTGTGCTGTGGCTGGTGTACCACACTGATCCAAAGGCAGGAGCCAGGTGCTTCTCCTGGTCTCCCATGGGGTGCAGGGCCCAAGCACTTGGGCCATCCTCCACTGCACTCCTGGGCCACAGCAGAGAGCTGGCCTGGAAGAGGGGCAACCAGGACAGAATCCAGCACTCTGACCGGGACTAGAACCTGGGGTGCTGCCACTCCCCCATTCACGGAGGAATGACACTAGACCCTGTGCTGTTCTTTCTGCCTGGCTCTTCCCGGGTTTGCTGCTGGTCTCTCACTCGTGGAGGAATGATGCCATCCCAGGTTAGCTGCCGGCCCCCTGCCTCTGTGGAGGGGCGGCACACCACCAGCCGGCTCTCTCAGGGGCTGCTCAGATGTTCCTCAGGTGTTCCTGGTGCGTGTTGTCTCTCTCCTCCTTTATAGTCCTCTTCCACCAATCCATGCTCTGCTGCCACATGCCGAGCACGCTGCTCTCCTCCAATCAGGAGCAGGATCAGCTCCTGCAGTTTATTGGTCAAACTGGAGACAGCTGTGTAGAAGTTGTTTGCTGTCTCTCAGCGCCGTATTGTGGGATAGCAGATGCATAGAATTAGTCCTAGTTCCAGTAATTTAGTCTCATCTCAGTTGCTCCCCACAGGGTGCCAGCACCGCAGGTGGAGGATTAGCCTATTGAGCCGCAGTGCTGGCCTCCACTGTGTCTTTAATTATAGTATTTCCTCTGCCTATTGTACCCTTCATTTTCTCTGAGAGGCATCCTTTGAAATGTTAGCTAAAGTTACTGTTCTGTATGTGACAGATTGATTCTATGGCCAGGACCCCAGTTTCCTTATGTGTAAAAAGAGGTAATGGTATATACCTCAAGTGACACAATTAAGATCAAATGCCTAAATACTTTCAAGTGCATAGTTTCTAGCATCCAATAATTACTGAGTGAATGTTAGCCCTTGCTTCTGTTGCTGTTCATTGCTTACATGTCAGATTCCATTAGGCCATTAAATCTTAGATGATTTTGTTTTATTCTTTCTTTAAATTTATTTATTTGAAAGGCAGAGTTACACAGAAAGAGAGGGAGAGACAGAGATAGAGAACTTCATCAGATGGCTCACCCCCCTGATGGCTGCAATGGCTGGAATTGGGCCAGGCTGAACTCAGAAGCGTGGAACTCTCTCCAGGTCTTCTGTACAGTGCAAGGGCCCAAGCACTTGGTCCTTCCTCTGCTGTTTTCCTGGGCACATCAGCAGGGAGCTGGATTGGAAGTGAAGCAGCTGAAACTTGAACCAGCCCCCATGTGGGATGCCGGCATTGCAGGGAGTGGCTTAATACACTACACCACAACACCGGCCTCTGATGACTTTCTTTTTAATAAAAGATTTTTCCCCTTAAATGAACAAATAGGTCATTCCCTAGTCTTTGTCATTGATGTAGTGCTCTTTAATAAGGTATTTTAGGCCTGCGCTGAGGCTCACTAGGCTAATCCTCCGCCTTGTGGCACCAGCACACAGGGTTCTAGTCGGTCAGGGCGCCGGATTCTGTCCCGGTTGCCCCTCTTCCAGGCCAGCTCTCTGCTGTGGCCCGGGAGTGCAGTGGAGGATGGCCCAAGTGCTTGGGCCCTGCACTCCATGGGAGACCAGGATAAGTACCTGGCTCCTGCCATCGGATCAGACCGGTGTGCCGGCCGCAGCGCACTGGCTGCAGCAGCCATTGGAGGGTGAACCAACGGCAAAGGAAGACCTTTCTCTCTGTCTCTCTCACTGTCCACCCTGCCTGTCAAAAAAAAAAAATTAAAAAATTAAAAAAAGGTATTTTAAATGACTTATCTTAAATTTTTAATATTTCAGATGAAGATTTATTAAATGAAATTAAACAACTCAAAAAAGAAATAAAAAAGATGAAAAAAATCCAACTATTAGAACATCAGCTTGGAAGTATGATAGTGTAATGTATAAAATTGAGTCTTTTTTTTTTTTTTTTTTGACAGGCAGAGTGGACAGTGAGAGAGAGACAGAGAGAGAAAGGTCTTCCTTTGCCGTTGGATCACCCTCCAATGGCCGCCACTGCAGCCGGCGCACCACGCTGATCCGATGGCAGGAGCCAGGATCCAGGTGCTTTTCCTGGTCTCCCATGGGGTGCAGGGCCCAAGCACCTGGGCCATCCTCCAGTGCACTCCCTGGCCTAGCAGAGAGCTGGCCTGGAAGAGGGGCAACCGGGACAGAATCCGGCGCCCCAACCGGGACTAGAACCCGGTGTGCCGGTGCCGCAAGGTGGAGGATTAGCCTAGTGAGCCACGGCGCCGGCTAAAATTGAGTCTTCTCAAACTGGTAAATACATCCTTTTTATAAGACTGTGATCTAGAATTCAAGTTTGACTTTATTTTTGGTTTTCTTAGTTTCACTATTGCATTATTTGTACATTATATGCATTCTAACAAAAGTGTGTGCTGTAACCTTCATTCTAAATATTAAGTGTTCAGTGTTAAAAATTCTTTGTTGTTCCACTTTAAGTAGCATCTGTTTGGGGGATTTAACAATTCACCAATTGTATTAATTTACTGATACAGGGTAAACAACTTTGCTTTAGAGATAAGGTTAAAGAAACAAATCCTGGGAAGTTGAGAACAGGACATTTCCTTTCTATGTGAGCAAAATAAGACTGAGTATTCAGGCTTAGGCATTGGGATAGCTGTGAAATATTTATTCCCTGTGGGTGATGTTGAGTGATCCCTTAGAGTTTATCTGAATCTTTGTAATTTTATAATTGTTACAATTTTCAATTTTAATCCCATGTAAAAACAGTATATATACTGTCTTGAATTTAATTTAGTTTAGCTTGCAATAATATAAAAAGCTAGGATAAAAAGAACATAATTCAGAAAAATCATAACCATCAAGAAGATCTTTATTAGTCATCAAAAAATATCTTGGAACAATAAAACAATTCAGCCATATGAGAGGTTAATCTCATTTAGAATATAAAGTATATATGATACTTACCTCTGAGCTGCTGAGGCCATGTAGTTATTTCAGCTATTATGATTAAGGATACAAAGAAAATGTGTGAGTCCAAGTGAAGAACATCTAATATTTCAAATTGAAGTCCTACCAATACAGAATTAAAAAGGGAAATAATAAGACCTAATGTTTATGTCTCAATGCTAAAGACAAGGGAGCAGGTATTTAGCCTAGCAGTTAAGACTCCTGCATCATACACTGGAACACCATGATTCAGTTCTGGACTTAGCTTCCTGTCAGTATATACCCTGGGAGGCAGCAGTGGTGGCTCAAGTAATTGGGTTCCTGCCTCCTTTTTTGTGTTCCCAGCTCCCAGATTTGGGTCCAGTCCATCCCCAGCCATTGCACACATTTGGGAAGTGAACTAGTAGATGGAAGCTTCTTCTATGTGTCCATCTGTCTATGTCTCTCTGCATCTCAAAAACAAAACAAAAAGCTATAAACTAAGAAATAATCCAGTTTTTAGGGAGAAAAATACGTAAATTAGGAAATTATGTTAGCTTCAACTTTTACAAAAAATGTATTACAGAGCACAAGAAATTGTTACGTCTAATATGCTTCAAAAAAAGGCCATAATCCTAGTATTTAATTTCCAGATGGTTATATTTATATACAAAAGTATATTTTCAGACCTTTAACATCTTAAAAAGTATGCCACATAGTTATCTGTCTAAAAATTACTTAATGCATTGCAAATACTTGAGGGAGAAATTGGAAAATAGCACAAGAATAGGTAGCGAAGATTAAAATGAATAAGTCATGTAGTGAAATCATCTTTAGAGAAACTAAGTGGGCTAAACCTCTGAACCATTGATTGGAGAAAATTTACTGCTCATTATTTTATCTGATGCAATTATACAGCATTTGAATGTTGGAATTTATAAATCTTTTAAGTTCTGAAATTAAAATAATTTTTACTTAAAAATTTGAGTTGCTATTTTTGAGGATATATTTAGATTAAATTGTAAAAGTTTAAGGTAGCAGATAAGGAATAAACTGAAGGAAGTCAGAAGTACTGAATATGTTATCATCTACAAATGAACCCTTAGACATTCTTTTTAAAATTATAGTTAGATAAATTGTAATAAACCTTATGACATACTTTTCTCTTTTGAAGATTTATTAATTTATTTGAAAGGCAGAGTTACAGAGAAGGGAGCAGGGGGAGAGAGAGAGAGAGAGATCTTCCATCCACTTGTTCACTCCCTAAATGGCTACAACAGCCAGTGCTGCTCTATGCTGAAGCCAGTTGCCAGGAACTTCATCTAGGTCTCCTATGTGGGTGCCTGGGCCCAAGCACTTGGACCATCTTTCAGGCATATTAGCAGGGAGCTGGCTAGGAAGTAGAGCAGTCAGGACAAGAACTGGTATCCACATGGGATGCCAGCATTGCAGACGGAAGCTTCACCCCCTACACCACAACACTGGATCCTGTGGCATGCTTTAAAGTAACTACTAGTAGGTTGAAAGACTGTATCTTGGAGGATACATGAAAAAATTAAGAAAACAGAAAAATGAGCTCATTTAAATAAACTGAAGGGGAATTGTGGCCTCATATGCACAGCAAACTTTGTGAAACTTGGCAGTTCCTGTTCTTGATTCTAGAGCTTAATGTTGGTACAGTTTGTCTCCGTAGATTTAGAGAGCTGGAGAGGATTTACTGCTAGTCATTAACAGCAGTGATGCTCTGAAGCAGACATCTTATTAAATGAGTTTTAAGGAGAAACATGTCTTTTTTGCAGTAGGGCATTGGAAGTCACTCAGGAAGATTATAAAGGTATAATGTTTACCTCTGAAACTCTAGAAAATCACTTGTTCAAATCAGAAGAATTTAAAAGGTATAAACCATTGAAAGTAGAGATTTGTAATAGCATTTTTCGCATGATCAAAATTAAAATTGCCCTTCTATTTAAAAATTCTTTCTTTACATCTTTAGGTTACTTTTTGTAAATGGGGGAAAAGGCACAAGAAAAGCCATTAATAGGAGTCAGATGACTTTTCTTGTCTCTAATATTAATTTGTTTAATGACTTTGGCAAATTCTGTTACCTCTTTAGTGCTTTATCCAGAATGCAAAGGTTTTCTTGATGATTTCAAAGTTGTCTCCTTCCAGTTCTATACTTCTATGTTTTCTTGTCATTTTATAAGGTATACATTATTTTTTAAAACTTTTATTTAATAAATGTAAATTTCAAAAGTACAACTTTTGGATTATAGTGGCGTTTCCCCCCATAACCCCCCTCCCAACTGTAACCATCCCATCTCCCCCTCCCTCTCCCTCTCCCATATCATCCTTCATCAAGATCAACTTGGTATATACTAAGTAAGCATTTCAACAGTTTGCACCCACACAGATGCACAAAGTATAAAGTACTGTTTGAGTAGTAATTTTACCATTAATTTGTTTAGTACAACACATTAAGGACAAAGATCCTACATGGGGAGCAAGTGTACAGTGACTCCCATTGTTGATTTAACAATTGACATTCTTATTTATAATGTCAGTAATCACCCGATGTTCTTTTTTTTCATGAGCTGCCAAGGCTATGGAAGCCTCTTGAGTTCACAAACTCTGACCTTATTTAGACAAGGCCATAATCAAAGTGGAAGTTCTTTCCTCCCTTCAGAGAAAGGTGCCTCCTTCTTTGATGGCCCATTGAGTAGTCTTGGTGGGAAAGGTATGCATTCAATTGTAACCTATGCATGCATGCAACTTTTGGAAAAATAAAATGACAGTATAAAGTGTTGAATTATTGTTTATGTGATGCTGGCTGATACAAAATTAGATTACAATGCCCTGAGAATTTACCTGAAAAATAGAGAGGTTTGACTATTCAAATTTTATTCCAAAATGCTAAGAATTCTTGTTATTTTCTCCTCAGAACACTAATTAAATAATAATTTAGATGTATTTGTACATTGAAACCAGCATAATTTTGTGAAATTACTAGTGTAGAATTTTAATTATGGAGTCATAGAAAGTGAAACTCAGGTTAAATAGGCTAGAAGTATCTTTGAAAACCCATGTTAGACTTGGGTTCAAATCTTGCTTTTGAAGCATAGCTGTGGGGCCTGCTCCATGGCTCACTAGGCTAATCCTCCACCTGTGGCACTGGCACATGGGGTTCTAGTCCTGGTTGGGCTGCCAGATTCTTTCCCAGTTGCCCCTCTTCCAGGCCAGCTCTCTGCTGTGGCCCGGGAAGGCAGTGGAGGATGGCCCAAGCCCTTGGGCCCTGCACCCACATGGGAGACCAGGAGAAGCACCTGGCAACTGGCCTGGCAACTGGCTTTGGATCAGTGTGATGCACCAGCAACAGCGCACCAGCCCAGTGGCCATTGGGGGGTGAACCAACGGAAAAAGGAAGACCTTTCTCTCTCTCTCACCGTCCACTCTGCCTGTCAAAAAAAAAAAAAAAAAAAAAAAAAGAAGAAGAAGAAGAAGAAACATAGCTGTGTTCTCTTAAGGAAGGTATATAATCTCTCTCTCTTGAGCCTTTTCTGTAAATGGGAATAATAAAAATACTGATGCTAGAGGGTTGTGGGAGTTAAATGAACCATGCATTTAGTTTATTGGCCTAAAGTCTGGCCCACGGGTGTGGGATAATTAGTAACTCTTATTTAATGGCTTGCTCCAAATGACCCAGCACAAATCAATGTGTGTCTTAGAATGTTTTAAATCCCTAACTAAAAGTGACTTAAGATACAAGAACATTTGTAAACTAAAATAAAAAGAAAGTATATAGGTCCCATCCAGTTCCGTGGTTACTTATTGGTTATTTGGTTAATGGTTGAAGTTCTAGGTTGGCTTTTCTAGAACCCTTGTGGCTTTCTCTTCCTTCGTAGAAAGTCTTTTTAGCTGTAAGTGTCACATTCTCACAGGGTAATACCCAAAGGTGGGTGCAGAACCCATTTTCCCTAGTAGATATGTTTAATACTTGTTTTTAAAATGGACATGCTATTTCTCAGAAATACCTCAGACTTTCCTCCTGTTTTATTAGCTACATTTGAGTTCCTTATCCCTTCCTAAGCATACATTGGTTCAGATTAATCAAGATCTATTTCCTTAGAACAAGAGGGATGACATACTTCCTCAAAGAGTACCATGTGAATACAATCTGTCAGCTATTACAGAAAGCAGGTGGAGAGGGAGTGATTTGGGCAGTTGGTTTACATCTATTGAAGTGTTACTAAAAACTAGGCTTTTCCAATTATGGAAGATTGAAACGTCTAGTATAACTCAAATATTACTCTCCATGTGTTAGCAAAAAGGATATTATCTCTGGAATTGTCATAATAAGGATGCAATAAGTAGTGAACTTGCATTCTGATCAGTGTTTTATATTACTTTTCTCCTCTGTACATACCTCCCCTATATGTTAAAAATTAAGTCCTATTACAGTGAATTCCCAGAGACTTAGTTGACTTGCATTTGTAGTAGTGAGTTTTGTTTCAGCAATTATCCCATTGCTTAAGGATGGAAACTATATAATGT